>NC_090022.1:61030958-61687208 GCF_037176765.1 Anolis sagrei | reverse complement strand
CTTTCCAACTCTAATTTTGCATGATTCTAGGTAATGTATGCAGCATGAATATTGCAATAATGTTACAACAGAACCAAAGCCCTACCAAATAATAATAATAATAATAATAATAATAATAATAATAATAATAATAATAATTTCAGCATATATATCTCATTTGCTGTGACATACTGTATTTTTGTGTCAGTAAAATAATAATAATAACTTTATTCTTGGAACCCACCACCATCTCCCCGAGGGGACTCAGGGCAGCTTACACATGGCACAAAGTGCCAAAAACAGAACATAAAATAAAACACAATTTAGAAATACAATTGAATAAAACATATAATCATATTAAACAACAGCTTAAAACTCAATTAAACAGCGCTCATCAACTGGTAAGCTACTGTAAATGTGACCAAGCTGTAAACAATCCTAATGGGTTTGTGGCTGACCTAACAGTTTTCTAGCTCACACCAGCTCCAAAACAAGCCAGATTAATTCAGAGAAAGAAAGCTCCAAAACTGTGTAATCAATCAAGACTTTCACTGCTGGTGTTCTTAGGATGACACAGTTTCACAGTTGCTTGGGTCTTTTTGACTTTGATGATCCTTATTCACAATTAGGAGGTAAAGCATGGCTTCCATAATACTTTGATTCTATGCAACCAAAGAGCAACCTTGGACTTATATGTTCAAAGTTTATTGGACCACCTAGACACTAATGAGTCTCTTTCTCTTCTATAGGCATGCTAAGTCAGGTGGCAATGACTAGAGAATGTGCATAATCAGAAAGATGTTATCAAAGGAGAATGTGATATTTAAAACAAAGTTACTGTATCCATAGAGTGGAATTAAATTCACCGTTTCAAAAAACAAATAGGTTTCTTACTTAAATTTGGAATGGAATTGGTTACCAACAGAGGGCTTATATATGTTTATAACTGTACCTTGTGTGGTAATTTTCTATTTTTTGTTGTTGATTGTGTTCATCATTTTCTTATAAGACACTTTGAGCAGCTCTTGGAAGAACTGAAGGATGTGTATAAGACAAAAAATGTCCGCTCTGAAAGTGACTCACTGAGTTTATTGAGGTTTATTCCCAAAGGACCCAGTGTGGTGTAATGGATTGGTCATTAGACTATGAATCTGGAGACCACAACTAAGCTACGAAAACCCATTGAGTGGCTGTGGACATGTCACTCTCCCAGCATTTGAGGAAGGTAAATCAACAACACTCCCCCAAACAAATCTTACCCTGATAGGTTCATTTTTAAAATTTTATTTATTTATTTATTATGTATATTATGTCTCACTTTTTCTCTCCATACGGAGATTCAAAGCAGCTCACAGTTAAAAGCATAATAATACAACTTAAAGTATACAAATATTAAAACAGAATTAAACATCTTTAGTATTCAATTTAAAACCATAAAGCATATAAAACTCCTTGACTAGATGTTAAACACCTTTATCTTTAAATGTCTGTCTGAATAAAAAGGTTTTAGCCTGCCACCGGAAGGTCAGCAGGGAGGGAGCTGTTCTGGCTTCCCTGGGCAGCGAGTTCCAGAGTCGCAGGGTAGTCAGCGAGAAGGAAGGCCCACTCTTTCATTCTCACCAACTGAGCTTGAGATGGAGGTGGTACAAAGACAAGGGCCTCTTCTGAAGATCTCAGGGCCCAGGGTCCGTATAAAGGGATGTGGTCAGCCAATTTTAGTATCACCATAGGTTGGAAATGACTGGAAAAAATACAGCTATTAAAATGGACACTGGATTTTATGCTTAAAGTTATTGTTTTCCCTCCCATGGATCATTAAATGTGCACTCAAAAAGTAAAACAGTGAATTAACTATCAGAAAAGTGGAAATGCCCCTTAAGGTTAACCAGTGAATGTATTTGGAGGAATATGTGAATTGAATCTGAACACAGGGTACCATAAGCTAGCATAAGATCAGCAAATAATGAATTAATTTATAAACCAAGGGATCTGGTAGGGATGAAAAAAGATAATATTGTGTTTCAATCAATATTTTATGTGATATCATGATATTTTATTGTTTGGGGGATTTTTAGGCAGTTGCTAGGCTGATTTATGATACAATTCCATTAATAGCAATCTGTTTTTCTGTGTCTGCTCCATTGTCCTCCCCTACAGATTGATAAAAGCCATATTTATCAGATAAAACCTCACTATCTCAAAAAACAGAATTCGTCTAGTTGAAATCAAGCCAAATGAATCACAGATAGAGCAAAAGGCAGAAGAGGAAAAGAGGAAACCTACTGTTGTACATTGAATGAAGAGATCAATGATTAGTGAATAGATCAGCCTCAAGCAGCTTGAGACTGTGGCCATTGATCATTTCAAATGATGTGCAAAGAATTTATCATTCCCTGCAAAACCAAATGGTTGTTTTTTTTTTTTTTTTGCAAGACAGAGAGATGGGGAAAGAAAAGAGAAAGGGAGAGAAAAATGCCCTTTTTCTGTGCCACCTGTGCTTCCACCAAGGGGGCAAGCAGGGGAAAGGACATGTCTACAAGTGCTCAGTGGATAGTTGTTTTATTTTAGAAAGAGCCAGGGATTTCTTCAAAATCAAGTAACCACGCACTGAACGCTTGGAGACATCTTTCTCTGTCTTTTCCTGTGTCAATCACCAAAGTGATCAAATTCTTGCCATCCCATGACCAGACGTGAACTCAGATTGAACTGGTTGTATATATATACCAATAATGTTTCAGGAGGCAGGGAGGGGGGAATTGCTCCCCCGCCTTCTGGCATGTTATTGGTACATTCCAGGAAGCCTGCAGCGAGGCCTAATGATGACCCACTAAGTTTTCCTTTAGTTTTGAGGGTTGGTTGGTGGTAACTACTGCACTGGCATGGGGACAACCTCCAGGAAGGCACACTTCTTTTGGGTGCCTGTTGGGGCAGCAATTCGGGTGAAAACGGGTTACTTTAACCCATTTTCGCTTGCAATAAATTGCTGTCTGGAAGTGCCCTGACATTGACTTCTATTATATTGAGTGCAATTTTTAAAAAACTTTATCCCTGCAGTCAACTGCTTCCTCAGAGTTGCAAGTGAAACCCTGCCTATGTAAGCATAACAATTGTTTGAACAGTTTATCCCCTGTTTTGGACATGGACCTTGGACATGGACCATGAAAAGTCAGGAACTTTTACATACTTATTATATGTGATTCTCTAGGAATTTGGATACAGCAGATATATAATTACGGTAGCTTCCACTTTGTTACATTTCCCCTCATATTCCTTCTCTGTATCATTCTAACATGCACCTGTTTTTTTTCTCTCCTCTCTCTCCTCCATTTGACGCTTTACATACAGATATTAAGCACAGAACTACAGCTTCTACCTTGCCAATTACTTTGCTTGAAAGGGCTGCTACTACTCTCTTCCATATTTTACAACATCCAATGCATTTTTTGTCATGTCAGAAGCGACTTGAGAAACTTCAAGTCACTTCTGGTGTGAGAGAATTGGCCGTCTGCAAGGACGTTGCCCAGGGGACGTCCAGATGATTTGATTTTTTTTTTATCATCCTTGGATGATCCAATGCATGAGGATTTTAGAGAAATGAAACTTCTATCAGGAAAAAAATATTAAAGAAATTATTTAAATTAACAGTTCCAAAGGCCTTTGTTTTATTCTTCTTTACCAGATGTTCATACAGTATCAAATACATGAAAAAGCACCCATGCAAGCATTATGTTTGAGCTGGTATCTGAAGATAACATTGAAGACGAGTTGTATAAGGGAGCTCACAGCTCCAATCTGCCCAGTCATTACAGTAGTGGTGAAGTACTATGGGAGCTGTAGTACAATAAAAATCTGAAAGACCACAATTGCCAACTGCTCTGGCGATGGGCAGAAACCTATTTTTTCCATTATCTCATGCTTTCATTTCTCCCATTCCCCATACAATGGATAGTCTTTTTTGAATTTTTAAGTAGCTGTACTTGAGAGGAAGTAAAATATTTCTTGAAGGGTTTTTAAATTTCTAAATAGATCCCTTTGTTTTCATCATTTGGAGGTTTCTCTTAAATACAGCTTGAAATAAGCCCACACTTTAGAATCCCCTATTATGTACTGAAAGGTATTTGAGGTAACCAGGCCATGAATCAGGGAAGTTTTTCACAGCAGAAAATTCTGAGCATTTTTCTTTTCTTTTCTTTTCTTTTCTTTTTTTGGGGGGGGGGGGGGGGGTGATAACTCAGAGAATGTTCATTATTGCATTTCAAATAGACCTCACATTATTTATTTATTTATTTATTTGCTTTATTTTTATACCGCATATTTCAGCCAGACAGGCGACTCTATGCGGTTTATACTGAAGTATTTTAAATATTAGGGTTACACATGCAAAGAGGGCAAGGTACAACACCTAAACACTGTACACTGTGTTCAGTTATACTATACTATACTATAGTGTTATTCTTAGTGTTTTTGCTTATCTACTACAATGAAGCCTTTCAGAAACATGCATTTCCACTCTGGCATTCAGAAAATCCTTCAAGCCAGGGTTTGAAGGCACATGAATAAACTGGGGGCTTGTGCATTCCTTTCTCCCACTGATACTGCCTAATTCCTCCCTATTCCCTATCTAACATTAACCAGGATCAGTCCTACAAGTAAACAAAGTAAAGTGACATTCTCATTGCATCCAATTCATCAGCAAATTGTTAGTTATTTACTTGGTAATAATAATAATAATAATAATAATAATAATAATAATAATGTTATTATTTATTGCCAAACATAATTAGAAGTATTGTCGAAGGCTTTCATGGCCGGAATCACTCAGTTCTTGTGGGTTTTTTCGGGCTATATGGCCATGTTCTAGAGGCATTTCTCCTGACGTTTCGCCTGCATCTATGGCAAGCTTCCTCAGAGGTGAGGTCTGCTGGAGCTGGGAAAAAAGGGGTTCATATATCTGTGGAATGACCAGGGTGAGACAAAAGGCTTTTGTAAGTTGGGCTAGGTGTGAATCTTTCAATTGACCACCTTGATTAGCATACAATGGGCTGACTGTGCCTGGAGCAAACTCTTCTTGAAGGGTGATTAGATGTCCCTGCCTGTTTTTCTCCCTGCTGTTTTTGCTGTTGCAGTTTTAGAATTTTTTAATACTGGTAGCCAGATTTTGTTAATTTTTATGGTAATTAGAAGTGCTTATGGGATTCTGTGCCACATGTACCACAGTAACTGCTTGTCCTAAGCAAGAATTGGAACTCCATTTCTGTCTGCTGGTGAGGTGGAAATGTCTGTTGGCAGAACAAGACAGAAGGTAACTTTTAAGCAAATCTGTTTCTCCCACCCCCCCCCCCCCCCCCATGTTCCAAATGATCAACAGTATTCCAAAAGATCGCACGATCCTCTGGAATAGGTTTTGGTGATAGAGTCAGTTTTATTTTATTTATTTATTGTGTCATCAGAAACCAGACATTTGCATTACATATTTAACAAAAACAGTTTATATGACAGGAGTAAGAAGGAAATAAATGAACCATTACTTATAACTTAGACAACTTTTATTAGATTTAATTGTGTTTTGTATTCCCTCAATGAGTTAGTGAGAAAGGGATTAGCCAGTGGTTCTCAACCTGTGGGTCCCCAGATGTTTTGGCTTTCAACTCCCAGAAATCCTAACAGCTGGTAAACTGGCTGGGATTTTTGGGAGTTGTAGGCCAAAACACCTGGGGACCCCACAGGTTGAGAACCACAGGATTAGGTCATCCATATCTTAAGTGTAAATCTGGTTGCAGAGCATTTAAAGGCAAAATAGCTGTGCAATTTACTAAGGGGGTTCAAACAAACGCTATCAGCTCCATTTGGTAACTATGGCCTCATCTAAATTGCCATATAATGCAGTTTACATTATATGACAGTGTAGATGGGTTCAGATCTCTGCATATTGAGCAATAAGATGCATTCTTCAAAATGTATATGCATAACAGAAATCTCAACCATAAAAGTATCCAAACACCTATATGAATGCAGCCAGATACTTTAGCATCTGAGATTAGAACTGCTGAGATTTTTTTAATTTCCTGCAGCAAAAACACAACTGCAGTATCATACTAAATAGCACCCATATGAGAATAATCAATAGCGCTATTTAATAAAAGGCAGGATAATGAAAGATTGCTGGTTATCCTATTTGAAAATGTCTCTTCTAAAGGCAAACAGTTTTCTTTATGGCTGTTTGATAGCTTAGATAACAGTTTACATAGAATTATGCATTGTCTGTATTACTTTTCCAGCCTGCTGTTATCTTTCTAGGATAGTTCTTTATTAGAAGAGAAGAGCTCACATGCAGACACACACACATACACACACACACACTCCCTGCGGCAGGAAAGACAAAAAAAGTCTTGCCAGCAGGAGAAACCATCTGGATGACAAGTCAGAATTGCTTGCCCACTGTGGATATTCAAATGTATAAGAAGGCTTTATTTTGCATTTTTCTTATATTTTTAAAAAGGAGGAGTAATTAAATGCTTCACTATCTGAACTTGGAAAAGATCCTGGTTTTGAGCTAACACTCCCATCTATGGCAATGCTCAACTAGGCCATTCTGGGAGCTGTAGTTTAGAAGAATAACTTTGATTTTTTAAATCCTACCTTTCCTTCAACACAAAGAAATATACAACATAAATGAAAACAAAGTATGATTTTAACAACTGGTGAAACAAAACAAATTATCCTAAGAAAATACCGCTAGTTTGGAACTGTATATATGTAAGACTGGAAGCTGCTTATATTTTATTTAATATTAAAGGAAAGGAAGCTGATGTTTGCAGATTTTGAACAGTAATTGGCTTTTGATTGAATTCAAAAAAGAGATGGATTATGAGGAAAGTACATGTTTTTTCATGCTTAAATAGGAAGTGTAAACGTTCTAATATGGGAATGTAAGACATGGAAGGAATAATGAAAGAATAAAAATGTATGCTTTTCCCCTGACAAATGGGAAATCAACTTTTAAATATGTGGGAGATACACACACACACACATTTATATGAGGTTGAGGAGAGTTAAGAGTGATGACCAACTTCTGTTGGTTAGAACTTTTTTCTTTCTGTATATTTATGTCTTGCTGTGGTGTTGTCAGATGTATTCTATATTTTCAGGTATGCATGTGCTTATGTAATTAATACAGAATAAAAGGAAACTGTATAAAAACATTTTATATTATATCCACTCTAGAGGCACCCAACATATATATGGTAACTTCCTCTCTTAACATCAGTAAGACATTGGTGGAGCTCCCGGTGGCGCAGTGGGTTAAACTCTTGGGCCGGCAGGATTGATAACTGACAGGTCAGAGGTTCTAATCCGGAAGAGTGTGGATGAACTCCCTCTGTCAGCTCCAGCTCCTAATGTGGGGACATGAGAAAAGCCTCCCACAAGAATGGTAAAACATCAAAACATCCGGGCATCCCCATTGCAGATGGGCAATTCTCTCACACCAGAAGTGACTTGTAGTTTCTCAAGTCGTTCCTGACATGAAAAGTAAGACATTAAAACATGTGGAGAATACTCAAACTTCTGTTTGAACATTCAATGCAGAATCAATTGGGGTCAGAAATTATTTAGTGGCAAAGAGGAAAACATGGCTCCTTTCTTGGCAGCTGCATGTGTGTGTGTTTGCATGCATATATGCACACATATCCAGTAAACTGGAGGACCTTAGTTTCTAAAGAATGGCCTAAAGTGTATCAGAGGCATATGGAAACACCAGGGGCAGCTCTGAAGCACTCATGAAATGGAGGCCTGAAGCGAACGTGCCCTATTCCTAAAGGGTGAGCCAGCTGGCTAGGCTGAGTGTCTAGGAATTCTACCTTTTGTTATGGTGCCAACCAGGCTGCTCTGCCTTTCTGCACATGAAAGGGAACTGAATTGTATTGTATTATGGGGGGTGGCGGGGAAGGGGGGAGAGAGGGCTCCTACTGTTGCTGACACAGGGAAACATCAAAGACAGAAGAGCACAGTGTTTTGTTTGTGTGTCCAGAATAAAGAGAAATTGGCACTGAAGTGCTAGGGTAAACATAGCCTCCTACAAGGGCTTCTTTTTTATAGGGCTAGATTTTTTTAAAAAAATCTTTCAAGTATGTACAGCTGGTAAGAAATTGGAAATGAAGATGATAGGGAGAAGACCAATTAATTCTTCTTGTCCACAGCTGGTTAAAACTGGGGTCAATATTCTATTTTTTTCTGTACAGAGGGACAGGCTTTAGAAGCAACAAGAGCAATAGACCAGACCTAAACAGGACATGCCAAAATGACAGGACTTTCAGTTTGTTTAAAGTTATTGTTATTATGAATACGTATTTCCTTTGCACACCCTCCAACTGCTTCAATTTGAATGAGAGAGTCTCGGTTAATCCTCTGTCGCCCAGCATTTTCAGCTGCTTTCAAAAAATGTTCAAGTTATCTGTCCATTACCCACTTTCTTCCTTTGTCTTCAGCTTACTTCAGTTGCTGAAAACTAAATTTGAAATAGTTTATACTCATTTAACTCAGCAAGGGGAGAGGAGAGTATGGAATCTTGCCCTTCCTTGTAAGTTCAGCAAATGCAAACTGCTGCAGCCACTTCTGGGTTGATGTTGCCAGGACTGGTTTTTATCTTTGAATGTTCAAGGGTGTGCTATAGGCATCTGCAAACCAATTTCTTGTCCAGAGACTTTCAGGACAATTGGCTCAGGACTGGCCATCTCTCCCCACTCCCCATATTAGTATCATTATTTGAACTTTTAGTATTCCAATATATTCATTGGTCTTGTCCCAAACATATTTGCAACTAAACTGGTTCAGTTACAAGAAACAAGTGGATGTTGTGCACCTTAAGAAGAGTTGGTCTTGATTTGCTCTAGGAACCATTGATTTATCTTTTTAACAGCTAACTATATCTATATACTGTATCTCTTCTCCAGAACATTTCAAATCAATTATTTTTATTTCTATCAGAAAGAAAAACAATTCCATACATAGAAATTGGAAACACCATAGTATAGACAATCTTGATATATCTTTACACTTGAACATTTTGTCTAGTTCCTTCATAGCTATTCTCGCAATTTGAGATCTATACTGTAGAATTAATGCAGTTAACATCGTCTTAACTGCCATGGCTCAATGCTATGGAATCAAAGGAGCTGTGGCTGTACAAGGATTTCTCTGTCAAAAGCCCCATCAACATTATCATATAAACTGTTTTGAACTGCATTATAATGGTCATTGTACACCAGAGGTTCTCAACCTGTGGGTTCCCGGATGTTTTGGCCTTCAACTCCCAGAAATCTTAACATCTGGTAAATTGGCTGGGATTTCTGGGAGTTGTCGGCCAAAACACCTGGGGACCCAGAGGTTGAGAATGTCACGATGCCAGGGCTCTGCCGATAAAGAGGCAGAGGCGAACCAAACAAACACCCAGTTTGTATCAAACAGTTTAATTCAAACAGTACTTACTTTCTCGCTGTTTTAATGGTCCAAAACATAAAACATAAAGATAGCACTCAGCCACAGAATATAAAACAAAACTGACAGCAAACACTGTTGCAGGTTCAAGATAACCGTAGTCAAAAGGTCCAGTCCAGTGGTCACCGTAGTCAAAAGCTAGTTCAGTTCATCCATGAACTCTTACTTACAGATTACTCAACCCTTTAGAATTAAGATTTACATCAATCCTTCCATCACCAACTGCTAAGCCTACCACCACCAACCACCATCAACTGCAAAACATGATACATGACAGAGAACCACTGGTGTAGACACATATAATGCAGATTGAACTGCATTGAACTGGATTATATGAGTCTACACGGCCATATCATCCAGTTTAATACAGTTAATCTGCACTCTGAAACTGGATTATATGGCAGTGTCTCTGGGGCCAAAGAATGCTAGTGCCCCTTCAAACTAGAAACCCAAGATTTCATAGCATTGAACTATGGTAGTTAAAGTGATATCAAACTACATTAATTCTATAACATAGCTTCAGTGTAGTCTTAATTGCTTTCTTGAATGCAGTTTCTATTCTAATAAATAATGGCATTACAGGACACCTGTATAGTATCCGATCAGCAATTAAATGGCTACATTTTACATATATTCATATGTATTATATGGTCATATATATTCTATGTCTATTATATGTTTGTTTATTATTTAAATATCTATTTACATCTATTATTTATTACTTTATTTTTATCCTGCATCTCCACTAAAGAGAATTGCATGGAGCTGTACATATTTCTTGGGTTCTATGGGTTTTTTTATAAATGACTATTGCAAACATTATTACAGATTCAGTCCAACTTTTCCTTAAATGATGACAATAACAAAATATATAATAAACAGAATACATATCCAACCATCCAAACTGCCTTGCATCTCATAACTGGAGTGCAGGACTCTTTTGTATGTGCCTCTTAACAGTATTATAATTTTAAATGCAAACTTTAAAGCCCTAAAGAATTAGGAGACAGATGGAGGGCTTAGGTGTAATATGCAGCCCATGGATCGCACTGTGCCAACCCTGACTTAGAGGAAATTATTTGTAAGACTGAATCAATGAATATTTTTATTTCAATTTTTAACACAATACTGAAGTACTTTCATTATTCTCCATGTATTTTGTGTATTAGGTATGTCATAACAAAGAGCCTCTAGATAAATTTGCAGCTTGTCAATTTTCTTATACATATATATGAAAAACATGATTATTATTTTTTTTCCACAGCAGGCTTATCCTCCCACAAAGCTGAGGAATCACTGGAGGTTCATTTCATTAATGTATAATACAAGGAGGCTTCTCAGACATTAATGAAGTCCATAAATTAATTACACACTTTGCCAGAGTTTTTCCTTTCAGTGGTTTTAAATCTGATGTTCTTCAGTTTCACTAACTGCCCACATCTCTTGTGTTGTGAACAAAGAAGTTACAGTATGCTTCTTCCCTCGTGTTCATCATTTCCTTCTTGAGTTTCCTTCTGTACTAATAGTCAGACACTATGCCTGTGTTCACTTAAATGTACGACTTCAAATGTATGATCTTGTACACCTCACAAAATTCAATTGAATTATTCCTATGTAAGTTTTCCAGAGTCTTGGAACCATCATCATTTTTATCTAGTTTTGGTATGAATTATCTTTTACAGTTCTATCACTGTCTGAATTGATTCTACAAGCATTTTCTAAAATGTTTCCTACATGTGGTGGTGGTGGAGGAGGAGGAGGCTCCTTCTTTGGAGGCTTTTAAACAGAAGCTGGATGGCCATCTGTCGGGTGTGCTTTGAATGCGATTTTCCTGCTTCTTGGCAGGGAGTTGGACTGGATGGCCCATGAGGTCTCTTCCAGCTCTATGATTCTATAATCTTCAATCATCTCCATGAACAGAATCTTCTCAGCAATAATGTCTTCTTCATTATCCCACCTATGCAGTGTCCTCCCCTTGGAGGTACACACAGCACGCACACACAACACCAGCACCAACTTGAAACGGTGGTATTGCCAAGGTATTTTAATGAGATGATCTTACCTGTTTGATTGCACCTGCTCCTTTTCTTTATTCTGATTAAATTGAATTGTTATGGGCTGAATTGGATGATATCATTTTAACTATATTTGTGCACTACCCTAATTTATTTTATTTATTATTTATTTACCTTATTTATATCCCGTCTTTCTCTACCCCGAGGAGGACTCAAGGTAGCTTACAATCGCACCTCCATGCTGCCTTAAAACATATAACATCAGTTAAAATATAATTTAAACATTAAACCATAATAATTATAATAAAATTCATTTCAGTGAATCACGTCATCCAGAGTCATAGTCTAAAGGCCAATCCATAGTCAAATTGCACATATTCCATACTAACATTCCTGCCTGGTCCCAGAGCCAGGTTTTGACTATCTTTCTAAACACTAAGAGGGAGGAGGCTGCTCTGATATCACTAGGGAGCAAATTCCACTAACAAGGGGCCACCACTGAGAAGGTCCTGTCTCTTGTCCCCACCGACCACACTCACGAATAATCCCCATAAAGATGAAATTAAAAGTATTTTAAAGGATGTATAAGTAAGGATGATTTTTTTAAAAGACTGATGCATAAGGGTACATTTAAAAATATTTAAACAAACATACAGCATTCCCTTAGGTAGTGGTTTTCAAAGTGCCCTGAAGTATAAAAAGGAGGAAGGGAGAGGAAGCAGGGAAAAGAAATGTTGCAACACCTTCAAGACAAACCTTTTAAAATTTTCAGCATGAGCCTTCATGGATATAAACTCACTTCTTCCAATACATACAGAGCAGTATTACAAATCATATTTACACAGTTATGGGAGTGGGATTGAATGTAATAGGATCCAGAAGGATAAAAATTATGATCTCACCCTAAAACTATTTCATCCATTTAGAAATAGTGTTTAGATATCCAACGATAAGAGGCAGAGAAGGTTCCCAAGGGAATGCAAACAGATCCAATACAGCATTTCTAGATTGGAACCATTTGGGGATAGAAGGAAAATGAAGAGCACAGAACTCGTATTTAGAGTGGCAAAATCCTCATATTATTCATCCCTCATTTAGCATCACTCTTCAATGTACTAGTCTATTTCTGTTTACATATTGTTTCTAATTTTGCTTCTATTTATGGAAAAAGGTAGCATATGAAATTTCTTTACCAATTCCCATCCTTGTTTGTCTTCTTGATATCTCGTTGCCTTTGAGGTGGGAGGTTTAATACATCAGAGGCATTACCCTAACTGACCCTAAACACACAACTTATTTTCCCGCTCTTATGTCTCCTGATAATCAGTACATGATGGTGGCAAAGCTATGAACAGTCTTATTGGAATGCATCCTCAGGATTGGTAAGATAATAGAAACTTATTCTTTTGGACTGGAGAGTATGTGCATGCAGTTCCTAATAGAAAAATGCCACAATGGCTAATGAAAGAACGAAAAAAAAAATGTAATAATCCATGATAGATAGAAAAGCTCTCAGTTCAGGATCTCCATCTAAAACAGTTACAGCAAGTACCTATCCATCCCCATTTTGAAGATGTCCAGAGAAAGATATCCTACACTCTCCAAGCAATTGATTCCATTGCAAAATTGGACACTAGGATGCAAAACAATGGCTTCAAACTACAGGAAAGGAGATTCCACCTGAACATTAGGAAGAACTTCCTGACTGTGAGAGCTGTTCAGCAGTGGAACTCTCTGCCCCGGAGTGTGGTGGAGGCTCCTTCTTTGGAAGCTTTTAAACGGATGCTGGGTGGCCATCTGTCGGGGGTACTTTGAATGTTATTTTCCTGCTTCTTGGCAGGAGGTTGGACTGGATGGCCCATGAGGTCTCTTCCAACTCTAGATTCTGTTATCTTACTATTAATACATTCCTTCTAATGTTCAATAAAGATGGATGGATGATGGTATCCTTGAAGTGATTGGATTGACCTTGAAGGAGCTGGGGGTGGTGATGACTGACAGGGAGCACTGCCGTGGACTGGTCCATGAAGTCATGAAGAGTCGGAAATGACTGAACGAATGAACAACAACAATGTTCAATAAAAACCTACTCTCCTATCATTTAAAACCACTAGACCTGATCCTACCCTCTAAAGCAGAAGAAAACAGGCCTGCTCCACCACTTTGTGACCATTTTTGAAATATCTAAAAAGTCCAATCAGCTAAACATAAAAAAAAACCAAGATTATGGCAACAAGAATGATTGACAACTGGGAAATAGAGCGAGAAAACGTGGAGGCAGTGACAGACTTTGTATTTCTAGGTGCAAAGATTACTGCAGACGCAGACTGTAGCCAGGAAATCAGGAGACGCTTACTTCTTGGGAGGAGAGCAATGTCCAATCTCAATAAAATAGTGAAGAGTAGAAACATCACACTGGCCACAAAGATCCGCATAGTTAAAGCAATGGTATTCCCCATAGTCACCTACAGATGTGAGAACTGGACCATAGGGAAGACTGAGAGAAGGAAGATAGATGCTTTTGAACTGTGGTGCTGGAGAAAAGTTCTGAGAGTGCCTTGGACCGCCAGAAGATCCAACTAGTCCATACTGCAGGAAAAAAAGCCCAACTGCTCACTGGAGGGAAGGATAATAGAGGCAAAGATGAAGTAGTTTGGCCACATCATGAGAAAAAAGGAAAGCTTGGAGAAGACAATGATGCTGGGGAAAATGGAAGGAAAAAGGAAGCGGGGCTGTCCAAGGGCAAGATGGATAGATGGGATCCTTGAAGTGACTGGATTGACCTTGAAGGAGCTGGGGGTGGTGACGGCCGACAGGGAGCTCTGGCGTGGACTGGTCCATAAGGTCACGAAAAGTCAGAAACGACTGAATGAATGAACAACAACCAATCATGTAATTTTTCAGTCTTCTCTCCACAAAGCTGAACATTCCCGGCTCTCTTAACCTTTCCTTATATGTTTTATAGTTATCCTCATTGTCCCTCTCAGAACCTCACCCAACTTTCCCCTTGACATTAAGTCTAGTTGTGTCTGACTATGGGGTGCTCATCTCCATTTCTAAGCTGAAGAGCTGGCGTTATCTGTAGACACCTCCAATGTCTACAGATGGAGCGGTTAGCTTATAAAAAGCTAACATTACCTTCCTTAGCTTGTAAAAATGTAATGCATGCTAACATCGCATTGGCCTTCTTTGCTACATCATCATACTGTTGGCTCATATTCAATTTATCAAGAATAAACCTATTTATTTATTTATTTATTTAACATATTTGTATCCCATCCTTCTCACTCCCAGAGGGAGACTCAGGGTAGCTTCACAACAGGCATTCAATCAATTCCAACAACAGTAATAAATGATAAAAGCAATTAAAACAATTAGTTAATGCTTTAAAATTACTAAAACATTGTTTAAATCATGCAGGTGTGAAATCATAGTCCAGGTCAGTCCATTATCATTCACATAAGTTGGGTCTCACTCTAAATTGCTGCTTGGTCCCATAACCAGGTTTTGAGTTTCATTCTAAAGGACAAGACTTGGGGGGTAGAGAGTTCCACAGGTGAACGGCCACCACTGTGAAGGACCAGTATCTCATCTCCACCAGTTGCACTTGTGAGGATGGTGGGACCGAGAGCAGGGCCTCAGTCCCACTTCACGATGGTTCATAGCAGGAGTTACATTCAGACAGATAAGCTGGGCCAGAACCATTCAGAACCAATGTCCATGTAGCACTGCTGAGCCAACTATATCCCTTCCTATACCCATGCATTTGGTTTTTGTGGCTTATTTCATTAAATCTAAGACACCATCAGTTCCAAGATGCACCCCTGCTTTTTGGAGCTTCAATTTTAGAAAAAAACACATTTTCCTTAAAGATACTATAGACCAGTGGTGGTGAACCTATTGGGCTGAGATTTAGCACAGCTGGTTAATCACCAGCAGCAACAGATCACACCAATCAAAAGGTTGGCAGTTCAAAGCCCTGGTTGGGGTAAGCACCCAACCTCCAGCCCAATTCATGTCCATCTAAAGAGTTTGAAAATAGCTTTGAGAAAAGAATCAGGAACCGCTTAAGTAGGGAGATATTTTACGGCACCATAAAAAGGAAGTACCAGAAAATGCCAGCAATCAAAGGAAGAAGGAAGTCTGTGATCAAGGGCTCTTTATCATAAAGGATGGAGTGACAGCATCCCCTGTGGCTGGAATTGAGCACAATCTCTAGGATGCTGAAGTTGGGAAAAATGCCAACATATAGCTCTATGTTTAACAACAATGAATGTTTGCCATGTATGTGTTCTGTGATCAGCCCTGAGTCCCCTTCAGGGTGATAAGGGTGGAATATAAATGCTGCAAATAAATAAATAAATAATACATTCAGGTCATTTGAAATTCTGTTTGTATCTTCCAGTGTGTTCACATCTTCCTCACACAGTTTTGTATCATCTGCAAACTTGATAAGGATTCCCTCCACCTCATTATCTAAATCATTAATAAAAAAAATTGAAGAGCATCAGCCCAAAGACAGAACCCCGAGCCACTCCAGTTGAGGGCTCCTTCCCGTTTGAAACTACAGCCACTGATGAGTCTGGGCATGGCTCTCTACCAGTTATGGATCCATCTGACAATGTTTTCACAAGATACTTGCAGACAATCCCCTGTTCAATCCATTTTAATATTTCTCCTGGTATTGAGGTCAGGCTGACTAGCTGTAGTTTCCTCAGTCTTTAACTCTTTTAAGTTCTCTTTCACACTTTGAATTGATCAGTTTTTGTTGTATTTAGATACTTCACTGTTTTCCTACCTTAGTTATCTCTCACCCAAAATAGTACACGATATTTATTAATTGCCTCTTGTGGGAGACTTTGGGAGAAAAAAGTATTCTGAGTCAGTGACGCCTACACACATTCTTCTCCCATCATCCAAATTGCAGACAGGATTATGTGAGTTCATAACCACTGAAAATTACCTTCTGAACTGAATATTTTCTAGAAATCTAGAAAGAAGTGTGATATTTCCTTCCAGACTGTTCATTTTAAAAGAGACAGTTTGAAAAGCTGTAATTTACTTGCCTTTATCTATATTTCTGCAACTCCTTTTGTTCTGTTTGTGAGGTTAATTAACGAAGTCTCTAAAGGGAGTTTATAATGAAACATTCTATCATTGATATAAAACATCCCTAGACATTCATTACATTTCTGGGGAATGGGAATCTATTTCTGGACAAGTGAACTGGGCGTATCCAGAAACCTCTATACCAGTGGTTCTCAAACTTTGAGTCCCCAGATATTTTGGCCTTCAATTCCCAGAAGTCCTAACACGTGGTAAACTGGTGGGGATTTCTGGGAGTTGTAGGCCAAAACAGCTGGGGACCCACAGGTTGAGAACTACTGCTCTATACTGTCCTTTGAAATGAAGTAGTATTTAGCTTTGTCATGCTTAGCAAACAAATAACACAAATTCAACCCATCTGTGAATTTTATCACTCAAAGCTGCTATTGCCATCCACAGCAGATACATTCAATAATTAATAGTAGATGCATACTGAGATGAGCTTTTTTGTTATCACAAATGAATTTTCTAATGTTTTCACAAACCCCGATGACATCTAGACATTTGATAATCCAGTGAGTCAAATGCTTTTTTGTAATCAATCCAAGTTGTATAGAGGTTTGTTTTGTGGCTTTTGCAATTCTCCAGTATCATTTTGTCAATTAGAAGCTGATCTTTCATGCCCTTACTTCTTCTTTTATTGCCTTTTTGTTCTACTGGCAAGATGGTATTTTCCTTCAATTAATCCTGAATTTGATCAGCTATTATGCCTGTCAGCAGTTTGAACATTGTAGGCAGACTTGTTATTGGCCTGTAGTTTTCTGGTATTATCCCTTTTGCTGGATCTTTCTGGATCAAATATGTCTTCTCAGTTGTTATCCATTATAATAATAATGCTATTATTATTATTATTATTATTATTATTATTATTATTATGTTTATTTATTTCCTACTTTTTTCTCTCCATTTGGAGACTCAAAGTGGCTCACAACTAAATGCATTTCAATACAACTTTAAAAATACAAATATACAAATATTAAAACAATATCAAACAACATTAATATTACAGCAATATAGGTTTAAACCATAAAAGTATATAAACTTACATCACAAAATCACAGCAGCCCTTGATGGTGCTATAATTGTTCAGTGCGAATAGATTCCTGGCCTTCAGTATTCTACTTCAGTGGAGGAAGCTTTACAAAAATCTGAGGCTGGCTTTCCTGTGCTGCATATATAGGGAATTTTCACCAGTTTTCCTCATTGTCATTTATTTAATCTGCTTTTTTCTCATTAGATAGTTTTTTAGACATAAAAAGGTGCAGAAGTAAAAGTGCAGAAATAAAATGAGCTGGGTGTGGCCCATTAGTGAGTACTTTGATCAGCTTTTGATTTGATTTAATTAGAGAAAAATATTGAATAGGCTCAAGCTAAAAATGGGATAGATGCAACTGATTATGGAAGGAATTGAATTTGCTGACAGCAAGTGAAGCTCGGTATTTTTCAAATGCATATATACAGCCAGCAGCATGTACTCTCCTGTTCATTGAATATGAACGTAGCTGGCCTATGATTACACTGATGGCCTGAGAGCAAAACCCCAGTTACAATGTAATCTAAGCAAAGTCGCTCAGAAATTTAAAGCAAGCCAGTGTAACATAGCAGCCCACATGCTAGTCTTGTTGGATGTTGAAGAGCTAGCATGGTTCACAGCACCAACTGTGTGTGGCCTTGGCTCACCACCAGCTTGACTGACTTCCCAGATTCATTGGGGGAAGGGTAAGAAGAAGGAACATCATGTACACATTGAGGGCTGGAAAGATACACATATGGTAGGTAGATAAAACCAGCCATTGCACATACAGCTAACAGCTGCAACTGAAAAGATTCTAGACATGTCGTGCTCTACCATTGTCAGCATGCCTCTCCTAGTTGCTTTTCAAAGTTTTTTTCTTGTACTTTTCCCCTCATTTTTGATAAGCTTGTGACACATATTTTTGATCACAGCTCTGAGAATCTTGCAGCCTCTCACTATGGTACTTGTAGTCCCCAAAAGTAACTTTTCCCAAGCTCTGATTGTGGAAATAAACAATGCATGTTTGTGTGGGGTATGAGATTAATTTTGTTTGCCTGTTGCTTATATGAAAGTATAAAATCCTTAGAAGCTAGGTACTGAAGTTGCTGAAAGGGAATGATAAAGGAGACTTATGATGGATTAAAAGAAACTAGGGCAACTTTTAAAAAACAGTTGTGGACTATTTTTGAGGCAAATCCTGATGCGGATACTTCAGAAAACCTAACATACACCACCCTTTGGGCTAAAGCTAGCAAAACCAGTTCTAGCAATTTTATACCACTACATTGAACATGATGATCAAGACTTCCATATCCATGAAGTCAACATCCATAGGTTCAAAAATTAATTGAAACAAAATCCCAAAAAACAAATTTTAATTTGCCATCTTATATAATGGACACCATTTTTGCAACACTGTGATTTATAATGAGAATTGAGCATTTATGGATTTGGTTTTTTTAAAATTTCAAAAAGCAAAATTGGAATTTGCTACTTTACACCATTTTTCTATACATTTGTGTAATGGATCTAAATTAGTTTCTTTGGCACTGGCTTTATCACACCTTCATTCAGATGCCTACAACTATATCATTTCTAATGTAATATTTTATTACCCTTGAGGTCTATGGTCAGGATTACTTTGAGCAAAGAATTATGACAAGTTTGATTTAATACTTGTGGTACTCATTCAAGCATTCACTGCCTAATTTAACAAACAGATGTCATGTCTTCATGATGTGTGATACATTCAGCAGATGATTCAACAGAACTATACCACCGGAGCTTTCCACTCCAATGGCATTCAATTAAATATAGTGTATATCCCGGCTCAGGCAGGTTTTCTTAAGATGAGAAAGACAAAAATTCAAAGAAGAGGATGTCAGCAGTCTGGCAAGCAGCTGGTCAACATCCTCAGGCTGTACAATCTGAAAAGAAAATTATATATAGCAAGAGGCTCATTGTTGATTTAAAGTTTGGATCATAATCCTTGAATGTAAAAAACCTAATCCAAGTGTGTCCTGTCCAACTGAGTTGAACTAGATTTAATTTGAGACCGGCCCATTATTTCCGTGTGAATGATATCTTAGAGCTGTCTCAAAGCCTTGTCATGAAGTCCCCGCAGAGCTAAACACCTCATCACCATTTTGGAGGATGATGTAGCTCCTGTATTAGTTAGGTAGTGATTCCTATGTCCTTTCATTTTTCAGCTGCTTTTTAAAATGCCCACATTTCCCTCCCCCATTTATCATCTTATTTCAATGACTGCAAATTGAATTCAAAGCAGTCTGCATCCCATTAACTCAGCTGAATGGGAATTAAATGAGGAGCACAATCGTACTTGGACAAAGGCAAAATGCTGCAGCCTTTCTAAGTTATGTGTTCTTTCTCGTTTATAACTTTAGCTATCTTGAGGACACATTGATGTTGCTTGAGCACATATGTCTCAGGAGAGAGTAACTAAGGAGCTATCTGAGGTGGTGAATCTGCTTTCAGGAGATGTTCATTCTCTTGGCTAGTTCCTTCATAATTAAGACTAAAATACAGTCAGATTCATTGACCTCTGACATGGGAAGAGCCAACTACCACTGTATTGGAGACAACAACATGAAGTCTGAGATAATGTTTTTTAGGCTTTTGGAGACATTCCCAGGAACGAGGGTAGTTCTTAGACAAATGAATCCAGTGTGGTTTCTGTTCTCCAGCAACCAGTACAGATACTCAGCAAACTATTAAACAAGTATCTAGCTAAGTAGGTGCATTCTTCATATGGGACCTCAGCAGGAGAACTTGCGTAACCCTCCATAATTTCCATAAATAGCAGAATTTAATAAGAAGAACAGCAATATAAAAATCTCCTAAACACATACAGTAGATGTAAGAGATTGGCTGAAAATAATAAACTTGGACATAATATAATTTAAATTTGTAATTGGGAGCCAGCATGTGAAAAAGATTTTACTCAATTTTTCCTCTATTCTTTTTGATGCTCCGGAACTGCTCCTCTTCCTCCTTCCACAACTCTGCCAAGAAATGTGCCTCAACCCAATCAATCACTGCTAAATTTGAACAATCTGAAACCTGATGTCATTTTTCTAAATTACTGCAATAGTTGCTCTATTTGTGTGATAAGAAGGCTCTATGTGTCTGTATGTGTTAGGAAGGCTCTGTTTGAGTCTGCAATGCCAGATAGGTTAAATAAATTAAAAGATGAATTGTTAATTAGTTGCATTTAATTCTATACTACTTAATAAATGATTAATCTTAATAAGCAAGGATACAAAGGTCTGTTGGCAGCTTTTAAAGGGAGGTGTTGTGGTTCTGAGAGATCTCTAGTGTGAGAATTAATTTTCACACTGTCAAAGGTCTTAAGTTCAAAATGTAGCAGTGGGGGGATTGTGATAAGAATGTTTTTTGAGCACATGAGTAATTTCTACTCATCAGCTTGGATAATATTTGAAAATGTTATTTCTTAGACTCTAGTTCAGAGAACACTCCAGCCACCATTTCCACTTAAGAAGGCACTGCCTTTGTCCAGTTTATGGAGCTGCAAGTGGAGGTGTTTCATGGAATGCCATTTCTTGATAGTTAAATGTATTGTTTTAGTTAATTGAATCTAACAAATTGGTTCACTAAGATCCTGTTAAACCAGGGGTCAGGAACCTTCGGCTCTCCAGGTGTGGTGGACTTCAACTCCCACAATTCCTTGAGGCTCGGCATTCACCCCAAAGGCTTACCTTGGCCTCAAGGAATTGTGGGAGTTGAAGTCCACCACACCTGGAGAGCCGAAGGTTCCCCATGCCTGTGTTAAACTATGTCAAGGCACCTCTGTCCCAGCAGATCATCTGGGTGCTGAAGGTTTTCACAAAATCCTTCCTACTCTTGCCCTCTGTTGATTACTTTACTAATAACTATTGGTTACTTTACTAATAACTATTTAGGAAGTTATGGTCTATGGTTGGAAATGATATTTCGCGAGTTCACATATTTTATTTGCTCTTTTCTTCTCCTTTACAAATGAAAGTGTTTTCAAATACTATTTCCCGTGAACATGCTGAAAATGATCTTGATCATACAATCATTGGGAAGGACAATGTAGTTCAATCGCTTTGAATGTGATTTTCCTGTTTCTTGGCAAGGGGTTGGACTGGATGGGTCATGAATCCAACTCAGTGATTCTATGATTCTGTGATCTCTGTCATAAAAAATACACATCTAAAGCACTCCTGGAAGATGGGCATTCAATCTCTGTTTAGAAGAGAGTCCACCACACTTCAAGGCAGTCCAGTGCATTGTTGAACAGCGCTTACTCTCATGAAATCCTTCCTAATGTTCAGGTAGACTCTGTTTTCTCTTAATGTGAATGCTGTAGTCTCTGAAATGGCTGAAAACAGGCTTTCTCTATCATTCACATGACATCCCTTCTAGTATTTCAAGACAGCTGGCATATAACTTCTCAATCTCAGTTTTTCTAAGCTAAATATTTCTATTTCCAAGGTTGTTGATATATTTTATAAAAGTAGGCATATAATATTTTTCATAAAAGTGTGCCCACGACTACCATGAGGAGGTAGCAAATGCATATACAGTTGGCCCTCCATGTTTTCAGATTTGACTTTTCTGGATTTGAGTATACAAGAATTTGATTAAAGTGTTTTCTCTAGAAATCTCTGAGCCCACTGGAAGTTTATTATAGAGTCACTTTGGTGGACCTAGAGTTTCCCAGAGAGAACACATGTCTAGGCATGTCTGGGTCCTCCAATGACACCCTATAGTCAGCTTCTGGTAGAAGGTGACAATAGAGTTGTGCTGGAGAATCTAGACAATTCCAGAGTGACATTCTTCCAGGTTAAAAAACAGCAATTTCATTTGCAGTTTTTTCATTTTTGTGGGGTCCTGCACCATTCACCTCAGCAAATGTGGAGCGCTTACTGTACACCTAACAATGTAGCCATTTGGACAGGCATACTAGTGCTTGCTTGCATACTAGTGATTAAAATGCCACACCAATACTAGTTTAGATCTCATTTGGCCATGAAGCTTATTGAAGTACTTGGGGCTAGTTACTGAAAAATGGACATGTTCGCCTATTGTGGGCTAAAAGAAAAAATGGGGTGGTTGGCAGAAGGAATGTTGTTGTTATTGTTAATTGTCCCCAAGTTAGGGATTCCCCCCCCACCCCCCCCCCCCCCCCATGAATGGGAGGCCTCCAAGTCACCTATCCTCAACAATCCTGCTCAGGTATTGCACACTCAGGGCCATGGCTTCCTTGATTAAGTGTATCCATCTGAAATGCCATAATCTTCTTTTTATGTGATCCTTCACCTACCAAGCATTCTTGTTTTGTTTTTTTCTAGTGAGTAATGTCTTCTCATTATGTGTCCAAAGTAGGATAGTCTCATCTTGGCAACTAGGGAAAGTTCAGGTTTGATTTGCTCTAGGACCCATTGTTTGTTTTTTCAGCAGTCCACAGTATCCATAGAAGGAATTTAGTAGCATCACATTTCTGCATGAGCTTTCATGGATACTAATCCAGAGTGGAAGTGATGGAATACAATACTGCAGCCTAGGTATTAAAGCATATTTACACAGTTGTGGAAGTTGGATCAGAATATAATTACAGAAATAAACACTTTGCGACCCTAGCTTCCAAAAGTTTTGCAGGATGATACAGTTTTTTCAAGTATTTAGTCGGTATAGTAAAGGTAAAGCTTTCCCCCTGACATTAAGTCCAGTCATGCATGACTCTGGGGATTGGTGCTTATCTCCATTTCTAAGCCAACGGGTTGCCATTGTCCATAGACACCTCCAAGGTCATGTGGCCAGCATGACTGCATGGAGCAATGTTACCTTCCTGCTGGAGTGGTACCTATTGATCTACTCACATTTGCATTTTTCAAACTACTAGGGGTCAGTCTGTCTCAGACTAATTTATGTCAGTGAGTACTAAGGAGGATAAGGAATGGGAAGATAGGTGTGCCCCCAAAAGACAGAGAGATACAAAGAAGCAGTGAGAATATTGTTCAAAATCATCAGTCAGGGTGCATTTACACTGAAGAATTAATGCAATTTGACACCATTAACTGCCATGGTTCAGTGCTAGGGAATATCAGGAGTTATAGTTTTACACGTTTTGTTTTTTTTTTTGCCAAGAAGTGCTGGTACAACGCCACTCTACAAATCTCAGGATTCTATAGCATTAAGCCATGTCAAACAATATTATTTCTACAATGAACCCAGCCAGTCTCAGTTCAGTACTCGCCTTTGCTACACAGCTGTGTTTGTTGTCCTCTCTTGCCTACATAACAGATATCTCAGCATAATGAAGTCTGTTTCATTATGATGGAGTCATGAGCAGGAGTGGGTAGAAAAAGGGGGACTTTGCTGACTTAAATTCCAGTCCAAATAACTATATCTGCAGGGGCCCTCCTTGCTTATTCTTCTTCGTTTATTCAGGAAGCAATCGTTTCTCAGTGACAAAAATGACATAAGTGCCGAGGGTGCCAACAATTCTCTGCTTGTGAAAGCTGCAGGCTGTGCTTTCTGTGTGACAGCCCTCTCAGGGTTCAGTGCATTAGAATAAAGGGAGAGGCCATCTTATGAACACACGAGGGCTTCATTTAAGCTCTAATGATCCTAACTAAGGATTATCTAGAAGAAAATCCGATTTTGCCAAGCCCTTCAGTGTGGTAGGCATTGAGCCAATTAATCTGGTTTACATGCATCCTCTTATTCTTGGCCTTCACAGAGTGGTTCCTTTTTTAAAGAATTTAGTGCAAAAAATGTTGAGTTTTGACAAGATAAGCATATTGTTGCAAACACTGCTGTGCTACTCTGCTGCTGGGTGGAATAAAGTAAAAACAAACAAACAGCAGTGGATACGAACATGAGCTTATGATGCTAAAACGTTCCCTCTTCTTTTCTAGCCTAATCAGTTTCTTGTCTAAATAAACAGCTGTCTCTTTTTGGGTTCTGTGGGGCTTATTATAATCTGATATTGCAAACACAACAACAAGTCCCAATATATATATGTAAACAATTCTAGAAATTGAATAATAAGTTTGAAACATAGGCACCATCTCAAATGTTCCATGCATCTAATGAGGTGCCAGCATGGGATTTCATTGCAGGATTCTTTTGTCTGTATTGTTCAGTAGTTTTGCAACATTTGGATGCAAATATCAAAGCTCTAAATTCAGAAAAAGTAAAAAGAAGCAAATGATTTGCAAAATTAGATTATTAAGATTTTACTTTTCTGTTCCCTCCTAAAATTACAACTGAAAATCTCAAAATCTGGCTCGAGAGCAGTACGTGTGAAAAAGATCTTGGAGTCCTCGTGGACAACAAGTTAAACATGAGCCAATAATGTGATGTGGCGGCAAAAAAGCCAATGGGATTTTGGCCTGCATCAATAGGAGCATAGTGTCTAGATCTAGGGAAGTAATGCTACCCCTCTATTCTGCTTTGGTTAGACCACACCTGGAATATTGTGTCCAATTCTGAGCACCACAATTCAAGAGAGATATTGACAAGCTGGAATGTGTCCAGAGGAGGGCGACTAAAATGATCAAGGGTCTGGAGAACAAGCCCTATGAGGAGCGGCTTAAGGAGGTGGGCATGTTTAGCCTGAAGAAGAGAAGGCTGAGAGGAGATATGATAGCCATGTATAAATATGTGAGGGGAAACCACAGGGAGGAGGGAGCAAGCTTGTTTTCTGCTTCCTTGGAGACTAGGACGCGGAACAATGGCTTCAAACTACAAGAGAGGAGATTCCATCTGAACACGAGGAAGAACTTCCTGACTGTGAGAGCCATTCAGCAGTGGAACTCACTGCCCCGGAGTGTGGTGGAGGCTCCTTCTTTAGAAGCTTTTAAACAGAGGCTGGATGTCCATCTGTCAGGGGTGATTTGAATGCAATATTCCTGCTTCTTGGCAGGGGGTTGGACTGGATGGCCCATGAGGTCTCTTCCAACTCTTTGATTCTATGATTCTATGACTATGTTATTCAAAGCTCCTTCACACACACAACTCTAACTCCTTTCCAACTCCAGTTTACCCTCTTCTGAACCAACCCAGCATGTTGAGGATTTACCAATACACTGGATTGAACCAATACTGGTAGGGGTTACATATGCACCAATAGCTACCTAACACAGGTTTGCACAAATTAGAAGATGTGGCCAGGTCCTGATTTAGTTTTCTGAAAAATGGTCCACTTTTTTTACAGATCCATAACTAATCGGCTGCAAGTCAGGTCTCAAAGCTGAGTGGTGATTCAAAAGTTCAAAGGCAAATGAATATCACCAGAAACCAGCAAATTACTTTATCATTTTATTTATTTGTCAGATTTAGCTGAATTTTCAGACACAGTATTAAAAAAAATTGGCAAAACTGCAATCAATATGCATGCTTAAGTTGCCTCTTAGTTCCTGCATTCAAATCAACAGATATTATTTTTATGCAAGTGAAGCTATTCTATTTGCAGGGGATCCAAAAAAGGGTGTGGTTATTATTATTTGTTATTATTATATTTATTTATACCCCACTTTATCTCCCCAAAGGTAACTCAAAGCAGTTAGACATAAAAGCATTAGTCTACAATTCAAAATATACAAATATACACATTTTAAAGCAGAAATAACACAAACAGCACTAAAAAATCACAGTTAAACTTCATCAAAACATATTCAGAGTTAAAACCACAGCATCCCCTGACTAGATCTTAAATAACTTCATCTTTAAAAGCCTGTCTGAATAAGAAAGTTTTAGCCTGCTGCCAGAAGGACAGGAGGGAGGAGGCCATTATGGCTTCCCTGAGAAGAAAGGAGTTCTTTCCAGAGTCGAGTTGAGGGGCAGCCACTGAGAAGGAAGGACCAATCTCTCATTCCCATCAACTTTGAATTGTGCCCAGTAACAGACCGCTAGTCAGTGGAGATGCTGCAACTGGTGGGTTGTCTGTTCCCTGTAGCCAGTGCCAGTTAGCAACCTGGCTGCAACTCTTTGGACTGCCTGAAGTTTCCAAGCACTCTTCAGAGGCACCCCACATAGAGCACTTTACAGTAATCCAAACAGGATGTAACTAAGGAATGTACCACCATGGCCAGATCTGGCTTCTCAAGGAATGAGCACAGTTAGCACACAAGTTTTAATTGTGCAAATTGTGGACTTGGATTTGTCTCTTTTAAATTGTCTTTTTAACTTATGATGATGTCTTAATTAATGTTCAACTGTTTTTTTATTGTTGTTGTTGGCATCTCGTACTTGCCAGTTGTAAGCCAACCTGAGTCCCCCTCCAAGGGTGAGGACAGGATATTAATGTCTTAAATAAATAAATAAAGGCCTCTTGGCTAACTCAAGGTTCACTACCGAGTGCAGGAGGACCCCTAAACTGTGGACCTGTGTCTTCAGGGGAAATGCAACATCATCCAGCAGAGGTTGGATCCATATTCCCTGATCTGCCTTGTGAATGATCAGGACCACCTTTGTCTTGTCTGGATTCAATTCCCAACTTGTTTGCCCTCATCCAGTCCATTACCGATGACAGGCACTTGTTTAGGGTTAGAACAGCTTCCTTGGCATTAGGTGGAAAGGAGTAGTAGAGTTGGGTGTCATCCATAGAGGATGACACCCAACTCAAAAACTCTGGATGACCTCTCTCAACAGCTTCATGTATATGTTAAACAGTATGGGAACAAAATGGAACCCAGAGGAACCCCACAAGACAAAGGCCAGGGTTTCAAGCAGGAGTCCCCCAGCACCACCTTTTGGGTACGGCCCTCCAGGAAGGATCAGAGCTACTGCAAAACAATGTCTTCCAGTCCCATCCCAGGTTATCGCTCCTAGTTCCCTGCAGATAACTTCTAAACCAGCTTTGGGTCTCAATGCTGAGAGAAAAGTGGGACACAAATAAGAATGGTAATGATGATAAGGAGGAGGCCTTAAATTACAAACCTGAAACATTAAAGAAGGAAAAATGGAATGGATAACAGATGCCTTGCAATGGGGAGAAAAGAGAAAGGGGGGCAGTGAATGCATATTACCATGGCACTGGAGCACCCTTGTTATCTTATCTCTCTCTGATTCACTGATCCATGTTCCTGCAATCATACTTCCATATATCTCCATAACCCCACCTTCTGTACTTCTGTTGGATTATTATTGTTATTATTGTTATTATTATTATTGTTGTTGTTGTTATTATTATTATTATTATTATATGATTTTGCAGTTCCAACATTAGCTAATTTTTTTAGATGCCAAATATTACAGTAAATATAAAATGGTTCAGGAATAGAGAGATAAGGGAGAGTGGGAAAGGAGGAAAATACAATTATCTTACATCACTTTATGGCTGGTTATGCCAGCACTGAATCTGAATGAACCCATTGCACAAGGTAGGTGACAGGAATTCCGTTGGATTGCCAGCTATGTTTTCCCCATCAATAGCAGGGGATAAGTTAAACATGAGGAGAAGGCAGCCTGCCAATGTGATGCACATGGAGTCATGTGGTAGGGACCGTCACTGAAGGTGAAGGTAGTGCTTTAATGACAGTTTGCTTTCCTTATGCAATAAGCTCTTTAGTGTGGCAAGAAACAGACTTCCCTGTTGGTAAAAAGTAGAAGTGCTGAATTAGTTTTCAAACCTAATGTTTGAAAGCCTGTACTGGAGCATTAAATATCAAGCAGGGCAGCTGCAGTAAACCTGACACCATCTTCCTTCTCCATAATGTCCATGGGCCCTGGTTTAATGCATATTAGGATAGGACCTGGAGGATTGTGGCAGCTGCTGCTACCTGGCCCTGCACTTTACAGAACTGGCCTATTAAATATCTATATATGTATCTATATCTGTATATGTTTGTTCTTCAAATATCTTCCATGGTGGGCCACAGCATTTGTATGAAGTTACCAGGGAACACTGTCCAGCCCTGCAAGCAGCTCTCAGAATGTATTAGGAGACGGAACGCGGCTTCTGTGTTTAAATTGTTTTCAATACTGCCCTTCAACTAACATTGAACATGTTTAAAAATAAAATGGCTGAGTAAAAAAATAGAGAGAGAGCGAGGGGGAGTGAACTGGTTAGGCTGGTTAAAAGCCAGGCAGAAGAGTCTCCAAGACTTCCTTTGGCAGGTTTCCTATAACAACTCTCTTGGCCATTATTCAGGACACATGGGGGGAAACTAGTTTATTATTTGTTTTAGAACAGTTAAAATCTACACCAAGGTTAAACAATGTGTCACAAGTAACTGATTTGCAAGGAGTTATGTATATTTATAGCATCTAACTAGGGTCCCATCTACAGTGTCATATAATGCAGTTTGAATATGCATTATATGGTCAATGTAGACTCATATAATGCAGTTTCTGAATTAAATTAGTCTAGATCAGGCATGGGCAAACTTGGGCCCTCCAAGTGTTTTGGACGTCAATTCCCACAATTCCTAACAGCCTCGGGCCCTTTCCTTTTCAACCTTCCTACTTTAACCAGTAGGCTGTTAGGAATAGTGGAAGTTGAATCCAAAACACCTAGAGCGCCCAAGTTTGTCCATTCTTGATCTAGAAGGACCATATCATGCAGATATCGATGGGGCCAAAGTCAAAAGTAAGACAACATAGAACTCAGTTACTTCATTGATATAACACAGTGGTTCTGATCTGTGAATCCCCGGATGTTTTGGCCTTCAACTCCCAGAAATCACAACAGCTGGTAAACCGGCTGGGATTTCTGGGAGATGTAGGCCAAAACACCTGGGGACCCACAGGTTGAGAACCATTGATATAATGAGTAATGGTTTCTCTGTTACCTTTATAGAGTATTTTAGAGGCATATTGAAAAATTACTGCACCAGCCATTCCCATTCCTGGAAGTATGTTATGAGACCATAGTGATACCTGGCATAGTTATCTTCATTTTGGATTATTATTATCTGCTTTACATTGATCAGCTTTTGAAGAAAATTTAGAAACAGTAGCAGGTCCAGATTTTTAATAGGTAATCAAAACTAGCTTGACCAGGACTAGTAGTATGGAATATATAACTCCTCTTATACAATAACTCCGTTGGTCCATCCCTGGCATTATTCAGATTGCCGGGTATGATATATACATGTACTTTTACGTGAGATTGTCAGAAAGACCATATCCTCCCATATACATTTAGCCAAGCATTGAGATCAATGAAAGATGTCTTTCTCTAGCTTCCACAACTCTGATGCAAACACAAAAGATGATCTTCTCAATGATTGCTCCCAAATGATGAAAAGCTTAAGAAAGCTATCCAGCACCCCCATCTGTGCTTCAGCCAACAAACATTTTTCCTATTCAGGCTTTCAGCTGTTGACTGTTGGGAGTCCTAGGTTTTAGAATGGATGTGCTGTATTTTAAAATTATCATCTCAAAAATGTTTTTATATTGTGTGTTGTCTTCCATTCTAACACTAGGAGAAATACGAGAACCTATATGTCGGTCTATTTATTTCTCTATCATCAGCTGACAAACAAGAACATTATAGTAAATCACAGACTGGAAACCATTTTTCTAAGAGACTTCTGCTCATAACAACTTGAATGCAAGTAGAACACTGTTCATGATCAAGTACCCTGTTTTAATGGGTAGGAGCTGTTGAATCTAAATTATATTCCATGGAATATACATAGATGGTCACTTCAGACTTCCATGCTTGATGTGGGGGATCAAGCATTGAGAGAGAAAAAAAGGTCTTTAAAATATGTGTTCAAAATCCTTAATATGCACAATCATATTATGTCTTTTGTCAGATATGCCATCATCATCATTGTTATTCCCATATTTCTGTCAGAAGAATAAGGGCCCACCCAGACCAGCCTTCAAACAGAGATCTGTCTCGGTTTTACCGGAGGCATCCAAATGACACCTCTGGTAAAACTGAATTATTTAGGATCAAACCAGGGTTTCCTGAATTAATTAGATATCTCCTTAGATTCAGGCCTTCCTAATGGGGTATTGGGCCTGTGGGGACTCACTACCAAATAGTCCTGGGACTACCGAAGGGTGAGTCCCCACAGCCATCTCTCACCTTTAGGACTCCTGGAGGCCACCATTAAGGTACCCCTTGAGTCCTCCTGAGACAGTGGGGGGGGGGGGGGGGAGGAGCTCCCACTCTTTTAATTAATAATTAAATTAAACTAAATCAGTATTAATTAGTATGAAAAATATAATCCTTTGTAGAAGGGATCTTAATAGTTGACTTAATGCCATTACAGCAAGTTGTTACTACTCATCCTTATTTCTCACTAACCTAAGGCATACACTAAGGATGGAGTAATGTTTATGCTAAAGAGAAGAAATCTAATAGTGAAATACCCTTACACTCTTGTTTTTGTGCTATTTTGCTTTCTCCATCTGTTCAAAGCTTTTTATAATGACACGGCCAAAGTAGTGCTCATATGTCAGCATATGGAGAGGCACATGGCACCATTCAGCCAGTCCAGCATCTCTTTTTAGTTTGGCATTAGACACATATTCAAAACTTGCCAAAAAAATTTCAGTTTCACAATTTGATGTGTGTGTGTGTGTGAGAGAGATAGAGAGAGAGATTGAGAGAGAGAGAGATGGAGGGAGAGGGAGAGGGAGAGGGAGAGGATCATAACAACTGTTCCAAGAAATGTTGATCTCTACTTGGAAGACACATTAATGAATTTTCCTGCTTCTTGGCAGGGGGTTGGATTGGATGGCCCATGAGGTCTCTTCCAACTCTATGAGTCTATGATTCTATGAATTCATCAATCCTCACAGATGGTAACCATCTTATTATCACCCCCATTTCATTTTTATGCCAGAGGAAGAGAGTAATATGAACATTTTCCATTCACTGTGACAACACAGCCTCCTACATTCACTCTGAATTGGCTTCATTGTGTCTTAAAGACTATTCATTATAAAAATATAAGACTCCGTCCTCATTCTGAATGGGCTTTGTGAGACTATCATTTAACCAGATCAGTGTACTGGTGTCATGACATAAATTGTATGTGCATTATATGGTCAAGGAAGACTCATATAATGCAGTTTCTGTGTTAAATGAGTCTAGATCAGGCATGAGCAAACTTGAGTCCTCCAGATGTTTTGAACTTCAATTCCCACAATTTCTAACAGCCTCAGGAGGATGTTTAAACATAAAATCCAATGACATAAGAGCTTCTGATGGAGGAGCAAATAACCCTTGAACAGGGATGAAAATGTTGGAAGATGCAACAACTTCTGCAACTGTTTTTGCTGTTCTCTTGTTCACTAGATAAGATACCCGAGGGGAAAAGAGAGAGAGGCAGGTGGAAATTTGACCTTTTTTCTTGCATGCTTACTTCCTCTGTCTGCCACCTATATGGCAGCATTATGGGCAGATTACATCATCTGTTTCAGTCAGGGATAGTCAAATCACTGTCTTGTCATGCCAAAAGAGAAGTTACCTGGGCTGCCCCCTCCTCTGTTTTTTTGGCCTTTGTCATATGCTTTCTCCCTTCATGGAGGAAGACACATTGGAGCATGTCTGTCTATTAGTTGTACTCTTTTAGAAGACTCTGGCTGTTATATCTAAGGAATGCATTTCTTCCATAAATACTCCTCCTTTTGAGGATACTAAAACATATTTTTGCCACTACTTCAGTGAGTTAGATTCAAATAAATTATTATTTTAAAGAAAGGCTTGTTAGAACCTTTTCTTGAGCAATAGTAGTCATACTCTCTACACTAAACAAAGGCAAACGCCAAAGGTGGGCACTTCTATTGTTACTGGAGAAAAGGTTATAACAAACCTTTCTTTAAAATAATAATTTCTTTGCATCTAACCCATCAAACAGAAAAAAGTGAGCCACCAAAGGTTCTGTAAACCATCAAATATGTGTACATAAAACAATTTTCTTCTTCATAGAGAATGTGCATTTTTAATCTTTGAACAGTTTCCCAACCTAATTTCCAAATAAGTTGTTTCAATGCAAATGTAACCACAAAAGAAATTATGATTAATTATATATCCATTACCCAAGCCTATGGCCTTTTGTTACTTTCTACTCTTCCTTCTTTACATTTAATTGTAGCCTCTTGTCTGGAAGATGGCATGTATCCTTCTTTTGTCACCTCCTCTTCTTCTGTTGGTGAATACAAAATCCGCAGCTATTTCGATTCAACATATAAATGGCATGCTCATAGATATTTGTAGAGCTGTGATTTTCAGAACTGTTTTTTTTTCCTTTGGAGATAACAAAACACAACAGTATACTGTCATATAAAATGGCATTGATTAGTCACAGACAAGAAGCAAAAAGGAAACAAAAATGGAAGAAACAGCACAGAATTGAGCATCTATTCTCTGTAAAGATAGGAAGTGGCCAATGTGGAGAAAATGGAATGAAATTGGGTGGTAAAGGGGACAGTGTATTTGGTAATTTACAGGTAGGTGTAAGAAATGGAAGCATGTTGAATAGCAGGGCATCATTCAATGAAGAATTTCATGCCACTGGGACTTTCTGGAGATGATATACTTTATTCTAAGTATTTTCCCTCTTGCACAAAAAGTCAAAGAGCCAGTGCCAAGTAGGCACCTCTTCATAACCCAACCCAGAAGACCACCAAAGCACCCTTGGAGACCACATGCAGTCCTAAGATGATACTTTGCCCATCCTTTAAGTAAACAACGAGTAACTATCAGATTAAAGCATAAAAAACAATCTGAGAAGTACTGAAAGATGGGACACAAGACATGCGGGGCAAGGTTTTTAGTCAGGGTTGAAGGAGGATAGAGAAACAATCTAGAAATCCAGATGGAAGATAAAATCACACAGTGGGCTTAATAAACAAGGCAGACTTATAACACAGTCTAAAGGACATAATCAAATGATGAAAATTCAGCATCCTAAGATACTTCTGCCCCAGTTGACTCACAGAGGCCCATGCCACCCATCACACAATGTAGCCTCGCTTTCAGTGGAGTTCCTTGGGTCAACTGGGGCAGAAGCTGCAGCACAGCTACCATGGAGAGAAGTTACACAGCGACGCTTCTTCACATGTGAGGGGGAAGCATTCGCTTGTAGCAAGGTGGGGCTCCAGCCGCTTGAATTGCCCTGCTGCCCCCCCCACCCCACCTCAATTTGCCACAGAGGCTGATGAATCAGAATGCTGGACCTCATCAAACACTCCACTTGCCTCACTGTCAACAGAACCTCTGAAGATACCAGCCACAGATTCAGGCAAAACGTTAAGAGACACAGCTGCTGGAACATGGCTGTACAGTCTGAAAAACACACAACAACCAAGTGATTCCATCCATGAACGTCTTCAACAATACATTCTATCATTGATGCTACCTAAGCTTGTTCTAGCATTTTGTCAAAGCTTGGAAAGATTTTTTCTCTTTCAGTTTTCAGACTTTCCCAGCCAGCATGGTCCCATCTTGGAGCTCTGAATTTCCTCCAATATGATGCCAAGTTGACAGTTATGTAGAACCCCATACCTGCATTTTCTCCCTTTTTGCTTATGGGAGACAATATTTGCTTACCTCTAGTCTTCTGACACCTTACCCATTCGAAAAACCACAGAAAGAACTTCTATATACTGCTGAATAGCTTTAGTATATACGTTTACAAGAACATGCACTTGCCATTACCAATTCTTCCATTTGCCCTATCCTTTGTGAAAAGTGGCAAATTATAGAGGTTGCCAATATGATACGAGAGTCTAGATCAGGGATCCCCAAACTACGGCCCGCGGGCCATATGCGGCCCACCGAGGGCATTTCTCCGGCCCGCGCAGCCTGGCCTGGCCTGGCCACGCCCACCCGGCGCCGCTCCGTCAATTGCGGACACCCTCTGCTCCAGCCGCTCTGCCTGTGTGGGAGTGAGAAGCCTCCCAGGTGGGTCCTCTGCAGAGCAGAGCGGCTGGAGCAGAGGGTGTCCGCAATTGACGGAGCGGCGCTGGGTGGGCGTGGCCAGGGAACACTGGCATGGTGAAGGCAGGTGAACTACAACTCCAAAACTCAAGGTCAATGCCCAGTAAACCCAGTATTTTCTGTTGTTAATGGGAGTTCTGTGCATCAAGACTGGTTCAATTCCATCATTGGTGGAGTTCAGAATGCTCTTTGATTGAACTATAAATCCCAGCAAATACAACCCCCAAACGCCACCAGTGTTCACATTTGGACATATTGAGTATCAGTGCCAAGTTTGGTCCAGATCTATCATTGAGTCCACAGTGATTTATGGAGGCAGGTGAACTACAACTCCAAAACCAAAGGACACTGCCCACCAAACCCTTCCAGTATTTTCTGTTGGTCATGGGAGAATTGTGTGCCAAGTTTGGTTCAATTCCATCGTTGATGGGGTTCAGAATGCTCTTTGATTGTAGGTGAACTATAAATCCCAGCAACTACAACTCCCAAATGTCAAGATTCTATTTTCCCCAAACTCCACCAGTGTTCAAATTTGGGCATATTGAGTATTTGTGCCAAGTTTGATCCCGATCCATCATTGTTTGAGTCCACAATGATCTCTGAATGTAGGTGAACTACAACTCCAAAACGAAAGGACACTGCCCACCAAACCCTTTCAGTATTTTCAGTTGGTCATGGGAGAAATGTGTGCCAAGTTTGGTTCAATTCCATCGTTGGTGGGGTTCAAAATGCTCTGTGATTGTAGTTGAACTATAAATCCCAGCAACTACAACTCCCAAATGACAAAATCATTTTTTGTGTGAAGGACATACATTGGGTTGTTAGGTGTCTTGTGTCCAAAATTGGTGTCAATTCGTCCAGTGGTTTTTGAGTTCTGTTAATCCCACAAACGAACATTACATTTTTATTTATATAGAAGTATGGGTTTTTGTTTTTTGATTGGGGGGGGGGGGGTTCGCACTGCAAACAATATATGTGCAGAGTGCATAGGAATTCATAAAAAAAATTTTCAAATTATAATCTGGCCCTCCAACAGTTTGTGGGACTGTGACCCGGCCCTCTGTTCAAAAAGTTTGGGGACCCGTGGTCTAGATATCCCTGATTACAAAACCCCAGCTTTGCCGAGTCTCTGGAGGACTATCACACTTTTTTGCCTTGACCCGCATTCTCTGCAATACTGATGAGTTTCTTTGGTCATCTTCATGCCAGAACATAAAGTACAAAAAAGTCCTGTTCTTAAGAGATTTCCAATTCTCTTTGTTTCTAGGATAGCTCAAAAAACAAATCATGATTACCAAGTTGATATCTTTGTTTCTTTAAACAAATAAATAAATAAAGAATGCTTAAAAACCTATCACTTTAGTATTCCTTTCCCTGTTTTTCTATCCTCCATGAAAGTTATGTTGTGTCTGCTTTGCCAATGACAATATTTGTTCAGTGTTACTTTGAAGGGACCAAGAAAACCAAATAGTTTATCCTCATTGTTGGTTTATCATGCTGCTACATAATCTATCTCTGCCCAAATTCTTGAAACAAACAGCTCCTTTTTTCCCAAAGACTGTAGGGAAATGGGGAGCAGCTCTCCAGATTTTTGTGGAACTGTTATCTCTCAGCATGCCTCATCATTGGTTATATTGACTAGGCTGTTAGGAATCAGAGCCCAACAGAGTATGAAGGGCACCATGATTCCACTCCGAAACTGCATCTTCCTTGAGGCCTTTCTCACAACTATAGTACTACAATTACACTTTTGAATGTCATGGTTTCTATCCTATGGAATCCTAGGAGTTTCAGTGTGGGGAAGAGTGTTGACATTTCACAATCAAAAGGTTTGAGTGCTTCTCTAGCCTCCAAATTCAAGAACTCCATAAGATGCAGGCGTGACAGTTAAAGTGGGATCATAGTGATATACTTATGTAACGTACAAGATGCTATATGATAATACCACATGAAGCCACTATCATGTGGCGTTTCTGCAATACAGGATCAGGATTGCGAGGTGTCAAAGATGAAAGTAAAGGACACAATAAAATAAAATGCTAATCAGAGTATGCATGATTAAATAATTTGCATAATGTGTAAATTAGACAAATGTGTTTGAGAGTCCTGAATTTGACAAGGTGAACTTCAGGTCTATTGGCTCTCTTTGACCTTTGATTTTCTTCATGACCTCTGTCAAAGTGTGAAGCAGCTCTTAGGGGCATGTAAGGAGTTACTTTTCCTGTGGGCTCTGTAACTCCATTTCCCGCTATATTGATTCCTCCTACTTGTTTTTTTTTTTCTTAAAGGCATTTCACAAATGTGAAGTATATGCTATAAAAATCATTATCATTGTCATCATCACCATCATCTGAAGGGAAGAAGAGAGGATGCCATCACAGAAGCCCAGACCCCATGACACAATTAGCTCTGATTGCTTCATTGCGGGAAGGTGGAGGACTGGTGATGGGTGTCATACAATTTTGTATTATAGGGACTGTCGCCAAAAGGTGACACTCCTGCTATTGTGCTGGTTTCTACTTTCATGCAATAAAGTCCTCAGAATCTTCACTCCGTACAAACTGCTTTTTGCCATGTTTCCATGGTTTTACGGTTATTTGAATCTTGGAACAGAAGCTGTCATAAGCCAATTTAACTTTATGAGGAAAGAAAATAAAGTTATAATAGTAGCTGTGGATTCAAAATGCCTGGCTCAGTTTTTCAGAGGGAATAGCAAAGTGAGAGAATATATCATGTTAATTATGTGTTCCTGCATGATAGGGGGTTGGACGGTCTTTGTAGTCTTTTCCAGCTCTATGATACTTTGATTTATATAATGATGGATGTGCTATCAAACCTAAGGGTTGTCTACACGGGCATGAAAGATTGTACTCACCTCATATCCAGTATTCATTTAATACATGATGTTCCTCAGGATTCAAATCCAGTTCAGTTCTTTTTAACCCCTGAGGGCTTAAATCTAAGTTAAAAAGATGGTGCTTTACCCCACATTTTTCTGTAAAAACTAAATTCTTTTATCTATGCCCACAGCCATCTGTATTTAGCTGTGGGGTGGAGTTGTAGGCACTGGTAGAAGGGAGGGGACCTGATTCTTCCTTCCATGAAAAGCTACACATTTTGCCAGCATTCAGTCATTTTTTTAAAAAGTACATTTTTATGTATATAGTCATCATTCCTTTTTAAAGGTGCATTTCTGTGGATAACTGTATAGAAGTATTAATGCATTTCCATCTATCAGCATTAAATACCATCTGCCTTATTTTACTTAATAGGATGGCTAATGCCCTGTACAAGGCATATGTATAAAATGCAGATATTTGTATATAATTATATTAGTTATATTTGCATGCATGAGGGAGGGGTTGAGAATGAAGTGCTCAACCTCATGTGGATAAAAATAATGCAAAGTATGTATATTACATACGATCATCACAGGACAACTCGTTAATATTTTAATAGTTGATGGCTACCATGATGGTGTGGTTTGAGCATTGGTCTGTGATGCTGGAGACCTTTGGCAAATTACACATTTGCAGGCTCAGAAAATCCCACACCTTAAGGTTGCAATATGTTGGAAACGATTAGAAGACACAAAGCAATAATTTATATACTTATGTCTGTATCCCAGTTTTTATGTCCCCTGTTAGTATTATGTGACCTTCTCCTTTCTAGTAAGTTTGAATTCATCTGCTCTTTGGGATTTCTTGCCTTTTTCCCCATTTCTTGTAGATGTCTGTTTTAAATCTGAGTTCAGCTGAAAGTCCTTTAGTCATCCATCCTGCATTTTAAAGACATATCCCATTTTTTTCCTCCTTATTGGAACCATTTGAAATTGTGCTTTCAATATCTCACTTTTAATAAGCACCCATGAATCATGAATTCCCCTCTCTTTTAGTTCTTCTGATCATGGGGTTGCACCCAATATTTCCCTAGGTTTACTGAAACCAGCCTTCTAGAATGCATATTTGACTACACTTGGCATCTCTTTTCCACTGTATAACTTAACCTATTGTATTCTATCCTTCTCCCATCTTTCTATCTATATAAATAAAAATGTAATGTTTGTTTGTGGTAGTCACAAAATTCAAAAACTGGACGAATTGACACCAAATTTGGACACAAGACACCTAACAACCCAATGTATGTCCTTCACAAAAAAGAATTGATTTTGTCATTTGGGAGTTGTAGTTGCTGGGATTTATAGTACACCTACAATCAAAGAGCATTCTGAACCCCACCAACGATGGAATGGAACCAAACTTGGCACACAGTTCTCCCATAACCAACAGAAAATACTGGAAAGGTTTGGTGGGCAGTGTCCTTTGGTTTTTGGAGTTGTAGTTCACTTACATCCAGAGATCACTGTGGACTCAAACAATGATTGATCTGGACCAAACTCTACACGAATACTCAATCTGTCCAAATGTGAACACTGGTGGAGTTTGGGGAAAATAGAATATTGACATTTGGGAGTTGTAGTTGCTGGGGTTTATAGTTCACCTACAATCGCAGAGCATTCTGAACTCCACCAGTGATAGAATTAGGCCAAACCTCCCACACAAAGCCCCCATGTGGGCCACAGCAACGCGAGGCAGGGGACAGCTAGCAATTGTATAAATATGCTTAACATGTGACATCTTAACATAACTTTGTACTGCATCTGAAAAAGTGGGCTTATAGCCACTAAAGCTCATGCTAAAAGAAAACCAGCTAGTCTTTAAAGGTGCTGCCATATTATTATTTTTCTTCCTCTTCCTTTCTTCTTTTTATGTTGCAAGAATCTAATGACTTTACGGCACAAGGACCTAGAAGTGCAATACAAAACCATCCTTATAGAGAAGTGCAATACAAAACCATCCTTATAGAGAAACTTGGCAGGATAGCCGCTCTCCGTATTGCACCGTCTTGATGTATAAATGCTTTCAAAAAGTTCATCATACTTTCAGCTTAGTGCACCAGCTGATCATGTCCCACTTTTTTCCAGAAGAATTGCTCATCTCTAATACTTGACAAGAATTTGCAATTTTGCAGCATCATCTCTGAGTTAGTTTGCAGTTGTATGATAAATTACTTCTTTCTTTTCCCAGTACACAATCATTGTCCCTTCAAACATTAAATATAGATAAAAAGGTAAGGAGGCATCTTGCAATTCAATGCTAAGAAAGTGTTTTCTACAGTCTAAAAGCTCCTTGAGTCTCTTTTGTGGAGAGAAAAAGCAGGGTATAAATAAACATAACAACAACAACAACTTCCAGTGTAAAGACTCTTGCAATTCTAAGCTTTTTCTCATTAATGTGTGATCATAGAATCATAGAATCAAAGAGTTGGAAGAGACCAAGAAGCAGGAATATTGCATTCAAATCACCCCTGACAGATGGCTATCCAGCCCCTGTTTAAAAGCTTCTAAAGAAGGAGCCTCCACCACACTCCGGGGCAGAGAGTTCCACTGCTGAATGGCTCTCACAGTCAGGAAGTTCTTCCTCATGTTCAAATGGAATCTCCTTTCTTGTAGTTTGAAGCCATTGTTCCGCGTCCTAGTCTCCAAGGAAGCAGAAAACAAGCTTGCGCCCTCCTCCCTGTGGCTTCCTCTCACATATTTATACATGGCTATCATATCTCCTCTCAGCCTTCTCTTCTTCAGGCTAAACATGCCCAGCTCCTTAAGCCGCTCCTCATAGGGCTTGTTCTCCAGACCCTTATCATTTTAGTCGCCCTCCTCTGGACACAATGCAAGAGGGAGGTGTACTTATGAGTGCCAAACCTTATTTGGGGCTGGAAGGGATTTCACAAGCTGAAATCTTTGCAAAATAGAAATTAAAAGTCTTCAAAGTAACATGGTAAAACACTTCAAATAATGATAATCTAATAATAATAATAATAATAATAATAATAATAATAATAGTAATAATAATAATAATAATAATAATAATGTGACATACTGTGTTTTTGTGTCAGAAAATAATAATGTTTATTAATAGATTCCATGTAAAATTATGTGAATGAAGCAGAAGATATGGCTGCAGGATAAATGTTCTTCCAGGAAGCACCCAAAGACAGATCATGGCCTCTGCAATAGATTAGAAGGGAACATTTTAAACTCTGTTTTCAGCAGTTGAAAAAAATAAAGAAAAAGTAAGGAAGTAGGAGGAGGCAAAAGTAACTAGGACATTTTAAAAGCCACTGAAAAAGTGGGATGAGGGAGGAATAATCAGAATTGTCCCTGCTAAATCGGAACAATTGGAAAGTATGCTAAGGTATCTTAGATATTTATTACAAAACTGATATGTTATTTCTAAAGTGGTTCTAAGGTATAGTTTGTGAAAAATTAGTTACTATAGTGAGAGTAACAACATTGTGTTACTATTTAATTGCAGTAATTGTGCATACATTACTATAATTGGAGAAACTTCAGGGGCTCCTTTTATGTTGTTTTTAAAGCTATTGGGGTGAAACTTGCTATAATAGTAGAACACATTTACCACTGTTAGCTCACAAAATTTCAGAACGTTTTACTTATCTATGAAATTTTGGGAAATTTTTAAAGTTTTTATAAACAATATATATTTTTTAAAACTACAAGAGTTTGCTCCTTGAATTTTCTATATAATGACAAGAGATAACAGGATATCATTCCCCAACTTTCAGATATATTCATACATCTACTGATTTTAGGGATTTTAAAAAAGTTTTGACAAAAACATTTTTAAAGCCACAAAAACTATCTCATTGAATATCTCTCATGTTAACCAGTAGAAACCACTACTAACCAATTCTACATTTGCATAGAATCTTAGAGTTGGAGGGGGGCCCCCAAGAGCCATTTTGTCCAATTGCCTTCTTCCAGGCAGAAGAGCAACACCAAAACTCTACTGGCAGATGGTCATCTAGCCTCTAAATTAATTAATATGCTTCCCCTATAGTATGGAGTTCATCCAGGGATTTCTTCCCAGCCCAGCACAGAGATTTACTTATTAGAAGTACCTATCATCCTAATTTTTACAGATTCAACCATTCATTGGAACTCTCGCTGGCTGCTGTTAGGGAGGGACAAATCTCTCTCTCCACTATCCTGATTGGTGCTTTCTGATGCTGATGAATTCTGGGACATGTAGTTTAGGCCAAGGACTTTTGAATTCTCTGGCATAGACCCCTCCCTTCCCAAACTACATTTCCCAGTGTTTCGTGCTGTTTCCAGCAAATACTGTGCCCTCTTTTTCCTGCTCCTAATGTCATGAGTCCATTAATTTAGAGAAAAGGAAAGGCAAGGCACTATGGCAGCCTTTTTGGCTTTGCTTTGCTTCCTTGCACTGAAAAGGAAACTGACTTTTGGAGCCTTCCAAGATTTATGAAACTAAAACAAAAAAGTATGGGGTAAGTTTTGATCCTTAATTTTTTGGTGCGGCCCACGCCCACATATTGGATATTGCCTCGTATGTAAAAATAATAATGAATTTGATCCTAATTACAAGGCAAATGAAAAAATGCACACCTCTAGTGGTCATGCTACTATTTCCATCTTTCATATGCATTGGTCATGCAGACTAGGCTGACAGAAATTGTAATAAAACAATAAGAGGTCCAGAGACACCAGAGCCCAATTCCAAGGTAAAGTTATTCAGAAAATTGAATCTGTAAGCATTAAAAATACAGTACAGTTGACAAATAAATATTTCTGATATTACTACTAGTGCTGCCCTTTCCTTTTCCATCAGATTAGAACAAAAGTTGGTTTCCTTCTTGTTGCCGTTGGCTATTTATACAATAAATTGAAATATTCTTAAGTTTAGAAAAGAGGTCCATTCTGTCTTTAGAAAGTCAAACTGGAGAAAATTGCTTAGATATTGGCTGATGCGAAATGTAATTGTTTGTTTGTCAGAAACTACAGAGTTGGAAATACTGATAGCAGCATGTCTTACCAAAGAGTTCTTGGCAGAATTGGGCTGCTCTAAATGTGATTTTAAAAACAGTTTTTCTTATTTAATCTGACAGGTTTTTCTCTGCATTTTCTTTAGCTAAGTTAGAGGCTGAAAAACAGCATGTCCTTTGTGTTTCCTGCCAGAACAAAATTGTTCTATGATGCCAAACCAGTAAAACTTGAAAAAGTGCAGGCATATACAACATGAGAGACTACAATTCTCATTTAGGAGTAGGCTGTATTACACATGTCTGCAATAGTCTGACATTAGGAAAAGAAGCAGATAGTTCAAGTGTAAATCACACTGTTGGCCACAAATCACATTCCAGCAAAAAAGGTCCTGGGATTAGTTACATGGGACATGAATTCACTGACTGTTATGGAAGGCTAATTCAGTAAATGTTGAGCGGAATGGTGACTGCAAAGAAAATGGGTTTTTTATATTGAAGACAAACCATTTCTGCAAGGCTATCAAGTGATTATAGCCTTGCAGAAATGGTTTATTTTCAATATGAAAAGCCCATTTTCTTTGCCGTTACTATCCTGCTCAACATTTACTGAATTAGTTTATACATTTCCCAAAATATTCATACTTTGATCAGCCAGAATCACTTTTATGATCTGGCACAGTATTAGACATAGGATGGGATATAAATATTGAAGAGCATACATACAAATATTAGAACATGGGAACTTGGACCCGCTACAGATAGCTGATGTAAGATCTTGGGCAACTTGTGTTTAGGAATATAACTCCCAGTGTCTTTCAGCAGCATGGTGATTGGCCTTGTTGACTGGGGGATCCTCTGGGGGCTATATTCTTCTGTAGTTGACAGCAGATATTTTATGTCAGGATATTCTTTACTGTCTCCATCAGGGAGACTCCCCAATAAACTTGATTTGTCTGTAGCACTCTTTGTGGGTAGTAAGTTCCAATGCTTCTTTCTGATGTAAATGGTGGTGATGGTGTACATGGTGACACAGTGATGGGGGTAAAATGATCACAGGAGCTGAGACAGTGAGGGTAAAAGCAGCATAGGAAACTGACATTCTCAAGAGAGGGGACTACCTATCTAGGTTCTGAAATAGCCTTCTCTTCTGTCTCTCCCCCACCATCACTGCACATCGCCACAAAAAAGTGCTTTAGGTAATAGAATCTGTTGTTTTCTTTGTTGTATGCCTTCAAGTTATTTCCAACCTATGGTACCCATAAGGCAAACTATCACATGGTTTTCTTGACAAGACTTCTTTAGAGGAGATTTGCCATTGGTACCCCTAAGGCTGAGAGAGGATGACTTGGCCAAGTTCACCCAATGGGTTTTATGGCCAAGCAGGGATTTGAACCCTGGTCTCCAGAGTTATAGTCCAAGGCTAAAATAATTACATTACACTGACTTTCCACAGAGTGATAAGTAGTTACAAATATAGCAATCTGCAAACATTACTTTTTCAATGTATTGTCGAAGGCTTTCATGGCTGGAATCACTCAGTTCTTGTGGGTTTTTTTCGGGCTTTATGGCCATGTTCTAGAGGCAATGCCTCTAGAACATGGCCATATAGCCCGAAAAAACCCACAAGAACTGAGGGATTACTTTTTCAGCTGGAATCCTCTTAAATAAGTATGTGGGCATAGAGTGCCACAAAAATTTGTTGAGAGGATTCTGGTTATGAAAATATAACTTTCCAAATTCCCACATCTGTAACTGTTTTATACAAACATTGGAAGAAAAGAGTTTAGCCCACAACAACCACAATCACCTGAAAATCCTCTGGTGAATGTTATGGCTCACTAAGGTTCCCATTTGCTATATTCCTTTATATATGCCGATTCTGTAGTTGTGTCTGGTATAAGTTAAATGTATGTACGACACACACACATACATATATTTGTGAGTAATTTATTGTATTTTTATGTTCATTTGTTTTTGAATTCGTCGTACCCTGCCTTGAGCCACCAGGAGAGGCAAGAAATGAATGCAAGGTACTCCACTTAGGCAGAAAAAATGAAATGTAAAGATACAGAATTGGGGACACGTGGCTCAAGAACAGTATGTGTGAAAAAGATCTTGGGCTCCCCATGGACAACAAGTTAAACATGAGCCAACAATATGATGCGGCGGTGTTGCGGAACATACGTTACCCGAGATCATTTAGAGCACAATCAGAGAGGAAGGAAACGGAGACAGCAGTTGATTTCAGGCGTTTACTATCAAGCTTGATAGGGCGTTCAGAAAGCAATATCTGACGCAAGTTGGAAGTCAGACTTGCTTCAATATTTATAGCAGAAAACCACTGGTTCATACATGCGCAGAAATGTCTTGACATTTACACAGTACAATCATTAACAGGTGTCCTTCATGTATAGTTGCCAAGAACAAACATTTGGCAAGGTTATGATGACAAACATTTGCCCACTTTATAATTATTAACTTTCTACCCCTTATTTCCAGATGACATTTTCAATTGGTACTTAACTTCCTTGATCTCTTAATGATTTATAGTTTTATATATTTATAACATAAGACTTGATTAAAGGCCATCTCCTTTTTAGTTAGAGTCAGCCTCAATTATTTAGTTGCTAATATGAAAATCAAGAAAATTTGTTTAAAATAAAAATATCTAAAATTGCCTGCTATTTACATTAAATAGACAGGAGATGGCGCTCTCTTACCACATGACCTTAGATGTTCCAGTCTTGGATCAATATTATCAATCTACCCCAAGCGCCAGGTTTCCATGTCTAGCCCAACAACCTTCGCTTCTTCAAATATTTATTTAAGGCGCAAGCTACCCCGACCTTTCATAGAATCTGTTGAATTTCCCTTGCTCTAGAAATCTCCCTTTTCAAGCGTTATCATTAAGGTAAGGCTTTTACTGTTCATTTTAAATTCAGTTATAATAATTATATTATTTTTCTCCTAATGGCTGCCACAGCGGCAAAAAAACTCCCAAAAAAATGGGATTTTGGCCTGCATCAATAGGAGTATAGTGTCTAGATCCAGGGAAGTAATGCTACCCTTCTATTCTGCCTTGGTTAGACCACACCTGGAATACTGTGTCCAATTCTGGGCACTACAATTTAAGAGAGATATTGACAAGCTGGAATGTATCCAGAGGAGGGTGACTAAAATGATCAAGGGTCTGGAGAACAAGCCCTATGGCAAGCGACTTAAAGAGCTGGGCATGCTTAGTCTGAAGAAGAGAAAGCTGAGAGGATGCATGATAGACATGTATAAATACGTGAGAGGAAGTCATAGGGAGGAGGGAGCAAGCTTGTTTTCTACTGCCCTGGAGACTAGGACACAGAACAATGGCTTCAAAAAACAAGAAAGGAGATTCCATCTGAACATTAGGAAGAACTTATAAGTGAAATAAATAAATAAACAATATGTGGGCCACCCTATCTCCCCGAGGGATGAAGAGAAGAGAAAACAAAACCCATGTGGATGGATTGGTGGTAGCAGGTGCTAGAAATTTCTCACCTGTGAGTACTTATGGCAAGCCAGGCTGAATGCTGAGACAGCAAAAGCAGTTATCTGAGTGCTCCACAAAGGCCCTGCTCCCAAGTGAATATTAACATGTTCATAACCACAACTCATTGGTGGTTTTTGCAATAGTACCATTATGAAGAGAAGGGCCTGTAGCCATGTATTGAGATGAACATGTCATGGTCTGTTTTGAAACTGGCTATAGATCCTTGTCTCCTCAAGACTTCATTAGATGTCAAACACTGACACATGTTATTCAATCAATTTTAATGGGAGTAAATAATTCCGCAGATGGTTAACAGCAAAGAAGCATTCCAGCCCTTTTTCTGAAGGAGTCCACCATCCCCTTGCAGTTGATGATTGGTTCCTAAGTATCTAATTCTAACCAGAATACCTTAACTGGCAATCCAATTTCCAAAGACTGGCTAAAAGAGAAGCCATTGGGCCAGAGTGCCAATAAAAATGGACTTCCAAGGATTATATATTCAGGAAGCAAACAAAGAAAAGTGAACTGTGTAAGTGTGATAATAGTTGGAAGCAGGTTAGTTAAGGTTGAATATCCCTTTTCTGAAATGTTTGGCCCCAGAGGTGTTTTGAATTTTGGGTTCATTTAGATTTTGGAATGTGTGCATTTGTGTATAAGTACATAATGAGATATCTTTGAGATGGGCCCAAATCTAAACATTAAATGCATTTGTTTCATATATGCCTTATATACATAGGCAAACTATATAATTTTTAAATAGTTGTGAATGAAACAAAGTTGTGTACACTGAACCTTTGAAAAACAAAGATGTCACAATTCTGAATTTTGGAGTATTTTGGATTTGGGGATTCTGGATAACAAATGCTCAACCTGTAAGAGAGGAAAATTTACTCTCTTGGGGCCGTTCTACACGGCCCAAAAACCCTGGGGGAACTGGGTTGTTTTAATCCAGTTCTTCCTGGGTTTCTGTCCTCACTCCCAACTTTCCCTTGGGGGATGACATGCAGCCCCCTCCAAGCCCCCCCCCCTTTCCCCTCAAAAACTTACCCGAGGGGCCTGCCAGCAGCACAGACCTGTCTGGAGAGCTCTCCTGGTGCTTGAAAATGACATGTCAGGAATTGGGGGGGGGGGGGGGGATTTCCCTGCACTTTCAACAGGAACCTTGTTAAAGTTTGGGGGCTGGATGGGGGCTGGGAGGGGAGGGGGTGCCATCTTTCTCCTTCAGGCTCTTAGAACCTGAAAAACCTGGATCGCTGTGGGGATTGATCCCCAAGACTGTGGAAGCAGTCCCAGGGAGTCCATACCCACAGAGCCCTCATCTGAAAAGATTCCAACCTTAAGCTTAAGGTCCGGATCTTTCCAGGTGAGCTATTAATCCAGAACAAACTGGGAAATTCTGGTTTTCTCTGGATTAATTCAGTTTTACCTGAGGCATCATTCTTGTATCTCAGGTAAAACTGAGACAGGTCCTGGGATATGTGCCGTGCTGGAAGGGCCCCTAGTCTATTCCCTCTAACTACAAAGCTAGTGCAAAAAGGTATCAAACAAAGCAACTTTTTCTGGACGGCTGTTAATATATGACCATGGTGCTTACCCAGATTTCAAAACCTAGTGGCAGAGGTCAAACTCATTACAATCTGTCTTCATTCATTCTGGAATGATAAAACACAGAATGGATACTCAAAATCCTTGTGCAAAATGACACAGAGATACCTCCTAAGTAATCACTGTAAGATCTAGCAACAAGCTGGTTAATGTTTGTGGAATACTTTCTATTCAAAGGTTAAACTGACCTGGCTGTTCTGCTTTCTTCTCTTGAAATCACGGTGATTTGCCTGATGTCCTATACCAGGGCCTGGGAAAGAGTCCACATGATCTATGATGTTGGAAGGGTAATACTGAAGTATGCTATAGGGAAACTCATATTCTGTTCTGTGCATGGAATGACCTTCACCCCAGTTCCATCCATTTCAGTCATTTTCTGACACCTCATTTTCTTGATGATGCCTTTGGCGAACCCACGTGCCTTTAGCTATATGGGGAGCTGCATGCAAACATGGGAACGGCATCTGCTGCATACCCAGCTTGATCTGACATGGCAGCCAAGCTCCAAATGAGTTTCAACCTCTGAATAAAGCAGCCGTTCAGTGGAGGCAAGGCAAATTTGGCAGGGCCATATTCATTTCTGGAATAGAGCACCAAGAGCACCAACAGTAATATGGAGTTCAGATGCAAATACTTGAAGTTCTCCTGGTTTTGAGATGAAGAAAGCATAATCAGATCTTTTCAGCTAGCTGCTGTCTTAATTAACATGGCAGGAAGGGGAGAGCAGAGCCATACCTCCTAGCTCTATCCTCCCTGTCTTGTCTATTAGGACTTTAGGGTGTTTCTGCAAAGTAAAATTAAGGCATTTTGATACCACTTTAATTGCAATAGCTCAATGCTATAGAATCCTAGGAGTTGTAGTTTTGTGAGGTCAGAGAAGGAAAAATATTGTATACTACTACAACTCCCAGGATTCCATAGATTGAGTAATGGCCATTAAAGTAGTGTCAAACAGCATAAATTCTACAGTGTAGATGCACCCTAGTCCTCTATCATCCCTAGAAGGCATCCTGCTTTGTTTTCACAGATGCCTTGGTGGTCTGCCTTTCCTTGCTCTCCTCTGCATTCAGTTGATGGCACACTATAAAATTTTAAAATATGGAGACTGATGACTGAATGGTCCCCATAGCCATACAGGAAAATTGGAAGCTGGAGTTGGAAAACTGGACAATGCAGAGAGCTTTATCTATCAATACCAGCAAACCAGTTCCAGTTATTTTTTTCATTTCCCCGAAAACCTTGTGTTTTATCTTTTTGAAGAAATAAAAACTGAAAATCTTACAAAGATAAAAACACACAGAATATGAGCCAAAGATAATATTCAGTATGTTTTTATCTTTTTAGTATTTTCATTATTTTTTCCTCCTTGGGTGCCATGCACAGAAGGAAATTCTACTATGAGCCTCTCCAGACTTCCTCATAAGGCAAATGAGTCCTAACTGTATACTCAAAAATTAAAGCAGTCCAAAATGTTTTGCATGACAACAGGAAATACTCACAACAGTATTTTGGGGAAGGACATTATTGTCTGTGCTAATTTAAAAGCCCAGTCCTGTAGCCAGTGCATACTGTGCTGTGCAAATCACATAAAGAGGACATGTTAGAATGTTAGGGAATATGCCCCCAAAATACAATGTTTAAATCATCAGGGTGTTTGGGGTTTTTTAAAGATCAGTGCCATATTATTTTTCATTTTATAATACCTCCTGTCTTTGATTTAAGATACAGGCTTTCTTCAGTTCAATGTGTACAGTTCTGTGCAGGGAGCACACCGGTAGAGCTCATTTGTGCTTTTGCCTAGCAACCAGCTTTCTTGATGCTTCTGAAGAATGACAGTTTCATTAACAACAAAGATGACAAGATCTGCCCTTTTTCCTCAGGATTCCTTTTTTAAAAGTCTGTTTTCTACTGTTGCTGATAGTGGTGGAAATCAGATGCCATTAGTGTTCATAGGGAAGAACATAGAAAGCTCATAACACATTTTCATTGGTGCTGTGTTAGCAAAATTGCAACTTTCATTGCTGCTGTGCTACCTAAATTGCAATTAATGATCTAATCCTCTATTAAGTCACCGACCACTTCAAAAAAATCAATGAAGTGCTATTTTATTGCCCCGAGTGAGGTAAAAATAAATGTCTGTCATAGGAAACTTGCAGAGAAAGTCATATTTGAAATGTCTTGTTTTGTAGTTATTTTAGAGGCACTGTACTTAAATACAGGTTGAAGAATCCCATAATACTGATCTTAGAGTATTAATCTACGTAGCTCAGTATTGTCTATGCTCACTGCAACTCTCCCATGTTAACATACAGAAAATGTTTTCTATGCCAAGACACCTGAAAGTAACCTTGAAACCTTTTGCACACAAAGCATATATACTGCTACTGAGAGCCAGCTCTCTTTCATATGCAATGCAAACCTCAAGATAAATGAAGGAATATCATGGAAAAGAAGACAGCAAGGACAGTACAAACACAGGCAGCAAGGACAATAAGTAGTGGAAAGACAATCAAGGAAAGTGTATTTCATATCCATGTATTTCCGATCCATCTCAGTCCTAAGTAAAATTTCCATATCAGTCAGCAATTTTTCTAAAAAATGCACAGAACTACATTTCCTTTCATACAGAATGTCTTTTAACATTCACATTTTGAATCGTCATCATCATCACCACCACCACCACCTCTTCATGACTTTATTTCAGAATTGGAAGTCAAGGCAGCTTAAAATAAAAATGCAATACCATTGTTGATGCTGTTAACTGCCAAATGTTGACTTCAACTTCTGATGACCCTATGAATGAGGAACCTTCAAATTCCAGTCATCAACAGTCTTGCTCAGGTTCTGCAGATTCGGGGCTGTAGCTTTTTTCATTGAATCTAGCCATGAAGTCGTCTTCTTTTCCTACTGTCTTCTATCTTACTGAGCATTATTGTCTTTTCTAATGAGTCATATCTTACAGTAATATAAGTACAGTACTATAAGTTTACTCATCTTGGCTTTTAAGGAGAGTTCAGGCATGATTTTTCTCTAGAATGCATTTATTTGTTTTCCTAACTCCAGCACCACATTTTAAATAAATTATTACCTCATTATCAGCTTTTCTCACTATTATTGAACAGCTGCATTTAGGATTCTGACCATAATTCTGTCATCTTTTACTTTTGCTTCTCATCTGTCCATAACTGCTTTTTAATAATTTACAAATATTGCAATGTTTTTATAGCTCTCGTTTCTTGTTTTACTACATATAGTTTCTCCTGATTCACACTTCCCACACCCCTTGTTCCTATTAAATGTGTTGTGCAGCTTTGGACTTTCTTTTAACCTTTGAGCACATCAACAGCTGGACATCCTTTCTGTTGCATCATTAGCCACAGCATTGCCTGTACATATCCTCTGCTCTTCCCCAGCAATTCATTGAATGCCTTCCAACCTGAGAATGTCACCCTTTGGCACTCTTTCTTGTTTCATTTTGTATTGTCTCATCATATAGTTTCAAGAGTAATTTATTATTGCTTCCCTCTGCACAGTTCTGGCAAGTTAGCAATGGTGCCACTGCCATTGCGTCTGAAACAATGGCAGTGGTACCCCTCACTAATGTTGCCCAATAGTTGTTTGGCACATTTAGTCTTTCTCCTCAGGAAAATCCTGTTTGACACAAGAGACCTACCCAGCACCACTGCTGCCATCAACCACCGTAGCCTCTTGCCTCAGAGGAGCATGCAGTCCCGCCATCACAGAAAGGTAGTTCTGTGGTGAGGCAATACAGTGAAAACCAGACAAAAGATCAACATTGCAATTAATGCAATTGAACTATCAATAACATGTAAAAAAATTAAAACACAATTAAAATGTTAAAAAGCTATTTTAAAAAGCACAGTTAAGCCAGTACAGCAGCCTCTTCAAATCCCTTGCTTTAAAAATGTTCAGTTCTCAAAAGCCTCACCAGATAAGTGATTACACAGTTTCCTACCATTATGCAGCTTTTGAGATGAGATTCATATTGTGGAATTGTGATAGGTAAAACATGAATAGTGTGCTGGTTTGCTTAAAAAATATGTGTTTTCGACATTGGGTTTACATTGACCTCCCATTATAGCATTAGAGTGATATACAAATGCATAAATCACCATTTCTAGAGGAGAAAGCATTGAACACGTCTTCAAAGTTCAGGCATTCTCAAAATGGTAGCTCAAGGAGAGCTGAATTGGGGCTAGTTTGCTTTGGACATCCTCAAAGCAAGGGTTCTCTTCTGTAGCTCTTCCATTACACTACTATGTAGCTTTCCAGCACTATTTATTTGTGTGAATACTTGGATGGGGTGCAGGAAGAGGCATCACATCTCCCGCAAGCTCCAAAAACACTTTGGGTAGGCCTAACTCATATCCTCCAATTATCCTGATTTAGCAAGGACACACCCAACTACAGTAATCATCTGTTGCTCCACTTTTTCAGCTGGTTTTAAAATGCCCAAGATTTTCTCATCCCTTCCCACTTTCCCCCTTTCTTATCAGCCTACTTCGATTGCTGCAAACTGAGTTCTAAATGTAAGAGAGTTTATACTGAATTAACTTGGGGGGGGGGAGAGCAGGATTTCACCACTTTTGTCACCTCAAAAGGAAGCAAATTACTGTAGGGTCTTCTAGCTTGTGTATTCTTCCTTATCAATGACTTTTACCATCATGATCATAGAATCATAGAGTTGGAAGAGATACTATGGGTCATCCAGTCCAACCCCCAAGAAGCAGGAAAATTGCATTCAAAGCACCCCCAACAGATGCTCATCCAGCCTCTGTTTAAAAGCCTCCAAAGAAGGAGCCTCCATCACATGTTGTTGCATGGACAGACATATCTTAGTTGTTAGCTGTGAACTATGAAAGGTAATGTTGGTTCCACATAATGCCCATGTTTCTTTAGCCTTTGAAAAATGTCAGATGACCACCTTAAGTGCTAATATATTTTAAATTATTTCATTTTACTCCTTTTTGGGACCTGCCTCTGAAGGGGTCATGCATTCTCTGAGGCAATCCAATGACAGAAAGTTTGCTGTGCCATAACAGCAAACCATTACATTATTTCTTTCTGTTCCTTGGTGCTATAAAATATTGCATACATTTGAGTAGAGACAGCATTTTAGATTTCTTTGTTGCAGGATGGGAAGAAATTTCAATAGGTGAGCAAAATTCTCAGCCAGGTTTAAAGTGCTTGGATATGTTCAAGAATAAATTGAACACAAGCAGCTCATTTTGAAAGCATTTTGTAGAGAAAAGGCAATAAAGCATGATTTTCCATTTCTAACAATATAGTTTTAGAATGTCAAACTGAATACTCACATCCACATTTTAAAGTATTGCTTGCACTAAAGCCATAAAATTAGGGATTATTCCTTTCTGAAAAATATGATAATCATAGATCTTAGCAAAATCACTTTCATAACATCTTTTTGTCAACTAATCCTATTCCAAACTGTAATAGAGAGATGCCAGTTTTCTAGCAAAGCAGTCGTTATATTAAATTATGTCCTCCCACTCATTTAGAAAGCAATCCCACACACCCATGATACCATACCACCTGCACAACTCATGCAGCCCTTAACAGAAATGGAAAACTCCCACTTTTCCAAATAGCAAAAAAATAAAAATAAATAAATTTCTTTGGCAACCCTTCTAGTGTGTCCAACCATCACAGTCCTATGTGGCAAACATGGAAATGACACAGCCATATCCCAACCTAAAACCAAAATGGCATATGTTGATGTATATGTACAAAGATATACCCCCAGTTGCATCCTCCATTCCACCTAGAATACACAGCTCCAGTGTGTAGTACCCTGCCCTGTTTTTTTTTAGAGTAGCTTAACTGAGCACCCTTCCACACAGCCATATATCTCAGAATATCAAGGCAGAAAACTTACAATATCTGCTTTGAACTGGGTTATCTGAGTTCACACTCAGATAATGTGGGATATTCTGCCTTGATATTCAGGGATATAGGGCTGTATGGAAGCACCCTCACTTATAACGTCTTTACCAGGCCCTTCCAGAATTTACATGACTTGTGAAAACAGCTTCCAATACGTTCAAAGGCTGAGTGCTGGGCAGCTTCTGGGTCCGCTCCATGAACTTGGGGTCTGTGATGTACTGGTTGACATTTGAAAGGCCTTCAAATTTATCATGGGCCCACTGCAAGGTGTCCTCTTTTTCAAATAACCTTTTATCTGGCCTGATGAAGAGACAGAACCACAAATCACAGGGTTGGAAGCACCACAAGGGCCCACTAAAGCACTCCTGAAAGACAGCCATTCAAACTTAAAGACTTTAAAATAAGGAGACTCTACTCTTCCACAAGGCTACCTACCCAGAGATCAGAAAGACTTGCCACATTTTTCAAACCTTTTTAGTTGGCCTAATGCTCATATTGTAATAACAAAGATTTCATAATTCAAAAAGTAACATGCCTTTTCTGGAACTTGCCAGGAACTTTACAGCTTTCTCTCAGACCAAGGATCATTACAGGATCTTTTCCAAACAGGTGGGCAGCTTGGAGGGGTGACTTATGAATAATGGAGTGGAGTGGGGTGGTTGGTTGCAAGGGAGGCAGACGATCTGGACGTTCTCACACAGACCTGTAAAAAGAACTGAAGGAGGAAAATGGTTTTTACCCTCTTAGAAGTTAGGAGAAGAGACTTTAGGCAATGGCATGTGAAAATTTCAGTGAGGCAATGGGCTAGTTGGTGGCTACACCATCCCACTGAGAATGTGGTATTGTAATGAAATCCTTCAACTTCCAAGATAGTGATATGCTATGTGTGTGAGGTGATGTTTACTTTACCTTTCTATATAACATTAGGAAAGTGGAATGTATTCATTCATTCAACACCTCCCTCTATCCCCCAGTATGCTGCAAGTGTTGTTCTGGAGTTTCTTCCCCTCCATTTTATCATTATGTTTGGGAGCATATCACCCAATCTAAAATCTAAAAGAGAATTCAGGAAGATCTGCATGGAAATGCAGCACCTGATTTACAGTTTGGACAGGATAATTATTTTTTAAACAATCATTGCATCTCTTATTCAAGAATGTGTGTTTATTTGTTCAGTCACTTCTGACTCTTTGTGATCTCATGGACCAGCCCACACCAAAGATTCAAGAACAGTGACTTATATTTTTAGATTACTACCTAGAATAGATTTTCCCATAAAAACTACCCATGATTGAAATTTGAGTGGTGGCTAGCAACTCCTCTTCACCCTTATCAAAGGTTCAGCCTGCAAATTCTCCTGAGTGACAGGAAAAGGGAGAATGGTCTCATTTAAAAGGAAGACATTGCCCTGTGTGTTAATACACTCAGTCTGTAGATTCAGTGGGGTTTTAGGAGGTGGAACAGAATATGCCACATCAAGTGCTATGTGAGAGAAAAAGAACACACACCTACATAAAAGTCTGTTGGCAAGTAAAACCTACCACGGCTCAGGAAATGCATTCTAGTCAGCCCACTTAGTTTTTTACTAGCAGTCAGAGTGTGTGGAGGAGAAAAAAAAGTTACCCTTCAAAAGCAGTTTGAAGTGATTTGGGTTGTGCTATTAACTCAGAGCTCTGCCATCTCATTCTCATGATATACACAGACCCTATACTGAAAATGTTATGTGGGTGGCAGGAAGGAGGAGCATTAGAATGAACATCTCACCAATGAGAATATCTCAGCAATAGAACCAATTGCCTAGAGGTGGATCTGCTTTCTGTATGTCTGTCTTTCAAAAGAGACAGACAGTTACCTTCTGGGAATGCTTTAGCTGGAGACCCTGCATTGAGCAGGAGATTGGACTGAGGACATCTTCACACAGCCCCTGGGGCCATGTCATTTCACCAGCAGTCTCTGGCAAAAGGGGTGGTGTATGGGGTGCCTCATGGCATCCCATGCATTCCCCCTCTTTTCCCCATCATATGGTAGGGATGGGACAAGCTGCATTGCCCTGTTGCCTTTCCTCCCATTTCCTCCCATTATATGGGGAAAGGGGGAGGAGAGTGTAGGTAGCTCAATTGGAGCTACCAAAAAAACACTTTCCTTTCTGTCATGGAGAATGATGTGTCTTGTGATGCTCCCCCCCCCCTTTGGGAGGAATGTGGGTGGGGCCTGACGAGCATCACCTGATGATGCTTGGCAGGCCCCATCCAGACCCTGATGACAACTGCAAAAATGGGGCAGAAAAACTCCAGTGTGAGGAGGTCCTAAACAGCTCATGAGGACTCTTCTAACTTTTTGACTGTATGACTTTGACTCTATTTTACTAAATGTATCTCAGCGTGCAAGTATGTTAGACCACAACTCTCTGAGCCCTGATATTTCTGACCCCAAGACAAATGCCTAGGGATGATCCCATTGTGAAGTCACTTCTGCTATTTTATGAAGGGTAGTCTCTGGTAATGTTATTAAGCACGATCCATTAAGCATCCAAAATGGTTGCACACAGGAAAATGCATTCACTACTACACAGCCATTTTTTAAGGCAATGGCCTCACCCTAAAAATTCTCTCATAATACTAAGCACAGAGAAAGAGAGTTGGGCTTTGAGATCTGGCAACCCTATTTGAGTCTGGATAGCAGTTTCCTCTTCCAGTCAAAGGAACTTTTATATACAAGATTTATTTGAAGGAGGATAGAAAGAATCGGCTTCAGACCTAGCTTTGTAAATGCATGCTGAAGCTTCAGCTAAAACAAATCTTTGGCAGAAAAGAAACAGATGCTCTGTCTTAATAGGATCCAGAAAAGGAAGGAGAAATGACAAAATTAACTCCTCCTTTCTCAACATTGTTGCACAGTGTTCTCGGATTTGATGGAAATCTGGCCTGATTTGTCATCCTCATCCTTCATCTCTGGCTGAGTGCTAGCTGCTTTAATTTACATATATTTTTTAATCGCCACACATATGTCCAAATAAATTACAAGTAAAAACAATGGAACTTACTTTTGAGTAATGATGCATACAATTAAACTATTAGTGTTACAAAGTATTTTCTTGTCAACAGATTAATGCTTTTAAGCTTCTCCAAGTTTGATAGGGCTTACTTAGCAAAAGGGATCCTAGGATTTTACTTCAGATGATTTACATATAGTGTTAATACAGCAAAGACTCCCCCTGAGTAGCAGGACACAGACAATGTGGACAGCAGGGGACTACAAGTAAAGGACAAAAATTATTTGGTTGATTTTGCATCCTAAACCTAAAGTGAAGTGCAACATAAAATCCAACCTCTCCTGCTACTGGTATTTATGAAAATTTTCAGGGAAACACTCATTGTGGATGGATGAAGGGGGGGGGGGGCAGGACAGGGGGCATGGCCACACACAATTCAGAATGTTGAGTATCCTTTATCCAAAATCTTGGGCCCATATTTTGTTCTATATTTTGAATTTTGGAGGATTTTGGAATATTTGCACATACATAATGAGGTATTTTGAAGATGGGATCCAAGTCTAAATACAGAATTGGTTTATGTTTCATAGACATCTTATACAGCTATCCTGAAGATATTTCATACACAATATCTTCAAAAATGTCATTCATGAAACAAAGTTTATGTACAGCCAACTATCAGAAGTGGACAATTCTGAATTTTGGAGTATTTTGGATAATGACTTATAAAGCCATATATGGCTTAGTTCCAGGTTAATACATATTACTGCTGTATCCTGCATCTGATGTATTTTTTTAAATAATTGTGTGTTTTAATATATTTTTATTGTATGTGTTTTCTGTGGATATGGTTTGACTTTTCTCTTCTTCTTCTTCTTCTTCAACAGACTGTACATCTTCATACAAATATGGCTGTGCTTTGAGATCTGCTTGTCTCTATCTTGTCTCCCCTACAGTACATCTGGTGGGAAAACAAAAGAGAGTTTTCTATCTAAATGGCTTCTCCCAGGTTATAGAACTTCCTTCCTGGACACTGACCTTCTTAGGAAGGTGGACAGATTTTTGTCATGTCAGCATGGCTTTAAAGAAAGGATTTTTAACAAAGTGTTTTGTTGCATTAGCTGTATTTGCTCTTTTTTCTTGTGAGTAAATATGTTTGAAATTGCTTCCATGATGTATTTCAGTTCTTGCATTTTTAAAGCAGCGTCACAAATCACAACACAAAAAGAAGAACTTGTGAAAAGAGGATATATGCAACTAAACGGTTTCGGTCCAACTTACCTATCCAAACGTATCTCTCCTTATGAACCATCTAGGACATTAAAACCTTCTGGGGAGGCCATGACCTTGGTCCCACCTTCCTCGCAGATGCCTTTGGCCTTCTCAGTGGTGGCCCCTCAACTATGGAACGCCCTGCCTAGGGATATAAGATTGGCCCCCTCCCTCCTGACTTTTCGAAGAAAGTGAAAACCTGGCTTTTTGAGCAGGCCTTCCCAAATACGCCATAGTTATACAAAATCATGGAACCACTTGACGACGCAATTGAATAATAACTTGACATGGAGACATTCACAATAATGTTTTTAAGGCTTTGTATGGTTTTTATATTCTTATATTGTATGCTAATGTTTTTAACAGTATTTTATGATTGTTTTATTTGTTATAATTGTTGAGGCATCAAATTGTTGCCAATTGGTCTGTTCATATGTCTCCACTACGCCCACTTCCTTATCTCGTCCATGACCAGCATCATTTTAAATTTTAAATTACATTTGGCCCAGCCATAGATTTTAAAGTCTTCTGTACTATTGTCAATGCTTATGTTATTGTCTATGTGATTTATTTTAATTGCATATATTGTTATTGTTATTGCTTGTATTGTTGTATTGCGGGCTCGGCCTCATGTAAGCCACACTGAGTCCCTTGGGGAGATGGTAGCGGGGTATAAATAAAGTTTTATTATTATTATTGTTATTATTATTATTCATTGTGAACCGCTCCGAATTGCCTCTGGGCTGAGAGGTGCGGTATATAAATGTGGTAAATAAATAAATACATACATACATATATACATACATACATACATAACATAAAATAATAGTGGTGACCAACTGAATATAATTTTTCATCATGGTTTTCTTTTGACTGTTCTTTGAATCAGATTGTGTAGCTTGATGTCACTTGAAGGAATTCTAGAGCTCCCATTTTCATTTCCCTCTCAGACATTGCATGATGTCATATGTGACTTCTTGGGATCAATGACAAAATGCATAGCTAACAATGACCAGGCAGGATCAATGCCTAGATTGCAATTCCTATTTCAGAACATGATACTCATCCAATATCTTTTCCTTCAGTCTTGATTTTCTGTGCTGATCAAGGCAGGCTGCAGTCCCATTCTCTATTATTCATTATTTATTTAAAACATTTATATTCCGCCCATCTCACTCCGAAGGGACTCAGGTCAAAGCACAGCATATATATGGCAAACATTCAATGCCGGGACACAAATTCACAAAAATACATAAACATTAAAAAAAATTATCCAAATATTAAAATACATAATTTAAAACCATACTAGTCATACTCATATTCCCTTCCCCACAAGCTGGTTAAACAAAATAGATTTCCCTCTGTTCATATTGAGAGTTATGTAAATCCTGTGCAATGTATGTGCTGAGTGAAATAGATTTTAAAATTCTTCACGTCGCAACAAAGTCTATACTACTAGTTCTGGTGACATTTTATGAGCATTTACCTGTCAAGCTGCAAATATGTTTGTCTTTCATCTGCATGTGAATGACAGAGAGCTTCAGTTAAAATCAGATGTCTGAATATGACATACACTGTTCATCTCATATGGCTAAGAGATCTTTTCCTCCTGCTTTCTTGTACAATGAATTCTTTTTTCATGTGTGTACCTTCAAGCTGCCTGTCAACTTATGGCAGCCCCGTGAATTTCTTAAGTTTTTCTTTGATAAGGAAGACTTTTAAATATAGCCAATGACATCTGGTTTTCTGCCATCCAAATAGTAACCAGGCCTGATCCTACTCAGCTTCCAAGATTAGATAGGATCTGAAAGCTTTAGGGTATTTAGCTTCCCTTTTTTTCAATGTTCATATGAGGATATACAGCTACTAAAGCTGCTTTTGGAAAATAAAAAAAACAGGGACATGTGATCTCCTATTTATTTCATGCCAAATAGTTTATCACATGACTGTCTTTCCTTTTTTTAAAGCAGTGTCAGTAACTATTTTTGAGTAACTAATAGTTCCTGAGGTCTTAGGATCAACAAACAATTGTTTTGTATTTATTTTATTCATATACATATTTTAAGTATGAAGCAGTTGTTTTAGAACTGTGTTGACCTTACAGCTTCCAAGTCATTCAGTTTGAAAATATGCTTTTGATTTTTTTTAAAATTCATGGATTATTAACTTCCAACCAATAAACATATCTGTAAACAACAGAGGACACGAGAACAAACATGCATTGGGTTAAAACACTAGTCTGCAGCAGCATTGTTTCCTTTTCACGAATACAACAGCTGTAGAACAAGCTACAAAGGCTTACCAACTGGTTAAGCACATTGGAGACAAAATGGATGGAACAATGGAGCAGCCAAAACAATGCTAAGCACAGCCACTAGAATGGAACAAGCCAAAGCATGATCATATTGCCATAGATAGAGAATAATAAACTGTAGGGTTTAGATTGTTTCTCTCTTACACTCCACCTCTTTCATTTCCTCAAATAAACATCAGTGCCAGTGGGATCTGAATGGAGTCCAACTGTGGTAAATTGGCAGAGACATTGTGATTAATCATCTGTCATCCCTCTTTTCTGCTTGCTTTTAAACTGTCCCAGTTTTTCTGTCTTCCTTAAACTTTCTCCTTTTTTTTATTGCTCAGCTTACTCTAACTGCTGCAGACTGAATTCAAAGTGCAAAAGCAATTTGAACTCAGGCCTCTTCTACACTGCCAAATAGTTCTGATTATCAAAGCAGGTAATCCACATCATCTGCTTTGAACTGAAATATATGAGTCCACACTGCCATATAATCCAGCTCAAAGCAGATAATCTGGATGCTATATGGCAGTATAAAGCCCTCTCCTACCCTAACAGTGGTCAAGCTGTCTGTGAAGAAATCCGGCAAGGAGTTGTGTCCTCACCACCAGGGATATTTTACAATTCACAATTCATTTGCTCGAGTCCCCTTAAAGTCTGTTACACACAACTCCATCCTTGTAATGTGTAACTCCAGTTGCTGTAAAGGCCCTGGGCTTGGATTGGTTACAGTTCCCATTGCTACCTATCAAAGCTTCCACACCTGTCAAATTGATTAAAAGTGTAATATAGAAGAGATTATGACACAGCTTCAATAGGCATAATATCCCAGCAAGAAGGAGGCTGAGAAGCATACCAGAGGATATATACCATGTCACTCCTTCAATCTGTTAACATTTTAGTAGGATTGAAAATCAGCTGCTAACAGGGCTTGCTGTGGGCAATTTAATTAGGTGTTTCAAAGAATTATTTTTTTTACAATTTACTTCGTAAGAGCTTTAAGAAAATGAATAACCTGGACCAAGTGGATTAAACAAGTGGATTAAAAACAGGTTTAAGGGGCAGCAGCAGAGGCAAAGGGGTAGAAATTCCATGCAACAGACTCATAAAACAGACATGGGGCCTTGCTAAATTATTGACATTGTTTACAGGCTGAACATAGGTGGAAGGAACACTTAAATATCCCAAAGGATGCTAGCACTCCCACATCAAATCTCCAGGGAAGCAACCAGCATCCAAAGAGGTTTATAATACCCAAACCTGTCTCTCCTTTTTTTTCCAGTTTAACTCAAGCTACAGATTCTTTTTTTTTAATCTCTTCACAAATATCTCAATTATTCCAGCCTTGGGAACAGAGGTTTGCCTTTTGGGGCACTTCAGGTATTTCATTTAAGGGAAATGTTTTAATGAATAGTTTCCATGGAAACACATGGCTGGACTGTTAACATGCTCAAGTTCTAAATCCTTGGTCAGAGCAACCCACAGTGAAACATCTAACCAAAAAGATCTGGAACTAAACCTGTAATAATGATGCCAGAAAACTACGTGGAACCTATGTACTGCCTTTCAGAGTCTCTTTGGAGGTGAAGTACAACAAAAGGCAACCCTTGTCTTGTCAAAAGGTCTCACATCTTACATACAAGTTTTCACTGATAGAAATTATCACTAATAAAAATATAAGGGGGGATAAAAATGTGTTTCTGCATTCAACTTTTGGGGCTATGCATGCTATTCATCTGTATAAGGACCTAGAGCCTTTTCACAGTACAGTTAGCCTTCCACATGCACTGGAGTTAGGAGTGTAGTATATCTACAAAAGTAAAAAAAAACAGCAAATAAATACTATAAATTGCAAACTCTAGGATTCCACAGGATATTGTAATGACAATTAATTATTATGGCACCATAACAGTAGCATGAAAAGACCTCTAGTTGTTTCCATGTATCTAACAGCTAATGAGTTTTTACATACATTTCTGTCTTCATGGGTTTACAAAGGATGGCATACAGCCTATATGGACGAACTTGTCATGAGACACTGATGACTTTATTAACTGTGTTGTTTCACACCCTCAAGTCATTCTTGGCCTTTATTATTTATTTATTTATTTATTTATTTGCAGCTTTTATATTCCGCCCTTCTCACCCCGCAGAGGACTCAGGGCGGATTACAGTGTACACATATATGGCAAACATTCAATGCCAATTTTTGACATACAAACATATACAGACATACACAGAGGCTATTTAACTTTTTCTGGCCGCCAGGGGAGCTGTTGCTTTCATCATCCATCTGCGACGCTGATGAAGCACTTCCACATTCCCCACATGCTTCCCGCTGGAATGCTTTGCTGGAGTCTTTATGGCCTCATAAATCAGTTAATTTAGCCTCCCCACACTTTTTAAGGTGGTACCTAATTTTCCTACTTGACAGATGCAACTGTCTTTTGGGTTGCAAAGATCGACAACAGGCTACACACAATTGGTTGGAAACCCACTCCAACCCGGGCTGACTTCGAACTCATGACCTTTTGGCCAGAGTGATCTTAATGCAGCTGACACTCAGCCAGCTGCACCACAATCCTTTAGGCAAATGTACTGTGGAGTTTTCTTTGGGACTTTAAGGCTGAGAGAGCTTGATTTGTCCAAGCTCACCCAATGGATTTCCATGACTGAGTTTCCAGAGGTGTAGTCCAATGCTCAAACTTCTACACTACACTGGTTCTCTTTGTTATCAAGAAATTGAACCCCCTCTCCATCTAATAATTATACATTTATAACATATTTTAGAGCTTAGCTGGTTCTCAAGCTCCAGCCCAGCCCCAAACATTCCTGGGAGGATTGATCAAATCATTTATCAAATCTAAAACTGGTTTGGCAGGAAAACCCTCAGGCCAGAGGCAATGCCCATCCAAAGAAGACAATGACTCCAAACCCCTTATAGAGGTTTGCCTTGATAAAATAGTTTAGAACTCCTATGCCAAGATTCAGGTTTATGCTTTATTAATAAACAAAGGAAGGAGAAGACTCAAATATATATACACAAAAACTGGGGTGCATCCACAGACATACCAAAGACATACCCAAAGAAATATAATATATGAACTTGTGAAACTGCTGGGGTGGGGCGGGGCGGGGTGGGGGGTGAAGTGGGGGTTGAACATCCAGGAAGCTAGCCCGATATCCAGTTGAGAGAGAATCCCCGCAGGGAAGCAAGGCCTCTTTAGAGATGTAATTAAGGTTAGGTTCATAGACAACCATCCAGGTGTTTCAGAAATATCAGATAGGAGATATGCCTCAATGAAATGAGTTTTCTGTTATATGTTTCCTATTCAGTATTTGCATAAACTTTGTCTTTTATGTCTGGGCCCAGCTCCTATTGTAAATGCCATAATACTATCCTGGACTATTTCTTTGGAGTGATTACAATGCTATGACATCCATCTGGCCAGATGAATCAAAGTTCTGTTACTGCCATCAAACTCAGTAACCTTCTCCCTGGCTTTCAAAATAGCATGGTGTGCCGAGTGATGGAACTACACTGCCCCCTTATGGGAAATAGCTGATTTCAGAAAAATCTTATTATAACAACTCAATAAATTGTATCCCACTGCCTAAAATTCAAAATGAATGGCACAAGGACTTAACAATTTAATTTGCCAAGCTCTTGTGATTATATTTCCAGAATGCTGGTGGTTGTGACAGTCCTAACTTGCTGTTCAATATACTAGGTCTTTGCTTGTGGATGCATTTGATGTAAAACCTATTTTTTTTAAGTAAACAGCATTAAAAAATTCATATTTGTAACCCTAGTGTTGCCTAGTGTACTTATAGACACCTTTCTTGGAATTTATTACACTCCCTGTCTCACCAAAATTATATTTGAATTCCTGAAGAAATAAGTGTCAGGCAGACATGCTGCAAAGTGAAGGACTGGCCTTCAGCATTTTTTTTGTTGTTTCCAAGAATGCTTCAAGATGTCACATGGGACCCCAAGGCATTTTTAGAAAGTAAAAAGTGGTAAATTGCTGCAGTCTCACAGATTGTATTTGAAGCATGTCAAACCACCTAGAAAGAAAAAAGAAGGTAAGCTGAAGAATAGCTTGCGAGAACAATAAATACGTGTCAGGTCTGTGAGGAGGAGTCTTGTGAGAATTTATTTTAAAAGTACTGTGTGTTTATAGAATGCATATAGGTAGAAAAATAATTGAATACTGCATTGTGAATTAAAAGCATTGCTTTGGTCTCCAGCTTCCTGGTGTAGCTTATCTACAACTCAGGCCCCTTCTACACTGCCATATAAAATCCAGATTACCTGCTTTGAACTGGATTATGACAGTGTAGACTCATATAATCCAGTTAAAGGCAGATAATGTGGATTATCTGCTTTGATAATCTGGATTATATGGGAGTGTAGAAGGGGTATTTGAATAAGAGGTGGATGGTGTGCACAAAAGGACAGAATCCCTGGGGATGTGTTCTAGTGTAAGTACAGTTGGAATGAATGGGAATATAAGAATCTTTTTGTACAGAGCCAATTTAATTCAGTTTGTCTTGGGCTGCAGAACTTCTGACTGGACAACAATGTGGAAGGAATCAGTAATGCTCTTGTCTTTCTATATTTGTAGGACTTAATATCCCTATACCAGCCTGCCTGAGCAATAATATCTGAACAAGAAAGCTTTTTCTCAGTCCCACCACCATCAGAAGTACTTGAGGGCACAGGAGAGAGCTTTTTCAGGGCCCTTCTAGACAGGTACTATATCCCAGTTTAAACAGAAAACCTGAGATTCAGATCCTGAGATATAGGGCCTGTTTGGAAGGGTCCTCAGTGGCTGCTCCCAAGATTTTGAACTCCCTTCCTTGGAAGGTCTGGTTGTCTTTCCCTCCCTTTTTTGTCAGCAGTTTAAGACATTTTCATTTAAGGAGACGTTTGGGTTTTAATGTATTTCGACAAATAGGGTTTTAATGGAGAGTGTGTGTATCTATTTTATTGTGTTTTAAATAGTTTTTAAAATGGCTTTTAACACATCTAATTTGTTTTTTAAATAGAAATCCATCTTAATTGTGTTTTAACTTTTCTATTAATACCCTATATACTCATGTACAAGTCCAGAAATTTTAGTCAAAAATCAACTCAAAAATTCTGGGTCAACTTATTTCTGGGTCTATGTGAACACTATACCCTCACTCTTTTTTTAAAACAAACAAACAAACAAACAAAACAATCCCCTTCTTTGAGTTGAGGGTGAAAGGAAAGAGCTTAGTCTGTCCTTAGTGAACCTAAAAAAAAGCATCAACTCCTTCTACTGTCTCTACCATGGTGCCACTTCTAGACTTTTTGAATGCCTGGATGGTGAAATGGTGATGGTGGCCAGGGGCATTTGGTCCTCTCCACTGAACAACTTTTGATTTATCCACAAATCAAATCAAAATCCATAATTTGAGTGTTACAGCATCTATACTATAGAATTAATGAAATTTAACATAACTTAAACTGCTATGGCTCAATGCTGTGCAATCATAAGTTTGTTGAATCAGAGGCACTGTTGAGCAGAGAAGACTTAAGACCTTGTAAAACTACAATTCCCATGGATTTATAGCATAACACATTAAATTGTGTCAAATTACATTAATTCTGTCATGTAGATGCACCCAGGTTAGCCATGGAAATACACTGAGTGACCTTGGGCAAGTCACACTCTTTCAGGGCCTTTTCTAGACTGACCCTATATCCCAGGATCTGATCCCAGCTTTTCTGCTTTAAACTGGATTATATGAGTCTGCACTGATAGATAATCTGGGATAAACAGAAGACCTGGGTCCCTTTCACACAGCCCTAGATCCCAGCATATCAAGGCAGAAAATCCCACATTATCTGCATTGAACTGGGTGCGGATCCAGACAGTCCTTTATCCCAGGAAAATCTGCATTTTAAAAATGCAGATTTTCCTGGGGGCCTGTCTACACCCATCCTAGAAAGCGTGCACTTTCTGGGGTGGGTGCCCAGATGTTATCTCTGGACTAGCCCGAGAGAACATCTGGAGGCCTTGCCCTCCTCCCTCCAAGCCCCCAGACCCCTTAGAAAACTAATGAAAAACTTACCCAGCTTCTGGTCAGCTCTCCTAGCATGTAGAAATGACGCGCCAGGAGAATGGGGGAGGGGAGCAATTTTTCTCCCTACCACCCTCCTCACACTCCTGGTGTATCATTTCTAAACACCGGGAAAGCTGGCCAAAGCATGTAATGGGGGCCGGGTAAGTTTTTATTAGTTTTCTAAGGGGTTTGGGGATTTGGGGGGAGGGGATGGGTATTTCCACAGTTTACTGGGCTTCGATCCTGGGATACAGGGCTTGTCTGGAAGGGCCCTCAGAAAAGCAAAGGCAAACTCTCACTGAACAAACATTTTGAAGAAACTATAAGACAGAAACATCTTGAAGCCACATAACAACAACATATACAACAACAATGCACTGTGACTCCCATGCTGGGAGAAAGGAATGATATAAATTCAATATAACAAATAAAGGCAAAATAAATTAATTACTGACATTTGTCTACCATGGCTTCATCCTATGGAATTCTGGGGTTTGACATTTAGGGATGGTTTCTTATAATTGTCAGTCAGAGAGCTCTATTACCTCACCAAACCACAATCCCCAGGATTCCATAAGATGGAGCCGTGACAGTTTAAGTGACATCAGAACTCTAAGTCTGTATAGTGAGCCCTTGGTATATGTTGGAGTTTGATTCACGGGGGCTCATGCATAAGAATATTCATCAATGCTCAACCTGTGAATGTAGAAATGTGTAGATATGGAAGGCCACTTGTAATATCAAGGAGTCCTGGGAGGAGAAGCTCCTGGTATATCTCTGAGCAATTACATTCTGCCCGTGGGGTTTTAGTTTTAGTTTTATATAATTACTGTACCTCCTGTTGAAGAAGTAGATCAGGTTCCCAAACAAAACACTGATCCCCTACTTTGAAGGAGCAGAAACAAGGAACCCAAGGAGCAGCAGGCATCGCACAGAGCTAATCTTACCACAGGGTCTATTATGCACTGACTTCAGAAGAGTTGTAGTAACAACAAGCACAAAGGAGAGCTTTGATGTAGGGTTATCTGATACACACTGATACTACTCTCTGAAGAAGAGACCATGACAACGGTGAAAGCAGACTTCTGTACTTATTTCTCCTGGGAGAAAAGGGGGATGCCAAAAATAGAGACTCTGAATGCTGTGAATACTTGAGAGGCAGGGAAAACAAGGGCTATGTGCCCTATTTTACAGATGCTAATCTTCCATTTGTAGAGCAGCCAGAACACCAATCTCTGCTAGTTGGATTGTGACTTGGAGGTCCACTTTCAAGTCCCCACTGAGCCATGAAATTTTTGAGGTGAACCTCTCAGCCTGACTTGACTCATAGGATTATTGTGAGGGAAGGTTGGGTGGCCTCCCTCACAATAATAATAATAACTTTCTATTTTAAAAAACATATCTAGTCCAATTGATTTTCAAGATGAAGAATTATCTGAAGGGGGAGCTTGGCCTTGAAGCTTAGTTTGAGCACTTGAATCACAGATTCAGCAAGCACATAATACATATGCAAGTCACTACAATTGCATTATAACTTCTATAGCAATATCCTATGGAGTCCTGGGATTTGCAGTTTGAGAAGGTGTACCTAGAATTCTCAGCCAGAAAGTTCTAATGCTTCTACTTTTGGTGATTCATGTTGTCTGTTTTTTTCTTTTTTGCAATATATAACTGTTTAAGGGTTTGCGTGTTGGACTGGACACCAGGAGACAAGGATATAAATCTCTTGGAAACCTACCCTGAGTGTCTTCAGGGAGACAGGGCAGTCTACAAATAAAGTTTTCTTATTATTATTATCCGATGATCTTGGGCAAGTCTTGAGGCACCATAATTTGTTGTCATAGAAGGCTAAAGACCTTGTAAAGCTACAGCTCCCATAATTCCATAGCATATGTATAGATGTTCCCTAGGTTCTCCCACATCTCCTGAAGAACATTGCCTATCCATCAGGCATGTAGCTGGGGGGGGGGGGGCTTGAGGGGCTTCACCCGAAATTCTCATGGTGGTTCGCGAAAAGGCCTTACTGGTGCATTATTTAAACTGTTATGTTTATTCATATCATGATCTGATCACCATGCTCAATATATCCCATATGCATGGGGGTATTGGGGTAACGATACAAAAGGTTTGCTCGGGTAGACCCTCTTTCACTAAGACTCACCCCCCCCCGAACCAAACTCAGCCCCCCTCCCCGAAACAAAACCCTGGCTACCGGCCTGCTATCCATTATCCATTGCAGATGAAAGACAAGAGTGAGAGGATGCAATTAGCACCAAGAAAGAAGGTAAGTTTGAAGCCCATAGGTTTCTCACTGATACAGGTCACTTGAAGTACCTCTAGCCCAGGAAAGTGTACCATAATTATAACCTCCATCCTAATTACTGTATTGCTTTTAATGGGCCCTTCTACACTATGCTAAAACCCGAGAGGAAGTGGGTTAAAACTGTTATAGAAATTTGCAAAATAGCTGAGTATTTAAAAATACAAAACAGGATAGTTAACTGAGCAGTGAGCTCACAGCAAGCAGAAGGTGCAGTGTTGTGGCTGTAAAAGAATTTGTGAGCTAAGGAGGCAAAGATGCAGGGTTCAATTCTTAAAGTTTCAAAAGGGTTGTTTATATAAGAATTACATTTCTTGATATAATGTAAGTTGTATAATTGTATTTTAATGTATTTTGTACTATTATATTATGATGTTTACTGTGGTTTATCTTATTGTATTTTAACCTTCTGCTGTTAGCCGGCCTGAGTCCCTCTTCGGAGGTCGAGAAGACCGGGTTATAAAAGCTTGAAATAAATAAATAATAAATAAATAAAATGAAAAATCCTCTAAATACATTTTCTCAATCACACAGAATACAGAGAAAAGGTAGAAAAAGAAGAAGCGTGACCATGAATTCATCATGCAAAAGGACATGCATCTAAAGAAATGGGAGAGAAAGAGGGAGAGAGATTGAGAGAGAGAAAGAGAGAGGGGGGGAACAGATACATTCAGGAGCAGGGGGGTGGATTCCCGCAGCTTTGCCTAATCTAGTTGCTTCTCATTAAGGACTGCAGACTTGAGCAGTGTGCGGGTGAATTCCAACAAAACAGCTTCCTTCCTCTCGGATTCTAGTCCCCACCCCCATCCCAATCCCATCCCCAATTCCTGAGCTTTCCTGGAGGGATGCCATCCAGCCCTCCACCTCCAGCTCCCCATTTCGCATCCAAAAATTACTGAATGGGCCTGGAGGTAGTGCAGGCCCCTCTCTACAGTCCTCCTGATAGAAAATGACATCAGGAGGAGGAGTTTTGGGGAAAATTGGGGGCTTGGAGGGGAACGGGTGCCATTCTGCTTCTCAGGGCTTTTGGAAGCCCAAAGAAGTGGGATGGCTGTGGGGACCGACCCCAAAACTCCAGAGGCAGTCCTGGAAATCAGTCTCCATAGTGCCCCATAGGGCCCTCACCTCTAAAAACCCAGACCTTAAATTAAGGTACAGATCTTTAGAGATCTCTAGATTTTCATTAATGCAGACTAAACTGAGAAAACCTGGGGCCCTTCCACACAGCCATATAACCCAGAATATCAAGGCAGAAAATCCCACAATATCTGCTTTGAACTGGGTTATCTGAGTCCACACTGCCGTGTATTCTAGTTCAAAGCAGAAAATGTAGGATTTTATTCAGCTAGGTGGAAGGGGCCCTAGTTTACTGTGTGTTAATTCTCTTTTACCTGAGACATTGTTTGGATGCCCAAGGTAAAAAAGCAAGACAGGCCCCACGTTTTGAGCTTGTCTGGAAGGGCTCTGACAGATAATGTTTGAAGGCAGGATAGTGTGGAAATAATCCTATCATGGTGATGTATGTATGTGAAAAACAAGTAATGTTTACTCATGACTGCTAAAACATTGAGGCTTCTTTTTCTATTCCATTCTTCCAATCCAAAAATAATGAAAAAGTAATGCATTAAATAAAGTACACTGATATGTAATTAATAATAAATGATATAATTGGTTTTTTTTTTAAAAAAAAATAACAGTTAATGCTAATTTGCTACTTTAAAAATAATATTCTAGACTCTGGGTTCAACCATATATGGTCCTATTTGAGGAAGAAGCTGCATGAGGATGCTCTTCCCATCCTTTTTATTTTGAAACGTATTTAAGCAGCCTTGTCTCTGCCAACTTTCTCTACATGTTGCAATGGAAAATGAAGATGCAGGATTCTCTTTAAGCCAAATATTTGCATATTTCCTTATGGAACGCTCCAAAACTCAGAGGTATTTGTAAGTATTTTCTCATTCCTGCTTAGAGGAGTGCAAAAGGTTTTTCTACTGCTTCTTTTTTGTACTCTTACCTTCATTCTAGAGGGATGGAATAGTGGCACAGTGCCTTTGACTGGTGGAGCTAATGCAAGAGTCAGAGGGGAAACATTTTTATTGCTCATGCATAGTATTTCTGCTGGTTACTTTAAGACTATTTTACTGTGCCCTGCTTTCTAAACAAATTAGTTCTGTAAATTGGCATGAGCTTCCACTGTCAGCTCCAGCTTCTGCCAACCTAGCAGTTTGAAAACATGCAAATGTGAGTAGATCAATAGATACAGCTTTGGTGGGAAGGTAATGGCAATCCTTGCAATCATGCCGGCCACATGACCTTGGAGGTGTCTATGGACAATGCAGGCTCTTCGGCTTAGAAATGGAGATGAGCACCAACCCCCAGAGTCAGACATGACTGGACTAAATGTCAGGAGACAACCTTAAAGCTGTATCTACACTGCCATATAAACCAGTTTCTGAATGCACACAATCTGTTTTAAACTTGATGATGATTATTATTTATACCCAATGTTTTATCTTCACAAAGAAGACTCAAAGCGGAGTCTCAAAGCAATGTGGATTAGATGAGTCTACACAGACATATGTCAGTTTAAAGCAGATAATTGCATTCAGAAACTGGATTATATGGCAGTGTAGGTCTCACCCTTTTCAGTTTCAAAACAAGTGTATTTTATCACAAATTGAGATTATCACATTTTTAAACAAGCTTCAGTTATAGACTGCGGGATCAATATAGCATTTTTACTATTCACACAGAATTCTGCACTAATACCACAGTATTAAATAAATGTGCACATGAGTAATATCAAGGTTTATTTCTGAGCAAACATGCATGGAATTTTGCTGTAAAATGTTAATTCTAAATATATTTGTAAAATAATTCTATGTGTATTCTTGAGTTTAGTGTATGGTTTCGGTCTGAGTTGCAAAGGTGTCATGGCTGTATCCACACTGCAGAATTATTGCAGTTTGACACCACAAACTTGAAATCCCAGGATTCTATAGGAGCTATGGCTATTAAAGTGATGCAGAGATGGCCCTAGGTAATTTTCAAGGTAAACAAACAGTATTTTGCCCCCCCCCACCCCCCGCAACCAATCTTTGATATATATTTTCTGTTTGTCGTAGGAGTTCTGTGTGCTATATTTGGTTCAATCCCATGATTGGTGGAGTTCAGAATGCTCTTTGATTGTAGGTGAACTATACATCCCAGTAACTACACTTGCCGCTTTGGGTCCGGAGGTGTGCCTGAAGACCCCGGCATGTGCACCAAAAGTCACCTCTTCTCCTGACTTTCTCCTCAGCCATTGGGATCGAGAGAGAAAGAGAGAGGTGGAAATGCCCACCTTTCCTGAAGGTAGGTGCAAAAACAAAGGAGGGAGTGGAGGTGGGAGATACCTCCAGCCGGAGGGGCTCTCTCTCTCTCTCTCTCTCTCTCTCTTGGTCCCAATGGCTGAAGAGAAAGTCAGGAGAAGATGCGACTTTTGGTGCACACGCTGGGTCTTCAGACACGCCTCTGGACCCGAAGCCGGCCAGATGCGGCGGCTCCGCCCCTTGGCCCACCCACAGATTGGGGAGAGGAGAGGAGGCGGGTGGAGTGGCGGGGGATCAGGAAAGGGAGCCGGTCATGGGGAAGGGATCGAACACGTAGAACGATTGAGCGCCGGCTCTGCTCACGCACCCGGTGGCCGGGTGGAGCAGGAACGAGAGGGGCTAGGCGAGGCTCAAGGGCCCGGCCGCTTTGGGAAGAGGATCGCCCGGCAGTGAGGCAAGAAAGCCGAGGCTCCCCCCGGACTGCTAGGGCTGTTGTGAGCTGAGGGGGCGCTCCTCAAGTGGCAGTCGAGGGGCATTTACAGAGGCCCCTGGCAAAAAAAAAGTGTTCTGCGACCGCTTACTTCGCGTAATGAACGAGCCGCCCCTGAAGTGATGCCACATAGCCATAATGCTGCAGTGTGGATCTTACTGCCACAGAAAACTGCCTTGCTGTCCCATTAATTGCACCAAAAGTAGGAAAATCACTCAACAGCTTTTATTAGACTTTCTGCAGAAAGGAGCCAACTGGGAGGTCACTCTCAAACACCAGTCAGCTAAAGATTAAAAGCTGGAACATGACTGTTATAGTTTCATGTTTCCCCTTTATTAACATGCAAGCTTTTAACTGGTCATTTGTTAAATATATCTTGATATAGTAATATTAAAATAGTTATACTGTGTATGCCTATCTTTCTATACCTGAGTAACAGAAAAAATAACACACAATAATAATTACACAGGGCATGAAAAATTTCATGACAGTTCATGTAAAATTCATGGTTTTTACCTCTTTGATGACCATTTATTGTTCTAAACTACTCCATACTGATTTCAGAATGTAGATCTCTTATCAAGGAAAATACTTTTCTTCTCTGGGCCTCTTTGTTTTAAAATCCCAGAATGCCAGGGGCCCCTGCTTTGGCTTTGTTTGAAAATAGAAATGTGTGTGTGTGTGTGTGTGTGGGGAGGGCAATGTTTTGGTGGCATCAGTGTTTTGGTTCACTATACAAAGCCATACCTCCAATATTTCACAAATGTGAACTTGGACACACATGGTCCATTGTAATTTGGATATTCATGCACACTTTCTAGGCTCTGGATTCTGAAGCACTGCATGATACTTGCTGTTGTATTCTGTACCAATGACATGCGCATTGCAGGCCCCATAATGCCTGTCGCACAATTGATGATGTTGCTCATCCTTTAGCTAATAGGTCTGCCCAGACTGTAAAATGCCTGCTTTAAATCTTTAATGTCTAACTTTTCCACTCACACTATAGTCCATGCACTCTAACACCTCATGGATGAAAACCAGGGCACACACAGCCAAGCAGCATCAGAGTGTGGTCAAAGTTATTAATGAGCAAGAATAGACAAGCTAGGAGAGGCTGTGGCAGTTTCCTATTGCCTCAGTCCAATATGTAGGAACAAAGTTCTGCCCTCAGCTTTTGTGGAGTTGACCAAGTGAAAATTCCTTTAGCACTCTGAACTCAGGCCCCCATCTACACTGCCATTTTAATGCAGATTGAACTGCATTATATGGCAATGTATATGGGGCCTCCATTTGCAGAAACTGGAGAAAGTTAAAGAGAAAGGGGGAAAGTGAGAGCTGGAGAGAGAAACTGGGACATTTTTAAAACAAATGAAATGTAGGATTAATGATCAGTACTGCCCCTGGCAAATAATGGTTGGTGAGTATTAATGTTCCTTGTTAAGGTAGGAAGCAAGAAGTTATCATACTTTCCCCTATACTTTCCCACAATGTGTTTGCTTTCTTAAACCTGTGTTCATTACTATCTTTACTAAGTGCTTTAGTTGAGGCTCTATGGAATAACCAAACTAAAGCGACATTGTATAACATAGACCACTCCATATTAAACATGCCTGGGGACGCTTGTCTGGTTTTATTTATTTATTTATTTATTTATTTACCATATTTATATACTGCCTCTCTCAACCAGAAGGCAACTCAAGGCGGTGTGTGTGTGTGTGGGGGGGGGGGGGGACTAGAGGGAAGCATTGGCACAGGCTTGCTTCTTTTATACTGTTATTTTTATGTGAAATACTTTCAGGGCTTTACTACTGATACTGTGTATGTGTTGACTCCTGCTTTCTAAATGCACATGAGGCTGCCTAGAGGGCACTGTGTTCAGTAAAGTGTTTTACTATAGCAGCAAAAGGCATTTATAAATGTAATCTCTGGTTTGTTTATAAAGTATATTTCAAAGAAAATTCAAAGAGGCTTTTTCTTTCTAATTTTAGGAGACCAACGGCCTAGTTACCAGCTGCCCAGCGTTCCTCATGAAACACAAGGTTAATGCTCAGGCTACAAGCAAAAGAAGGAAAGGGCTTTCACATGCTCATTGAAGGTGGTATTTCATTCTTTTAACAGGTTTTTTTGTTATCCTGTTTTACTTTTTAAATTATTATTATTATTATTATTATTTCCAAAACATACACATTATAACATAACTATTGGTATATAAAGTCATTACTTAATAGTAGTAATTTTACACTTTCTAATAATAGTAAAACATGTGTCTTATTTGAAAGAAAACTTCCTAACCCTACACGAGGCAGAGTCTTACATAAAATATTCAAAAGTGACCTAATTGTACATTTATCATAATCTTGCTCTCTTTTCTCATAATGTATTTTAAATCACTAAACGCTGTTATGGACCAATCTTTAAATGTTCTACCTATATATTCTGCAAGAAGACAAGTTAGTTTATCAAATTCTACAAAATGTAGCAGTTTGATCCACCATTCCTCATATATTTACAATAAAAGTTATGGAAAACATAAGCACATGAAGACCTGTTTCTTCTTTTGCCTGTGGATTCTAAAACATGTTTCCCCATGTAATTATGCTCAGACTAACAATTTGGGTGCACCTACACTGTAGAATTAATGAAGTTTGACACTAGTTTAACTGCCGTAACTCCATGCTATAGTAGTATTCTTTAGCTTCCTTTGTCAAAGAATGCCTCACCAAACTACAACTCCAGCACTGCTGTTCAACACATTTTGAAAGGGAGGGGGACCAGTTTGGGTCAGACTTGTATCGCATGTCTGACTGCTTTTTCTATAGTGTTTCTCCACCAGATCTCACAACTTCTTTAAAATGTTGTGATTTGTGAATTGTTAAAATATCCAGGGATATATGCAACTGCAGTGCTTTGATACTACTTTCATTTTGATGGCTTCATTTAATGAAATCCGTTGTTTTGTGATGCACATAGACATTTCTGTCAGAGAGGGAATGCCACTGCCCTTTGAGCAAAGATGGAAGTTGATATTTCAGTGTCAGGTGCACAAGAGCAGCACAATAGCTTCTAGGCATATTGCTATACTCAAGAACGAAAAATGAAATATTTGTGGTCAGGAAAAAAGCTAACCTTTAAAAAACCACGGCATAGATACTGAAGCCCTGGCCCTTGAGTTCTCTAACTGGAGGGCAGCTGTTACCAATAGTGCTGTGGAATTAGAAGAGACACAAATGGAGGGCGAAAGGGAGAAACGTGTCAAGAGGAAGGTGTGTCAAGCCAACCTTGACTGGCACTGCCTTCCATCTGGGAACCCATGTCCTCACTGAGAAAGAACATGCAGGTCAAGAATAGATCTCTACAGTCACCTATGGGCCCACTGCCAAGAGTCTACACTTGGAAGGCAACCATACTCAGACACGAGTGATCGATTGTTTATTATGATTGGTGTGGGAATATTGCTATGCTCAAAACTCCCTGAGCGGTCTTGTGTATCCAGGGATAAAGGCATTCTGCACAGAGATCCTAGAAACCTGGAAGGGAGGGAGGAAAAAGAAGGGTGTGTATTCTGGAAAAAAACCCCCAGAATTTGCTGTTTAAGATGTAGAAAGAAGGATGATTTTACAGAGATGTCAGTCAGATCATATACCCCCTTGAACTTCTGACAATACCTGCAGAATGTCTACCTCCTAAAAATATTGTGGAATTTGACTCCTAGAAGCCTTGGTCAAACCTGACTGAAGTAAGGAGTTTATAAGAATCACACTGTAAGGCATTCAAAACATTCAATGTCCTGACTATCTTTGTTAATTCTCAGCACTCTGAGAATTCCATCCAAATTTGAATCCAAAAACTAGGCAAACTCTAAGATAATGGAGGATAACTTGTGAGCAACTACGTTTTGTGATTTTGATGCACATCATTTCCAATCACAGAGCACATCTGTTAAAGCATCAGCCTCAGTTTTCAATTTCCGGCTTTGTAGAGCTAGACTGAGCATGAGATAGCTCCAGCTCTAATAATAAACCTTTTTTCTGAAAAGGAAACTTAACATTTCAGTGTTGGCAAGTTGTATTTGAATCTACCAGGCCATAACTTGGCTTTTATGAATGTCAATCTGTATGATTACTAGCAATAATTAATGGGAGACAATATTTCTTTTCAGAGTACCTGAGTAATATTGTTTTTTAGTTACTTACCTCAAAAAGGGATAAATGCAAGTTAGCATGTGTTCTGAATTGGGGAAAAACACGATGTGGCCATCTAGTCCAACCCTCTGCTAAGCAGAGAGTTCCATTGTGGAACAGCACATATGGTCAGGAAGTTCTTCCTAATGTTCAGGTGGAATCTCTTTTCCTGTAATTTGAACCAATTGCTTTCAAGTCCTAGTTTTCAGGGCAGCATGGCATCCTTTCATGTATTTATACATGGCTATCATGTCTGCTCTCATCCTTCTCTTCTGCAAGCTAAACATACCCAGTTCTTTAAGATGCTCCTCACAGGGCATGATCTCCAGACCTTTGATCATTTTAGTCACCCTCCTCTGGACACCTTACAGGTTGTCAATATCTCTATTTCTCAGCCCTGGTCCCCTGGAAGTCCTTTTCTACAGTTTGTAATGAAGAGTGCAGCAGAAGTTCTTTTCTCACTCCCTTCTCTTGGGGCTTTTTTATTCACCACCATCCCTGTGGTCTCCCCAATCTCCTTCCTCTCTCAGATCTTCCATCTGCTTAGAATTTCTCCTCAGAGACTCTCGTATGGCCGAAAAGAGTTGTGCCTCTAGCATTCTTACATTGGTTGTTTCCCTAAACTGGAAATGCTGAAGAAGAACTGTTGCATCATTACTGTGGCAGAAAAAAATATTTGTAAAGATCATGAGCACCAACTAGTGGCTCAGTTCACAGACTGTGTATACTTGGTGGGCTGGGCCATGACTTAAAAAAATGTCTGGGTTTCTACCCTTCATATGTTTCTGAGGAAATGAGTGAAAAGAAGGAAGCCATGTCTGCTGTGTTTCTGCCTGTGTAATATAACCTTTGCTAGATGAAGTGGTGTGGCCTGGACCCAAACACAATCATATAGCGTCCTTCCCATCTCTTCCCTTACAAACATAGCAAAAAACACCATTCTTTAACCATGTCCTATGTCACACATTGGCTATAAAATCCTTTAAAGTATCCTTAAAAGTACAAACTGTGCTAGAATCTTGTGATAGATTTATAAATCAGTATCATACTAGTATATTAGGGCTGGAGGGAAGTGCTAAAGGCACATCTGTGTAAGCAACCCCTGTACCAACCCAGACAAGTTCTGGGAAACAATGGAATTGACAAGGGAAGTCATGGTCAAGGTGAATGGAAATGGTTGTAGTCATCCATTTTGATAGTAACGTGTAGGTTCAGGTTTATGTGTTAAGCAATTCAACAGAAGTTCAGCTCCAGCAATATAATATCTGAGTCGTTTATATTTCCAAACTTGCAACAGGTGCCTTTATGGTCATTCACCAGCTCTCATAAATCTGTACTCCTGGAAAAGTAAACCTCTTTACAAAACCAGAGACATAAAACATGGCAAAGGTTGTTAGGCAAATGAAACCTAAACAACCTGAGACATTTCAGTGAAAAGTAAAACTTCCCTCTAATACTCAAGTTATGAATGCAATGATGCTGTTTTTATAACCAATAGACTATTGAGGCTTATAGTGATATTTTTTGAGACAGAGATGCCTTAAAATAGATAAATGGATGGGTGGATGGATAGAAAGACAGAGCCCAATATCTATACCCATATTTCAAGCCAATTTCCCCTGTGCTTTAGTGCAGGACTAGGAAACTACTTGTTATACTTATATTTTGGGCATCAATGTGCAAAATCCCTGACCAATTGTAGTGCAAAAAATGTGGTGGCATCAGGTTGCCCATAAGGTATCTATGGATCTTTAGTACAGTCTTTTTACATTATTTAGTCTTCCAGGTGTTTTGTACTCTAGAAGCCCCAACCATTGGTTAGGAATTCTGAGAGCTGAGGTCCCAAGCACTATAAGGTACAAAGATAGAGGAGCACGTTCTAGATCAGTGGTTCCCTACCTTTGGGCCTCCTGGTGTTTTGGACTTCAGCTCCCACTGTTCCTAACAGCTGGTAAACTGGCTGGGATTTCTGGGAGGCCCAAAGGTTGGGAACAACCGTTCTAGATAATGAAGAGCATGTTGTGCAGCATTTAGAAATTCTGATTCAGAAGCAAAGGCACTAAAGGTTTGGAGCTACAAACTAAAGGCTTTATTATAGGAAGCCCATTCTAAGATAGGAAAGTTATTCAGGGTGTAGATATCTATTCCAACTTCATTCTAGGGAAAAGATTTTCCACCTAAAAATTAGGAGGAATTTCCTGATGGTAACACTTGTTTAACAGTGGAACTTTCTGTTTCGAATTGTGATGAAGCCTCCTCTGGAGGTTTTTAAACAAAGATTGACTGGCCATCTGTTGGGAGTGCTGTGATTGCATACATCTGTATGGCAGAGGGTTGGACTGGGTGGCATTTATAGCCTCTTCCAACTCTGTGAGTTTATAATTCTAGGGAAGAGCAAAGAGAGAACTGGCACAGAGAGAAGAAGTGGAGAAACATACCTAGGAGTGATCAGGTTAGGTTTACTAGTTTACTAGAAGGTAGGACACTTCGGGCTATTCAAACTATCTAAACCTATTTCAACTGCCCTTTCTGAGACATCTTTGACTCTTTAGTGCCAAGGATTGTTGCAGTTCTAATAAAACGCCCTCTCCCATCATCATCAGCAACAATTGCTGATGATAATCAGGGATACTGGAAGCTGAAATTCAGCCATGCCTGAAGTTCTCCATTCTGTTGTAATATGTAATAACCTGCTGTTTCAGATTCAGTTGTGTGGAAGTTACTAGGTTTCCCACTTCAGTGTCCCTTGCTATACATGGAAGTGAACGTCTACCATTCATTCCTATGAGAAAAATTATGTGTTAAAGTATTGGTGCTGCAGTGGGAATGAATACCATTTCATTACCCCTGCTACCCTGTTGCCACTGAAAGGCTAGTTGAGTTGAGTCCTGCAAGAAGGGGCTACTTTCCATCCAAAATGTGCCCTTTCCAATGTCAGCTTATAAATAACTATCAGCTCCAATAGATGATATGCATCAGACTTTGCACAAATGCTCTTGTTTGCATTTTAGCACAGTTGATCTCTGACTAAACATTTTTCTTCCCCCCCCCCCCCAACATGAAGTGGCTGCTGGCAGGCTTTTGAAAGGGGCTTTAAAACTAATGAAGGCTTAGATGGGCATGTCCCCTCTTTCCTAAGAAAGGCTAATGTCCAACAGATTACTTCTCTCTGAAGTCATGCCTCACAGTGTGTTCAGAGACTTGGTGGCAGAGCCATCTCTAGATTGTTCAAGGGCCTTCTTTGGTATGCACGTTCTTCATCTGTAAAAATGTAGGGCAGTCAAAAGCCTTGTGTGCGGGGAATGGCTATTTTTGTACATGCATTATCAACATGACGACCATTTCAGAAACATGCTAGTGATAAGAGGAAAGAGCAAATCGGGGGGGGGGGGGGGGGGGGAGAGAGAGAGAGAGAGAGAGAGACTCATGAAGCAAGCACTAGTGTTTGCAAAAAAGCAAGTTCACACAAGGACAACTTTCTTCAGGCAAGAACTGCCTTCTCCCTGCTCCCTCTCTCCCCCTCCCTCTTCTCTTCTCTCCTCTCTCTCTCTGGCTCTCTCTCTCTCTCTCTCTCAGAAAACAGACTGCTTATACTGTCCATGTAAATAAATCATAATGAGAATTCAGTAAGAAGAAATCTCTGCATTTGTCAGCTTTCTCTCTCTCTCTCTCTCTCTCTCCCTCACACACACACACACACACACTGCACAACAGTTCATATTGATGACAGGCAGTATCTGATTCAGAAAATGAGTAACAATGTTCATTCTCTTCTGCATGGATTGCTATGTAGGTGGCATTGATCCAAGTCAAGCTGAAAGGCTAATGTTGCTGGGGGAGATCACAGAAAAGAAATCAACAGAAAGTGAAACTTTCCTGGCTCTGTGTCAGTTGGTACTCTGTCCTGAGAAGGATGGGGCTGAGCCACTAGAATCCTAACTGTCTGTTCTTTTGAAACAAGTGACATATTATATAACAAAATATTTGGGTATTGTTCAAACATAGGATGCAAAATCCCTTTTAATTCTTTTCCTTTTCCACAGTTTTGAAAACTGGAAGATAGGCGGGTATCCGTGTTATACAAACCAGACATTGCCCTGCTATCATCAACAATTTTGTAAGATGCTCAATGTAGTTTTGAGTTTTGTGTTGTGTTATTGGCTAGACACTTTGTTTTGATTACATATGGCAATAACCCAGGATGTGAAGCCTGCCTATTGATGTTTAAAGCATTAGAAGGATAATAATTGTACTCTCTGGCCGATATCTTCATAGTATATCATGAGCCAGCTTTGAACATTCAGCCATGTAAGAAGATAACAAAAGGTAAATATAGGAGAGCTGGGCTGAGAGATGGCGGGGGGGGGGGGGGGGGATGAAAGCTGAGCAGGTAGAGTTAATTAGCAAAAGTGACTTGAGTCATGCTTGATAACAGCTCACTAGTCAGAAAAGTCAGTAAAATTGGTCTTTTATTGGTAGAAGATAAAGACATAGTGGTTTAGCAGTGTGAGTGTTGGGCTATGACTCTGGAGACCTGGGTTTGAACCCCTGCTCATCCATAGAAACTCACTGGGAGCCAGGCCTGTAGTGAGGGGGTGGTTTTAGGGGTTCAACCCCCCCCCGAAATGTTTCAGATTTTTTTTTAAAAAAAACCTGGTTTATTTTCTGGCTACGGCCCTGCTGGGAGCCCTTCCACCCAGCCATATAACCCAGAATATCAAGGCAGAATATCCCACAATATCAGCTTTGAACTGGGTTACCTGAGTCCACACTGACATGTATTCCAGTTCAAAGCAGATAATGTGGGATTTTATTCAACTGGGTGGAAGGGGCCTGGGTGATCTTGGGCAAGTCACACTCTTTCAGCCTAAGAGGAAGGTGAAAGCAAGTCCCCTCTGCACAAACATTGCCAAGAAAATCCTGTGATAGGATCACCTTAAATCAAAAATGACTTGAAATGACTTGAAGACCATCACAACAAAGATCAGCAGCTGTGGTTTAAATGAGAATGTGTTGGAAGTAAACTAGTCAATTTCATTTCCAATTAGCTGAAAACAAAATACTAGCTGAAGTCTTATCTGATTGGTGGTCTGTTGAAAAACCAGTAAAATGTCTTATATGGTTACATGAGCAGTGGCCTTGTAAAAAGACCAGGGAAACATGTTTGTAATGGTAAGAATAGGGAAATACAATTTCAGATAGTATAAAAGTCAGTCAAAGAACCAAAACAGAGAGCAAGGAAGCTGTTTGCAACTGCTTGGTTGACTATATCTATACCTGTTATTGACTTTGCCTTCTATGCATTTCCTAACCGAATGCCATATCAGGCCTAATAGGTTGAAATGACACGAAGGAGAGGGCCTCCCTCCCTCCTCCATATAATATATATTTCTTGCTCTGGTTACATAAATGCCTGTTGCAGAGATAACAATTTTCTCTGGTTTTAGTATATAGACAAATATATAGAGATGTACAATATATTCATAGATTGTTTGAAATGAAAGACATGTTTGTAGATTGAGAAGTCTATAGTCCTTTCCAGCATTATCATCTTTTCTAATGAGTTATGTTGCTTCATGATGTGTTTACAATACAGTACTTAGTTTAATTATTTTGGCTTTAATGTTTTTGATTTATTCTACTATCCATTTATTTGTCTTTTGAGTAGTCGAAAATATTCACAGTATCACACTTCAAATGAGCCAGTTCTCTTCCAATGAGCTTTCTTCACTGTCCAACTTTTGTAACCATACATAGAAATCGGAAATACTGTGTAGACAATTTTGGCCTTAGAATTCAATGAAATATCTTAATACACGAGTATCTTATTTAGTTTCCATAGCTAACGTTCCAAGTTCAAGTCCTACTGATTTCTTAATTATACTCTCCATTTTGATAAATTATTAGGCAATTATTAATAATTGAGTCAATTAATAATTGAGAGACTATCTCTGGATATATTGCTATATTCTTATATTCATTTTATTTCATTAGCTCTGGGTTGTTTCAGACAAATTTACACATATGGAAAAAATGAAAGAGAGCTCATTTCTCTGCATTACTAATAACACTATATAACACAATTTTTGTTCCCAGGTTATAAATGTCATTCCTTAATTGGTTTTATCGTAAAAATATGGAAAAGGTTTATTAAACTGCAAAAAATTGTTTTTGCAGGGCATCCTGCAGCACGTTTTGTTGTAGTTTTCCAATGAATATCTCATAGAGTTTCAACCAATTCAACCTAGTTTTTGGCAGCCACAAAAATAAAGTTTCTGGAATAGAAAAACTACTTTTAAAGTAAGCTCAACACAATTAAACAGCAAATAACACTTTAAAAACAGAAACAGTTTTTTAAAAAAATTATATAGTGTAATTTCTCTGTTTTTGATTAATGTTGATATCTTACTGTTCCACCTTTGGCTGCTAAGCCAACAATGAAAACAAATCAGACTAAATATTCAAACTACTTCTTTCATGCTAATCCTTGGGGAAACGATACGTAACTTCTTCCAAAATATGCCCTGATACTTCTGTTCCTACCACTGATATTATAAAAATGTCATCATTTACTGATTCCACAACAAAAAAAATGGAAGGAGACAAGATGTGACATTGCACATTTTGCAGCAACAGAATGAAAATAATTGTCAAGAAGGAATAGAAAGGAAAGTGTGTTGACCAAAACAAATTGGCTTTTGCTACAGTGTCATGAGAGATTAATCTTAAAGCAAACCAACAAAATCCTTAGCCATAAAAACACAAACCAACAGAAGCAAGACAGGAAATCCATTAAAGCAATTGGCATTCATAAAGTTATAGCCCCAAGATCTATAAAAGAAGTGAAGAGGCATAATACATTTCAAGGGAAAGGTGACAGAAGCTGTGAAGAAATGGCAGCTCTTACTGGCACCAGGTATTGGATTTGTATCCCCTGTTCCCATGTGAATCAATGCCCCACCACTGCTTTTGTGTATCTTACACTTTGTTTCTGTTGTACATGAATGAATGACATCCGTTTTACCTTGTGAAAAAGAATACTGTATCACGTCAAGTTTGTTTAAACTTGCATTCTTGCTTGGAATCATGAGCTTGCATAACATAACATCAGACAACTTCCAACAATGGAGACTCTTTCTACACTTTGTAGAATCACAAATGATGGCAATCTTTAAAAGTTAAATTATGACGTTGTTCAAAAAGAATCTAAATAAAAACACAATGGAAGAACATTGTTTATACAGTGCAGATAATTTACTGTTTCCTTAGTGGAAAGTTTTCTTCACTGAACCAGTTTTTGCATATCACAATGGGAAGAAGTTCAGTAATAACATGTCCTGATATTGGCTCAAAATATAATTGTTTTTGCAGACAGATTATGGAGAAAAATATGCAAATAAGAAGTAAATCATTATGTGTGATGGGTTTCAGAAGCAATATTTTGTTGTCTGCGTATCTTCAATTACTTTGCAAGAACTGTCAGTTGTTGATCCCCAGTTTGGTGTATATACATATAAACACAGAAACATTAACACACTGTCAACATGTAATGTCAGACTTGATGATGTACAATATGATCGCCATTTGTGTCTTTCTTATTGAAAGTATTTTCCATGCAGAAAATAAAATATAAGGCATAATGCAGCTATAAATGTATTGCAAACAAAAAGACAAGAAAAAAGATCTAACAGCCTAATGTGTTTCTGCAGTTAAGGTTGCCAGCAATTTCCTTTCCTAACCATAACGCATTTTGCTGAGTCAAATACCAGTTCAGATAATAGACCACACTCTAATTTAACTTTGAATGGCACCAGAATGCAGTGCTCAAAAGCTCCTATGGCACCTTGTTGTTCTGCAACTAATCACATGCAATCCTATTATGTTTGTTGTGTGTCTTCAAGTTATTTCTGACATGATAATTCGAAGGTTTTCTGGACAAGCTTTGTTCAAATTGGCCTTCACTTTGCCTTCCTCTGATTTGTCCAAGATCTTTTTTGTCAAAGAATATCTCATGGGTTTCCATGGCTGAAGGGGAATTTGACTCCTGTTTTTAGAATGGGTCCTTCCATGCCAAGTGGTCTAAAATTTTAAAAGTTCCTACCATCATGTTCTCCAATGTTGTTCAATTTTTAGCTGTAGCACCAGTCAGGTGTTAAACTAAGTTTCCCAAAAGTTTCAATTTTATTAGATCCCAAAGATGGCATTTTGTTAAATGTTATGCACACACAGACTGACTACCCTTCAGATAAGGGGGTCTAGATCAGCAACTTTTGCAGTTAGAGACCTTAAATTTTGGGAAACTTAATTTAATACCTGAGTGGTGCTACAGCTAAAATTTAAACAAAATTGGAGAACATTATGATTGGAAGGTTTAGACTACTAGGCATGGAATGACCCATATAATAATCTAGTGCTCAAACTATTACACAACACTGAATCTCATTTCACAATTAGGATTATTTACAAATGAGTCCTATTCTAGATTGTCAAACACCTAAGGATTTGGTGAAAGTTGGTCTTGTACTTAATCAGTATTTTTAAAAATTCCACACAATATACCTCCTGCTCCTGAGATTGGCCATGATTTTTTTAGTTTCCAGGACTGAGCTGGAACTGAAACCCTGATCTCCAGAACTGCACTCCAATGTGCAAACATCACCACACTATATCTCTGGATAGAGAGATAGAGAAATCTCCTAACATGATCTTATGTATCTATCTCACTGACAATGCTGAGCTCACTTAAGGAAACGGAAACTCTTGTGATAAGAGTACCCACAATTGCCATTATTTTGCAATGGCCGTGTGCTATGCTCCCAGACAGAATAAGCCACAATGTTATCTTAACCATTACTTCATTACAACTTCCCTGACCCAATTAGATTAGGTTGTTTTTTTCCTGTCTTGTTTTCCCGTTGTTGGTTGTTCCAAATAATGGTTTGCATGCATTTTGTTACATAGACATTTACAACCTTCTTTGGACTGTTAGAAATTTAAAATGCAAGAAAATGAAGCCTTTGCCCAAAAGTTAAATTACTTAAACCTTTTTTTGCCAGATGAAGTGGTGAATTAATGCAATGCTTTGTGTTATTCTGAAAAGAGGACCTTTCATGCTACATAATCATAGCATGTGATTCCATTTGAGCTGTCATTGCTCCATCCTCTGAAAGGCTGATGTTTTCACTAAAGCTCTCTGCCCAAATATTCTAAATATCCCCCCTAAATTGCAATTCTCAGGAATGCATAGAATTAACCATGGCAGTTACACTGGAATCATATTGTTGAGGCTACATAGAATAAAAGCCACCCTGAAAAATTGCCACTTACCTTTTTTCATTGGGGCAGACAGTCTGGATCCAAGCAGATGGGTGCTTCAAGTCAAATGGAAAGATGAGGTATCCCTTCCTTGCTCAGGACATAAACTTTCAAATGATAGGAGCAGGTGGACATCTCTATAGCTACATCTACACTATACAATTTATGCACTTTGATGCCACTTTAGCTGCCATGGTTAATGCTTTGGAATCCTGGGAACTGTAGTTTTACAAGGTCTTTAGTATTTACTGCTAAAGAGGGCTAGTACCTCACTAAACTAGAACTCCCAGGTTCCCATAGCATTCAGCCATGGTGGCTAAAGAGGCATGCAATGTGATTAATTTCACCATGTAGATTCACAGTATGCCATGCACCTCCTATAAGACGTAGCCAGTAGCCACCATAGTGAGGAATGCAGAAAGCTGCAGTCCCACAACAACAACAATAACAACAACAACAACAACTTTATTTGTATTCTGCCCTATCTCACCAAGGGGACTCATGCAGAGGGCTGAATGATTAACCCATCCACACCTGCCATGATTGAGGAATTAGAATTTCTTTTAACTCAGAAGAAGTAAGGCAGCATTTTTCAACCTGGGGGGTCATGAGGGGGTGTCAGAGGGGTCGCCAAAGACCATCAGAAACACAGCTCTTGGATTGTAGGTGAACTATAAATCCCAGCAACTACAACTCCCAATTGTCAAGGTCTATTTTCCCCCAAACTCCACCAGTGTTCACATTTGGGCATATTGAGTATTTGTCCCAAGTTTGGTTCAGATCCATTATTGTTTGAGTACACAGTGCTTTCTGGATGTTGGTGAACTACAACTCCAAAATTCAAGGTCAGTGCCTACCAGACCCTTCCAGTATTTTCTGTTGGTCATGGGAGATCTGTGTGCCAAGTTTGGTTCAATTCCATTGTTGGTGGAGTTCAGAATCCTCTTTTATTGTAGGTGAACTATAAATCCCAGTAACTACAACTCCCAAATGACAAAATCAATAACCCCTCTCCTCCAACCCCACTAGTATTCAAATTTGGGCATATCAGTTATATGTGCCAAATTTTGTCCAGTGAATAAAAATACATCCTGCATATTAGATATTTACATTACAATTCTTAACAGTAGCAAAATTACAGTTATTAAGAAGCAACGAAAATAATTTTATGGTAGGGGTCACCACAACATGAGGAACTGTATTAAGGGGTCATGGCATTAAGAAGGTTGAGAACCACTGAAGTAAGGGACCAGTTTTTTTCTTGGAAAACTATTACTTAAAATAAAAAGCTGCGGGCCAAGAAAACATTGGAGCACTTCTGTGTTTTCACAGAGTTCATGCATGCATCCCTCTTCATGCTTGATGACACAAAAGGATTATGTACTCCTCTGGGGCTTAAACCTGAATACTAAATGAGATAAGAATTTCCTTTGACTTCATTTGAACACCAGTTCCCTCAACTTTTGTGGTGAATTATCTGGCTAAAATTGCAAGTGAACCGTCTCACTCATCTGCTTTGCAACAGACCGTTCCTAGTGGAGATTGTGTGTGTGTGTGTGTGTTAGGAGCAACATGAGAAACTGCAAGTCGCTTCTGGTGTGAGAGAATTGGCTGTCTGCAAGGATGTCGCCCAGGGGCTGCCCGGATGTTTTACCATCCTGTGGGAGGCTTCTCTCATGTCCCCGCATGAGAAGCTGGAGCTGACAAACAAAAGCTCACCCCACTCCCCAGATTCAAACCACTAATCTTTCAGTCAGCAGTCCTGCTGGCACAAGAGTTTAACCCATTGCGCTACTGGGGGCTCCTCCTAGTGGTGATGAAACTGCCAGGAGAAATTTGCTGGTATAGATCAACAGCGGTGGTCTACATTTTCAGGCAGTGTGAATACATCATTGCTGTGCTTTATAGATTTTTTTTATTTTAATTTTCTTGCCTTCTAATATATTAGGTCAAGTGTATTCTATCCCGTCACACTGCCCAGGAGTGGCAAATTTCAGAACTAACCCTGTTTTTGATGCTAAACAGCCCCATTGAGCTGTTCCTTCCTTCGCTAGTAGAAGGAAACAGTCTCCTTAGTGGCATCAACAGAGGTTTCTAGTTGCCAATGGGAACAAGAAAGGCACACTCATGTATAAAGGTGTAGATTGGCCCTACAATCTTTGAGTAAAATTAGCAAAGAGTAGCAAAATGCCACCATAAACAAACATTTAAGCCCCTCTGTTTATTTTCTTCCTGAAAGGGCACCTTCGATGATTCTAGAAATCTTGGTTCCTTCGACACTGCCATATAAAATCCAGATTATCTGCTTTGAACTGGATTATATGGTAGTGTAGATTCATATAATCCAGTTCAAAGCAGACACTATGGATTTTGATTATAGGGTAGAGTAGAAGGGGGCCCTTGATTGGTACATAGCAAAAGGAAAATCCAGTAATAGAATTGCAGAGCTGGTTGCAAAGCCACAACCCAGCTTTCTGTGCCCATTAAATTAACCTTTCCCTGCAGTGTTTGCCAAAGGAGGGTGTTTCTCTTGTGGAGCTGGCTCTTTCCATGACTCCAACTAAAAGTTCTTGCTAGGGAGTTGCTATTAATTTGGTTCTATATAGAGGTGGTTTGTGCTTTTTCCCCATTATACTTTTTTATGAGGCTATCTGCCCATTTTTTCCCTTGTCAGGAGAGAGTAGAGAAACTGCAAGTCGCTTCAGGTGTGAGAGAATTGGCTGTCTGTAAGGATGTTGCCCAGGGGATGCCTGGATGTTTTACCATCCTGTGGGAGGCTTCTCTCATATCCCTGCATGAGAAGCTGGAGCTGACAGGTGAGAGCTCACCCCACTCCCCAGATTCAAACTGCTGACCTTTTGGTTAGCAGTCCTGCCGGCACAAGGGTGTAACCCATTGCACCACTGGGGCCCCCTGAGTTTACCTTCCCATGAATTTATCCCACCTCATCTTGCTTGTTTTACTTATATGTTACTTAGGCCCCTTCTACATTGTTTTTATATCCCAGGATCTGAGGCCATGTTATCTACTTTGAACTGGATTATACAAATCTCAACTGCCAGATAATCTGGGATCAGATTCTGGGATATAGGGCAGTGTAGAAGGGCCTTAAAGATCATAAGGAGACCTGTAAACATGGGGTCTAAGGGTATTTTTTCTGACTGGAACCATGGGACCCAGAGGATGCTTTCTCTAGCTTGAGGGCTAGCTATCTGAAGTGGCTTTTGCTCCAAATGTGTTGCCTGCAGTTATGTCTTTGAACACCAGCTATTCTGTGAGCTGTGAAATGTTGTTCTGGTGTGACTTCATTTCCAATTTATGATGAACTTGCCACTGTCAAGATTTGTTCAGGGCAGATTTGCCTTTTGACAAATATAATATTAATATCATTGGTCCTTGGTATAAGTGATGCATCTATTTCTAGGTGTAATTGCAACTTTTAAAATCTTTTAAAACACTGAGAACTGAGTTGATGTTAAGTCTTGCATCTGTAGTTGAGGTTACTGTACTCCAGTGCTTTTGCCAACTACAGATAAATTAGCTGTGCTATTTGATAAACTAGCTGTGCTCCCACTGTTAGCTCTAGCTCCTGCCAACCTATCAGTTCGAAAACATGCAAATGCAAGTAGATCAATAGGTATCCCTTCTGTGGGAAGGTAATGGCACTCCATGCAGCCATGCTGGCCACATGATCTTGGAGGTGTCTAGGGTCAATGCCAGCTCTTTGGCTTAGAAATTGAGATGAGAACCAACCCACAAAGTCAGACATGGCTAGACTTAATGTCAGGGGAAACTTTTTTCCCTTTTATAGGAAAATGGAATCTACTTAAACATTAGGAACAACTTCCTGATGGGAAGAACTTTTGACAGTGGAAAACGCTACCTCAACGTATGGTGGCCTCTCCTGCCCTGCAGCTTTTGAGCAGAGGCCGAGTGGCCATTTTTCGGGAGTGCTTTGGTTGTATGTTCCTGCACGACGAGTGGTTGGTCTGGATGGGCCTTGGGGTCTTTTCCAACCCTGGGGTTCTAGGACTGAGGCCCACCGTGGTAAATAACAGACCACTGCTTTTGCCCAGGCAATGTTACACGTTATCTTGGCAGTATTTATTTATCGTGTCAGGAGTGAACCAAACAGTTGTATTGCATTAAAAAAAGTCTGCAAACTTGGCATTCTATTAAATGTCCTTTGACCAGTAGCTGGCCACTTGGAGTGCCTCTGGTGTTGCTATAAGGAGGTCCTTCATTGCAGGCATGTAGCGGGGGGGGGGGGGCTTGAGGGGCTTCAGCCCCCTCCCCCCGAAATTCTCATGGTGGTTCGCGAAAAGGCCTTACTGGTGCATTATTTAAACTGTTATGTTTATTCACAACATGATCTGATCACCATACTCAATATATCCCATATGCATGGGGGTATTGGGGTAATGATACAAAAGGTTTGCTAGGCTAGACCCTCTTTCACTCAGACTCAGACCCCCCCCCCCCCAAACGAAATCCTGGCTACAGGCCTGCTTCATTGTGCATGTGGCAGGGCTCTGGTTGCATTGTAGTAGGATGGGCCCCCACGAGGGTCTCCCTCGAGGGGCAAACCAAGAATGGGCAACTTGGAAGTCCCTGAACAGACTCAGAAGTGGAGTGGGCAGATCAAAAAAACAACCTGGCAGGATGAAGTTTAGGGTTAGGGTTAGAATCCCACACCTTGTATGACTGTGGCGCAGAACAGACAACTCCGCATCTGTATGCTTGTCCACTATGCCCTGCCTCATGTGCAGAGGAAGAATGGTTGGAGGCTACAGACGATGCCATTGCTGTTGCCAGTTTTTGGTCAAAAGATATTTAGCCGCCTGCGCGCCTTCTATTTTTATTAGTTTTATACTAATTTATGCAATGCTTTTGATATGAAATAAAATAAATAAAGGTGGTCTGTGGTTTGCTCTTCTCCACACTCGCATGTCATGGATTCCACTTTGTGACCCCATTTCTTAAGGATGGCTCTGCATCTCATGGTGCCAGAGCGCAGTCTGTTCAGTGCCTTCCAAATTGCCCAGTTTTTTTGTGTGCCCAGGAGGGAGTCTCTCATTTGGTATCAGCCATTGATTGAGGTTCTGGGTTTGAGCCTGCCACTTTTGGATTCTCACTTGCTGAGGTGTTCCAGCGGGTGTCAGTGTGTAGATCTTAGAAAACTATTTCTTGATGTAAGTCTTTGGCGTGCCGGTTGATATCCAAACAGGGGGTGGGCCGGAGATGTCACTGCCTTGGCGGTACTGCTGGCAGAAAGAGTCGATGAGATGCCAAGGATTACGTGCTCTAAGAAGTGGGCTGGATTGTGGAGAAACTTTCAAAACAGGAAAGGAAAGGCCGTCATTGGGAGTCCCTCCCTGGGAGAAGAGAGAGCTGCCCTGTCTCCCAGGCGAAGGGAAGTGGCGTGGGCCACGGGGGCCCCGCAGGAGGAGGGAGCCACTCCGCCGCCGTAGCCTCCCGCCCTGTTTGGTTCACTCCTGACAGATTGCTGCCTCTGCCTCTCGCTGGGAAGCCAGCCCGCGCCTCCAAACACTGCTCCAGCCGGCCAGCCCAAGCAAGGGGCTTCTTCCCGGGCGGGCAGGCGGAGCAACCTCGGTGGCCTCCTCCTCCTCCAGATCGCGGCTCAAGCCTCCCTCCCAGCCCGGGCCAAGGGACCCATGCCAGCCATGGACTCGGCCACGGAGACCCACGAGCTGAACGGCCTGACCGCCGGGAGCAGCAACGGCGACGCGACGCCTCCGGCTCCTGACCAGGTAGGAAGAAGGGACGGAAGGGAGCCTAACGGAGAAGCAGGAACCCGAGGCTGTCCAGGGAGGGAGGGAGGGAGGGAGGGAGGCAAGGAGAGGCGCGGCGCCTTCACGCCCAATGCGTTTGTAGGGCAGGGAAGGAAAGAAGGAAGGAGAAGCCTCGGGGCGAGGGATTCAGACGCAGCTGAACAGGGAGGCGTCCACACTGTCTCTTGATAGTTCATCACACTAGAGAAGAAATCCACTTTAAATCCGGTTTCTGCCTCCTCCAGAATTCTGGGATTTGTAGTTTAGTGAGGCCCAGGACCTGCCTGGCCCAAAACTACAAGCCCCAGGATTCTACAGGAGGCAGAAACTGGCTTTGAAGTGGAGCCATGCTCTAGTGTGATGGCTGGAGACATCGAGAATGCGGAATGAATCTCACGGAGCCAGACTTCCCGGGCTCAATCCTGTGAGTTCTAGTTTCACCAGGTTTTGAGCCTTCTCTGCTCAAGAGCGCTGGCGCCTCGCCAAACTACAACATTGCAGCATTGAGCCCTGGCTGCGTGGGTTCCGCCGTGTCGATGGGGCTCGGGGGTCGCGCTGGAAGAGGTTGGGGGGCTGGAGGGCCGGGGGGCTTCCCTGTGTCGGTCGGGAAAGTCTCTCTCTCCTTTCCCGCGTCCTCGCTGCGTCGGGGCGGGGACTTCCCACCAATCCTCTCCTCCCTTTGGAATCCCTCCACGCCAGGCCTGCCTGCCTGCAAACAAACAAAGCCGCTCCTAATGGAAAATGGAAAGAGCAGGCCGCGTTTGCCAGGCTAAGGGGGCCCGGATCCAGGCGGATCTCTTTAGATCTTGCCATGGCTCACTGCTAAGCAATCCTGGGGTTTGGACACTTCCTAGAGAAAGACCCTGTTAAAACATCATCCAGCCCTCACGATCCCATGGCATTGAGCCAGGAGCAGTTCAAGTGGTGTCAAACAGCATTCATTCTACAGTGTCAATACAAGTTGATGAACCAACCTGGACACGGCATATTATTTGAGAACACAGACATGCTGGACCACGCTAACAGCCACCATGTCAGACTACACAGAGAAGCCATTGAAATCCACAAGCATGTGGACAATCTCAACAGAAAGGAGGAAGCCGTGAAAATGAACAAAATCTGGCTGCAAGTATTAAAAAAAACCCTCTAAAATCAGGAAAGTAAATAAAGAGCAACACTTAAATCACGAGGCAATTCCAGACAAGAAACAATCAGTTAACACCTTAACACCTTCCAACAAACACTTAACACCTTCCAGCAAAGGATTCCCCCAGGCAGGAAGCAGCCAAGCTTTGAAGCTGCAACTCTATTTAATGCTAATCAAGGTGATGAATTGCAACATTCACACTTGCCTCAAACAGTCAAGAGTTCTTTCTCCCACCCTGGTCATTCCACAGATATATAAATCCTACTTGACCAGAAACTGCTATTATTTCAGGCCACTGGTGGTTGCTCTATAGTTGTTTTCATATTGTGTTATGTATCTGTTTGTTTTCTATTGTTTATAAAGTGTTTTATTAATTTTAATGTGTTATATTTTAACTATATTGATCAGGCTTGTCCCCATGTAAGTCACCCCAAGTCCCTTCAGGGAGGTGGAGGTGGGGTACAAAAATAATGTTATTATTCCAATAAACCTCACAATCTCTGAGGATGCCTGCTATAGATGTGGGTGAAACATCAGAAGAGAATGCTTCTGGAACATGGCTATACAGCTCAATGCTGAGCAATCCTGGGATTTGGACTCTTTGTAGAAAAAGCCAAAGACCTTGTAAAACATCCAGCCCTCATGATCCCATGGCTTTGAGCCAGGGGCAGTGGTGTCAAACTGCATTCATTCTACAATGTCAATACAGTCCGCACTCTCATGTTTGCCCAACTTCCTTCAAATTCTTCATACCTTACACTGAACATGTGTTTACACTTGTCTATATATACAAACTTAGAAGCCAGTGGAGTTTGCCAGCAATGAGTTGTGATGTCGAGTGATACTGTGGGGAATCTGTTCTTCTGATTTTGCTTCTTCTTAGTATAGACACCTTAATGATGCACCTCAGTAATGTATGGATTGAGCATCCCTTGTCCAGAAGTCTGAAATCCTCCCAAATTGTCCACCTGGATGGATGAGATCATGAAGACTTTGCTTTGTGATGCATCAAACCAGTGGTTTTCAACCTGTGGGTCCCCAGATGTTTTGGCCTTCAACTCCCAGAAATCCTAACAGCTGGTAAACTGGCTGAGATTTCTCCCAAAACACCTCAGGACCCACAGGTTGAGAACCACTGCACTAAGCTATTAAAAATATTGTAGAGCGAGGAGAGAGAGCTGTCCTGTTTCTCAGCCAAAGGGCCTTCTCCATGGCCGCCCCCCACCTCTGGAACTCCCTTCCTAAGGAATTAAAGTTGTCCCCCTCCCTCCCCACCTTCAAGAAACATCTTAAGACATACCTTTGCTCACTGGCTTATGAGGAGGAGAAGGAGTTGGATCTTGATTCTACCTATGAGTTGCTAATGAGATGTTATAGTTATGTTTAACTGTTTGTTTATTGTATCAATGTTTTTAACTGTTTTTTAACTCTTTTTATGATGTCGAGCATTGAATTTTGCTATTGTTAACCGATTTGAGTCGCCCAAGGGCTGAGAAAAGCGGTATATAAATGAAGTAAATAAATAAATAATACGGCCATTATACCTCTGATTAATAGCTACCATCCCTACATATGCCCTGCTTGCCCCACCAGCTCAATAGATATCTTGAGCAATGATCAATCTATTTGCCCCCAAGGAACTGGGAAATTGATGCCTCTGTTCAATGTTTGATGTTTTGTCTTATGTCTGATAGAACAGGTTGCATTTTACATTTAATTTTAGTTGTGAAGTCATAATTTTTATATATATGTTGAGTTGCCAAATTTTGTTACTATGAGTGTATTGTTGTTGTGTTTGGGCATTGAATGTTTGCCTTTTATGTTTGGAAAGCACCCTGAGTCTCTCTGGGGAGATAGGACAGAATATAAATTAATTTTATCATCATCATCATCATCATCATCATCATCATCATTATTTTGTATGCAGTTGCCTTCACGCTAAGTGTGTAAGATGCATCTGAATCGTAAATGACTGGCTTGGGTCTCTTTTCACAATTTTTCATTATAAATATATATGTAAAGATATTCCAAAATCTGTAGAACTCAAATATCCAGAGCACTGATGGTGTCAAGCATTTTGGATCAGGATTGGGAACGCTCACCCTGTAGTGTGATATAGTAGTTTGCCTTCTTGAGAAAATGGATCAAATCCCTGCTCAGCCATGAAACTCATTGAGTGACCTTGGGCAACTCACAGTCAGGAGAAAGCAATTGCAAAATATTCTGTGAATAAATCTTGGCAAGAAAACTCTAGGATAGAGCCACCTTAAGTGGAAGTTATGGCACAACAACAGTCTAAAAGGGCAAGAACCTCTCTATTGTCATCAGTTCCTGATTTGTATTCCTAAATCCAGAGTGTTGGAGGGCAACTTCTAGCCCTATGTTGAACACCAACACCTAACTTCCCTCACATTGGACTAATATGATTTGCAATCCAGCAATATCTGGAACTCTGCATAATTATCACTCCTGGCAAGTGGGACTCAGGATTGAAGCCAATACTTTCAGACAGTTTTCATCCATAAGTAGCTTTGAGGCCAAAGAATAAGTGGTAGGTTGCGGCCTACCTTTGTGTTCCAGTAAATGGGAGTGAGATAAGAAGCATACAAATGATGTTTTGGATTCCCTTCTTTCACATTCTTGGTCTTATTTGGAGAGTAACTTGACTAGTCATCAGCATTGCTAGCAGTCATTCATTCACTTCACTCTTTCCCCTTCATCATGAAATTAATGTTAGCAAATAGACTTGCCTTTTAATAGCAGTTTTATTCCATTTTCAAAATTATAGAACCATGGAAGAGACCACAAGGGCCATCCAGTCCAACCCCCTACCATGCAGGCAATGTCAGGAAATCAGTTCCCGGCCAAAATTTTCATGTGGTTTGATTGTTGAGTTTATCAGAAAGTGACCGTAGATATTTAATACCGTGAATTTATTATTTATGATTTTGATGTAGCTGCTCTAAATAAGACTAAATCTGGATTCAACCTGTTGTCTTCAAACTAAGAATTCCTTGAACTGTTCCAAATAAAGATACAGTAGAGTCTCACTTATTCAACCTTCGCTGGATAATACAACGTTCTGTATTATCCAATGCAATCCATGATGGGAGAAAGAAAGAATCCTTGTCTGTTTTGGTGCTAAATTTGTAAATACAGTAATTACTACATAACGTTTCCGTGTATTGAACTGTTTTTTCTGTTTTGTTGTAAACATTATGTTTTAGTGCTTAATTGGTTAAATCATAATGTAATCATAATGTAATTTAACATTTAATAGGCTTTTTCTTAAGCCCTCCTTATTACCCAACATTTTCACTTATCCAACATTCTGCCAGCCTGTTTATGTTAGATAAGTAAGACTCTACTGTACTTCAAATATGTCCTGGTAGTTCTCATGTCTTTGGAGAAATTGTTCTGAATATTATTCTGAAGCTTTCCAAAGTGCTAGCACAATGCACCGAAATAGGTTCAACCTGGAGTATCACTCTTTTAAAGTTTGGAATAAAAATCAGAGTGGATTCTGTAGCAGACTAATATTGAAATGACCAGGTGCCACAGTTGGCAGTGCACTGCATGATTTGATCCTTTTTATATTGCAATGTCTGTTTTGTTTTGCTCTTTATACAAAGTTCTGGGCTGCAGGTGTTGTCTTCTCTCTTTTGTCAGATTTACTTAGATCTAATTTCAGGGTCTTTCTTTTTGTGATATCACAGGACCAGGAGCAGACAGATCTGTACTCACTGCACCTGTTTCGCCTGAGACAAAGAATCTTCTTCTCTTTATTTCTTTTTCATTGTTGCTAATATTTACTAGACTCTAATCCTGGCACCTATTTTTAATGCCATGTCTGAAAATTGGACAGTAGGAAGTAGGCTTGTGTGTGGATTCAATCTGGCTAGTTCCCTTTGGCAAATCTGTTCCAGCTTTTTCAGTTGGCTGTAATGGCAAGGGTTCAGCCTCCATGGTTTTTTTGCCTGCAACAGAACAGTGGCTATTGAAAACAGGCTGCCTTTGGTTACAAGTGGAGTGCAGGAGGTAGGCAGCCACTAGAAGGAAAAGCATGAGGGGCGGGGGGGGGGGGGGGGGGGGAGGCACCACTCCAGGGCCTGCAAATCAAAAGTGTTTAATGCTTAGTGAAAGCTGTTTTTTAAAGAGAGGGCTTTTTAAAGGAAGCCCTGTGTCCGATAGCTCCATGTAGATCATTCTTCTTTCCCTGGGAAGTTGGGAAGCCTCCTTAAAATGCCTTGAAAAGCTGCGTGTTACAGGGAGAGGGCACCATGAGTGCCTGCAGTGCCTGTTTCCTCTAGAGTAGTAACTGTTTTAACTAAGCATTAAGCCCAGTCTCCTCTACAGAAAAAGGGGAAGGATCACATAAAGAGTGGTATCTTAACTCTGTTGCTTTTAATCAAGGTCTTAATGAAGGATATAAGGACAAATAATGCCTAAAATGACAGAAAAGGGGAATCTGGGAGGCTGCCCCAATAATGGGCCAGATAGAAAACAAATATTTTGGCTTCCCAGATTGAAAACAGATTTCTGTCCTCCCAAATTTGAGAGGATTGCCCCCTCCCCCAAATCCAGGACAACTGATCACAATTTACCCGGATTGCACAAGCCTGGTAGGAAGTAAGAAAAGATCCAGATGCCAAGACCATACATAGCTCCTGCTTTGTGTTTAAAAGCCAGCCTTCTCCCTTTACTTTTTGTGTGTGTAGAAAACATGGAAGGCTTCTCTCATTTGTATCAGAGTGCAGAAACAGTGAAAAAAGTTGTCAAGAGACACCTGTTATTTCTTATCCAAACTTGACTGAAAGTGACATAGTATCCCAAACCTATGAGCACACCAGAGAGTTTTCTGGAAAGGTAGAGTTTTATCGATTTCCACTGCTCTGAATTTGATGAACTTTTTGCAGTGGTACTTATCAAATCCTCAATATGAGAAATCTTTGTGGAGCAGAAATGTGTACTGCTGGTTCTCTTTTTTCAGAAAGAAAACCATGGGTAGAGAGAAATGCCCCGGCCCATCTTTCTTGAGAGCAGATTTTGGACACCTGTAAGCAAGCAAAAAATGTGTTTCAGTTATATCTGAATCCTCAGTAACTTAGAAAACTCTTTTATGAGTCAGAAGAGATCTTTATCTTGAAATGAAGTATGAATCTGTTATTGATAGAGATCACCAGTGCTTTGGGATGAAGAAACTAGTGAGTGGTGAAAAGCATTCTAATTTTGAAGTGGTTTCGCAGTTCCAATTTTTGGGGAAAATATGATCAAGCCTGTAGTTACCTTCACAATTCTGAGCAGCTTTCAGTAGTAAACATTTTGTCAATATGCTTCAGTCTGATTTCTGGCTCAGCTGTTAAAATAAGGTTAGTTTATTTGCTCTCTTGAATGAGCAATGTCTGGAGACTGGGGTGTGGTAGTAAAATCAAATTGATTTTAGCAGCCTTCAGAAATTTTATTTGCATAGAGTACCACAGTATTCTGTTGGAAGATTTAGTAAGTTAAAAGACTGCTTTTAAGTGGCTTTAGTGCTTTTAACAGGTCAGTCCCTAGAATAGCAGTGGCACACTGTTATTCTAATTCTTAATATTCTTCTAAAGGAACTCATTTTCATGTTTTTTCATGTTTCTTTTAAAAAAGCATCTATATAAACCTGTATGAATATATCACATTTTGGAGTACATTTTCAACATAATGATGGAACCAAACTCTTTTTTCCCCCTCAGTTTAAGCTATATCCAGCATTTTTCAGTTTTTTTGTACTTGATTGTACATGTAGCTTGCTTTTTTGAAAAAAAATAATATTTAAATTCTACCTTTTGCTAGACTCACTTTATTGCATTCATAAATTTGTAGTAATATAGGATAAACACTGACTACTAAGCAATTTGCATTGTTCATTCTGATTTATGTATTTTTCTAGTACAGTGGTTCCCAACCTATGGGCCGTGTCCCACACGTGAGCCACGAGACCTAAAATAAGGGCCATGAGACAGGTAGGGAAAATTGGCGCTGGGGTAAATTTACTGCATGTTGTCATTTTGAGGTTCATTGAATTTTTTTTTACTCTTTTGAAAAAAAGGAAGGACTGGTCACCACAAACACAGAAGTGGTGTTTTCCATGTATAGTATGGGAATATCCTCTCATTAGGCTTTCGTGTTACATTTTTGAATTTTCCCCAGGTAGTACCTAACATTGGGCAGTCCCGTGATGATGTAATTAATGTTTTAGAGCCTTCACTTTGTGATGTTTATATCTCCAAGTATTCTGGCTGTAAAGAACTGTGACATTTTGGGGCTTACTGATGTGTCCATGTGACACAAAAGCAAATGTGCTTTTGTTACAAGCAGAGGCAAAACACTTACATAGAAGATGAGTGATGAGTGAAACCAACTGAGAGAGCTAGGGCTTCTATTGGAAAATGATAATTTGCATTAGCTTTCCCATAGTGAACTTGTGGCATCTGTATATAGGAACCTCTGTAACAATATCAAAATAAAAATGAGAAAATAACAAAAAGACTGTTGCCCATTTGAGGTGAAATATATCATATTCTACCACTTTTTGTGGGGAAGGAAAGTATATGGACATTATTGACATTACAGTTGAAATGCAGAACTAACTGAATCAACATGTTTGTCATGCTTTTACCACTTAAGAAGGATTCAAAGAATAGGTTTCAAACAATTGCATAACCAAAAGTAGCTGCCACCAGTTTGTTTCCAAATAAAAACTTCAATTTATTTCCAAAATCATTCCTCTTATAACTATATCTAGATATGAATTACAGTGGCTGTTAGTGGCTCCAGGTCGGAGTTGCAGTGAATCCATTCTTTAAAGGATCTGTCCCAGTTACTGAATGTATTTGGCAATTGCACAGTTCTTTTATAGTTTGGCCTAAAGGCAGAAACATATTCACAGCCTCACAAATAGTGGGATCGTTTGCTCACTGATTCTTTATATTCAATCTTTTCCCTCAGTGCCAACCTCAGTGTACATCTTGAAATAGAGAATTGGCTAATAAACTGAAAGCATCCAGTTCCACTAAAATAATCTAAAACATTGCACACTTTGCTGATTCTACAGTCTTCTAAATTCATTTCCGAAATCAGACCAAAAGGATGAGTGCCATCCAGGAATGCTTGGAGGTAAATGGTCAACACTTTCCCCTAAATGGAACATCTTCTCCCCAAAAGAAGGATTCCTGATTGGATGACTTCTTCAGAAGGGCCCTCACTTTTGTCTGTGGAACAACCTCCTCCTTGAGAGAAGCACCTTGGTCCAACAAAACACTGCCTCTTATCTAACATGTGTCAGCCACATAGAGCAGTAACTCCTAAACTCTGGTCCTCCAGGTATTTTGCACTACTATTTTCAGCAGTTTCAGACACTTTGCCCAAAGGACTGAGATTCTGGGAGCAGATATCCAAACACCTGGAGGACCAGAGTTTGGGAGTCACTGGAATAGAGCAAGATTCAACTAGTGGAATGCCATATCCAGAGCTTATTTCCTGGATTACCAGAGTTCCCCAGTTTAACTGGGAGGGATTTCTGGGAATTGTAGTTTTAAAAAACATTTCTTACAAGTTCTTTTTGCCTCCTTTTAAGCATTTCAAGCAAGCTTGTTTTCTGCTGCCCTGGAGACTAGGACACAGAACAATGGCTTCAAACTACAAGAAAGGAGATTCCATCGGAACATTAGGAAGAACTTCCTGACTGTGAGAGCTGTCCAGCAGTGAAACTCTCTGCCCTGAAGTGTGGTGGAGATTCCTTCTTTTGAGGCTTTTAAACAGAGGCTGGATGGCCATCTGCCGGGGGTGCTTTGAATGCAATATCCCTACATCTTGGCAGGGGGTTGGACCAGATGGCCCATGAGGTCTCCTCCAATGATATGATTCTATGAGTCTATTTTGTCCTCATCCTTATGATAATTCACTTCCCTTCCCTTCCCTTCTCCCTCCAGGTGGGAAACAATGCCTAAAGCTTCAGATAGACCTGTATGCCATTAGAAACAGCTAAAGACATTTAAATTTTGGGCACACATTCTGAGGACTACATTCCTTTGGATGTAGTTTACAAAATGTAGTTATAAACTTTTCTAATTTATACTTCAATGTTAAAATTAAAATGTGTCATATTTTAAGTTCTTGCTTTAAAATTTATTTACTTCTTGTCTGTCACTGAATTTTAATAAGTTGGATTAAACATCTAATAAATTAAAGAAGCTGGTTCAGTTTTGCATGCATGTAGACCTGAAGGGGAGCAGTGGGGTTTTTAGTTAGATAGGAAATGTATGTTTGAGTACTAAGCTTATCATGCAGAATTAACCATGGAGGCCTACTAGCTAAGCCTTGGGTTTTGTTCTGTAAATCCTCATATGGGAGCTGCACACAGTTCAGTGACTTCCATTTGTATGAAAACAAAGAGTAGGACAGCAGAAATAGAAAAGAGCTCCAGTCCGTAGTGCAGGGAATAACTTGACTCTGAGCTAATTAGTTTGCAAGCCTGAAGACATTAGACAATGCATGTGTGTCACTGTATTAATCCCATGACTCAAATCCTTGTTGATCTTCTCATCTTATCCAAATGGAGATCCATGTGCAGGCAGGAATCCCTTTGCAATTTAAATAGGTATGTTTACAAGCCTCAACAGGAATTCTGGAGGATATAGCTTTATAGAGTCTCTTCCAAGAGAATATTCCCAAATAAATGAAGGTATAGTTAGGTAATTAAAAGGCTGTACTTTATGAAATTGCTTTCATACTGCCATAATTCACCTTAGAAATAGTAATTTGCACTTGGAGTTTTTAAAAAAATTAAATGTGGAACTGGTGACCCACTTGTATTGCATTCAGGGCAAAAATGCTTACATCTAGAAATCTCACTGGAAACCTTTCCCCAACTCTTGATGGAACAACTTCAGAAGTATCAGATCTAATCAACAGGACAGAAATGTCTCAACATTTTTATATGCATACATAATATGTATAAAATAGTAAACAATGTATTTATACCATTAGCCTCAGTCCAAAGGAAATGGAATCAAGTGTGATAATGGAATGGGATCAATCTCTGACCTTGACATGAACAATTTTGCAGCTTGCCATGCATAGAATCAAAGAGCTGGAAGACACCACAAGGATCCAGTCCAACCCCATTCTGCCATTCAGGAACACACAATCAAAGCACTCCCAACAGATGGTCATCTAGCCCCTGCTTAAAAACCTCCAGAGAAGGAGACCCCATCACATTTCTTTACAAAGTTTCAGAAATTGGACCTAGTAATACCTTTGTAATGATGAAGAAACTGCACTTACAATCTATGGGATAGATACTTCACATGATGTGTCCTACCAACTCTTTTGCCATACCAATATGCCAATATGCCAATATGCCATGCCAATATGAATTGCCACAAGATAATACATCCTGAATCCTGGCTGTTTTGAAGGAACATTGTTCAATATACAAATCTTCCCAAGCTTTGAGATCTTTGGAGGAGGCCTTCCCTCAGTCCTACCACTTCAAAGAGGAGTGTGGTGATGTGAGAGAGGGCCTTTTTGGTGGTTGCTCCCAGGCTGTGGGATTCACTTCCAATGGAAAGTAGGTTGTACTTCTCCCTGTTCTCCTTATGCTTACAGTAAAAAAAAACTTTTTAATTTGGGGGACTTTTTAAATAAGGAGATATTACTCTTTTTATTGATCGGTTTTTAAATCACTTTTTGATCTGGTGTTTTCATATTGTTTATATTTGAACTGTTTTCTGCCAATATCTATGCTTGTTTTTATCTGGTTTTCAAAGTGTCAGAGAAATATGGGATATAAACTAACCTACTAGAACAGTGCTTCCCAACCTTTTTTTGACCAGGGACCACTTTGACCAGGGACTACTCTCCAACATTAGTATCAAAAGGGTTACAAATCAGTTTTTTGGTCAACTTTTGATTCGGTTTGATTATTTGGGGTGCTGATTCAGAAAATTGCATTGCAGAAAATTGCCGCTGAGTGAGTCTTCTCCACCCTGGCCTGGGAAGCTTCCCAAGGCCGAGAAAGCGCTGGCAAGGGCAACGCACTGTCGTCTCCTTCCTTCCTTCTGTCCCTCTCCTTTTCTCTCTTGCTCTCCTCCAATGGCAGCACACACCCCAGCACCAATTTTCCCTACCTGTCTCATGGCCCTTATTTTAGGTCTCGTGGCTCACGAGTGGGACACGGCCCATAGGTTGGGAACCACTGTACTAGAAAAATAAAAAGGTAAAGGTTATGTGGAAAACTAAAATTTTATGATACTGTTCTGAACAATTCATTATGTGAAAACCATTTCCAGTTTCACTACTGTGCAGACAAGCCCTCAGACTTCGATTTGTGAATACAGAGAGGCTTTGGTAGCACCAACATGGATTACAGATTGGATTTTGTATAAGGCTGAATGTTTTCCATGCTTTTCAGAGAGCCAATTCTGGTCAAATCATTAATGGGTTTCTTTGATTAATGAAAATTTTAGACTTTAATCATGTTTCAACACAGGCTTAGCCGCCTCTCTGATGCTACTTTTTAATATGAGACTTAAGTGGTGCAGCAGAATGTGAAACATCGACATGGAAAGTAGATATTAAAGAATATGTATTCTAGGAAGTAGTTCATTGCACCAATTAAAATGTGTGTGATTTCCATTTAAATTGCTTCTAATTTAATTCTAATAAATGTGTTTTATAGTTTCATTTGGGATTTAGCCTGAAGAAACATTTTGCTCTTCTTTTAAATCCTTAAAATGGATTTTTCCAGGCATTCCTGGCTTCAGAAATGAGCAATGCTAGAGTTAAACAGAGTAATATAAAAGCCTCTTGTTACTGGTTTAACTTGGCTTAAACATGTATTTAATTTACAGATGGCCAATATCCCGATTCACTACTTATAACGTGGCATAGAAGATGATATCACTCTTTTAAGATGAAGATGGCTTCAATTTGAAAGAGTGATGTCATCCCAATTTATATCCAGCTTTAGCTCCTGAACAACCAACACCAGGGGAAAGCTACTGAGCAATATTAGAAGCTGTATTTCTCTGAGTCACTGGTTAAATGAACAAGTCTATCAGTGTGGTATAGCATGAAGGGCTCCACCTAACTGAAAATACTAAATAAACAAGTCCCTCATTCCCTCTTGCTTCTTTACCTACATATTCCTTGGGGAAAAAACAGGGTGGGATTTTGAATACTAAAAAGATGTGGAAGATATAAGAAAGATAAGGTAACCCTGCCCTCCCAAAAAATCCTTCAATTTGATTTTGTTTTAAATAGCTGCAGTAGGGAAGCTCCTTTCTATACAGATCTTGATCATGGAACTAATCTTATGAATGTCGCGTATATTCTGACAAATAACTCCAGTGAAGGCATTTCATTTATGTTTTTGATGGATCAGGAGCTGGTTTTCAGGTTAAATTATTTTAATCCTACCTTCTTAGAAAGCATATGTTTTACAGGAACAGAGCATTAGATGCTCAGCAGAACAATGCCCTCTTGCATGTGTAGATTAACACCCTGTTTTAACATAATTCCACTTTTGAAACTTCCAGTAGAAGCAGCTAATTAACAAGAAGACAACAAAGAGCCAGGCAACACTGAAGCAGCAAAATAATTACTGAAGCTATTAGTTTCAAAACCATTATTAATGAGCAAACAGCATGAAACCACAAGAAGCACAACTGGTATTAAAAAGGATATTTGCTTTCTAATCTTAGATTTATAACAGGGAATGAGTGTATGTGTCCCTTAGTATGAAATGGGGGGAAATACTTGCTGATGCAATGGAAGTGAAGGAAAGTAGCGTCATTTCTGGAACATGCCATTGAAATGGCATCTCACCCCACGCCATCCCCTTCCTCTGCTGCTCCAGGAGACTCAATCCAAACATCAGAATGTAAACAATTTTCATTCGAGGGAGATGTCAAGCTACTGCCACCTCAGTTGCCCCAAATGAGCGTGCCTATCTATTTTTCATTTCATTTCCTAAACAGAGGATTTCATTTGATAGCATGATTCATATTCCATTGCTAACAATTGCATTTTCTGTATGTAACACATATTTCCCCCTTTCAGTATTTTTGGACATTTTTTAAAGTAAAATTGGACTTGTTGATTCAACACTAGAAACCATTGTTTCTGTATGTAGGTATAGGATATATTTACTTACATTATAGGATATATTTACTTACATTATTTATTCAAGGTATATTCAACCATCTCATTCATATGCCATGCAGTCCAGATGATATTTTTTTTTGTTCACTTGGTAAAGTTACTCTTTGGACTACAATGCCCAAACACCAGCTAGTATGTCTAGTGCAGTGGTTCCCAACCTGTGGTCCATGGACCACCAGTGGTTCTCAAGAACAAAAATATTGTCCACAGCCTCACCATTACTACACTGTTGCCTTGAAACCATGTGGTAATGAGAGTGATTGGTCTTACAAAACCCACTGATAGTGCCAAGGCAATGGGGATGTCAAGAGGGGAGAGGCCGACTATCCACAAAAGATTACTACAACCACATCAGCTCTAGATTATTAAATATGGTATTATGTGGGCGAGCAGATGGAGACTACTGAATGCCATATGTTCCATATCAGAAACTAGAGCTGATGTGGTCTGTCCACTGCAATTTCTGAATCAGCATCCCAAATAACCAAACTGAATGTCAAATTGACCAAAACTGATTCGTAACCCTTTTGGTACTAGTATTGAAGAGTGGTCCCTGTTCAAGTGGTCCCTGGACAATAAAAGGTTGGGAACCACTGGTCTAGTGGATTCTGAAGGTTTAGCCATCACGACCCCTCAAATAAAATGCTGCCCCCACCAACTCTTTCATTCTCTTCAGAAAGGCATATAAGTATTATAAACAAAACAAATCTCTGCTAAGGTGAGATGAAAATTGCAAAAAGGATGGTGTCATAGATGTAGTTTCATAATGACAAAAGCTGTGTCATGTAATATTCAAAGGAACAGCTGTATTAGGCTGAATGAGTGCACAAAGGGGGGGGGGGTCTCAAATGTGCTATAATTTTTGAGACCTCAAGTTGGTAGCATAAGCTTTTGTAAATGTTGAGGTTATGATGTTGAACATGAATTTAAGTGGCCGTACTGAAGCAGAGACCAGCCAGACCCAAAAAGAGGATCCAGACACCTGGCGAGACAACAAGCACCCAGAAAGAATTTTTCCCTGTTTTTCCCAAATAAATCTCATCAAGTTGGAGGAAAGCTTAGTTGTTTATTTCATTCCAGCAGGAATGGATGACAACCACAATCATTTGCCGAGGAGCCGACATGACTTGCAAGGGAAAATAACGCCTTGTCCAATCAGGGTGCTAGTCCCGCTTTGGTCCCCTAGCCATTGGGAAGGGAGGAAGCGGGCCAGGCGGGAAACAATGAAAGGAATGGAAAAGTGATCAGATTAAAGTGATCAATGTTTGTCCAATCGGTCAGTGATAGCTTAAGCCCTCAAGCTGGGCCAGAGTTATTGTTTAAATCTTTTGAAAATAAGATCCCTTGTTTCCTTCCATCCTGAGTATGGGATCCATTGATGAAGTCTGAGACTGGTTTTGGCCAGTGGGGTTGGCACGATGAAAAAAGGCTGTGGTGAAATCCTAATTCCTCACAGACAGGTGAGGAATTCAAATGTCCATAGATCTTATCATTCCAGATGGTCTGGCATAGCCCTCCGAAGCCTGGGTTTTTATAAGAACCATTTATCTATTGTCCATGCAACTGAGCTTGGTGAAATCCTTTTGTCAGGGGATTACTAACTCAGGAAGCACTGGATGGGGCTTCCAGAGTCAGGAGGATTGCTGGTTTTATGAAAGCAGTGACTTTTCCTTCATTTTTAAGAAATGTAAACATACATGCACATAAGGTATGGGGAATGGGTAGGGGAAAGTACAAGGAATTCATAAAGGGAAATCATGCAAGGTCTAAGGCAGGGGTCCTCAAACTAAGGCCTGGGGGCCGGATACGGCCCTCCAAGGTCATTTACCCGGCCTTCACTCAGGGTCAACCTAAGTCTGAAATTACTTGAAAGCACACCACAACAATAACAATCCTATCTCATCAGCCAAATGCAGTCCTATACTTCCCATTGAAATACTAATAAGTTTATATTTGTTAAAACTATTCTTCATTTTAATTATTGTATTGTTTTAAAGTGTTTCTTTAGGACAAATAAGATATGTGCAGGAATTCATTCATGTTTTTTTCAAATTATGATCTGGCCCTCCAACTGTTTGAGGGACTGTGGCCTGGCCCTCTGTTTAAAAAGTTTGAGGACCCCTGGTCTAAGGGGAAATCATGTCAACCTCCCCCACCCCTCCAAAGTTCATCAAAGTTCATAAAAGTTTTGTGTAAATCATAAAAATCCAAAGGGACTTGGCAGATGAGCTTCCAAGAGTTCTATAAGTCCTGCAAAAGTTGATAAAAAGTTCTAAAAAGTTCATGATAGTTGGGGAAAGTTCATAAAAATCCTGGGGAGGTTCACGAGTGTCCACGGAGAGCACATTGGAATCAATAGAAGCATGGTGGTGTCGCAGTCCATTCATGGAAGATGAGAAAACTATAAATCCAATTTCATCCAAGGGGGAGAATGGCCTGCCAGAGGTCTGGGGGTCCCAAGGAGTGAGCACAGCAGGTTCCCCTGGATTGGCAGGCTTCTGAACCCACATGAGATGGAGGCACTAATGTTGTTGCCACATGGAGACATGGATTGAAGTCAGCTGGTCCCCACATGAGGTCTTTGGATTAAAAATGAGTTTTCCTGGGGCACAGGGTCCATAATGCAAAAAAGTAAGATAGCAGTTAGCCTTAAAATTAGTCTAGGAAAAAGATGGCACTGGTTGGGAGTTGATCCATTGACCCACAGATACAGGGGCCCAATGGGTTTCCATATCTGCAGTTCAGAGGAAGGCAGTTTTGGCCTCCCTGGGACGCTATAAGGGCATCCCGGGCGAGCCAGCAGAGATCTGCGGCTCAGAAAAGGAAAAGTTCATATTTGTTAATGTTTGAGACAGTAAAGGGACACAATGTATCACTATGAAGAGGTAAAGTTAAAGGAAAAGATACTTCTTTATTAAGGGTTGTTACATTGAAGTGAGGAAGCTCAGTTTAGCAAGGAAAAAAAAGGAGAAATAAATCCCTGTTGTTCAAGCTGCTGCAGGGGCCACATCCCCCTGTCTTCATGCTGACCAGATGTTCAGGAACTGTGGAACTCCCTGCTGCAGCTCAAATCAGACTGAAAGCAGGGGCCTGTGAGTTTTTTCAGCCTCAGTTATTGTTGTAAGATATCAGAGTTTTGATGTTGATTGCAATTGCAAGCCAAAAAAAGGCAATTGTATTAAGTACATCATATTTAATTTTACTTCCATTGCATCAGCAAATATTTTTCTCTATTTCTTACTAAATGAGATATACCCTAATTCCTGTTACAAATCTAAGATTAGCAAGCAAACATCCTTTTTCCTTCAGAATGCTTTGGAAGGCTAAATATTTTCGTAGTCCTGTTTTTTACTTCATTATCAGATGGCTAAATTGTCAAGCTACACATAATTTTTCCCTGTTGATTATGTGATCCAATTTGCTCTACTGTTTTATAACTGGTTGAATAATCTCTGTCTCTTGACAATGCAAGCTGCAGTGAACTCCAAAGTATGAGTCATGTCATGTGATTTCCAAAGAGCTTCTTGCTAAGCCCAATTCTCTTGCAGCACTACTAAAAGCTATGCTGTGCTTTCAGTTTCAAATAAAGTAACAGCGTGACAAGAAAGGAGAAGAGCAAGCTGTGAATCATGAGAAATACCAAACTGATTTATACATTATATTTTACCTTTCCTTTTTGCTGGAAAGGATATTTGTCATCCTTTCTACTTGACAGCTTCCTCAGTCATTAAATCTTTACTGTGTTAAGTTTGTCCTTTGTAGTTAATGCCTGTGCATATTCACCAAGAACTTATTTGTGGTAAATAGGACTTACGATCCATTTCCAATGAACCTCTGCCATGACACAGGGAGGGAAACAGCAGCTGTCTGAAGCTGAGTGTGTGGCCACAAAATGGTGAAGCCCATAATATTATCTGAAGAAAGTTTCAAGACTGCTACATCTAAGCAAAACTTGTTTTGAAAGAGTAAAGCTTGATCATTTCTTTTATTTCCACCACTCTCCCGTTCTACTGAAGGAAACAAGAAACCTAATCACAGCTGTCTTGTATAAAGCTCAAAGGGAGAGAGAACAATCACTTGTGAGGAGAAGCATCTGGCCAACCTTGTGTCATCTGGCACCAAACCCCATGCAGGAAGTCCAAAATCTAACCTGGTTTTAATTCCAAACCATTGCCAGAATACATTCACCATATTAATCGTTGGCATACATGCAAAACCCAGACTGTAATTTATTTCAATGAAATGTTGAGACTTTGGGAAAGAGAAAAGATCCCATATGATAAATTATAGCTACAAGGTATGAGGGCCAGCTGGCCTGACCTATCATAGCAAGTTACTTTTTGGGATGCTAACCACAGGACACTGGGAGTTCTGGCCCACACAAAAAAAGAACTTTTCAAGAAATGGCTAATAGGCTTTTCCTGGACCTCCTAAATTCCTGATCTCCAACAGCTCAGACAGCAGTTTACAAGAAGCATTTTCATTTATTCAGTAATTAATGATTCAGTAGTTTCTGCTTAATCTTGGCAAACTTGGGAATGGTGAGACTTTTTCTTTCTTTCTTTCTTTCTTTCTTTCGAATATTAATGTTAATGTTTGTGTCCAAGATTTTTCCATTAGGTGAAAAGTTTGAATCAACAGGAGGCTCATTCATGCTACACAATTACAGAAATAGTATGCCATTTTAACTCCCATGGTTCCATTCTGTAGAAACCTAGGACTGGCACTATATGGAATAGCATTTAACCTTTTCAACCAGAGCACTATAGTAGCTCAACTAACCACAAAGTTGAATCATAGTTCTATATGCTGTAGTGTAAAATATGCTGTAGTTCTACATAAGTTTAGAATTGTTGCCTGTTTCCAAAATAGAACTTTGCTGCTATTTCCATCTCTTAATAACTGGAAATACTTTTATCATGGAATGTATTTAATAGTCCTTCTTTTGTGTAAATTGGAAAGAACCTGCATAAGCATCTGGTGTCTAGTTCCGGAAACAAGATGGAAATGTAAAATCTTCATGGGTTTTGCAAGTATATGATTATGGGGTGTGTTGTAGTGAAAAAGAACATCCTAACAACCTTTCCCCACAAAGGCGATTCCAGCCAAAGAAAATAGTTATAAGCTAAAAAAAAATCTCTGAGGTATGGCAATATAAATACTTCCCATACAGTATTTTTGTGAATAGTGCTATATTGCTTTCCACATTAAAATTATAATATGAAAATTCAAAAAAGTATGCATAGTTACTTGGTGGAAAAGAAAAGCATGCTATAGAAATAAAAAATAAAATTGTTTTCAAATATTTAATATTGGTATATGCCAGGGTTCTTCAAGCACTGGCACAGATGTCAAGAAGCAAAAAAGCAGATTGGATCGGGATCATTTAAGATATTTTGAGTAACCATATTGGCAAGATAAGTAAATAGGAGGGGTTCTGGAGGAGTACAGCCATAAACAAACATCTACACATATCTTGCCCAGTGTCAAAATTCTTCAGACTCTACAGAAGGTCTTTATGTACTGTGCATGGGGTGGCGGGAGAATTAGGACTGTATGTCCTGCCCCTTCTCCGTGCATTCATTTGAAGATAAAAGAAAATCTAGGCATGTACAACTCTAGCTGCCGAGGACTGTCTCCATGCAATTAGGAACTCTGAACAAATATGATTTCTAGGAATCTCCTGGGAAACGAATTGCAGTTGGCTTGAGGTCTGCATTTGCTCAGTGTTTATCCTTCTAGGTGCCACATACCAAATCCACAAAGTGGAGAAAAATAAGAGGAAACAAAGCAGCGTTATCTGTTTCCTCTTCTCCCGTCTTGCCCTTTATCACTTGCTCTCTCTCCTACTCATCCAACTCTTCATTCTTCCCTTATCTCTTTTTCTCATTCTCTTTAGCTCACCTTTTCTCTCCCTCTTCCATTTCCCTCCCACTCCATCTCTCCTGCTTTCTTCTCTCTCTTTTCCATTCTCTCTCTAATTTGCTTGTACAGAGATGTACTTGGAAGTGGCAGTGGTGGCGGTGCTGGTAAAGCCATGTTATTCCTTCCCTCCACAGTTTCCACATGATTTCCTCCGACTATTGAACTCTGGGCTCCAGAGTCACAGTCTAATACTGAAACCATTGCCATATCCTATTGTAATAATCAACTGAATGGCTAGAGCTCAGGAGTGCAGGCAATATGCATGGTGTCCTTCTCTGGATTTTGGAAACCTTTTTTAAAGACTACATCTTCCAAGGTAGTGGGGTGTACTGAGAGATCTAGTCCAACAAATAACTTTTCCAATGCTAACCCTTTCCAAAGCACTGCAAGTATATCCAAAATGACTATAGCATGTTCCGTACCAGAGTTCCCTGCAGTGAAGCTTCTATTGTTTTAATGTACAGGAGCATTCATTCATGCAGCCTATTACCTGGAGTTTAAAGTATTACAGTCCCAACAAGCCCATATAGTGTGCTTTTCCCCCGCCTTACATCAAAGAGCTTGTTGTCACTCAATATCATAATTCTAGCCAGTGCAACCTTTGACATTTCAGACAAGTCGGCTCACATAGAATGTTTTCCATATAAATATATAGAAGATTTCATAATGATTCTAAGAAAGACATCACAAACCATTTATAGTGGTAGCAAAGTTTCTAATCATTTCTCAAAATAGAATTTATGAGTGACTGACATGAAGCATGGTGGGTGTATTTGAAAATACCTTCCAAATATAACAGCTTCCCAGAGAAGTTTAATATAAAGTGTGTATATCATTAATCAATCCATTAAACCCACTTTCCCCCTGATTTTGCTGCTTTCTTCTGCTAGTTTAAAAGTTCAAGTTTATCCAGAACTTTTGTGTACAGGCAAATATTCCTGCTTTGAACCTAAATTGGAAGGCCTAGAATGTTTTTTCCTAAGAGAGTTTTTATGTGACAATTATTGGGTGGGAAGCACTTGCAAAGGAGTTTTGTGTGTCTTGGAAGAAGCTTGTGACATAAATTATACTGAATTCAAAATGGACATGAGTATCATTTTGAAGTTAAGATACCATATATAAATTAATCCCAACTAGAGTAGATATAATCTATTCAATGGCATTTACATAAATGTTAGTTTGCCATTCAACGGTTCATTCATTGAGTCTACTCTATTTAGACTATCAGTGACATTCAAGCCATATGTATTGTCAAAGGCTTTCATGGCCAGATTCACTGAGTTGTTGTAGGTTTTTCAGGCTGTGTGGCCATGTTCTAGAAGCATTCTCTCCTGATGTTTTGCCTTCATCTATGGCAGGCTTCTTCAGAGGTTGTGAGATCACACCTCAAAACCTCTGAGGATGCCTGTCATAGATGCAGGTGAAACATCAAGAGAAAATGCTTCTAGAACATGGCCACACAGCCCAAAAAACCTACAACAACCCATTCAAGCCTAGTTTGTAGGGAAATTCTGTTTTCCTTCCTTGTGAGGAAGTTCACTAAGGCCCAATCAAAATTAACCAAACATACAATTTCCCTGCTTGCCTGATTTCCCTTTATATTCTCACATACGTACACAATCATTTTACCTTTGGCAAGTTGATACAATGTTGATCATCCTGCTGTGATCATGTTTCTTCTGCTATCTATAATACTATTTGACATATTTGAATTTTTGTTTTTCAGCCTGGAAGACAATGGCTACAGAGAAACAACAGACCAATTAACATTAACCATTATGCCAACAAGAAGAGTGCAGCCGAGAGCATGTTGGACATTGCTTTGCTCATGGCCAATGCATCCCAGCTCAAGGCAGTTATGGAACAAGGACCTTCCTTTTCGTTCTACGTCCCACTTATTGCCCTCATTTCCATCTCACTCATACTTCAGGTTGGAGTGGGTGTCCTACTAATATTCCTTGGTATGTATGATGTTGTGAATAATTAGTCTTGCTTTTCTGCCCTAGTGCCATGAACTTTGGTTATGATAGTCAATTTTCTGTTTCTATAAGGCTGGTTCTCTTCAAATGAAGATATTTACTCAGTAACTAGTTTCAAGTGTTCCTTCATATAATTTTAATTACATGTAATTGGGGAGGAAAGCAAATTTGCTGATTCTACTCTCACGTTTCCTGTATAAAAGTAAGCCCTGGTATATCTAGAACTTGGAAAAAGTTACTTTTTGGGACAACAGTCCAGCGGTTGGCTAGCTGGGGGATTCTGGAAGTTGTCATCCAAAAAAGTAACTTTCCATAGGCTGTACTTGTGACTTAAAATCTTGGTGTAGTGGTTTGAGTGTTGGACTAAGGGCAGGTTTATACAGGCATCAGAAACTCAGCATGAATTGACTCCTTTCAGGATTTCCAGTGAGTATTGCAGATTTTTTTTGTTGAAATAAAGCAGTTTTGGCCTGATTCAGGCAAAATCAGGGAATGCTCTGGAATTTTCTGAAAACTCCAGAGTATCCCACAGCTTCAGGGCAGTGTGGACAGCAGAGTGGACAGATGGATTAGTTCTGATTTGGGTGGATCCACTATCCAGATGGGACACTGCCATTAGCACAGGGAAAAGGTGATAAATTATGCCCATGTCACTACTCGTGATCAGGTACAGAGCTCTGTGCAAGCTCCTGTCCATTATGGGTACCCATTCTGAAATCAGCAGAGGTGCCAACATGAACAGAAAGTTGAGGTCACCCGGGCACCTTTGCTGAAACCAGAATGGGGCACCTCCAACATCCATGAGCTCACACAGAATTCTGGCTAGATGGTAAAAGGGGAGATGATGCTCCAGTGGAGCCAGTTCAGTAGGACTGTGCAAATGATAAAGTGGTGTTATAGTGGCTTCAACAGGCTGCATGTGGCCACTTCCAAAGCTAGTCCAGATCATTTTGCTCTAGACCAGGGGTCCACAAACTTTTTAAACAGAGGGCTAGGTCACAGTCCCTCAAACTGTTGGAGGGCCGGATTATAATTTGAAAAAAATGAATTCCTATGCACACTGCACATATATTATTTGTAGTGCAAAAACACTTAAAAATACAATAATTAAAATGAAGAACAATTTTAACAAATATAAACTTATTAGTATTTCAGTGGGAAGTGTAGGCCTGCTTTTGGCTGATGAGATAGGGTTGTTGTTGTTGTTGTTGTTGTTGTTGTTGTTGTTATGTGCTTGGATAAGTGAGATTCTACTGTATATAATTCCAAAGGTTGCTCCAAAGTAAACTATATTAGTTTGAACCAAAATGTCCCCCTGACTATTTTCTCTAACAGACTGTTCCAAAGCACATTTCAAAGGTATTTGCTGTCTGAAATATTCATTTTTGAAACAGCAGACACTAAAATGTTATCACATATTCCTGTCGGATTATTTTGAAAGGGTAGAAGGTGACACAACTGCATCACTCCATTTTCCAATTAGTGTTATTATTCTTAAGCAACTTATGTCAGATGATCCACTGAAAGAAAGAGGGTAATGTTTCTTACCCATCTAGAGAAACACCGAGTAAAATTTAATATAAATGAAGGAGAGACATTGAAATGAATGGGACCCGTTAGTCACACTAACAAAAATCCCATCAGTTTCAATAGCTCTTCTCTAACTAGGGTTGTGCCACCTGTGGTATTGTGTGAATAATGCCAGTTTTTCCTGCATAAAAGACAGGAGAACTGGTGCAACAGACATGCTTAAAGAGATCTACACTGACCATTTACCCTCTGCTCCTGTTTCTCCCATAGTGCAGGAATGGAGGGTGAATCTGCAGATTCCGGGGTTTAAGTGTCTGTCTAGATGGGTCCTTAGTCTAATGTTATCAATATTGGCAGCCTCATTTTCAGAAGAACATGGACCTTGATTGATTCAAGGAAATAATGTCTGAAATGGCTACCCTTTTCTCTAAACTGTGATTTTAAGAAGACTTTTTTTGGATATAATGGTTGTGTCTGTGATCTTGCTTGTTGACAAACTTTAAATTATAGAATGGAGAAGGAAGGAAGGAAGGAAGGAAGGAAGTGGTCAGTTTAGCTGCCAGGCACATTTTCTGTGCCTTTTGCCCCAGCTTTTCATAGTAGCTTCCTCTTAGCAGCTTCCAAACCTATCTTTTTGGAGTAGGAGCTGAGTAAAATCCATCCCCGCCTTGCCTAGAAGCAGTTGAAATCTGCGTATTTCCCCCATTGTATCTTTGTTCTGTTCAAAAATGAGAAGAAAAACAATTTGTTCTAACTTGAATTGGGAAGTGAGCAAAGATGAACTTTTAGCCTGTTTGAAAATGCCAGAATGGCTTGCCAAGATGACAAAATGTAAAGGCTATGAGTGTATTGAGGAAGGATACCGTTAATGAGTATGTTCCCATTTGAGTTGTGTATGTAAAGAGGATCCTCTTACAGTGGCACTAGATCACCTTATATTCATCCTATAAAAAGCTCGCTTTTAATCATAGGAGGCTTTTCATTTCTTTTTTTAAATGAAAAAAGGAAGGAAAGAAAGAGCCTGTCTCAATGACAGTAGGATTAGATTACTATAATGAAATATTTAACAATACCTGTACTTAAGAATGGCTGTGAGTTTAGTTCCATTGTACAATACTATAATAATGGGTTAGGATTACTGTAATTACCTCTAAGAATTCAGAACCTTGCTTTTTAAATAGACATTCCTGCCTTTTTTCCAACCTTCTCCTATGCCCATAGTGTTGAAGAATCATTTCATGTCTCAGCTACAAAACTAGATGACTTTTTGAATACATGAATCAGAAACTTACACGCTGAGCCTGCAACCATTAGATCAGTCTACTGTGAGGAAAGACCATAATGTGGTAATCAAACAGCTGTATGAAAATTGCTTTGTGACATTCAGATAACCCAGGGCTGTTTACATTTCTTGGAATCATGCTTCCCTTTTTGGGTTTTTACAGTTTTTGAGAAATTAGGTGCTGTGACTAGGAGCCATGGGACTAGATCTCGTGCCATGGGAATTCAGGGCAGGGATTTCCTATGAGAGGTTACACAATATTCTACTTCTACCCATCCGGGGAATTTGCAAGGTTTTTTTGGAAGTCAGATGGAAAACTTGCTCTTTAAAGAATCACAGAATCAGAACAGAACCTGCTTTTAGAGTTGAGAGAGATCACAATGGCCATTTAGTCTAACCCTTTGCCATGTAGGAATACATAATTAAAGCACACCTATAAATGAAGTAATCGAAGCTTCCAGTACCCTTTTTGTATCTGATTCAATAGATATGTGCACAGCTTTTAAAATAGTATTTATAAAATACAAATAATATTTGAACTTGAAATTTTTGAAGCCTTTACTTGGTTTTTCTTATTTGTTTATGGAATCATCTTAAACAAATACAAATGAGGGTGCGGTGACCATGCCATTTTTGTCCATACACATCTTTATAATAATTTTTCTGTGGCTACACTGGAACTCTGGCAATACTTTCTGACTCATACATGTTCATGGCAGAAGACATAACAGAAACTATTTTTCCTGTCTATCCCTTGTTTTATGTCAAACCAGCTCATGGAAGGTCATTTGAGGAGAGAGCTGAGGAAGAGAAATGTGGAACACTTCTTGTAGACCTCATACGATTCCTTGTGCGAGCATACATATTTAATTTAGCCCACTTATACATTTTTCAAGAGCTGGGAGTAAAAATAACTGTGTGAGCTACATTGTTGCTTGTCTGATTTCCTTTACCCTTTAGCAATTTAGGCAAAGGGAAGATACAAGCAAACAGAAGGTAGTGACGCTTCATACAATCAAAGCGTTGAGTAAGACTATACATCACTTGCAAGCCATTTTGTTAAGCAGTTGTAATGTCCCCTGTTTCTGAAAATGAAAGCAGTAAGAAGGACTAGGCAGCAGTGAGCTGATTTGGGGGAATTTTGGCAAATATATTTTCAGAAATCTAAAGCCATTTTATATGTCATTAAAAACTAAATAAACTCTGTAGATTCCAGATTATGGAGTCTTTTGACAAACACTCCATAACCAGATTATGGAGTTGTTGGTTTTTTTTACTCCATATAGTCGTTTTATGGTTGATTTTAGTAATCATATTTTTCCATATTAAAACATTTTCCTTTAATAAATATTTTAACATACTTTAAACTGGACTATTTTTTCAAATTTTTGTCAAGAAGCTAATGTAAAAGGGAAGTTTGCCTTTGCCTTCCTCTACTAAGAGCGTGTGATTTGGCCATGGTTAGTTGGTGGAGGCTGAGATTCAAACTATGACCTTCCAGAGACTACGCTGACTCTGTTTAGTGAACAGCACACACATCGTGTCTATTGTAGATATTTAGAGAACAGTTCGAAACATTGGTTGTGTTTATAATTGTGCTTCTGTGATAAAATAATATTTCAACTCATTTTTTCTTGCAGTCAAATATGATCTCAATAATCCTGCAAAACATGCCAAATTGGATTTTCTGAATAATCTTGCAACTGGACTGGTGTTTATCATAGTAGTTGTGAATATCTTTATTACTGCTTTTGGAGTTCAGAAGCCATCAGCCTCCGTCAGTAAGTGATATAAAGGTAAGTTGCAATCCCTAATGTATGGTTGCCCCAGACAGGTCAAATATTAGGAATTTCCTAGAAGTTGCTGGGGATTATGGCTTCTTTTGCTGTAGTTTTCAGAGGCTTTTGAAAAATAACTAGACAATGTTTCTGTAACAGACTAATTTCTGGCAAATCATGGCATGAGCTGTAATGTTTTGTTCCCATTGCCAAGTGAATTTCTTTTCAATGCCAATATTTTTTCAAAATAAAAATGTCTCCTCTTTCACCTGGTGCATCAATGAAATGGTGTTTTTGCAAAACACACTTAAGAACATTTTGCTTAAATCAAAGTGAATGAAATTTACTACTCAGACCTCAGGTTACAGGGAGAATGGACCCATTGGAAGACCCCTAATGCAGATCCCAGAATTCAGTGCAAGTAGCCCCCTTGCTAAGAAAAAAAGATTAGATGTGTCGGTGACAATAACTGGCAGAACTCAAGGATGTTCACTCAGGTTTGATTCCAGGATCCACCCATGGATACCAAAATCCCTGGATGCTCAAGTCCCATTATTATAGTGGCATAGTAAAATGATATCCCTTATGTAAAACAGCAAAATAAAAGTTTGCTTTTTGGACTAAAAATATTTTCAAGTTGTGGATGATGGAATATATAGATGCAGAATTTATGGTCTTTAAAAACATAATCCCATTATTTTCCTTTGCCATGCTGACAGCAAGCAAAGTCAGTGCAATTCTAGATCCTATACCCTAGATGATGAACCAAAGATTTGACTTGGTGTCCTGTGCTATTGAATCACAAACCCATCTGGAAGTGTGAAATAAGAATGATGAAATTCAGCATAAGAGAAGACAGGACATAGGATGACTGCATACAGTAAGGGAAATAATTCCATTAGAGGTCTTGCAAAATGGAACAGACAAGGCAATACAAAACAAGATATGGCCCACCTGCCATTAATTCTCTATGTACAGGTGTGAGGGAAAGTTTGTAAGCTTGTGGACATTCCATAAGGAATTCTTGCAGAGGATGGATACTGTCCAAAAGTTTAGCAGAAGTAGGATAGTACTCTAAGGTTGAATCTTTACTGGATCTGAACCCAGATTATCTTCTTATCCCAGATTATCTAGCAGTGTCAACTCATATAATCCAGTTCAAAGCAGGTAATCAGGGATGAGATCTTGGGATATAGGGCAGTGTAGATCTGGCCTGAGACAGGCATCCTCCAACGATGGCCCTCCATCTGTTTGGGCCCCCATTTCCCAGAATTCCAGACCATTGAACAAATTAGCTAGGGCTTCTGGGAGTTGGATGGTTAAACAACTAGAGGGCTGCCGTTCGGGGATGCCTACTCTAAGATATCTTCCCAGAATGATCACTTTAAGGTGTCTTCAGCATATCATTGTTTCATTTCCTCCCTTACATGGAATTCTCGATATCTGAACCACTGGAAATGCCTCTGTCTCCTTCCTCATCATGCATACTGGTCAACACTTCAAAGATATAACATGGGGGGGGGGGGGGGGAGGGAGGTATCTCTGTTTTTGTATGGACAAATAGAAAACTGCTTCTCTTTAGCTTGTCTGACTTTTGTAGTTACTCTGAGAAGCTATGGGCTCTGTTTATCCAACCACCAGCCCCTTCCAGCTCGCAGTTACTGTCACTACATATTTAAGTCACAATTGCTGCTCAGTTCCATTTCTCCTGTAACACTGGATAGTCAGACTGAGACAAAGTAAACATCAAATTCTGGGCCAACCCCCTTTTATCTTATTGAAAAGATAGACAATTATATATATATATATATATATATATATATATATATATATATATACACACACACACACATACATACACACAACACACGTGCGTGCACACATATATCTACTGGCTTTTCTATATGGGTACTGATAACTTCAGTATATTAATAACATCCTAGTCTGGTTAAGTTTTCATCAAACACACTGTGGAGAGCCAAACAAAACACTGGCCCCTTTGGCACACTGAACATGTCAGCAGATTCAGGTGTTTTGGACTAATGGCAAGATTGGATTCCTGGGCTCTCTGCCAGTACTCCTACTCAATAATGTCACTTTCCCTTGTCAAAGCAGTAGCTCCAATATTTGCTGATACCATCTATCAAAATGATAGGAGGAGAAACACTCTTTCCAATAGCTTATGAAGGACTTTGTGGCTCAGAATTATTTTAAACAAAATAAGTACACAGTTTAATACAGTAGCATTAACCTGTTTTATAGAGGGAGGCTGCCTTAAATATCCCACAGGTAAAACTAAAATTTTATTTTATTTCTTTATATTACTATTTTTTTGACTTCTTAAAAATTAACAATCAAAAATTAGAGTTACATTTATATCTTGTCTTGGCTATTGTGACCCTTTTGCTCTCTAATCTGCTGCTGTTAGTGCAGTAAGGTCAGCTGAACCCAGTGGAATTTGTTAAGAATATCAGAAAAAACTGTGGTGGACCAGACTGAAAAAATAGTCAATTTAGCTTTCTGTTCACACAATGGTCAACCAGATGCATCTGGAAAGCCTTCCAGTGAGACATGAGTTCAACATCTGCCTATCATATGGAGTTGAGACACAGCCATTCTGATCAGTAACCATTAATAGCTTAAGCTTCCCACTTTATATATATATATATATATATATATATATATATAAAGTTAAAAAGTAGATATTTTGACATTGAAAGTGAGAGAACAATATCATATATATTAAAGTAGGAAATAGAGAGAGAGAGAGAGAGAGAGAGGGAGAGAGAACAACCCCTCCCCCCCCCCCCCCCCCCCCCAAATCCCCACAGTTGGCTTCCTTCTTCTTTCTGACGGTCATAAGGTCTTCCTTTAGAAAGTGTTGTCTAATGATAGGACTATTTCCCCTCCGTATTTCTTTGACCTTATGATTGGTTCTTTTTAGCATATAAGATCTATTTTCAACTGTTTGAAATAATGCTTTACTGGATCCCAGTTAGTTTCTTTCTTTGGTAAACTTTGGTTTAGTGAAAGCCGATAGGTGAGTTTATCCGTGTTCATAATTTCTAGTACTTTTTTCAACGATTCTCTTTATACTTATCTTCTTTTATCTCTAACATTCCTAATAGAAAGAATTCAGGTTATCTTTGAATTTTAATTTTTAGAATCTTCTGTATAACATCATTTATATTCTTCCAAAACTTTTCAGCTTTTGGGCAAGTCTACCAGGTATGAAAAAAAGTACTTCCCACTTTAAAGCCTTTCAAGATGGCAGCCACCACAATAATGTATGGAATTGAATTCCACATTTCATGTGTATGACCTTCTCATCTATATCTGTCTCACTTTCATCTTTAGTTGGTGATTCCACAGGCATATGAGAAAGAAAAAGGGGCACACTACTGGGGAGGTTGTGGGTGGAATTTCGGGGAGGGGAATTACTTGTTTAAAAATGCATTTTAATTGTATTTGTTGTGTTTAATTGTATTTTTAACTAGATACACAATACTATTAATTGTTTTTTAAACTTTTTGTATTTGCTTTGTTTTAAATTGATCAAAGTGTGTGATTGTTAGCCACATTGAATCCCTTTGGTAGAAAAGGTGAGGTATAAATGTAGTAAATAAATAAATAAATCTAATAGTGTGAGAGAAGAGAAAACATTTTTTCCCTATCCATTTTCTCTCTGTTCATACTATAACCTTAAATCAGTGGTTCTCAACCTGTGGGTCCCCAGGTGTTTTGGCCTACAACTCCTAGAAATCCCAGCCAGTTTACCAGCTGTTAGGATTTCTGTGAGTTGAAGGCCAAAACATCTGGAGATCCACATATTGAGAACCACTGCCTTAAATGCTTCCATAGTATTTTTTACTTCTGAAAAAACAGGAACTGGGTTGGGATCCAAGAAGGTGTAAGTGAAATTTTAAAAATTCCTCATGGTTTCCTCCGAGCCCTAAACAGTAAAAATTTAGCTTATAAACTCCATAGGCAACATTTTTTATCTGCTGGTCTTTTGAGGGAAATAGTGCTGGTGATGAGTTCAGGATGTGTCCTAATCTTGGGTTAAAGTCAAAAGTGAAGGTGAAGGTGCGATAAATGCCTATACACTTGTTATCCTACCGTTTGACATATTTCATAGAACTAGAGAAACCAGAAGACTTGGCTTTCATCAAAGCATTCTGGAGTGGAATTAATGGAGAGATCTAAAGTAGAGGAGTGCTTATTTTTCAGATTCAGCCAACCTTATGTACCATGGATACTTTAATTTTTACATCTTGCCTCTTTTCTTTCTTTTCCCAGAGACCTGAGTTCTGAATTCTATAGATGGTTTCTCCCTTTCAAGAGGATTTCACTTGAATAGAAAACATGAAGAATACGAAACAGTTCAAACAAGTATCTGTCTCTGTCATTTGGCAGAACTCTTTGGCAGAAAGGGCTTTCTGTATAATCTCTTAACTGTGCACAAGATGATGAACTGCTCCTGTTGGGAAAATTAAATTGAATTTTGCGGTGCAAGAGGTTCTTCCCAAGGAGATGACTGAAATCATCATTTGATACAGGCATCAAATTTTCACATAAACCTGATGGCATTCAATCACAGAAGATTGCTGTTTAAGTGTTATCTTATGACTCCATTGCAGCTGAAAATTTCTCACTTCTTTTGGCTTTCCTGAGATGGTTGGAACAGCAGTTTCTACATCAGAAAGCATGGCCTTCACAGAGACATGGAAAGGCATGTCTGAATTCTGCATAACAAGGGCAGATTACACTGCCAAAACCCTTAAAATTCTGTGAAACCAATGTTTTATGCAATTTAAAGAACTGATGCAATTTTATTTATTTTTATAATCCCAGATAAAGAGTGTGTCTCATAATTAGATGGTCTTTATTTAAAAGGATAAAGCATTTGCAGTCAGCCTTGTATAAATTTTGAAATAGTCTCTGAATGCCATTTGATGATATCTTCTGTCCATGGTTTGGTCCTCAAAATCCAGGTCTTCCAAAGAAACAAAGCTTCATCCTTCTTAGTTTTTTCTATATTTCTTTTAAAATATCATTTTTACCATGCATGGGTTTATTGAAACCATAGTGTGCTTGGAACAGATGGTTCAAAAGGAGGCAGTATCTTTAAATGAACTCCATAAAACACTTAAATAAAAAAGCCTTGTTGGATGAGAGCCCAAGCATCTTTCTTACCTAGATCCCCTCCATGTAAGTCCAACGACAGGTCCTGAACACAATATGTTTAAGAAAGACTCAGCTGTGGTCTCTATCTAATTTCTCCAATGATTTTTTGGTTTTTTTTTTTATATCTTTCATGCACTCAGGACTTTTTTCACAAAAGCCATGGTGTATTTGCACACAAATGCAATGCTGCCTGTTAAACTGTGAACAAAGGCCTTATTCAGGAGGGAAAACAGGGATGCCACAGTTCAAAAGACAATTGCCTTTACTTCAAGAGTGACCCTTTGGAATTAGAGTGTTCTTGATAGTGCTAACTTATTCATATATTAAATATATGTTCCAGTGAGTTCAGTGAGGTTTATCTCTCAATAGCATGCAATGGAGAGCCAGTACGGTGTAGTGGTTTGATCATTGGACTATAACCGTGGAGACCAGGGTTGAAATCCCTGCTCATCCATGGAAACCCACTGGATGATCTTGGGCAAGTCACACTCAGCCTCTGAGGAAAGAAGGTAAAGGCAAAACCCCTTCAAACAATTCTTGCCAAGAAAGCACCATGATATATTCGCCTTAGGGGTAACATAGGTTAGAAACAACTTGGAGGCACACAGCAACAACTGATAACCCTCCAGCTTCTCATGTCTTTTATTTACTTTGAATTATTATGAAATGAGAAGCATCATTTTGATGAATGTAGAGATGTCAAGAAAAATAATGATTCAGAGTATATACTTTTGCTGGCAATTGTGCATATCAAATACACACACACTTTCATTTTAAGCATTTTATTCCTAATTTATCATATGGTAAAGAGAATCTGCATTTGATTACAGTTTTCTTATAGAAACTGACTGAAATATAACAGTATGATGTTATATTTCATTTTGAGATACTGCCTCCTGCTAGGCAAACTGACACTTTTCCAGCTCCTACTACAGCTTTCTCTTCCCATGCTAAAAATCTGTTTTAGAGACTTTCTCAGCCATTCATAGGAGGCTATGGGAAAGAAGGGCAAGAGGGACAATGAATTGCTGATTCAGGTGGAAATGTTGGTGGTCGGGGGGGGGGGGGCAGCAAAAGCACACCACTGGATCTTGGTCATAACTTTATTGTATTCCATGTGTGTGGGTGTGTGCTTGACTTGGCCATGGGGAGGTGCTGTTGTTTCATTTTTCCATGCCAAGGAGCCTGTTGTCCATGGACACCTTCCTGATCGAATTGCCAGCATGTTTTGCAGGGGCGCCTTTTACCTTCCCGCCACAGTTGTACATATTTATCTACTCACATTGCTGTTTTAAAACGCTAGGTAAGCAGAAGCTAGGGCTGATGGCGAGAGCTCACCCCAACCCGATGTGCTAACTGCAGCCCCAATACATATCCATTCTATGTGATAGGCAATCAGAACAATTATTATAGCTGTGTCTTTTACCATTTCAATAACTATTTTTTTCCACTGAAACCATGCTTTTTGTTTATTAGATATAAAAGAAGAAGCATGCAAAATTAAGTTATGCTGTTTTTTGTTTGTGTTGTAATTAACTGATTTTTAGTAATAATGGATTAGACCCACTGAAATATGTGGGGCTTGCACTGGTCATGATGATATTAAATTACATTTATTTCAGAAAGTATGGTTCCAAAGCAGTTCTCTTGAGATATTAAAGGTCTTTCTTCCTCTTTCTCCATCTACTAAAATTTTATGGAAACTATTGACTGGTTTAGTTAGCAACTCTTATACATATCAATTAGAATTCGATAAAGAATGCAGTGCAACATACAGCTAGCTTTTCCTAATCCTGATATATTCACATTTTTTTTGTAAATGTTGTGTTTAAAATATTATTTCTTACTTACCTGAACACTGTAATGCTCTAATATGATCTAGAGGTAGTATAATTTTAAGCAAACTGAATGTATAATTTTTGAAGATTTTTTAAAGTTTTATAAAGTATGTGTGGTTATTTAAATATTTGTGAGATTAGTAACATTATCTCAAGATAAATTTTTCTTGGAAAGTACTTACTTCCAATAGAATACACTTAGGATTGAACTTTTACTTCAGAATTCATGGTTGATAACAATTTTATGTGACATTAAGGTAAAGAGCACTTATGCCTATTGATTTTCATTGGATTAAGAGTTCTTAAATTTGTGTCTGGAATAAATTATGAATGAGTTCAACATTGAAGAGACCCTATTAAATAAATCTTTAAAAAAATGGAGAAAGGAAGATGAGAGGGTTCATTAATCAGATATGTTTGCTACTATCTTTCCTACTATTTCCTCTCTCACAACTGGATTTCCTCAGAAATAAGTGCCTCAGAAATCAGACTTGCAAATTAAGTCATTGTTTACCATCCAGTGATTATTCACAAAACAAAGCATGCTTAATGCAAGGGATGTAGGAAAGTAGATTACATTTAATAAACAAAAGTCTCAGAAGTGTTTGGAAAAAATATGTGATTAACATATTGCCTTGTTAGACCAAACTGTGGTGAGTGTATCCTAGCATATATCCTTGCTGTATTTATTATTTCATTTTTAAAAGAATTTCATTGTCACTTCTGAAAAGAAGCTCTCAGCCTCTGAAGAAATATAGTAGAATTTTGTGGGCGCATTATGCTGCTTGTCACTAATGATATCAGAGAAAAATACAGTAGATGCCTGAAGTATTCATACAATCTTCTTCAAACTAGTTAATAGAAAACTCCCCAGTAATAAGATATTGCTGTTTGAGAAGCAAGGAAATGCAATTCCTCTGTAACAGAAGCTCTTCCTTTACAGAAAGCTAAAGTAACAGCTCTATATCTGAGTACTCTAAAATTATATTCTAGAAAGACTTCCAAGTCACGAGAACTAGACATTTCTATATTGAGTGCCTCAGCACAAGGTGTATATAGCCTTCTATAAATGGCCATTGCTGGTAGTAGGATCTAAATTATTCTGATCCTTTTACTCAGGTTGAGATCCTTGTTTGTTTTGCTTTTTAATTGCAGCTGTATTATATTGTTGGTGTTTTATGTATGGAGATGAATTTTCCATCTGTTATTGATCAATAAAGCATTTTTATTAGTTGGTTATGCCTCATATTTTGTTAGTTGGATAGTACAGTGAGCCCTTGGTATAAGAAACCCTTATATAAAACAGCAAAAAATACCCACATATGAGTGCTAGTTAGAGCTGTGAAATGACAGGAGGCTGCAGTAGGGAATGCCTATACCCCACCGTAGACTCAAAATTTGACCATGGTTGGGTGGATATGTAGAATTAACAATGTCTTCACTTTCTAATGCATCTGTAGTCTTGCAGATACAAACTTGATGTGAATGGATGTAGTTTTATTGATCAGATCATTTTGTTTTTTTCTGCACATTCAGTTTGCTGAAATTTAGATGGTTAGGGTTGTTTCAGATCAACCTTCTTCCAGAATTTAGAAAATGGTGTTTCTGAGGCCCTCAACATTGTATCACTGCAGCTGCAGTCTTCAAAAAGTAACTATTTACTTTCTTATTATTCAAAAGTAAAACAGTTACTAGTAAGTATATATTTAAAATAGTGAGTCCACATGCTGTGGTGGTTTGACTGCTGGCCTAGGATATTGGGAAAACATGGTGCTCAGCTGCAGAAACCCACTGGATGACCTTAGACAAGCCACTCAGAAAGCAGCAATGGCCCTATGATGAGGGTCTTCATAAGCCAAATCCAGCTTGAAGCCATATAGCATAGTTGTTTATTTAGACGTTTCTTTTTTTAAAAAATCAGCATTTCACAAATCACTGGTCTGTTTTTCACAACACATATGTAAGAAAAACAGTTGTAACTATACCTTAAAAGAGTTGAAATTATTTCTTATCATGTTGCAATTATAATGTAATTTGCAAATTTTGGAAAAAAATAGACCCATTTATGATCCTACAGCAAGCTGGTTTCGGGAAAGGGAAACGCTGCACATCACAAGTGCTGAACATGACTCAGCATATAGAAGATGGTTAAGAAAGACAACAGATTTCTTATGATTATAAAGCAAAAGGTGGGTACTAGAAATTATATCCTATGAAAGCTGAGTAGCACAACTTGGGGATCACAACCAGGGCCGTAGACAGAAAAAAATTTCGGGAGGGGTTGAAATTTTCGGGGGGGGGGGGTTGAAAATTTCATGGGTGTGTGTGTGTGTTGAAACTGCCTCCTAGCTCACGCTGAAGCAAAGAGCATAGCAGGGGGCAGAGCAGCCTTCAATAGCCTGCAGCTCTGCCCCTGTCAACCACCTCCACCAAGTTAGGCCTCCTTAATGAGAGCATTCAACACACACACACCCAACTTGGTTGCTTCACTACATCGGCTATTGCTGCAAGTAATGACAGTGTGAATAAATTGTCAATATTTGCTTGAGAAAGTGCTTACAGTTCTGGAGGGACTCTTAATTTTTTTGCATCTCATAGACTTTGCATGGGGATTTGGTTAACCAGTTAAAATTCATGAGTAAACCAGGTTTTTTTTAAAAAATAAATCTGAAACATTTCGGGGGGGGGGGTTTGAACCCCTAACCCCCTCCCCTCGCTAGAGGCCTGATCACAACCAGACACAGTGAAGATATACCCTTGCGCTTTGCTGCTCAGCTGCTGAATATGAATGCCCAGTGTGGAATACGTCTTACCACATTAAAACAGTGGATGTGGCTCTTAATTAGACATGCTGCATTATCACAGGATGTCTACGCCTCACACCACTGGAGAAATATACTGTTTAGGAGATATCGCACCACCTGAAATCCATCAGAAAGTGGCATCCTGTAATGAAAGGCATTGACATCTCCAGCCCATCCTCTGTTTCGATATCAGCCAGTATGCCAATGGCTTAAATCAAGAAATAGCTTCCTAGATCTACAAAGATACAAGAACACCTCAGTAAGCAAGAGTCAAAAAGTGGCAGGTTAAAATCTGGAACCTCAGTCAGTGGCTGATACCAGATGAGAAACTCCGTCCTGGGCACACAGAAGACTGGCTGATTTGGAAGGCTCTGAACAGACAGCACTCTGGCACCACCAGATGCAGAGGCTATAAAGTGGAGTTCATGATATGCAAGTGTGGAGAAGAGCAAGCCACAAACCACTTACTACAATGTAGTCTGAACCCTGCCACATGCATAATGGAGGACCTTCATACAGCGACACCAGAGTTACTCGAAGTGACCAGCTTTTGGTCAAAGAAAATTTAGTATAATGCCAAGTTCTTAAACTTTGTTTGTGGTTTTTCTATACATTATAACTGTTGCAACTCAGGGTAGCTTCACCTTGCTCAAGACACCACCACATACCAAGGCTGTAGGTTTTGTAGTTTAGTGAGAAAAAGCAAAATCAAAACAGAGGAATAAAGATACAAAAGTTCAATAGGCAAAACAGAGTCTTAAATGCAATGGCAAAGTTTCCAAGATCCAAAGGCAAATTACATGAAGCATAATCCCTTAGCAATGGTCAAGCAAGAGTCTATGGTAGACAGGTAAAATCAGGATCAAAATCCAAGTCTCAAAGAAGCCAGGAGCATTCCGCAAAAGCCAAGGTAATTCCACAGAAGTTAACAGGGAAAGAGCAACATTGGACTGACAAGAAATGTCTGTCGGCTACATCATTAAATAAGTTTCCCTGACATGAAAGCATTGCGTTGACCTTTGGCTTCACGCTTGCTGGCCAGACGTGTACTTCTGCGAATTCTTAATTGTAAACAATCCTGTCTACTCATTGATTCACTATTATCTTCAAGGCTAAACAACTAATTATCTTGGCCCAGCTGGGCCTGATCACTCTGGGAACCGAAAGGAATCTCCACCTGCACTTGTGGAGTTTCAATATCTCTATCAAAAGGCACATTCCTTTCCCTGGGGAACAGGCTTGCTGTTTCTTCTTCAGAAGCCACACTATCAGCCGTGTCTGGAACATGTACAGGAATCTGTAACCTATCAGCCTTCTTGTCATCCTGCAGAAAGTCAAGCTCAGAAGGCCCAGTAGGCCCAAAAGGCCCAAACAATTCAGTCTCAGGCTCAGGCTCAGACTGAGCCACAACAATAACTGTATTTTCAATTTGCTTCTGACATGATGAATGAATTCTAAATTTACAAATGCTTTTGTTGACAACTGCTCCTCAATTAATTGTAACTAGTTGCTTCCATGGAAATTATTCCACATGGAAATATATCTAGAGGTGATGAAGTAGTTCAAACAAAGCAGTTAGATATTGTATTCCTTCTCAGTTCAAGGAATGTTTACATTGCCCCTACCCTCGTGGTATCATAGGCTCATGTGGTATTTTACAGCATAAAAGGGGGATTGCCTTGTAGCTTCAGGGGTTCAAGGATTGCGAGGGATGGATGGACAGATAGACACACACATATACCAATGCATGGAATCAACAAGCCACACAATTCCAACCTTGATCTGTAATAATGAACCAATGCTGTTTTACAAAATAATAATGATAATAATAATATCCATAATGTGAAAAATGGAACTTCTTAATTGCAGCAAATGAAGCCATTGCTAAAATTACATAGCTGTAAAGACCAATCGAAAACCTGGCAACCCTTGTTCCCACTTCTTTCAGCCAGAGCTGGCCTGTAGCACCTTCTGGCATTGTCTCCTTTAAAGCCTTGGATTGGCTTTGCTTCTAGCCAGAGATGAAACAGGCAAGCTGCTATGCCCTTCTTTCCATTCTCTTTGTATTCATCTGGAAGACGACCACAAAAGCCAGACTTGCTCCTGAGAAGCAATGGAGTGAGAATAAACAAATCCAGCAGCTACCCATTTGCCTTTCAGTGTTGTTAGTGTATAAATGGCAAACCAAGTGTGACCAAGATTACAGGATCTGAATGGCTGCTGAAGCTTCTACTAACAATGTTGGGAAATTACTGTTTTACAGGCGTTTTAAGGAGCAAAGCATCCTGCTGGATATGACAAACTCCACAGTTTTGTTGCCGCTCTCATTATTTTTTCAATATTTTGCTTACTCCACTCTTTGCATTATCTGCATTTCCACATTTCCTTCATTGTTCCTTGTTTAGCCTATCTGCCAAGTCCTGTTTCCACATATCCAGACAGCATTGCCCATTCAGCTCCTTCTGCTTCCCTTGTATGGGCATTCAAGGCCAGTAAAAACAACCTTCTTAATATGGAGAAATGATAACACTATGTAACACAATTTTTGTGCCTGGGTTATTCATGTCATTTCCTAAGTGGTTCTATCATAAAAACATGGGGTCAATGTATTAAATGTAAAAAAAAAAAACCAACCCTTTTTTGGGGGTCATCCTGCTGCACATCTTACAATAGTTTTATCTTATATAATAATAATAATAATAATAATAATAATAATAATAATAATAATAATTAGAACGGCACAGACTCTGGCACAAGCCAGTAAAGGTGGTCCCAGTGGTGATCGGCACACTGGGTGCAGTGCCTAAAGACCTTGGCCTGCACAATCGGCGCTGACAAAATTACCTTCTGCCAGTTGCAGAAGGCCACTTTACTGGGATCTGCACACATTATTCGCCGATACATCACACAGACCTGGACCCTTGGGAAATGTCCGACATGTGATTCAATTCAACAGCCAGCAGAGTGTCTGCTGTGGATTCATCTTGTTGTGTTTCAAATAATAATAATAATAATAATAATAATAATAATAATAATAATAGGGCGGTTTCCAAGTAACATCACCAAAACATACAACGTAAACAGCATGACATATCTTCTAGAGTCTCAACCACTTCAACGTAGTTTGTAGCAGCCACCAAAACAATGTTTCTGGAATATACCAACTACCTTCAAAATAAGTACCACACAAATAAATAGAAAATAACACTTTAAAACCAGAGACAGATGCTTTTAAAATGAAGACATTTTACATTCATTTTGATGTAAAGTAGATGTACCTGTAATCAATATAGCGGTTGTCTATTGTTATAATTTTGTTGTTTATATATTGTCTCTTTTTATATTTTATTAGCTCTTGAAGAAGACCTTGAAATATTACCACACCAAAATGCCTTCTCCATTCTTCTCCCCTGAACTATTCTTCTAAGATCTCCATATTCTCTCTAATGTAAAAACCTTTTATCTCAACAGAATTTTCCAAAACCAATCTTCCCTGAGGACCTCATCATGTTAGAGAATGAATCCACTTTAAATCCGGTTGCAGCGTCCTGCAGAATTCTGGGGTTTGTAGTTTAGGGAGGAGCTGCAGAATATTGCAGGAGGCAGAAACCATATTTAAAGTGGATTCTCTAGAGTGATGAAGTAGCCTGTGATGCTAAATTGCTTTATGTCAGCAGATGCTCCAGATCTACTGCAAACTGAGGTCAGAGTACTAAAGTAGTTTGGCCCCAGTTAGCTCAAAAGAGATGAGAGGAGATAGAATCTTGCCCTTCCCAGTAGACTCCAGCAAAAGCAAATTGCTTCAGCCTCTCCTAGGGAGCTTCCGGACAGCGTTAAAAAGCGGGACAAATAATTGGGGCAAAAATTGTGGGACCTGACAGCACGTCCAAACACAAGGCCTGTCAGTCCTGGTAACTGGTTCCCCACCATCCTGACACCTTCATTTGTAACAAATTTTAGAAATCCACAAGATGAATGGGGAACATCCAGCAGAAAATTACTTTAAAAAAAAAAATTACTCTCCGAGAGAGACTGGGTCTCATATGTGCTCACGTGGATATCTAAATGTAGACCCAAGCACATTTCTCCTACCCTACTATAAATTAAAGCTCTGTTTAATTTTGTAAACATCAGAACAAAAAAATGTTGCAGAGAGTTCGCATTCTAATTGTTTTCCCTCTGTGCTTCCATTTAACCATCTGTGTGTTCATGGCTCCATTTATTTACCACCCAGATCAGCTGTTTTGGGATATTAAAAAGCGCACACAAACTGGAGTAGTTCACATCAGGGTATACGAACAAAATCACATATGAATATGTGCAATTTTTTTGGCTGAAATCGGGTTTTAAAAACACCTTTTAAACATGTTTTTCAGCTGTTAATTTGAATCAGCAAGCATTTTTGTGAAATATAATTTAGCCAACCCCTGCGCCTTTATCCTGGTTTCTTCTGTGTTTTAGAGTATGTGTAGAAGGGCCCCACATTTATCTGTTCTTCCTTTTAAATAGCTTTTGCCATCTTGTCCTTATTTTCCCTTGTGAAAATAACATTTGTTTTCATCAAATGTTCCAGCCCAGGTTTTGCTTGTAAATATGGAATAGTGATATCAGATCCATTGTTAGTAGCTTGTGCTGAAATGCAGATCAAAAGCTTTTAAAGTTTGCCACAGAAAGGTTTTACAGCACATTTAATAGCAAGTCCCCAACTAAGGTAGGCCCATTAAATCAATGGGGTTTGTAAGCATCTTTGTTTACCATTCAGTAATTTATTGAATGTATCTATACTGTAACTGAGGCTTATTATTAGAAAGGGAATCTACACAACAGTTTAACAGGAGACAATAGTGCTTGCTTTGCTTGCATATGCACAACTATTTGAGTTTGGACTTGCAGTGTTTATACATAAGAAGCATTACTCCATCTTAATACTCTATCGTAATCAGATAAAAGGCTGAACAGGAATGGAAAGAGATGACCCAGTTCTCCAGTGCTTCTTCACCTCTTCCCTCTCATATACATTGCTTTTTCTCTCTCTTGCCAGCCCTTCCCATGAGATGGAGCTACATTTGCACATTGGTTTTACATGTGACTTTTGCATACAGGGCATGGGTTGGATTGCCCTGAGTCAACTAAGTAATAATACTTGGGACACAAATCAAACCCAAAGTTACTAAAGATGAACATGGACAAAGACAGGGTGGCTTCTATAGGGATCAGACATTCATGCCTATACTTGATGATTACTAAAGAAAAAGAAGCAAACTGATAACACTTCTTCATGATTTAGGTTGTTTGCTTTCCCTTTCTCCCTTTTCTTCCATTCTACACTTAAAGGTAGCCTGGTAAAATAAAGAGCAGGGCTCATGTTTCTTTAATGATTGTGTATAAGAGAGTATGCGCAATTCCAGAGGTTAGCCAGAAGAGATAAGGAACTATTTTTAAATAAGCAATGCATGGAAGTGGAAGAAGACAACAGAATAGGAAGGACAAGAGACCTCTTCCAGAAAATTAGAAACATTGGAGGTAAATTTCAGGCAAAAATTGGTATGATAAGAAACAAAGATGGCAGGGACCTAACAGAAGCTGAAGAGATCAAGAGAAGGTGGCGAGACTATACAGAAGATCTGTATAGGAAGGATAATAATATTGAGGATAGTTTTGACGATGTGGTGAATGAATTAGAACCAGACATCCTGAGGAGTGAGGTGGAATGGGCCTTAAGAAGCATTGCTAACAACAAGGCAGCAGGAGACGACGGGATTCCAGCTGAACTGTTTAAAATCTTAAAAGATGATGCTGTCAAGGTGATGCATGCCATTTGCCAGCAAATATGGAAAACACAAGAATGGCCATCAGACTGGAAAAAATCAACTTATATCCCCATACCAAAAAAGGGAAATGCAAAAGACTGCTCCAACTTCCGTACAGTGGCCCTTATTTCTCATGCCAGTAAGGTAATGCTCAAGATCCTGCAAGGAAGACTCCAGCAATACATGGAGCGAGAGTTGCCAGATGTTCAGGCTGGGTTTAGAAAAGGTAGAGGAACGAGAGACCAAATTGCCAATATCCGCTGGATAATGGAGAAAAGCAGGGAGTTTCAGAAAAACATCTACTTCTGCTTCATTGACTATTCTAAAGCCTTTGACTGTGTGGATCATAATAAATTGTGGCAAGTTCTTAGTGGGATGGGCATCCCAAGCCACCTTGTCTCTCTCCTGAGGAATCTGTACAAGGACCAAGTAGCAACAGTCAGAACTGACCACGGAACAACAGACTGGTTCAAGATTGGGAAAGGCGTACGGCAAGGCTGCATCCTCTCACCCAACCTTTTTAACTTGTATGCAGAACACATCATGCGATGTGCGGGGCTGGATGAATGCAAAGCTGGGGTGAAAATTGCTGGAAGAAACATTAACAACCTCAGATATGCAGATGACACCACTCTGATGGCCGAAAGCGAGGAGGAGCTGAGGAACCTTCTAATCAAGGTGAAAGAAGAAAGCGCAAAAGCCGGGTTGCAGCTAAACGTCAAAAAAACCAAGATTATGGCAACAAGAATGATTGACAACTGGGAAATAGAGGGAGAAACCGTGGAGGCCGTGACAGACTTTGTATTTCTAGGTGCAAAGATTACTGCAGATGCAGACTGTGGCCAGGAAATCAGAAGACGCTTACTTCTTGGGAGGAGAGCAATGTCCAATCTCGATAAAATAGTAAAGAGTAGAGACATCAGACTGACAACAAAGATCCGCCTAGTCAAAGCCATGGTATTCCCTCTAGTCACCTACGGATGTGAGAGCTGGACCTTAGGGAAGGCTGAGCGAAGGAAGATCGATGCTTTTGAACTGTGGTGCTGGAGGAAAGTTCTGAGAGTGCCTTGGACTGCGAGAAGATCCAACCAGTCCATCCTCCAGGAAATAAAGCCCGACTGCTCACTGGAGGGAAAGATACTAGAGACAAAGTTGAAGTACTTTGGCCACATCATGAGGAGACAGGAAAGCCTAGAGAAGACAATTATGCTGGGGAAAGTGGAAGGCAAAAGGAAGAGGGGCCGACCAAGGGCAAGATGGATGGATGGCATCCTTGAAGTGACTGGACTGACCTTGAGAGAGCTGGGGGTGGTAACGGCCGACAGGGAGCTCTGGCGTGGGCTGGTCCATGAGGTCACGAAGAGTCGGAGACGACTGAACGAATGAACAACAACAACAATAAGAGAGTATTTCAGCAGGTATTGAAAGGACAAGTAAAGTTAACCAACACCTGATTATTTTCCCCAACTCAAACATTAGAGCAGTGGTTCTCAATCTGTGGGTCCCCAGATGTTTTGGCCTTCAACTCCCAGGAATCCTAACAGCTTGTAAACTGGCTGGGATTTCTGGGAGTTGTAGGCCAAAACACCTGGGGACCCACAGGTTGAGAACCACTGCATTAGAGAGATAGAACCATATCCTATTTTTCCACTTGGTAACCCTATCTGCACTATACTCAGTGAGCAACTACAAATTTTCCCCTGTGAGCTTAATCCAAGCTTGGAAGCAAAACTAGTTCTTTGCAACGCGTTTTTGTTGGAATTAATGAAGGGTAGCAAACTGGCTTTACAAAAGAAATATAATATTTTTGGTGTAGAAAATAGTGTTTTCAAGTTTCTTTTGAATATTATTTTTAAGAGCATTTTAGAGGCATTCTGAGCTGCTTTTCAAGTTTTATGCATTTCACTAAGTTACTTTAAACACACACACACACACACAACATAACTTTATCCAAGGAGCAGTTATATAACATTCAAATTTTTAAAAGTAAACTCCCAATCTCTTTTTATGTATCTTCCTACTTTTATTCCATCATCAATCTATCACAAATTCATGTATCACAGTCCTTACATGGAGTTTACTAAAATGCCAACAATGTTGCTTGATTCTTCCTCAGTTACGCCTGTGCAGTCAGTAAGAAGTGGCCATTTCATCCTGAATCACAGATTACTAGTGATTTTGTAAATATTTAAGTGATTCAAAAACCTCTCTGAGTATTCTGACAATATAGTCAGTGCAGACAATAAAGAAGCTACAGAAATCTCAAACGCTGCAACTTTTGTTGAGAGTGAAGATGCATCACCACTTCTCATTTGCTTTACTTTCAAGTTCACTGTATTTTGCATTATTGATTTCTCTATTCAAAAGTCTGGTGTATGTGGCATTCCCTAAATGTACCAATATGCCATTAAAAAAAAGGAAAACAGTGTTGTGTCACTATTATTCTCTGTGGTCAATCCACCACTAATTTCAGAGTTCGATCCCAAACATTTTGACCACACTGAGACTTTTCTTCACAGGGAAACTGGTTTCAGGAACAGTTTCATTTAACATCTTCTGCTTTGGAGCTGTAAGTATGTTATTAAAATCTCCTACCTCTTGTTATTGGGAGAGAAGAAAAGAACAAAATAACTTTTTAAGAGCTATTAACTTCCCACTTTTTCCTCGGTCTAGGTGTTTCCATTACCTTTCTGCCTATAGCAGATTTTAGGCATTTTTTTACCTTTCTGTGTGTATTAAAGTACGTGTGCAGAACCTGTTCCCAAGTTCACAAATGCAGACTCCCCACCCCACACACCTAGTAGGTACCCCAATTCACACACATCCCATTATGTTCACACATGTTGCTCTTTTCCTGTTGTTGCATACTTGTTTATGTGTGTACCTAAGATCTTTTCCTTTTGCAAGGATGGTAATAATGAGGCCTTCCAGATGTTAGTGAACTGCACAGCTAATAGTGGTGATGCTGGGAACTGCAAACCAAGAACATCTGAGGGGTGAAGGATCCCAAATCCTGTCCTAAAGGGGTGTGTGTTTACAAATATCTGTGTGTGAGAGACCAAATATAGTTGTGTTTTCAGGACCCCAATGTCTATTTAACTGAATGTAACTGTAAGACAGAAAAAGAACACTAATCCTCTTCCAACAATGAGATTTTGGTTGAAATACTTTATTTTTAACACATGATATACATTAATTAACATAAAATTTAGAATAACAAGTGCATTACGTTACAGCATGTATTACAAAGTCCTTCCTGTCCCATCCCCATCCCCATCCCCCCCACCTTTCTTTCATTCATACTGGCCATGTACTTGACAAGAATGTCACACCAGAAAGAATAAATTTCCAGAACATGAAATGCCTTACATTTTTTGGATATCAATACACACAAAGAGAAATCTAAAAGGCTATTTTAATTGATAGACCAAATATTTTATTCTTGCCATGTGTTCTATACATTTTAATGGGTTTAATCTTACAGTTTAATTACATTCCAGGAAGATTTTTCTGTTTTATATGCATTTATTTTGATTGCTGTAAGATGTTGAGTCCTATTTCTGTAGGAAAGGTGAGATCAAGGGCCCTTCTACCCTGCCATATGAATTCCAGATTTATCTACTTTGAAATTGATTATATGCCAGTGTTGAATCATATAATACAGTTCAAAGTAGATGTGATTTGATAATCTAGATGATATGGTCATGTAGAAGGGGCCCTAAATGAATTGCTTTATCATCACAATTTCTCTTTGTAATTGACAAAGCCCTGGGGATTCACTGTAATAACAAGAACCTGAATCCATGTCACAAACGATGCAGACCATCCCTGAGTAAATTAAAATATGTTCCATGATGATATACTGAACATATTTAGAACAATGGGGTCATCCTGTAAGTTCCCTTATTTTTTCAACATCCAATTTACCTGCATCTTTCTCCATTTTGCTCCCCACAGGTATGCAGGACTATAACTCACAGCATCCACATCTCCTAGTCAAGTTTGCTGGGTGATAAGATAATTGCAGGCCAACATATTTAGGGGGTATCACATTGAGCAAAGATATCCTAGGGCAAAGTTTTGCAGGCAAATGATCCTCCAATTTTCCACCTGAGGCATACTACTGATAGGCTGACATATCCAGTGTTATCAAGAACCTCTCACAATCCCTGAAGCAGAGTGGTGCATAAATAACACCCCGCAAAAGCCATTTCTATTAAGAAATGTTGCATGAACTTTTTGAGGTGCACAACCACAGCCTGGGAGCTGCAGCGGACACTTAAGAAGGAGATACCCTTATAACCCTTGCCACCCAGCTCCCTTAAATCTGATTTTTAAGCCCCCAAAGTAATACTTTTCCCAGGCTAAAATAGTCCCTGGGTAGTGGTTTTGGCTATAAAAGCTTATTTAATTCTCTCCATTCCCAAGTAGAAAAAGTAGAAAAGTGATCAAAAGTGACTTCTAGTTGCTTGACACATCTCTTCTGGTTGTTACATGAATCACACTGTGAGTTGGAAAGAGCCAAAATGAATCTCAGTGAATGCCTACCACTGCATTAAACATATGAACTTTTATGTGCCATTTTTAAAAAATAAAAAGTCAAAACTTGCCAAAAACAGGAGTATGGTCATCAACTATAAAGACTGTAAGAGCATCTTAAGTAAGAAACAGGCACATCTATAATTTTATTGCAGACAACCACAAAGTGAAATTCAAGGATAAACAATATTTGGAGACACCAGTTCACAACTGATCTTGAATACTCAGCAGATGAAGACTGGTTAGTACTTGGATAAGGAACTGCCATTGAATATCAGATAGTGTGTGTTATATTTCAGAGGAAGACAACAACAACAACCAACCTCTGATGTAAGAAAACCTTAGGAAATGTATGAAGTCATCATAAGATGATGAATGAGTCCACTTGAAATAACTTGAAGGCACACACACAGAGAAAAAGGCACTTTCATGGACACAGAAACATGCAAAATGCATCTATTATTGCAGAATTTATTTAAAACATTCCAAGAGGAAGCTAATTGTAAAAATGTATACATTAAACAAAACTGTACAAAAATGTGAAAATCAGGGGCAGGCACATGGAAATGCATGGATTTTTATGCAGATTTTTCAGGTGTAAAGGTTGCAAAATCATGAGGAACAAAAATAAACTACCCTTTGAAAAAATGAGATGGACATACTATCCTTCTCTTTTGAAGAAACAGGTCAGCCAACAGATCTAATGCTTACTTTATGGGATTCTTTGTTGTGGATTGCTCTAAATTCTTCCACAAATAAATTAATTAGTAACTCATTTGAGATATCATTTTATAGAGTATTTTGGTAAACTTACGATCAGGTGTGAGAACTCTCTTGTACTAAATAGTGCAGAAAACAAAATGTCAACTCAACAAGAGGATATATCATTAGCCCTACTCATTGTAGATATAATAATTATCCCAGTGGACAACTGAGAGCAAACAGTCATTGGCCAAAACTGCAAAACTAGGCTGTGAGCAACAGTGCAAAAATTCTCCAAATAAATGGTGCCATAAATGCCTATGGAAAGCTAGGCAAATTGTGGTGCTTGCTCTCCATCTTGTGGTAGTCACGGGAAATACAGGTTGAGTATGTTAATACTAGATGTGGATTTGTTTTTGTTTTTTCTGACATTAAGTCCAGTCATGTCAGATTCTGGGGGTTGGCGCTCATCTCCATTTCTAAGCCATAGAACCGCCGTTGTCTGTAGACACCTCCAAGGTCATGTGGCCAGCATGACTGCATGGAGTACTGTTACTTTCCCGCCAGAGTGATACCTATTGATCTACTCACATTTGCATGTTTCTGAACTGCTAGGTTGGCAGAAGTTGGGGCTAACAGCAGGAGTGCATGCCACTCCCTAGATTCAAACCTGCAACCTTTTTAAGAAGGCTCTTTTTAGTCATCCACTTAGAAGGAAGATACTTGCTGTGTAAGGTCCTTGATAGAAGACTTATAAGCCATCTTTCTGTTCAAGACAGACAGCAACACAGATGTCACATATTAAAACAAATCCCTGCCAGTGCAGCCAAATTTAAAACAAAATTACATAGTGTTAATTGCCATACTTTCAGGTGAGTCTAGGAAGTGCATTTGCATTATTACTTTTCTGACAAACAAACACAAATTGAAATTAAACAAGTGCAAGTCCAGAGGAGGGCACCCATGATGTTTGTTTGTGTGTGTGTGTCAAGAGTGACTTGAAAAACTGTAATTCACTTCTGGTGTGAGAGAATTGGCCGTCTGCAAGGATGATGCTCAGGGGACACCAGGATGTGTTTGATGTTTTACCATCCTGATGGGAGGCTTCTCTCCTGTCCCCGCATAGGGAGCTGAAGCTGACAGAGGGAGTTCAACCCACTATCCCCAGATTCGAACTGCTGACCTGTTGGTTGACACAAGGGTTTAACCCATTGTGCCATTGGGGGCTCTGGAACTCAACCCTAACAGAAACAACTTAGGGAGATATTTAATCTGGAGAAAATTGAAAGGTGATGTGATAGACATCTTTAAATAATCATGTAGGAGATGGAGCAAACTCACTTTCCATTGCTCCAAAGACTAAGGTTTTCAATTGGCCATTTTGTGTTGATAAAGAAAACAAGAACCTTTGTGTCTCCTTAAAGACTAACAAATGTTTCCACAATTTTACAGGGACAACAGCCCATGAAATGTGTAAAGGACATTCTAGCCTTCCAAAGCTCTTGTCATAATATATTAGTTCACCCTTTATTTGCTTCAAGATCAACAATTGTTTTGGGGCAACAGCGTGGAATGGCTACTCTTCTAGAATGGAGCCCATTAGTTGAGAAGGAATATTGCAGTTATCATTTAGGAAAAAGGTGGACTATTATCCTCATATCATGCCCAGGGCCACAACTGTTAGCCAGCTTTCCAATTCTATATGAGTGATGTGATAACAATTATCCCAATACATAAAAAATATACATGCAAAAAGCACAATTTCATTTGGTTCTAATAATGGTGAGAGTTTGGAAGGAATGTGTTCTTTTAATAGCATCATGGGGCACAAAAACCTACGCTCTTAAGAGAAACGGCTCTCTTTCCCACGGTTTAACTTTAAGCAAGGAAGAGATTTGCATCTTCATAAATTCCCTCTCACAGATTAAGATGATGTCCCTAAAAACTTGCATAAGAAACTGGCATGGTATGAAATCTTATCCAGCTAAACTAGCATACATATGTATGACAGGTTGTTGGATTTTTTGCGTGAGTTATTTATGTCACTCTGAATTCCTGGAGTGTACAGAACAGAAAGAACAGACAGTACTCTCACGCCTAAAAGCAAAACTATGCAGCCCATGTCTTAATAAGGCTTTGGGCTCATTTCATTTCAAGTGATGCTCTTAGCTTTCAAGTGTTGCTTGAAAAAAGCCTGTTACCTAAACCAGAGCATGCTACTTTTTAAATACAGAGCAATTCCCTTCATAGCCAAATGGATGATCAAACATGGTGTCTACAGAATATATTTCCATCAGAGGTAACATAAATGCTATAGTGTGGACTCATGAAAATTTGTTTTTGGGAAGAAGGACATATTAGTCTGTTGCTGCTACTATTATTCTCAAATCTGAATAGGTTTACTGATTGGAAAGGCAACCTGGGACACTAAGATCTCAGTGCTCCAAGCCAACTTGGAAAGTGGGTTGTTATAGGTTTTTCAGGCTGAATGAACATGTTCTAGAGGCATTTTCTCCTGACGTTTCACCTGCATCTGTGGCAGGCATCCTCACAACCTCTGAGATTGCCTGCCACAGATGCAAGTGAAATGTCAGGAGAGAATACTTCTAGAACATGGCCATACAGCCCAAAATAACCTATAACAACCCAGTGATTCTGGCCATGAAAGCCTTTGACAATATATTGACAGAAAGGAGAAGTCACCATTCTCACATTCAGGACAATGGAATGTATAAGAATGGTGTGAGCCTAGCATGCTTCCTCTCTACCCATTGTTTCTTCCACATTTTTATAATGCTTAAATAGGGCCAGAGTTTACATTTGTAACAAATTGAATATTTCTGTTTGTCATCAAGCAGGGAGCTACAGGGAGCTTCCTGTGTGGAGCCCATGACTGCCTTGATGAACATCCAGGAAACCTCTTTTCTTCTTTCCTTAGGACCCCTCACAAGAGGGCCCCAACATTCAGAGCAAACCTAAGCAACCACACAATCTATTCTGAAGTAGAAACCACTCTATATGTGTCTGTATGTGTCTCACAAGCACAAAGCCAACAACAAATAACCCTGATTGAGTTTTTAAGGCTTCTTCAAATGTTTCCATTAAAAAAGACAATTGCATGTTATCAAAGCAATAATTTAAAATATGTTTGTATAAAAATAATCCATTCTCACAAGTAAAAGGCACATATAGTGGATCTTTGGAAAGCCCTTTAAAGCAGGATATGGACACTGCTAAAGCCACTTAAAGCACAACCCTATGCATCTTTGCTCAGACATTAAGGCCTATTGGTTTTAATGGACTTACTCCCTGATCAGTGCGTATAAGAGTGCAGTCTGAATTATATCTTTGGCATAAGAAAATAGCATATCATTTGGAAATGTAGCCTTTCATTTGCTGTGGACCCTTGGCAGTAGACCACATAAGCTGTTTCTTCTTATTGTTTGCTTGATGAGTCTTCCATGTACAACATGCAAATGTTTCTAACATGTCTTCCTATGATGATTGGGGAAAACCCCAATACCTTTTTGGCTCCTTTCAAGATTTTTGAATCTAAAATGAGAAAACAAACAAACAAATCAAAAACAGAGTGGGTAAGTGAAACATTGGAGTCAGATGAGCAATCACAGGAGAGTCTTCTTTCATCACATATTTCACCCCAACGTTTCACCCAGTTTTCCAACCTTCTCTAAACTGATGCTCTCCAGATCTGATGAACTTTAACTTCCATAATCCTCATATAACATGATGGCAGAGAATGACTGGAATTGTGCAATGCATCAGGGACACGAGGGGCCTGTTCATGCCACAGGATTATAGTACTATTACTCCACTTTAACTGCTATTGTTTTATCCTCAAGAATTCTGGTCAAAGTACCTCTCCCTAACTGACAGTCCCAAGATTCAAGATAATGGAAACATGGCTAATCATAATGCTATAATTCTAGAGTGTGAATGGGATCTAGATTGTTGAAAGCTGTTCTAGCCAATGCCTGGTAAATTAATTAGGGAATGGGCTGTGATTCAGAATGCTAACATGGACTAATAGATTATTTTGTCGTAAATTAATTTTAAAAATTCAAACACTCCCTTCTACCTATTTTTCAGTTAATGATAGTATTCTGATGACCAAACTCTTAGATACTAAAAAATAAAAGTCCATACATTTTGTATAATTCCCAGGGGTCTCATCCTCCTAGTCTGAATGAAAAATCCAATTTGTTTCCAGCAGTACCAAATCCATGAAGAAAGAAAGAAGATAATTCCCAAGACTGCTGAAGTATGAATCACTGCTGTAACATGCCAAAATAATCACCAGGTCACAAGATATAAAAATCAATACTTCTAAATTACAAGGACTGCAAAGCACATGATGGGGGGGGGGGGGGGGGAGGAGAATCTCTTGAGCCACAATGTTTCAGCAGAATAATAGAAATTAGGATAATGCCCAAATAAGAAATATTCTGAACTGATACTATAGTTATGCTTCTGGAATTCAAGAGTAGATACGTACCTTATAGACTCCTTTAGGCAATTGCAGTTGGTGCCTACAACGCTAAAATACAATTGCTCAGCCATTAAGTCCTACCATCCCCAGATATCCAGTAAACAGCTGGGGATACTGTCTGAGGGCCTTTCCAGACAGGCCCTATATCCCAGAACCTGATTCTAGGTTTTCTGGTTTAAACTGGATTATATGAGTCCACATTTCTGGGATAAATAGAAAACCTGGGTTCAGATCCTGTCTGGAAGGACCCTAAGTTAGTACAGAATGTATTCCCACACATCTGGAGGGCATCAAGTTGGAGTAGGCTGTACAATGACAAGGAAAGCACCCTTACAACATACCATATACAGTGGGACCTTGATACCTCTGGCTGAGAAAGGCTGTATACAAATGTGGTAAATAAATAAATAAATACCTGCTGTTGTTTAATCCCAGGAACCCCTATGGTTACCAAAATCTACAGATGCTCATGTCCAAGTATATATAATGCTGTAGTAAAATGATGCCCTTTATAAAAATGGCAAATCAAAGTTTACTTTTTGGATTTCTTTTCTTTTTAAAAAAAAATTCAAACCATGAATGGCTCAGTCTTTGGAGGCAGAATCTGTGGATACAGAAAGCTGGCTATATACACTTCTGCCTCCTATCAAAAATGTACTGATGAAACCCTAGAATTAGACTTATCTGTATACTCATCCCAAATGTATCTGAGAGTTCTATGATATGAAAACATTGGCTTATATGTCTAAACAGACAGGTTCATACTGACTATATCCACACTATATAGCAATAGCAGTCTGATACCTTTTTAACTGCCATAACTCTGTCTTATGGGATGCTGGGATATGTAGTTTGGTACTTGGAATTCTCTGCTAGAGAGCCCTTGTGTTCCCATTCTTACAAGAGATCTGAGAGTGAAAGAGTTCTTTTTCCCAACTTTGTTGCAAAAGGAGCCACCTGGATACCTCCTTCTATCTTGTTATTTTCCCCTGCAGATATTTTCTTCTGCAATGAATTAGGAAGAGCATAGGCTGGTGTAACAGCGGGTTACACTAGTCGATGCAATCCACAGTGATCCAGGCAATATTTCCTGGTTCCAGATGGTGCATAAAGAACTTTATCAGCCTTGCCAAAAATATGTAGCCATGAATTGTGACATATGTCATTGGGGCCCCACATCTCAGATATTTCTGAGACATTCCTTCTTCCTGATGTTAGAATGCTTCCAAAACAGGTTTCAGGCCAAGAAAAAGAAGCCCAACTGCATTTGAAAAGGAAACAAAAACCTCAATATATTACCTGGGTTACAGCAATACATGAAAAATGCTAACCCGGCAGCAACGCTGAAGCAAGCGAGAAAAAATGTAGGGCCTAGAGAAGAAAGGAGAAATCAGCTATTTATTACAACAGCAGAGAGAGAATAACATTGCATATTCAAATTAATGGATCACTGACTGCAATCCTTGTTACCATGCCTGACTACACTGATTCAAATGTAGCTCCAATAACTATATTTGTTTTGTGCTTCATGTACTGTGGTATATGATTACTATTTCACAGAGCAATTATTTTGCATTACAATTATGGACCATGAATGCCTTTATTTCTTGCAAACTGCAAGGGGGAAATCCATTCCAAGAAATAAAATAGGAAAAGGTATATCAAATAAATCTGACTATAACATTACGAAGATAACCACATGATGCCTCTAGAAACCACGGGTGCATATACATGAGAAGTTGGAGCTGACAGAGGGGAGCTCACCCCATTCCCCAAATTCAAACCACCGACCTTTCAGTCAGCAGTTCATTGAACCACCCAGGGCTCCTATCAAGCTTCAGGGAAAAAACAATATTGTATATATTCATGTATAAGTCTAGAAATTGTAATCAGAAAATTAACTCCATCCCTCCCAAATTGGGATAACTTCTCTTTGAATCTGTGTAAGTAATTTACCTTAATTGTTCTCAAAAAAGGAACTTCTCTTAGTAGACTGCCAGAAGGCAAAACCTTAGTCCAGGGGTCCTAAACTATGGCCCGGGGGCTGGATATGGCCCTCCAAGGTCATTTACCCGGCTTTCGCTCAGGGTCAACCTAAGTCTGAAACAACTTGAAAGCACACAACAACAACAACAATCCTATCTCATCAGCCAAAAGCAGGCCCATAATTCCCATTGAAATACTAATAAATTTATATTTGTTAAAATTGTTCATTTTAATTATTGTATTGTTTTAAGTGTTTTTTGAACTATAAATAAGATATGTGCAGTGTGCATAGGAAATCATTCATTTTTTTTCAAATTATAATCCGGCCCTCCAACACTTTGAGGGACTGTGACCTGGCCCCCTGTTTAAAAGGTTTGGGGACCCCTGCCTTAGTCCATCACAGGAAAAACTAAAGGAATGTAAGCATTTATTTATGGATTATTTATTTATTTATTTATTCATTCATAGTATTTGGATCCCACTTTGTCTCTCTTAAGGAGACTCAAAGCAAATGAAGTCTGTTTCCTTCACTGTGATGCCACTTTGAGCTTTTTTGAAGGCTAGTGTAGTTAATGGCTGCTCTAGCACCAAGGCAGCGCTAGCACTTTCTCCACTTAATGGAATGATCAATGGGTCAGATCAAAATCCTTAATTTTGGCCCTAAAAGCAGCTTTTGACTTTTACATGAGATAAAATTATAGTCAAGCATGTAAGGTACTTGTACAGTACTTATTTGTTTCAGTGGTACTTGTATGGACAGATTATACCCTGGTTCTTCTAACTCCTAGAATATTTTAGATTTTATTACATCTGGCAATTAGTTCAAACAATCCAGAAATTACATTTCTATAACTTTTTAAATAATCAAAGTACATTAAAATAGATTTCATGGAAACAAATGATAACTACGTGCATTCTACTCCTTGTTAACCATACGAGGAAGCAGTGATGTAACCAACAATATGTGATACATATTATTTACCCCTGTCATTTAGAACATATTGCTCCTTCTCAGGGTTTATCCCTGTGGAATCTGAGGTTTCTAGAAACAAAAGCAACACACCAAAAAGTTAGTATTGTATTCAGGCGGACACACTTTCAAAGCAAATCATGCAAAGCAGAAGGAAAGAAATCACAAATTTTCAAAACATTATCACAATAAAACATAAAACGACTACCAATCCTTCCCAGACATTATGCCAGTGCTCAAATAAGGAAGAGAAGTAAGAAGGAATCACAAAAGTATATAGACTTCTTGGGATGGAGAAAGAAATGCTACCCTCGGCTGAAGCAACAGATCTGTGAAGGTGAAATATTCATGGGGCCAAAGCGACTGACTTTGTGAAACTTCATGTATCAAAATGATACTGCAGGGAATTGGGAAGAAATGTGCTTTCACTTCAGGCTAGGCCTAAAGTCTATTTAATTATCTGTTCTGAAAGGGTTCTCTTTACAGATGTTGCCATTGCATAAAAAAGAATGATTGCCTTCCTAGAGCTTCTGATTTTTCTTCTTCATTTTTATAGCCAATTTGCAGCTTAAGGCATTTTCCATTGACTTTTTAGTGTGTTGTTGTACCTGCAGTCCCATCAGTATGCATCTAACAGCAGAAGTGCTGCATCCCACCAAAGTCGAATGGTACCAAGCTATGCTCATTTCTGAACACCGAGTGGAAATGGATCCAAAACCAACCCTCCTTTCCACACCTTTGAATAAACTTTTCATCTGCTAATAGAAGTACTGGAGAATGATATTACATAGCATGGCAAAGATTAACTCAGCTAAGAGAAAAGAAAGGCCCGTTTTCCTTCCACTCTTAAACACATGCAAAATATGCAGACCTTAAACATTTGTACTCTGAGACAATGCACAACACATGCTGAAGATATAAATGACTGTGTCTGAAAGCATTTTGAGCATTTCTCAAAAGTCAGGTGTTTCCCCTTCAGATAGTACTCTTGCATTTTCACATCACATTTTCTCCATTTTTGCCAGACAGGATTTGAGTACCATATTTGTAAACCTGGGTTTTAGAATAGTAGGAAGGAGAAAAGTAGTTGGGAGATGGAGAAAGAGAGAGGGTTGCATCTGATGAAGTAGACTTAAGTCTATGAAAGCTGATACTACCAATTTCTTTCTCTTAGTCATAAAAGTATTACAAGACCCCTTTGAATACTAACAAGGAAGGGGTTAAGCACAGCCAACCCTCCTGTCTTTTCCTAACTGCAAATTGCCCTTGAAACCCATCCGTCTTCAGGACCTTGGGACTTCAATGTAACAAATGCAGTCATCCCTCCACATTTGTAGTTTTTACTTTTGCAGATTTGATCATTCACAGATTTGAGAAAAACTGTTATCCTCTAATGTAACTCTACTTCCTTTAGTCATACTGGAGAACCTAGAGAGTTCTAGAGATAACACCTCTCTAAGAATCTCTAAGTCAGTGGTTCTCAACCTATGGGTCCCCAGGTTTTTTGGCCTACAACTCCCAGAAATCCCAGCCAGTTTACCAGCTGTTAGGATTTCTGGAAGTTGAAGGCCAAAACATCTTGGGGTCTCAGAGGTTGAGAACCACCCCTCTAGGTCCTCCAGAATGTTTCTATAGTCATTTCAGTGGAAGCTGATGACAGATTTTGCTGGAAGACCAAGACATCCCTAGAGAGGTGTTCTTGGGTTAAAAAAAATAGCAATGTCCTTATTCATGGTTTTTTCCACTTTCGTGGGAGACCATAGCAAACATGGAGGGCTGACCATCATTTGTCCCAGCATGCAGTCAGTGCAAGATATACTGTATAACACAAACAATCAAAAGCTATAAAGCAGTTATGTGGCACAAACAACCAAAAGCTTAGCGCTCATACTGAGAAAGGAGCTCCTTTAAAACTCCAGGTATCTGGAACTGACTGATCCTTTTGCCTTGATATTGAATCATGCTGAGCCACAACTACAGATGCAATTTGTTAATCTGTGTGTTCTCATAAAGGCTAAAGAACAGAAGCTTTCTACTGCTACTCAGTTATAGAAGTTGGTGGGAAATTAAAGTTGTGGAAAGTGTGCAGGCAGGATTCTGAAATCACATATGCTTGTACTTCGATCTTCCTGCAACATAGGAAGCTGCACAAAGGCCATCACAGAATACATCCATCAACTGTGATCATCCATTAACAAACTGGGTTTATGATATATTGATTCAAAGATTAAAATTAGCTGACATCCTCCATTCCATGGTAAATTAAACTGGGGCCTCTGTCCTATACACATGGCCAACTCTTGTACTAAGCTTTCCTATGAGAGAAGGAAATATATTAAAATAAAGCAATCTGATATTTTATTACCACTAGTGTCAAAGCTGATGGCTAATTTGTCTCAAAAGTACTGCAGCTGGAACCAATTCTATACATTTTTGCTCAGTTTCATTAAATTCAATGGAACTGTCTCCCTAGTTAAGTGGATATAGTGCATTCTTTTGCATATCAACTTGGAAGCATTTCAATGGAACTTACTTCTAAGCAAATATCTACAAGGTTGCAGATCCTAGAGTACCACCAATTCGATCAACTGGAGGATAGCAACTATCTTGTGGTCCTCTAGATATTGTTGGGCTGCAAGCCCCAGCAGTTCTTATTGCCATAGGCAAGGAACCCTCTGGTGTGCTATCCTACAATGTCTCAAGGTCTACATGCTTCCTACTCTACCATTAATAAAGAAGAGGCCAGTATCAAGTATGATAGTCAAGACCTCCAGCAGTGAAATTTCAAATTTTCTTTCTGACTCTTAAGAAAGCTTGCTTACTACAACAACTTCCACAATACTTAACTGTAGCCATGCTGACCAGGAGTTCATAGGAATTGTTGGCTAAGAATTCAAAGGGCGCTAACAGAGTTTCTAAAGGCTGGTTGACAACAGAGACATCTCTACTCAGGAAGACCTCTTCACACATTATATTTTTTAGATAAACACCTAAAGTTTTTCTGCTTGAAGACTACATCTCAAAATGTAAATCCATAAATGGGACAAGTGCATGTTTGGGAGCACACATATCAATGATACGAAATCCATGACTTACTGCAACTTCCTTAAACAACCCTTAGCCAAAGAAACCTGGATCTGCCACCATATAATGAGTAAATTCGCCCTCAATTCACTAGACAAGCCTGCCTCTCTCATACACTCTCTTGCTGTCTGCCTCATGGTTGCCTTTAATTTGAATTTTTAAAAGAAAGGATAGAACTGTTATTAAAACAAGATCCTAAACACATTGAGCAGATTATTATTATTAAAAGCTATTCCTAAACACATTCAGCAGATTTCACTGGAGAAGAAACAATGTGGAAAATAATTTTTGAAGGCTACAACTCCAAAATGCTAGTTAAGGGATTCTGGGAGAGGTAGTCTTAAACAAAAAACCCTTTCCCAAATGCTGCAGGATCAATCCTCTAAGATTATCATAAGCCTCGGGAGCCCCCGGTGGCGCAGTGGGTTAAACCCCTGTGCCGGCAGGACTGAAGACCGACAGGTCGCAGGTTCGAATCCGGGGAGAGGTGGATGAGCTCCCTCTGTCAGTTCCAGCTCTCCAAGCGGGGGCATGAGAGAAGCCTTGCACAAGGATGATAAAAACATCAAATCATCTGGGCGTCCCCTGGGCAACGTCCTTGCAGACGGCCAATTCTCTCACACCAGAAGCGACTTGCAGTTTCTCAAGTCGCTCCTGACACACACACACAAAAATCATAAGCCTCCTTACCCATGGTATATCTACACCAGTGGTTCTCAACCTGTGGGTCCCCAGGTGTTTTGGCCTCCAACTCCCAGGAATCCCAGCCAGTTTACCAGCTGTTAGGCTTTCTGGGAGTTGAAGTCCAAAAACATCTGGGGACCCCAGGTTGAGAACCACTGATCTACACTATCGAATTAATTCATTTTGACATTGCTTTAACTCTCATGTTTTAAGGATATGGAATCTTGGGTTTTGTAGTTTGGTAAGGCACCAGCACTCCTTGGCAGTGAAGACTAAACACCTGGTAAAATAACAACTCCCATGATTTCAAAATATTGAGCCAAGGGAGTTAAAATGGTGTCAAACTGCATTAATTCTACAATGTAGATGTACCCAGAGTTTCCTAGACAGTACTAACTACTTCAACTTAGCACCTACAAAAGAGTGGAAATTGGGGGGAAATAACTATCTATTTGCTCTTCCAGGAGTTCAGAAGAGTTACCTAATGTTGCTGCCTTTCATGCTGTTTCAGCTAAAATGATATGCCAGGAACTAAATCTATTGATTTTAGTTTTATCACAGTCACCACAGAAGAAGGGGGTGCTTACCAAATCAACAGAAGTGAGATAATATATACATTGAGACTAATACACTGCCAGAACCAAATACTCACACATTATGAGGAGAGGAGAGAGAATAGTCCATCTATGACTCATCTTTGCTACCTGCAGTGTGTTTATTAGAATAATACTACGTTGAAATCAAAGAAGATTTTCCTTTCTATGCTGAGAAATAACATACTGTGAAAGGTAGAACCTGAGGAATACTAATATTCCTTCTTTCAGATACAGCTCCACAATTGCAGATGCTGCAAACCTTATGCCTTCCTTGTCTTTAATTGTGTGTTCAAGGTTAACTAGAGACCCTACTGCCACAATGATATGAAAGCAGCTTGTGAACTCTCATTAGGAGGGAACACATTGGCCACCACAACCCAAAACTATGCTCAAAGCTGTCTAGGGAAGTGGAATCAATTCAAATGCAAAATCAGAGATGACTATGTGCTGCCACTGCCTATATATCCCCATTAAGTATGGTCATAAGTTTTGGGCATTTCATCTATACTGGACCATTTCCCCTAGACCTCTATTAGGTCAATGAAAATGGCATTTCTTTCAGCCTTAGACAGTATATTAGTTACATTTTTTGTTGTTTATTCATTCTTTTGCTTCCGACTCTTTGTGACCTCAAGGACCAACCCACGCCAGAGCTCCCTGTCTGTTGCTGCCACCCCCAGCTCCTTCAACGTAAAACCAGTCACTTCAAGGATAACATCCATCCATCTTATCCTTGGTCGATCTCACTTCCTCTTCCCTTCCATTTTCCCCAGCATCATTCTCTTCTCCAAGCTTCCCTGTCTTCCCATTATGTGGCCAAAGTACTTCATCTTTGCCTCTAATATCCTTCCCTCCACTGAGCAGTTAGGCTTTATTTCCTGGAGTATGGACTGGTTGGATCTTCTTGCAGTCCAAGGCACTCTCGGATTTTCCTCCAACACCACAGTTCAAAAGTGTCTATCTTCCTTCACTCAGCCTTCCTTACGGTTCAGCTCTCGCATCCATACGTTACTATAGGGAATACCATTACTTTAACTATGTGGATCCTCGCTGCCAGTGTGATGTCTCTACTCTTCACTATTTCATTGAGATTTCTCTCCTCCCAAGAAGTAAACGTCTTCTAATTTCCTGGCTGCAGTCTGCATCTGCAGTAATTTTTGCACCTAGAAATATAAAGTCTGTCACTGCCTCCATGTTTTCCCCCCTCTATTTGCCAGTTATCAATCAGTCAGTTTGCCATAATCTTTGTTTTTTGATGTTTAACTGCAACTCAGCTTTTGGACTTCCTCCTTTCACCTTGGTTATAAGGCTCCTCGGCTCCTCCTCGCTTTCAGCCATCAAAGTGGTATCATCTGCATATCTTATTACATTGGTTACTACTATATCCTAGCAATTGGATATACAGGAGTTACACACAGCAACTGGATAGTACAAATCAGTTTCATTTGGATGTAAGCTTAAATCATTGGGGATTTAAGCGTCCCACTTTCACAGACCCATCTGGTGAAGACATGGGGAGAAATTCCCTCCCATGGGAGGTACTGGCTGGCCCCTTCTCTGCTCTTTAAGGTGGCAGGTAAATACCTTTCTATTTGATGATTAATTGCTTGTGCAGATGGATGTTAATATGGAAGATGGACTGTATTTCTTTCCACTGTTTTTAAATAATTTTATACATTTCAAAATGTATAAAATGAACTACCTCGTTCAATTACTTTATCTTGTTTTAGTCTTTGTTGTAAGCAGATGCTGAGAGAAAGGCAAGATGAACTGATACCATAGATGACTGGATAGGTTGGTGGGTAGGCAAGCAGGCAGGCAGTTATATTCAATATGGACAAAGTATGGCTTTGGAACTGATGCAGGGCCCTTCCACACAGCCATATAACCCAGAATATCAAGGCAGAAAATCCCACAATATCTGCTTTGAACTGGGTTATCTGAGTCCACACTGCAATATATTCCAGTTCAGAGCAGATAATGTGGGATTTAATTCACCTGTGTGGAAGGGGCCATATATTCCTAAAGTTGATTTTGCACTCCCCAATATCCCTAGACCACAATTTTTCTGGCAAAAATTGAATCCCTTCGGGGAGAGAGGGCAGGTTATAAATAAAGTATTATTATTATGTTATTAAAAAGGAAGGGCAAACTTCCAGGGAATACTATCCACCTTTTACTTAGGCCCCATAGTCTCCTCCAGCATTAAACATTTTTAAAACCATGTTTTTCAAAAACAGATGTGAACTTCTGGTCATTCCTAGTTTTGTTTAGGGAGGTGTTCTGTGAGGAGGGGTTGGTATTTAAGACAATCTCTATGATCCTCAGAGGACTAAAGACAGAAAATTGTCATATAACCCCCTTGCAGCTATGCCTGAGGCATTAGTATTTAATTGAACATCACAATTGATCTAAGACCTTCAGGGGACTGACAGTGCAATCTCTTCAAGACATTAGAGTGCTCTAAAGTCTAAGCCCTCTGACACTTCCAAAGCCCTTCTGGGCTTCTGCCAATAAGAGTATTATGATGCTCTTCATCCATTTGTCTCCTCTATACATGGAAATAATCTAGACCACTTTCAAGATTGCCCCAATGTTCCTCTATGGCAGGATGTGTGATTAACAGCCGATAAATTACTGGATCTCAAATAACTACAGCAGGGATGGGCAGCGTACAGCTTATACGTCTATCACTCATATAAACCCAGGCAGCATGGCCAATGGCCACAGATATTGGGAACTGTAGTCCAAAGTATCTAAAAATACTCTTGCCCATAACCACTTCTCCAGATTTTCCTAAAAACATTAAACAGTTTGGAAATGTGAGTTGTGTATTTAAATATAACTGCAGTCAGAGATGGAGAACTAGTTGCAGCTGGAAATCAAATGTCAATAATAAACCTTTCACATACACATATGTGAATGAACACTACATTTGTCTTTGTGAGAAATATTAAAAGAGACAGAAATCTGAACCATGAAAATACATGATATCCTTCCTCATAGAAAGGAAATTAGCTGCAGTACTTGACTCTGTAATCATTTCAGAGAACATATAGATTCTAAATAGTCTTTGATATTGATTCTGTTGGAGACATACAGCAAGAACTCAAAGAACAAGGAACGCTAAAAGACAGGCATATCTTCTCCTGGGCAAATCCACCATCTTAATCCTAAATCCATCTTTTGTTACTCATAAAATGAGCCTAAATATTTGTTTGAAAACCAAAAGCTACAAGATTTCAATAGCACCCTATTGGTGTGCAAATACAGCTGCAACAGATACTAATAAACATTGGGTTGTCAGATCCTTCTTTGGGTGTTTCCAAGAAAGAGCACACAGGACGTTTCATTTCGTTCCAGAAAGGAGGCAAGTCACAGCATAGGAAGAGTCTGCTCTCTAACAGAATGATGGGGAAAAGCTGTCAACACTCCAACTTACTTAGAATTTTCCTGCTTGGCAAGTTATTATACAGTTGTTCAGCATTGATCTGCAAAGCACGGTAGAATTCTTGACACGGTTTGTCACCTTTCTTCTGCAAGTGGGCTATAAGGTTTGACAACCGGCTGTGAAGGGAAGCTTTGGGACTTCGGAACTACAAAAGAGAAAGGCTCTGATTAGGGAGAACGAAAGGGACAACGTTCACTGTGGCAAGCATGACGTTAAGGCAAGTTTTGTCTCATTTCTATGGCATGTAAAAAAAAAAAGAGTATAAAGTTAACTTTGTAGTTTTTTGAATGTCTGTACAACATGACAGGAAGTTGTTGCCAAAGGAGAATTAAAAAGAGATTTTCCAATGCCTAATAGACATCAGTATACAAACTTCAGAAAAAACAAGCAGCAGTGTTCAGTGCTTAAAAGCATGAATTAATAAATTACATACAGTATGACCTCCATATCCATGGAATCAATACCCACAGTTTCACTTTATTGTTGTTGTTATTAACTGCCATCCAGTTGACTTTGACTCATGGTGACCCTACGAATAAGAGACATGCATGTCCCCCTATCATTAGGTCTTGCAGACTCAGGGCCATGGCTTCCTTGATTGAGTATATTCATCTGTAATGCAGTCTTCTTCTTTTCCTTCTGCTTTTTACCTTAATAAGATGAAAATCAATAGGAATAAGGTAGACTGTACTACTGCGCATTATTAGGTTGCCTTCGACAATACACTGAGGATTATTGTTTCAGTCATATCTTCTTTAAAAAAAATGTTCTTTCTAGGTATTTTGTATGTCATCCAGCAAAAATCAGCCACATGTTGATCTAGTGTCTACATCCAAGGAAGTTTCTAGAAAAAATGAAATGCAAAGATACAGAATGGGGGACGTCTGGCTCGATAGCAGTATGTGTGAAAAAGATCTTGTAGTCCTCATGGACAACAAGTTAAACATGAGCCAACAATGTCATGCAGCAGCTAAAAAGCCAATGAGATTTTGGTCTTCATAAATAGTAGTCTAGTGTCTAGATTCAGGGTAGTCATGCTACCCCTCTATTCTGCCTTGGTTAGACCACACCTGGAATATTGTGTCCAGTTCTGGGCACCACATTTGAAGAGAGATATTGACAATCTGGAATGTGTCCAGAGGAGGGCGACTAAAATGATCAAGGGTCTGAAGAACAAGTCCTTATGAGGAGCGGCTTAAAGAGCTGGGCATGTTTAGCCTGAAGAAGAGAAGGCTGAAAGGAGACATTATAGCCATGTATAAATATGTGAGAGGAAGTCATAGGGAGGAGGGAGCAAGTTTTTTTTTCTACTGCCCTGGAGACTAGGACGCGGAACAATGGCTTCAAATTACAAGAAAGGAGATTCTACCTGAACATTAGGAAGAACTTCCTGACAGTGAGAGCTTTTCAGCAGTGGAACTCTCTGCCCTGGAGTATGGTTGAGGTTCCTTCTTTGGAGGTTTTTAAACAGAGGCTGGATGACCATCTGTCGGGGGTGCTTTGAATGCAATTTTCCTGCTTCTTGGCAGGGGGTTGGACTGGATGGCCCATGAGGTCTCTTTCAACTCTATGATTTTAACACAGTTGTACTAAATGACATAGAAATGCTGGAGAAGTTTTCTTTATGGATGTTGTCTAGGTCATTCAGTGTAATTCTTAGATATCCTTCCACTGGAAGTCACACATATCAATAAGTGGGTTCACATTTCCATGATAATTCCAGGAGATATCTCCCATGGATATGGCGATCATAGTGTGGATATATGTGTATTCAGACTTTAAACTCAATACTCTAGGGAAGGGGAAGATGTAGTCCAGATGTTGCCAGATTGCAAATCCCTTTAATTCTAGAACATGAAACCGTGGATATGACCAAACACCATTAAATTATCTCCCTTCCAGACCCAGCATACCATAGAGCTACATTTGAGAGGTATCTCACCAAATTCATATAGAAACCATCCCCCCCCCCCACCACCACCACCACCACCACCACAAGGCATGGGTAAGAGATACCATGGATAAGGGTTCATTCTTTTAACTACCTTTTCAGCTTCTTTATTAGTGAGAATTTGGGGGTAAACTCTGTTTAGCTGAAGGATGATTTTGTCAACCAGCTGTTCACTCAGTCTGTTGTTGCTTGTTAGAAAAAATGTGTCTTGCTGTAAACGATCACAGTACGTCTGATCTACAAGAACAGAGCATTTTTTTTAAAAAAAAAAACTGGTTATCACAAAGCACAGCTCATAGTAAATACTAAATAATTCAATTTCAATAATGAATGATTCACACTCGGATGTGATAATGACACAATTCAGACATAACCTGACAAAGCCTTATATGAAGGAACCCTTACTATGGTTGACACTCGTGAAATATGTAATATATAATCATTCAGAAATGAACACATATGAAAATTTATACAGCAAATGCCATATGTTCATAGTACTATGCAAACACAACCACTTCCCTTTAAGACAGATTTCTAGTTGAACTTAGAAGTCCCTGGTCATCATCTGACATTCTTAACTCTATTACAGTAGACATTATCTTCACACTGAGAAGATGCAAAGTAGTATCTTAAATTTGATGGCTGGCGGGAGATCTAAAATGGCTCAGTCTTTTCAATAATGTATTACACTAAGTATCTCATAAACTGTGAGCAGGCTTTATCTATTAATTTCAGAGTAGGAGTCTGACAGAGCTTGACCTTTCCTAAGCCTGAGATTAGAATCATGGATAGGAAGCATATAGTCTCTGGGCCACACAAAGCCCTAAGCAAAACAAATTCACAAAAATACTAATTCCCTTGTTTTCCCCTTCTTTTTCTCTCTCTTCCTAAAGACAATTGCAGCCCAAGGGATTGAGTTCTCATCTGAAATAAAGTGTGCCCCACCCATACCATATTTCAGCAAAACAAAACAAAAATTATTTTAGAAAATGGAAATTGCTTCTCACTGCAATTTTGGAGAAATGAAGCCCCTCAAACTTGCATGTATACATGCACCACTTTAGGCAGAAACACATGGGAAGGGGGTACACCAGCGTGTTCTCTTGATTCTCCCCAACTCCCCTTTTTTGGTCAGATACAACACAGGCTAAGTTACCATGCCCTAAGAGATTACAAAACAATTAATAAAGCTTAGATAAAGCAAATATGCTTCTCAGGGCCTAATTCTTGTTCTTCAAATAGAAGCAATGGAGGTGGTAAAGATCATAGTGGGTGGGAAAGAAATAAAATGTTACTCCATTCCTTCCTGCCACCTGTCTGATGTTTAAATAAGAAAAAATAGATATGACTGCTTTAGCCCACAGCCTAGAACATACTATGCATGCTTAGAAGAAGACTCATTAAAAAAGAACCAACATCAAAAATAGAATTTATGGACTACATTTAATTGTTAGTCCCAGCAGAGCAGACCCATTGATAAGTGAGGCTTGTAAATGCAACATTAGCTAAGTGCAGGTGATCTAAACTTCTACAGTATTTTATTTGAAATGCAGGATGGGAGGCAGCTGGCTTGACAACATTACATATGAAAGGGGTTTCTTCCAACTCTATGATTCCAGGCTGGAATGAATTGGCTACAGCAGTATTTCTCAACCTTCCTAATGCCGCAACCCCATAATACAGTTCCTCATGTTGTGGTGACCCCCAACCATAAAAATATTTTCATTGCTATTTCATAATTGTAATTTTGCTACTGTTATGAATCAGATATTTATGAATGTAAATATCTGATATGCAGAATGTATTTTCATTCACTGGACCGAATTTGGCACAAATACCCGACACGCCCAAATTTGAATAGTGGTGGGGTTGGGGGAGTGATGGATTTTGTCATTTGGAAGTTGTAGTTGCTGGGATTTATAGTTCACCTACAATCAAAGAGCATTCTGAACTCCACCAACAATGGAATTGAACCACACTTGGCACATGGAACTCCCATGACCAACAGAAAAATAGATGTAGGTGTTGTAGTTCACCTACATCTAGAGAGCACAGTGGACTCAACAATGATGGATCTGGACCAAACTTGGCACGAATACTCAATATGCCCAAATGTGAATACTGGCTGAGTTTGGGGGAAATTGACCTTGACATTTGGGAGTTGTAGTTGCTGGGATTTATAGTTCACCTACAATCAAAGAGCATTCTGAACCCCACCAATGATAGAATTGGACCAAACTTCCCACACAGAATCCCCATGACTTCTGACACCCCTCGCAACTCCCCCAGGGGTCTTGGCCCCCAGGTTGAGAAACGCTGGGTTACAGAGAAGTCTAGATAGAACTAATGGAGATAATAATAATAATTTAATAGATTAAACATAATATTAAATATTTGACAAGTTATATCAGAACACAGATAGTTGAAATTCTCTCTAAATGCTTTAGAAGAAAGGGATGGTGTTACTTAGCTCTAGAATGTCACTATTGGTAATAACTGGGTCCCCAAGGGTGCCACAATACAAAAAGCTCTCTTTCACATCCCACCAACAGACCTCAAACCTTTGCCTGTAGCTTTAAACAATTCTTCCTCTGTGCATGAGGCAGGGCATTGTGAGCAAGCATACAGATACGGAGTTGTTTGTTCTGCTCCATAGTCACACAAGGTGGAGGACTGGGAAGTTGATTATCACTGACTAGTACAGGCATCTTCAAACTGTGGTCTACCCATGATTGGTCCTCTAGCTCCTAGAATCCCTGACCACTGAATAAGCTAGCTAGGGTTTCTGGGAGTTGGAGGCCAAAACAGCTGGAAGGTCACAGTTTGAGGATGCCTGGACATGTGTGATGAAATTCTCCCTGTTCTGTTAGATTTTAGGACACAAAGCAATATTAAGCAATACTAAGTACATGCATTGTGAATGAAGCACATTTGAATGCTTAAATTATGTATCTGCCTTCAAATCCAAACAATTGAAAGAGAAACTGCTAAGCAAGCCAGCCTAAGAACACTCAAATTGTACTTTTAATGCTGCATAAGCAAACATGGGATCATTTTCTAATTAGCACTTCAAAATCCAGACATTTCTGCAGTAATAAGATGTGGGAAGAAAGTTTAGCTTTTAAGATTTCATTTTCTTCTCATTCTATGTTTTTACTTTTTAATAATATGATTTTCAATAGGTCCAAAGAAGTATTCACAAAAAAAATACCCTCCCTCGATAATTACAATAAGTGAGTCATTCCTATTAAAATGAAAAGGGCTATCTCTTGACATTGCACAAGTTTTGCAACATCATAGAGTCGACTGGGTTTCCTCTAGGGCCTAGACTCTTACCATTCATCCCATAAAATTAAGGTTTCTAATGGCAAGCAATGCATTGTCTCCAATTGTTTTAGTGCAAATTAATAAAATTAATGTACTTTGTTGTACATATCATTCTTTCCTGGCTGAGATGTTATATGATCTTGTTCTTGTCAGCATATGGTGAGAAAGAAAGGCTCAGTATTCAGGAGGTCAGGTCAAATGTCACACTTTGAAAGAATAATTAAGAATGGATGGCCAATGGATAAGACAAAATCAGCAACAAGACTCAGAGAAGCAGGCAGCTCATATGTTCTCTAACTCTAAAATCAGGACAGTAAATAAAGAGTAACATTAAAAAAAAGCCAGGGGAATTCCAGATATGAAACAATCAGGGTCACCTAACACCTCCTAACAAAGGATTCCCCCAGGCAGGAAGCATTCAGTCTTTGAAGCTACAAGGACTTTCAATGCTAATCAAGGTGGTCAATTGCAACATTCACACCAGCCTCAAGCAAACAAGAGTTCTTTCTCCCATCCTAGACATTCCACAGATATATAAACTTCACTTGCCTAGTTTCCAATTGACATCATAACTTCTGAGGATGCCTGCCATAGATGTGCGTGAAATGTCAGGAGAGAATGCTTCTGGAACATGGCCATACAGGCCAGAAATCTCACAGAAACCCAGTAATTCCAGCCATGAAAGTCTTCAACAACAGGATTGCAACTGTTTTGTGCAAGACATTTTCTATAACTACATGTCGGTTGTAAGTGTATATTAGAAATCTCTTTCCTCTCCTGGTTTTTTTTCGTACAGTTCAACCTTGACTAGACGTTGTTTTGAACAGAAATGCACATTTCTCCTCTTTACAGTGTAAAGCATCCAGCACAGACTGGCAAACTCAGGAACAGCTGATGGGACTCCACCCTTCCAGAATTTCCCAATAATATATTTAAATATCTTTGACATAATCAGCATGTTAATAGCATGCCCTTGCATAAAAGTCACCCCTAAGAAGTCACACATATTATGTGACAGAGCACAAGTCAGATTCATATAACTTCTCAAGATGAGTGGCAGTTATTGAGATCTTCTTTTAGATAGCAAATCCCTCACGACATATTCCAGAGTTCTTTTGAAGTTCTCAGACTTTGTATCTGAATGTGCTATTTATACACATGGGTCAAAGCATTCTTGGATGTGTGGAACTTAATGGAGGATAAAGTTTTCAATGCTTACAAACCATCATGGCTGTATATTATTTTCAGGGGCAGAGAAAGCAAGCCACTGAATATTAACTGTGGATAAATAAGGGCAGGAAGATCTTCCCAAGTCAAACCTGTGAATTTTTAATTGGTTACCACACAAATAAAATGTTGTGCCAAGTGCCTTTGGTTTAACCCTGGGATTCTAAAACTTAAAACCAAGGGCATATTGGTCACCCAGACTGTTGGGAGGCCAAATGATAGTTTGGAAAAAATGAATGAATTCCTAAGCATACTGCACATATCTTATTTGTAGTGCAAAAAAACCCCATGAAAGTATAATACAATATTTAAAATGAAGAACAATTTTAACCAATAGAAACTTACCAGTACTTCGATGGGAAGTGTGGGTCTGCTTTTGGCTGATGAGATAGTCAAGTTAATTAGGATTGTTGTGGCGTCTTATGCCTTCAAGTCATTTCAGACTTAGGGTCACCCAAAATCTAAAGTTTAGGGTAGGGGCCAGGTAAATGATCTTGGAGGGCATCATCCAGATTCTATGGCCTTAATTTGGGGACCCCTGGTTTGAGCTAAAATCCATTTCAAAATGCTTAAGTAGTTCAAAAGTTATTTAGATCCAGTCCTAAAGCTCTAGGACAGTGGTTCCCAACCTTTTTTAAAAACTAGGGACCACTTTGGCCAGGGATCACTTGACCTGGAACCACTCTCCAACTAAAGAGTTTCAAATCAGTTTTTGGTCAACTTTAGATTTGATTTGGTTATTGGGGGTGCTGATTCAGAAAACTGCATTGGATAGACCACATCAGCTCTAGTTTCTGATACAAAACATATGCCATTATCTGTAGGCATGAACAATAGTCGCTATCTGCTTGCCCACAGAAAACCATATTTAATCATCTAGAACAGATGTAGTCTATTCAATGCAATTTTCTGAATCAGCACCTCATATAAGCCCAGGAACAAAATTAAAACCAAGACATCAAGATTTTTTTTTTGGGTTGGCCTGTGCTATTATCCATGGATTTTACTTATGCTCATGTAAAAAGAGAGAGAGAAGGGGATGGGACTGAGGTTGAAGAAAAATACAAAAAGTGGAGCGCAAGACTCCATAAACTGTACCCAGCAGCTTTCTCTCACCTCCTCACCACGGGCGCATGGTCACAAGGAAGGGGGCATGGTCTGTGGTATATTTGTAACGTGTAGTAACGTTGAGGCCGCGGACCATATTTTAGTTCTTGTGGACCACTGGTGCATTGAACCATAGGAACATTGAACGTAAGGAAACTTATTTCTGAATAAACATTCATAGAACAGAGCTGTAAACTGCCAAGAAAACAAGTCACATTTAAACTGAGTTTTTATTCGCTTTGGGATTTTTTTCAGTATCCACTGCCACAAATCACAGAAGCAACATGCAACATTGTATTTGCAAGGAAAAGAGATCACTCTTTCCTAAATTAACATTTTAGGAAACTAGAATTATGCCTGCAACCACAGCTCTTTAAATTATGCCTCCAAACAACTTCAGCCATTATCCAAAAGCTTTGTGCTGACCCATTAAAAACCCTGCATGTTTTACTGCAGAGATAATTATGCAGTGTAAGCATCTTTGGGATTTCAGATATTTCTTTTTGAAATTTTTCTTCAGTAAACAGCAAATGTGAGATAACATAGGCACAGTAAAGGTAGAATTTCCAAAGATACTGTTCTGATCAAAATGCAGACAAGAACAACTAAATGGTGCTGATTTTATGCTTGGGGCACATTTATGGTAAAACAATGATAGAAAGGAACTGGCTTGGGTATTTGTACAAAATCATACAATTAAAGGTCTTACAAAATGCAATGGCCAGATCTGGTTTAAAGGTCTTCCTCTTCATTGATTTTAAGAATAGTTAGCACATCTCCTTCTCATGTTGTGGTTCCCATTTCACAGTTACCTTTTTAAAATGTACCTCCACTTACATATCAGTACTAACACTAATTGTTGTCGTACCTATCAGTCCTCTTTGACATCTTGCCAGAGTCTCAGTAGGGAAAGGATTTTAATTTTATTTGTATGACTGTAATACTGTCTGAAAGGAATATCCTACTTCCCATAGCTACAAATGGCCCACACTAATGATGAAATTGATCCAAAATATTTCTGAAACATTACTGCAGATTAGTATTTTTAGGGTTTTACTTTGGCAACTGTTCTGTTTCTGTTGCCATTAACAAAATAGTTAAAAATCCAGGCCATAATCCATCTTTAGCTTTATTCCCTCACCAAGCAGTAAGTGGTGTACATCACAGGCTCTGAATTCAACAGATACCAAAATAAATTTAGTCTTATCTTAGATCCACTACGGAAACAGATATTGATGTTGGGCTAGAGCTATTTCAGTGAAACATCCAAAGATTTTTTCAAACTGGAGTGCCATTTTATCACCACAAAACAACACATTTTATTTCTATAATGAAACTGGAGAAGAAAATCTAAAAAGTTATTGTTTCCATGAAACAAAGAGATGCAGGCAATCTAATTAGTTTCATGCATGAATAATGTTTATAGCATAAGCAAAAACCTGCTTGGGTTTGTTCATTTGATGTACTGTCTTTGCAACTGGTTTGGCAGCAGCAGAAAGAGCAGCATGCAGTAGCTTGATGGATCAGCTGAGGTTTCATTTCAGACACAGATGACACTTGGGCTGATAGCTCAGCACTGACTGCGACACAGCAAATGAGCTATGCTGAAGGCAGAAAGGGATCTTGTAGTATCTTTGAGACTAACTGAGAAAAAGACATTGATAGCATGAGCTTTCATAGACTAAGGGTGCATCAACATGCAGAATTAGTGAAATGTTGTAATGCTATGGAATTATGGGATCTGTAGTTTTACTAGGTCTTTAGCCTTCTCTGTGATGGTGCTTAACCACCCAACAACTCCCAATATTTCATAGTATGGATGTACCCATACCCAACATAAAAACCATTATACCACATTGGCTCCCTTTGCTTGGTTGGTTTATGCAAGTTTTAAATGTTTGCAATTGAGCAGAACTCTCCTGAGTATTTGTAGTGAATTGCTTTCAGATTGGCAATGTTTCATCTCTCTCTCTCTCTCTCTCTCTCTCTCTCTCTCTCTCTCTCACCCTTTTGAGACTGAGAAAAAGTAGTTGCTAGGACAAGCTTTTGTAGACCTGGGCTGTATTAATTCTACATTGCAGAATTAATGAAATGTGACACTATTCTAACTGCCACAAATCAATGCTATGGATTCCTGGGATTTGTAGTTTGGTAAAGCACCGGTACTATCTAGGAGAGACAGCAAAAAACCTCATAAAACTGCAACTCCCATATTTCCATAGCATTGAGCCATGTCACTTATAGTGCTGTGAAACTGCATTTATTCTACAGGGTAGATGCACCCTTAGGCCCCTTCTACAGTGGCATATAATGCAGATTATCCAATTTAAACTGGATCATATGGTAGTGCAGACTCATACAATCAAGTTTAAAGCAGATGATCTGCATTCAGAAATTAGATTATATGGCAGTCTATATGGGGCCTCAGCCTACTTCCTCTCCATGCATCAGAGGAAGCCGACTAAGGGCACTTCCAAACAGGGCTAAAATCCACACTGAAGCAAGTTTTTAAAAGCCACTTTGGCATGAGTTTTTGTTCCCACGAGGCCCCCAAGCAGGCAGGGTGTCTAGATGCTAACCTGGAAACTACCAGAATATCACCCAGACACCAAGAAGCCCAGCCCCCACCCCACCCCACCCCACCCCACCCCACCCCACCCCACCCCACCATCGGTTCTTGCTATTTGCTCTGAACTTCAAGTTATAAGAGGATAGCCTAGAGCCAAGTCACCTGGTAGACTATCTTCTATTTAGGTTGCATTAAACTTTGTGATATGAGGAGAAGGTCCTGCTGGTTGCCTACTTGTGTTCCTTTCATCCTGGTGAAGAGGAGGGCCTTCTCTGTTATGGTACCTGCCATGTAGAACAATTTCCCATGAGATCAGGTCTGCTTCTACTGCGGTAAGCTGCCACCAATAACTGAAAACATGCCTAATTGTCCATTTCTTTGATGGCTAAATGTTGGCAGCCCCTTTGGTTAAATTGCAAAATGTATTGGGTTAACTTTTACTGTTTCATCACAGTGTTACAACTTCATTCCATGTTTTTATTGTGCTGCTTTATTGCTGTAAATTGTTTTCTTTCGGGGGGGGGGGGTAAACAATGAAAAGCAATATGTAAGGGTATGTATGTATTGATCCTTATTTAAATAGATGAGCCATTTACAAGTATATCCAATGTATATTATGCTTTCATCTACTGTGGGGCTACAATTTTGTACAACCAGACTCTAAGGAAAAGAAAACAAATGACAGCGTGAGCTTAGGAGATTGAGGGAAAGGACATAGAAAGCTAGACTGAGCTGCTATTCTCAAGGTTTTTAAAACACACACCAAATCTCACAATGAAAACTTGGGTTTCTTGTTTTTAGTGGTTCTCTGCAAATGACACATTTTCATCAATAGGCTGTGTAATTGCAGCTCTGTCACAGGAATTGAAGGCAAAAAATCAAATGCAAATGGTTTGTTCAATATTTAATCAAAAGCCGACCCCAAAACAAACCATATCTCAAAGGATTACGTTGCCAAGCAATCTGGCAGTATAGAAAATAATAAAGCAGGTATTTTAGTGAACCAAACAAGAAGTAATGCTAACAAAACAAAATATTCATTGTTTTGGCCTTTGGGCTGTTCATAAAATGACAGAACATTATTCTTCCCATGAAGCAGGCAATTATGGTACTAACAATGATTGCTGAATGACCAGGTCATTATGATAACTGCAGATGGTTGAAACTGCCCCCCCCCCCCACAAAAACCCCCCACTTTTATTCATTCAGTTCTTGGGGAAAAATCAAACAAAGCCATCATTTCTTGCAAACTCTGCAAACATAGTGGGGATTTGATTGCTGGTGGCAGCAAAGAGGCTGTTATTATATGAGCATCATTAGATGAAAGAGAGATGTTAAAAAGCAGTTCAAGTGAGGCTTTTTCCAGATTTTGATTTTGAAGAGTGTTTCTCCACCCCTACCCTAGTTTTGACCCTTGAGAGCACACAGTTTTGCCAAGGGGATTTTTTTTCCTGCAGCTCCTCAGCTTATCAGACACAAGAGGCAAGCAAAGGCACTCCCAATCTGCTTTACTTGTGAACTTCTATGGGACATCTAAATGGGAACAGATTGAGAAAGACTGGTTCTCTGGCTAAATTAAACTGTGAAATGACCCTGTGTGTACAGGTTTATTTCATATGGACAAGCTATTTATTATCTTAGAAATACAGTCAGCCCTTCACATTCACTGGAGATAGATAGGGTGACAGTACCTCAATGAAAGTGGAAAACTGCAAATAAAAACACTTTTTTTCTTTCATCTGAGAAAATACCCACCTAGAAATCTCTAATGCTTTAAGCATGGCTCTATGGTCAACTTTCACTGGAAGATGGCCACAGAATCCCACTGGAGGACCTACAAATGCCATGGAGAGTGTTCTCTTTAGGAATCTCTGGGTTCCCCAGTGCAACTGTAGTCAACATCTGGCAGAAATGGATTACATAGTTGCACTGAAGGACTTAGAGCAGGCATGGGGAACCTTTGGCCCTCCAGGTGTGGTGGACTTCAACTCCCACAATTCCTTGAGGCCAAGGTAAGCCTTTGGGGCGAATGCCGAGCCTCAAGGAATTGTGGGAGTTGAAGTCCACCACACCTGGAGGGCCGAAGGTTCCTGACCCCTGACTTAGAGATTCCTAGAGGAAAACATATCAATGAAAATCTAATCATACCTTCAAAACCGAAAGCCAAAAATACGGATGGCCAAATATATATTTAAATAAGTCATAGACATTTGTTAGGCAAATCTGAAAGCCACTTTACCTTAGAAACTGGAGCACAACAATGAAACAATGATGTTATTTAATTTGGTGCTTCTCAAATTATAGGACTGGAGTGCTGCCAGTTGATGAGCTGTTGATGATGGCCAGTGGCACATTTCCAGGAAGGAAAGAAACAGATGCAGCCAATGGGGAGGAAATATAATATTGGTCCCTGTCACATTTGGGAAAAATAAATGATCTCCCACATTGGCTAGCCTGAGAACGTGAAGCACTGGTTTAGATTATCCATAAAAATATGGTTTCCAATTTGCTTTTTTGCTCTACTCAAGTTGGTGGCATTAAGCTACAAAGACCTAAATGATTTAGGAACACAACATCTGATATTTCTGCTTGGAATATAATCCTGCCTGGAATGTGTGATTTTCAAGTAAAAAAAGCCCTGTTGCATGCCCCATGACCCTGATGCAACAGGCTGGTTTTCTTGGTAGCAGTCCACAGACTATGGAACTCCCTGCTATACTGAACATCTAACAGCTGATCAAAACTGCACTCCTCCATGTGGTGTTTAGTGGCCTAATTGGCTTGAATCAGTTTTAAAATAATATTTTAAATATAATTTTAAAATGGATCATGTGATTTTAATTGATGTTTTAATGCTATGTTTAATGGGTTTGGTTTTAACATTTTTGTTTATTTACTGATGCATTAATATATAGCATTGAATTATTCCTTTTGTAAGACTACCCTGAGTCCCCTTCAGAGTTGAAAAGGGCAGGATATAAATGTGATAAATAAATAAATATTTTATTTGGTATTATTTTGGGAACTCTGGTCACAAACTTTTACAGAAACTGTGTGTAACCAAACAGTGGAAATTCGTGTGGAAGCAACTCAGGCCTTCGATGTCCATACATTGGATATCTTTTTAATCAATCCAGCTTTCTCCAACCTTCAGTTCTGTCAGAATACAACTTCCATTTTCCCAACTGAACTGAAAGTGGGTTTTCAATGGTGGAATAATGCCGACCCACTTATACACAGATTCCATAAACACAATTTCGCTTGATCACGTTCCAAATCCTATTTCCTTTGGAAGTTTTTTTATGGACCTCTCTAGCTCATCCAGTGTAATTGTATGGAATGCTTCCAGCACAAATGGAGCCAGCCCTCCACATTTTGTGGGTTTGACTTTTATGGATTTAATTGTTTACAGATTTCATTAAAATGTTCTAAGAATCTGTGTGTCTTCCAGTGCAACTTCCACCAGAAGTTGACAACAGAGTCATACTGAAGAAACTAGAGATTCATAAAGAGGTGTTCTCTCATGTAAAATAAACAGGTTTTTTTTTTTTTTGCAGTTCATCACATTTGCAGGGGTCCAACCTTAGTGAATGTGGAGGGCTAACTGTATAAACAAAATATAGGTTCGCTACTATCCACTGCTTCAGATATTTATGGGGATTGGGCTTACAACATATCTCCTATGGCTACAGGGGATCATACTATATATTCTTTATAGTAGTTATGGCAAACAATCTAAATTCAAACCAGAATTTCTCAAAACTATTAGACAGCTGTAACTCCCATTTTCCAGTCTACCATCAATTAATAGTTTATGGATTTAGGGTAAACACCAAAGAGAATAATAGCTGCCTAAGTTCCATGGCCTCTTTGGCTTCCACACTTGAAGGCCTTCTGGAAACAACAGACATCTGTCCTTAGAGATACAGTGCAAGACCCCAGAATTGCTTCACATTAAGAAACAGCTGTCAGATGCTGATAAGTTTTAGTCTCTGAAGATCTGGCTTTGAAATGACAGATTATAAGTGAAAAGCTCCAGGTCAAACAACAAGCTATATTCCTCATACAGGCATTTGCTCAGAAAAATGGTAACTCTGGAGGCCAGTAATACAAAATGAAGTCTATATATATGCAAAAACCAGGCAACCATTTCAACATGAGCCAAAAACGACCTATCACTTCAGGAGAGCAATACAAAACACCTGACCCTAATCAGCACTCAAGTAACTGTTGTTTTATGTCTACTCAACCTTTATTATCACCTTCACCCAAGTGAAAGGGAAACATTAAAATAAATGTTTCCCTTTCAAGTATCAGCATGTTCCTTCACAGAGAATTCAAATACCACAGCTATTTTTTGATAGTTCAGATACAGTCTATTAAATTAACTTGGTTGCTCAGTGCCATTTAATATTTCAGGTTAAGTACTTTATTGTTTTGAACTTCCTTTCAGCCACAAATCAATGGACAACTTGCAACTCAGAACAGAATTGCTCTGCAAATGGATCCCCCAAGAACAGATCCTGTTGTGGCTGTTCTTTGAAATTGAATAAAAAGCAATCTCTGAGTGTAGCTCTATCAGAATTCTCTATGCCTTTAGGTGAGCAGTGAAGGAGAACCAGACCCTGAAAGCTTAAAAACAAAAGCAAAGTGAGGATGGACCTGTTATCACTCCACCTACATTGTTTGATTCTCTGGATGTTGTACAGGGTTGAGCATCAAGTAGTCCTCCAAATGGTGTTGAGTTGCAGCTCTCAACATTCTTTACCACTGGATAAGGCTGGGTGTTACAGTCCAACAACAATTGGGGGCTGCACAGTTGTCTCGCCCTTGATTTGGAGGCACCTGAATGGAATCGGAACCAACTTTTTCAGGCTGCTAAAGTCAGACAAACCTGGTCCAAGTGCGTCCAAGATTCCCACCCCTATGGGAGATATGATAGCCATGTATAAATATGTGAGAGGAAGCCACAGGGAGGAGGGAGCAAGCTTGTTTTCTGCTTCCTTTGAGACTAGGACGCGGAACAATGGCTTCAAACTACAAGAGAGGAGATTCCATCTGAACACGAGGAAGAACTTCCTGACTGTGAGAGCTCTTCAGCAGTGGAACTCTCTGCCCCGGAGTGTGGTGGAGGCTCCTTCTTTGGAAGCTTTTAAACAGAGGCTGGATAGCCATCTGTCAGGGGTCATATTCCTGCTTCTTGGCAGGGGGTTGGACTGGATGGCCCATGAGGTCTCTTCCAACTCTTTGATTCTATGATTCTATGTATGAACAACCGCAAGAGCCGTATAATGGTACAATATTATTAAAGCAATACAAACAAAACTAAACCAGAGACTGAAGGAGACAAGGAGGTAGGTATGCAGAGTGATGGCTGAGAAAGAGAAAACAGGGATTACAGGTGCAGGTGAGAGAAGACAGCAAGCATTACAAGATAGAAATACATCAGAGGACTCTAATATCAATGAAAATACTGTAGGTATATTCACACTGCCATTCTAGCACTTCCATACCACTTAAATCGCCATAGTTCCATCCTTGTGAATTTTCTTTGAGGCACTTGGAATTCTTTGCGAGAAAGCTCTAGTGGTACAAATTAGGGAAGTAGGCTAGAGCGTTGCTTCAATGTTGGCAGTCCCATAATTTAGCATGAGTAAATGTTTTCTCAACACTATTGAGTGGCTGTTTTTGACATTTATACAAATCTGTTGTGCATGTTTACAGTGGAACATTGCAGAAGATGCTTCAGCTGTACTTCATAAAAAGGAAAAAACCTATTTAGCAAGCTAATTTGTTATCTGTAAATGTATAATTTTTATACCCATTTATTGGGCTGAAATGGGGTGCAAGTGGAAAAGTTTAAGAAATGGGCTAAAGAACTTTTATATAACCAAGCAGCAAATCCCAGGATTGTATAGGACACATTTATTATTTTGTTTTATTTACTCCATTTATATACCACTTTTCTCACCCATGGAGGACTGTTATAAATGTGCATTGTGGAACTTGAATTAAGCTGGAGAAAAGAAGTCATGTTAAGGAGAGAAGGGTTCTGGCACGCATAAGGCCACAAAGACAAGAAGGATTTATAGGGGCCAGAAGACAATGGGTTAATGGAGAGAGAAACCAGAAAAATCTGGATTATAATAATCTCAAAATACTGCTCTTGAGTTAATAAAAATGGAAGCAGCAGCTTCAGAATGGCGTTCCAGTTAGCTGACAACTTCAAAGATAAGCCTTTGCTGAGGTTCATCCTCAACTAGCAGTTTCAGTTGAAGCAATAAAACTTGATGAAAGGCTAAGAGCAAAAGACACAATTTCATTCTTTGTGGGTAAACTTTTTCTATTGCATGGAACAAGGCTATTCTAGGTCTAAAAAAGCTTTTCCAGCTAGTGTTTGCCAAAAATATTAGGTTGCACCAGGCCACACAGGCTCCGTTACTGATGCTGGTGACTCATGTCCACAGGCTGAGTCACTTGACACAATGCCATCTTTTTCAAGTTGAGTATTTAAAAGTGGTTTTTCAAGTGGACAGAATGCAAGAACACACAAAATAAAGCCAAGCCCTCTGTAAAACGCATGAATTCATATTTTTGTAAAACCCAGTAAGAGCAGATTTGGGCAATAAGGGAAAATGGGATCAAAATAAAGTTTCTGAGGGTGGAAATTACCTGTGTCTCTATATACTAATTAAATCTGTGAAAGAAATGAAATACAAAGCTGGTTCCCAAAGCTGTACATCTCAGAAAACATTTTGAGTTCTCCTGAATGGCAGTGAATTCTTGTATTGAACTCAGGAGGGCTTACTTCTGAGGAAATATACATAATGTTCATTGTTGCTTTGTGTCTTTAAGTCATTTCAGATTTATCGTACCACTGTAGCAAAATTTATTTGGCCAGATTTGTTCAGAAGTCTGGGGGCTTTTCCTCTGAGGCTGAGAGTGTGGTTCAACCAGTGGGCTTCATAGCAGAGATTTGAACCCTGGGTCAAAGGATGCATTTACACTGTAGAATGGCACTCGACACCACTTTAGTCATCTTGGTTCAATGCTATGGAATCCTAGGAGCTGTAGTTTGGTGAGGCACCAGCACTCTTAGTCAAAGAAGGTTAGGTAAAGGTAAAAGTTTCCCCTGACACTAAGTCTAGTCGTGTCCAACTCTGGGAGGTGGAGCTCATCCCCATTTCTAAGCTGAAGAGCTGGCGTTATCCATAGACACCTCCAAGGTCATGTGGCTAGCATAACTACATGGACGCCATTACCTTCCAGAAGAAAAAATACCTATTGATCTACTCACATTTGCATGTTTTCAATTTGCTGCCCTGATGGTGCAGCGGGTTAAACCACTGCGCTGCTGAACTTGACAGTTCGAATTCGAGGAGCAGAGTGAGCTCCCGCTCTTTGTTAGGCCAAGTTTCTGTCAACCTAGCAATTCGAAAACATGCAAATGTGAGTAGATCAATAGGTACAGCTTCTGGCCACATGACCTTGGAGGCTCTTCGGCATAGGAATGGAGATGAGCACCACGCCCCAGAGTTGGACACAACTAGACTTAATGCCAGAGGAAACCTTTACCTTCACCTAGGTTAGCAGAAGCTGGGGCTAACAGTGGGAGCTCACCCTGCTCCCCGGATTTGATCCACCAAGCTTTCAGTCAGCAGTTCAGCAGTTTAACCCACTGTGCCACTAGGGGGCCCTGGTTAAGAACATGTAAAACTACAACTTCTAAGATTTCAAAACATTGAGCCATGGTAGTTAAACTGGTCTCAAGCTCCATCCATTCCCCAGTGAAGATGCCCCCATAGTAAAACTCTACACATTACTGACTATCATGCAAGATTGAAGAGAGCAATTCCTGTTGCACACAACTCACAAAGGCAGTGTGACTAAGCCAGGAGGAATGTATCTGCACCCAAGTCATAACAGTCTGGAGACATTTACTCTTGCCAGTGCTGATCTGCAGAGGAACTTGCTCCACAAACACATGCACAAAGCAAAGGACAGAGGCACATCTTTACACTCGCATGCATCCTTTACTTAGGACAAAGGGTGCATCCACACTGCAGAATTAATTCAGTTTGATATCTGCATTATCAAGATATCAGAAATGCTGGACCACTCTAACAACTACCATGCCAGGCTACACTGAGAAGCCCTTGAAATCCACAAGCATGTGGACAATTTCAACAGAAAGGAAGAAACCATAAAAATGAACAAAATCTGGCTACCAATATTTTAAAAATCTAAAATTGTTACAGTAAATAAAGAACAAAACTCAAACACAAAGGAACCCCAGACAAGAAACAGTCAGGGACAGCTTACCACCCCTCAACAAAGGATTCCCCCAGGCAGGAAGAATCTACGGCGTGCTAATCAAGGTGTCCAACTGAAACATTCACACCTAGCTCCAACAGACAAGAGTTCTTTCTCCCACCCTGGACTTTCCAGGGATACATAACCCCAATTTTCCTAGTTTCCTACAGACCTCACAAACTCGGAGGATGCCTGCCAGAGACGTAGGCAAAACGTCAAGAGAGAGTGCTTCTAGAGCATGGCCACACAGCCCGAAAAACCTACAACAACCCAGTGATTGCAGCCATGAAAGCCTTCGACAATACAGTTTGATATCACTGATAGAGCCATGGCTCAAATGTTATGGAATCATAGGTGTTAATAGTTTTCCAAGGTCTGTAGCTTTCCTTGCCGAAGAGTGCTGGTACCTCACCAAACTACAAATCCCACGAAATGGTGCCAAATTGCATGGATCTTACAAACAACAAGGCAGGCTGCACAATGAGGAGCGCCTGGGCTGCTGCCTTTCCTTTCCAGCCCTTGTGGGGCTCTCCTGCCTTTCCTCTCCGCGCCCCCTGCAGCCCAGACATGGTACGCCCCGCCGCCCCTTAATCCCGCGGGAGAGGAATGTACCAACCTGGCATCATGGCGGACGGCGGGGAGGAATGTGAGTGGAGACACTTCCTTACACAAAGGCTGCCGGTCCCGCCCGCTGCGAGCTGGGAAGGGCGCGCCTTAGTCCTTTCTTCCTTCAACGGGCTCGAGTTACAAGCAAACAAGCCTCATCTCCCCGGCAGGCGAAAAGGAGCCCTCTCCCTCCCTTTTTTCCTACAAGGCAGCAAAAAGTTGCTTGGGCCAGACTTGACAAAGCCATGCAAAAGCCTCCTCCTCCTCCTCGCCTAATTATCTAGAAAAGTTCTTCGAAAAGAACACAGTTTCAGGCTCCAGAAAAACACTGTTGGGCCAAAGCAGCAGCATTTCACCTTCAGGCAGCGTCTACACAGTGGAATTAATGCAGTTTGACACCCCTTTAACTGCTTGTGGAATCCTGGGATTTGTAGTTTGGTGAGGCACCAGTACTGGAATGTGTCCAGAGGCGGGCGACTAAAATGATCAAGGGTCTGGAGAACAAGCCCTATGAGGAGCGGCTTGAAGAGCTGGGTGTGTTTAGCTTGAAGAAGAGAAGGCTAAGAGTAGACATGTTAGCCATGCATAAGTATGTGAGAGGGAGTCATACGGAGGAGGGAGCAAGCTTGTTTTCTGCTGCCCTGGAGACTATGTCGCAATGAAACAATGCCTTCAAACTACGAGAAAGGAGATTCCATCTGAACATTAGGAAAAACTTCCTGATGGTGAGAGCCATTCAGCAGTGGAACTCTCTGCCCCAGAGTGTGGTGGAGGCTCCTTCTTTGGAGGCTTTTAAATAGAGGCTGGATGGCCATTTGTCAGCAGGGGGTTGGACTGGATGGCCCATGAGGTCTCTTCCAACTCTATGATATTCTGTGATTCTAAGGTAGCAAGAAGTTGCTTGTGCCAGACTTGACAAAGCCTTGCAGAAGCCACCGCCACCTCCTCCTCTTCGCATAACTATCTCGAAAAGTTCTTCGAAAAGTATGCAGATTTCTGGCTCAAGAAAAACACCATTGGGCCAAAGTAGCAGCATTTCACCCTAAGGCTGCATCTGCACTGTGGAATTAATGCAGTTTGACACTCCTTTAACTGCTTGTGGAATCTTGGGATTTGTAATTTACTGAGGCACCAGTACTTTGGCAGAGAAGCAAACATTCCCACAATTCCATAGCCTTGAGCCATGACAATTCTAAGAGGTGTCAAACTGCATCCTGGGAGACCAGGATTAAGACCCTTGCTCTGACAGGGGAACCCACTGAGTGCGCTTGGGCAAGTCACTTTCTCTCAGCCTCTGAGGAAGGAGCCCCTGGTAGCACAATGGGTTAAACCCTTGTGCAGGCAGGATTGAAGACCGACGAGTCAGAGGTTCGAATCCAGGGAGAGCACGGATGAGTTCCCAGCTGTCAGCTCCAGCTCCCCGTGCAGTGACATGAGAGAAGCCTCCCACAAGGATGGTAAAACATCAAAACATCTGGGCAGCATCCTTGCAGATGGCCAATTCTCTCACACCAGAAGCAACTTGCAGATTCTAAAGTCATACCTGACGTGGAAAAAAAGCCTCTGAGGAAAGTAAAGGCAAAGCAGTTCTGAACCAATCTTGCCACGAAAATGCCATGATAAGATTGGCGTAACTAGAAATGCTTAAATCACACAGTAACAAGCTCAGTTGTATAAACAAACTACAAATAAATATATGCTGGACTTTGAAAAATGTTTAAATTTGGCCTAAGCTTAAAAGTGATGCTTAGTTCCCTTTTCCCAATATTACAATTAATATTCTTTTTTTCCAGGGCCAGGAAGGTAGTAATTACAGTGGCTTCCTAGCCCACTTCTTCACAATGGGAAAAAATGAATGCTCTGCAGTTCAGATGTCAGAAATGCATGCTTTTAAATGGAGATAAAGGTCAAATTCCTTTTATGGAAACAACAGGAGCATTTTAATACTAGACGGGTCCAGCACCGTGATTCCATTTTAACTGCCATGACAAAAGCCCATGAAATCCTGGGAGCCATAATTGAGGGAGGCGTATGAATACTGTAAAGGCATCAGATCACATATTATTTTGAAAGTTAAGCATGATCAGTACTGGCTAGCACTTGGATGGGAGACAACTTCCAAATACCAAGTGCTGTAGGCTATATTTCAGAGGAAGCAACTGGCAAAACCATACCCGAGTATTCCTTTCTAAAGAAAACCCCATGTAATTTATAGGGTCACCATAACTCAAGAGGCAACCTAAAGGCACATTTAGAATTCGGCTAGAGCACTCCAGTGCCTTCCCAAACTACAGAGCCCAAGATGCCACCAGATGTAGTCATAGCGACCACAGAATCAGTGGTATAAATGTATGGTGTTAAACAGTGGTTCTCAACCTTTTTTTGACCAGGGACCACTTTGACCAGTCAACTTTAGATGACCCAGTTCAAAGTTGATATTCTGGGTTATATGGCTGTGTGGAAGGGCCCTCAAAACCTGCAGCTAGTACAAAATGAAGCAGCTCAACTGGTGATTGGAATATCATATAGACAGCATGGAATTGGTCTACTTGCCATTATGTTTCTGGTTTGAACTCAAGGTGCTCATGATGATATTTAAAGCCTTAAATGACTTGGGGTTTCAATAGCTGAGGGAACACCTCTCCTCCTAAGTGCCTGCCTGAGGATTAAATTCTGCTCGGTAGGGGCTCCTCTATGATCTACCAGTGAATTCAATATATCATTTTGGGACATGGAGGAAGATCTTCTCAGCCATGGCACCTCAAATGTGGCATGCTCTTTTCCTGCAGGCCCAACTAGCACCAATATTTATACACCTTAGGCACCAAGTATAATTGATATAATTATAACGCATATAATTTAGTATAATTCATATAATTTGAGCAACTGAATGTTTACCAAAGACTCTAGGCTTCATTAAGTCAACCCGAAACTGTTATATACAGTCTTTAAAACTTGTACATTCTTAAACCCTGTTTTTTTTTACTTTTTGCGTTTTAATATATCTTAGCTTATTCAAATTATCTTACTTTTAAAAGCTCATTTAAGCGGCATAATGTTATTTGTAAGGTAGCTAGAGATCTCTTGATATGAGGTGAAATATAAATATGTCAACAAACAAACAAACAAATGTGGACAAGAAGGGAATGTTTTGTACACTAAATCAGCAGATGTAGCATTCAGAATTGTTTAAAGTAACTAATCAACATGGAAATCCTACATTATCTGAGTATGGACTCAGATAACCCAGTTCAAAGCAGATATTGTGGAATTTCCTGCCTCGATATTCTGGGATATAGGGCTGTGTGGAAGGGCCCCTTCTTGAAAGTATTAACTATAACTGCAGAGAACTCTGTGTGTGTGTGTGTGGGGGGGGGGGGGGGGGGTTCTTAACTAAGTAACTAAGCAACATGGAAAGTTAAAAGGCTTATTGAAAGTATGTAACTACAACTGTAGAAAACTGCCTGTGTTTTGGTGACTACATAACTAATCAACATGAATGTTTAAAAATGATTTGAAAGTATGCAACTATAACCGCTGAGAGCTGTCTGTAACTAGGTAACTAATCAACATGGAAAGTTAAAAAGCTACTTGAAAGTATGTACTTAAAATTGCAGGGAACTATCTGTAACTGAGTAACTAATCAGCATGGAAAGTTAAAAACCTACTTGAAGGTATATGCAACTATAACTGTAGAGGACTGTCTATGTCTGTAACTAAGTAATTAATCAACATGAAAGTTAAAAAGTTTATTGAAAGCATGCAACTATAACTGTAGAGAACTGCCTGTTTGTAACTGTAGCAAACTGTAGTTTAAAAGTAACCTTTCAAGCTCGGCTGTTATCATTGATTTTCTGGTCCCCAATGTAAGGAAGTACGTGCTCCCATAGGGCCTTAAAATCATGGTATCCTTTCCCAAAGTCAGTGCTTTCTCTCTTGCCAAAGCTGAATATATGCAGCCCTATACAGTGCAGAAATACACATACCATATTTTTTTAGAACTAAGGCTGCATCTACACTGTAGATGGCTGTAGTTTGACACAACTTCAACTGCCATGGCTCAATGATTTGGAATCAAGGGAGTTGTAGCGTTACAAGATTTTTAGTCTTCCCTGCTAAAGAGTGTTGATGCCTCATCAAACTATAAATCCCAGGATTACATAACATTGAGTTATACCAGTTGGTATCAACTTGCATTCATTCTGCAGTGTAGATGCAACCTTTGTTGTACTTAAAGAATGTATATATCTGGATAAGCACACATAAGACTACACAATAAAGCATATTTTTCAGGAGTTGTAAGATACCTTTTTGATATAAAGATCCATTTTCAAGGGATACTTTTGAAAAGAAATTAATTTGAAGTGTTTAGTTCTCTTTTTTGATATCATTCCTACAAGTCTGACTGATTCTCCTTATTATCCCATTGAACTGAAATATTTAAATTCACAATGCTAATTCATAGCTATAAATAAAAGTCAATGGGAAACTTAATGTGCTTTCAAGAGTGAACTGTGAATATAAATTTAGAGTCATAAAATTAATAGTCATTTTTGGAACAATTGCACAGTTTCGAATATCATAATGTATTTCACATAATTTCAGTGCCTCAAAAATGTCTATACTTTTTATAATTTGCATGTGTAATTTATTATTTCTCCACACTATTTAGTTTAATGGTGCAACTAGAAATATGACCTCATCCATCTGTGTGAAGCTAGGAGATATAATATATTTTGGACAGGTATTTGTTTTGTATCCAAAAAAGAGGACTGACTTCATTGAATAAGACTTGATCCTAAGCATAATTAGTTTGAGATTAACTCTCTTAACTTCTGAACGAAAATGTACAGTCTAAATCAGGATCAATAAACCTTTCAGTCTCCCTAGGTGTTACTGAATTTCAAGTATACTTAGTCCCAGCCAGCATGACCGGCGCCCAGGTTGATAGAACTTTAAATCCAACATCAACAGTATAGGGCCAAGTTCCCCATCCTTGCTTTAAACACTCGATCAATTGGCAGGGTGTTGGGAGAAGCTTACAGGTGGAAAAACTTACAGGTTTTTGGTAAAACAAAAAAAAGTGAAAATAATAGATATGTGTTTCAGCATCAGATATTATTCATTGTTAGTAAATTGTATAGTCAAGCTTTATGAGAAGATTATGACTTTATGCTTAATATATAAGAAATAATTATGGGAGCATGCTGTGTCTGTGTGTAATTGTATACATATACCATGTTTATTTGTATACAAACACCATGTATACTGCCCCAACCTTACTTGTCATCTTCATCACTATGATACTTCATCTTGTTGATGGGAAGCTTCCCACTGGAGTGGAAATCATCTAATGGACAGATGGCAAGCTATTTAACTTCAGCAGACTAAAAGCCAAAACCAAACTCACAACATCCAATATGCTGATGATAACGTAGTCTGTGCGCATTCAGAAGAAGGCTTCCAAGCCACTCTAAACACCTTTGCAGAAGCATATGAGAAGCTCAGCCTCTCACTGAACATTGAGAAAACCAAAGTGCTCTTCCAGCAATCACCAGCCAATCCCTCTCCAATGCCAGAAATACAGCTTAATGGTGTAACTTTAGAAAATGTTGACCATTTCTGCTACCTTGGCAGCCACTTCTCCAAAAAAGTCAACATTGACACTAAAATACAACACTGCCTGAGCTATGTGGGTGCATTTTTTCTGAATGAAGCAGTGTGTTTGAGACCGGGACCAAGGTGCTTGTTTATAAAGCTATTGTCCTCCCAATCCTGCTATACACCTGTGAAATGTGGACTGTCTACAGACATTACACTCAACTCCTGGAATGATTCCATCAGTGTTGCCTCTGAAAAATCCTGGAAATCTCTTCTGAAGACAGGCAGACAAATGTCAGCATACTGGAAGAAGCCAGCACTGAAGAGATGCTCTCACACCATCAACTCTGTTGGACTGGCCACATTGTCCAAGTGCCAGATAACCATTTCCCAAAGCAGTTTCAATACTCCCAACTCCAGAATGAGAGATATAATGTTGCTGGGCAGGAAAAGAGATTTAAAGCCAACCTTTAAAATGTTGGCATAGACACTGAGAACTGGGAAGCCCTGGCCCTTGAGTGCTCTAGCTAGAGGTCAGCTGTGACCAGCAGTTCTGCAGAATTCAAAGAGGCACAAGTGGAGGGTGAAAGGAAGAAACATGCCAAAAAGCAGGCATGTCAAACCAACCCTGACCGGGACTGCCTTCCACCTAGAAACTGATGCCCTCACTTCAGGGGAACATGCGGATCAAGAATAGGACTCCACAGCCACCTATGGACCCACTTGGAGGACCATCATCCTTGGGCTACGACGGATCACCTAAGTAAGTAAGTAAGTAAGTACACATACCATGATCACAATATATATGTGCAAATCCATAGGATTCCACTCTCTTCTGAAACATTCATGTATGCACAGGTAAAAAACAAACTGGATGTCAAATCAAAGTTAGAAAATCAAATCGAAGTTAGAAAAGCAACAATGAAGTTCAACCATCCTTGTTATCTAATTAGTGCTGCCATACTTTGATCCACATTTAACACAATTTTGATTAGTCTTTTGTTGTTATCATGTAAGGCTGGATCTACACAGCCATATAATCCAGATCATAAAAGTAGATAATGCACATTATTTGCTTTGAACTGGATTATATGAATCTACACTGCCATATAATCCAGTTCAAATAATATAATCTGGATTTTAAATACAGTGTAGATGGGGCCTAAGATTGACCTGTTGCTGACCTAATTCATGTAAACTGAATCTGAAGACCATTCCACACAGCCATATAACCCAGAATATCGAGGCAGATAATCCACAATATCTGCTTTGAACTGGGTTATCTGAGTCCACACTGCCATGTAATCCAGTTCAATGTGGATTTTATACAGCTGCCTCTGTTTAAAGGCTCCCAAAAATGTGCCTCTATTACAATCTAAAGTTTGCCTCAGGTAAGATATAAATTTCTGAACTTTGAATCAAAATGGTGTGTAATTTGGAGCACTGATTTGTGTGGTGTTATCTACTTGTCTAAAGAATAATATTTGACCATCCACATTTATCTGTCAAGATGAGCCAAATTTGCCACCACCTTGATATCAGCCCATTTTATGACAGGAACATCTTTAAAAGCTGTGAGATAGCTTGCCAACTTCTTTGACAGGTGCTCTTTAGAAAACAACTTATTTGATGGCCAAACCCTCTTCTAGCACCTGGACCATTTGAATGTACAGGTTTGCCAACTGGAATGGGTATGCTTCTGAACATTTGTAGCTCTCATTGGAATAAATGTGTCCAATTGAGATTCAGCTGATAAAATGTTTGACACAAAGCAGGCATCTGGCCTATGTACTGTCAAACTCATGGATTACCAAACCAGCAGGACTTCCCAGCTTTATCGTGGCTTCCTCATAGACATCCACAATTTTTAATGTATTTATTTGATGAATATATTCATTAACAAGGTGATTCTGCCTTCATCTACCTTTCTCAATTTGGCTATCAACACTGCATGAGGCAGATTAAATTTAGAGAATATAGCTGGCTCAAGCACATCCAACTACAGAAATTTGAGCAGGGTCTTCCAACACTGACACAACTACACCATACTTCTATTTGGGAAAAATGCAGCTCTTTTTTTTTTTTTTTTTTTTTTTTTTTACAAATTAATGGTTCTATCCAAGTAACACTGATATATACACTGAATATTTCAGCAGTGGTGAAGCATGGTTTGGCTTCAAGAAAGGACTCTTTGGCAAACTGTGCCACTCTGACTTTGTGGTTTGCAAATATTGGCATTACAATACTTGAATTTATGTATTGAAATAAATACATTTTGTACTAGTTCCATAAATAACCATAGTTGGTTTTGTTCCCCATATCAATTTATCTGATAAACCAGCCCTCAGTGAATTTAAATTTTACATAATTGCTAACAGGCATAAAATGAAATGAATTGTAGGTAGGGAGCAAATCCCCAACTATTCACTCAGGATATATTTTTATTGCATCAGGCTAAATAACTATTATACTATCTCAGGTCCCTTCCACACAGCTGTATAAAATCCACATTGAGGTGGATTATATGGCAGTGTGGACTCATAATCCAGTTCAAAGCAGATATTGTGGATTATCTGCCTTGATATTCTGGGCTATATGGCTGTGTGAAAGGGCCCTCACTTAGACTGAGTGGAATTCACAACCCACATGAGGATATGAAAATGACAGTACTGTCAGTCCCACAGCTCTGGACACATAACTCTCTGTTTAGGTTCACATTTCACAGACATGTTTAGATTAGCATGGTAGAGCTTGTGGCCCCCATGCTGAGTTCTTAACGGCACTGCTGTGTTGGCAGAGTTGGGGAGAAGCAGGACATGGCCCAGTCATTTTGGAGTTGTGACTGGAGCTCATGCTCTAGGAGTTCTCCCATGACACAGCCTGGTGTGTCTGTTTGTGTGTGAGAGAGAGAAAGTGATGGAACAGTACCAATCTGAAAGTAAAGTACTATAGACACCCAGGAGACTCTGCTTAGTTGGCAGTTGCAAATCTATAATACTTTCATAATAGCAAGCAAGAAAAGGGGGTCAGTGTGGTTATAGTGGCTTGTATGTTGGACCAAGAGTACATTTACATGATAGAATGAATGCAGTTTGACACCACTTTAACTGCCACAGCTCAAAACTATGGAATTCTGGGGTTTATAGCTTGGTGATAACTACAAACCATCACATTGAGCCATGGCAGTTAAAGAGTTGTGAAACTGCATTAATTCTAGCATAGCTGTGCCCTAAGACTTTGAATGACTAGGGTTAGCATTCCCTCTAAGGGTCCTTCCACCCAGCCATATAACCCACAATATCAAGACAGAAAATCTCACAATATCTACTTTGAACTGAGTTATCAGAGTCCACACTGCCATAAATTCCAGTTCAAAGCAGAAAATGTGGGATTTTATTCATCTGTGTGGAGAGAGGCCTTGACAACAGAAATGGTAGGAATGTGCAGGGTTGGTGTGTTCTTTTTGTGATGTGTGCTGGGGAAAACATTTAATTTTGCTGTACAATGGTAATAAAGTTTCTCTATTCTTTAAAAAATCCACTGGTTAACTTTGAGCAAGTCCTACTTCCTCAGCCACAGAGAAAGGCAATGGGAAATCTCTGAATGAATCTTGCCAAGAAAACCCTGAGGGAGGTTCACCTGAGATGAGGTGAAAGCACATAAAAACAACAAGAACAAAGTTAGGACAAACTAACAATCATGCTTTGTCCTAGCAAAGACACTAATGATAAGATTTGGAATGGCAGCCATAAATTAGCAACCTCTGAAGCATCTTCCGCACCTAAATTTACTAAAAGGACTCTCAAGTATTGCCCTGTAGTGTTTCCCACATCCTTTCCCAGATGAAAGTACATATACCAGTGGGAAGTGTGCTCCATCTCTGCTGTCTTCACATCCAAACTGGGGAAGAAAGAGAAGTACTCACCAAACTAAATAATTTTGAAAATCAGTCTGCATAAAAGCACTTGTTTGACAGTGTCACCCACAGTAACAATTTTAGAACAGTGTGAGTGTGTGTTCTGGAAGGACAAACCTTTGAACAATCTCTGTGGAAACTTTTACCATCGAACATTTGTTTCCTTTTGTGTCCTTGTTTATATTCTAAATCATTACAACAACAGATCTAGAAACGGAAGCATGAAAACTTTACACTGAAGAATACATTCCCAAAGAAGATGATTTTCAATTAGAAGTGTTTGGTAGACCATATGGTTGCTGCCTCCCCAGCAGTATAAGCAAACATCTTTGTTAAAGATTATAAACAGGGAGAGGGAAATTTCCATGCAACAAGAATGTAAAACAACTTCGTAATAAGAAAAAGAAGGAAAACGCCTTGGGGGTGAATCACACTTGCAGACACTCCTTTCCTCGCCCCAAGCCATTTATTGCTTCTCCTGTTCATTCAATAACACTTTAGATTGCAGCTTTAAAAAAAGGAATGCCTTGAACATAAGAACATATCCTTTTTGGAAAGAGCTATACAACTTACATTTTCTGAAGATCATTGTCCATTAGTTTGATAGTTTATGTTGCTAGTGATGAAATCAGTCCATGAAATTTGACAAGTTGAAATAAACGCCCCCTTAACTTTTGGTAAGGCAGGAAGCTTAGTGCGGAGCTACTGAAAAAGTGAAACTAAACTCCGAGGAGTCACCCAAAGGCTTTGGCCAGCAGAGGTCTTCACTGTGCCTTTGGAATATAAGGCAACGCCTGCTCTGTTCTGGTCACAAGGGAAAGGGAAAGTCAGGGTAACCCTGCCCCATTCATTGGTCTTTTAAGTACAATCATGGAAACCTCTATAGCTTTTGAAACACTTTGGCAAAGTTGCCAAATGACTATTTATAATCATTTCTCTTGAAGTTTTCCACCCCAATGAAACAGTTATTCCACCACAAAATATTTCAGATGGAACAAACCCATAAGTGAAGTCATATACTTTTAGCAAAATATTGTTATACACACAATAATGTTAGGATTTCTGGGTCAATTGTTGAAAATATGCTGGTATTGACATGATATATATCCCATGTGCATATGCTTATGTGCCTTCAAGTTGCGAGTTAACTTATAATGATCCCATGAATTTCATAGAGTTATCTTAGGCAAGAAATACTCAGAGGTTTTGCCAGTTCCTTCCTCTGAAAAATAAGCTACACACCTAGTAATAACTGCCACACTTGCATCTAAGTGGTAACCAGGGCTGACTCAGCTGACCACAAGGGTCATCCAGTTTAATTCCCTGCCATGCAGGAATACACAATCAAAGCACTGCTGATAGATGCCCATCCAGTCAGTGTTTACAAAACTCCAAAGAAGGAGGCTTCACCACACTTTAGGACAGCATATTTTAGTTCTTACTTTAAGGTTGTTTATTATTATTATTTTAGGTGGAATCACTCTTCCTGTAATTTGAATTCATTGCTCTAGGGCAGTTTTGTCTGAGCCAAGGGACCCTGGAATGACCGTGTAAACAGTTACAGTCGGTTCTGTCTCAGAACTAGACCAACTGTTTACTGCCCCATTTGGAAGACTCACAGGAAGCCAACCCCCCCCCGCCCCACACACATACACAAATCCACAAACTAGAGGACTTCAAACGGTGCATGGTCATCTGTGAAGCAGGTCACATAGCACCTGAGACCAGAGAGAAAATAAACATAGTCATGGCCATATCAAAAGCCAAATAAGGGGGGGGGGGCATGGAGAAAGTTCTGTGAATAATTATTAAATAATCTTTGCTGGTGGCATTCTCAGAGATTTAGTTGAGGGAGTGAGTTCACCATCTTTAGGAGTGTAGTCTCAGCCGACAGTCCACAAATTCAACGCTTCAGCCTAGTAAGCCCTTGCTCCCAGTTGACTTGGATGGGTGAAAGCCTTGAGAATGTAAGTTTGAAATCTAACCTCAGGAAGCTCTGGTTCTAGATCACCACCTCTTTCTCACTGACTACAATATCATCCACCATGTGGATATGTGAAATGCAAATAATAGCAAATTATTGAAATGAAGGACTTCCTGCCCAAGAATACTATAGAGCAGGCCTGCACAACCTGTGGCCTGCCAGGTGTTTTCAACTTCAGCTCCTAGAATTACTGACCATTGAACAGCTGGCTAGGGCTTCTGGGAGCTGGAAGCTCAAATACCAGAAGAGCCACAGGTTGTGAAGGCCTGCTATAGAATCATAAGGGAGGACCTAGAAAACATCTACAGAGGACATATTTTGTTTGACATTGGATAAATGAAACTATGGGTACTGTGCATGGTTGCAGTCTTTAGCAAAAACAACACACAATTTTCAGGATAATCATTTGCGGGGGTTTTTTTCTCATTCTCAGGACAAATGTTTGAAGTGCATCTCTGTTTTATACACACAGAATTAGAGCCAAGACTGGAAGTTTCCTTTCTGATGTGCCAATAATACTCCACAGCTAAAACAGAAATGCCAAAAACAAAATATTAAGTGCATATCATTCTGTCCATTATCTGTAAAACAGAAAATATAGTTTCATTTTGGTCCTGAAAAAGTCCAGGTAGATTTGAGAAGGTTTCTGCTCCATCTGGTGCCCACGTATCAATAACTGAAATTTCCTTCATGGCATAAGGAGCTTCCAATAAGCTTGTCTCACTTATGATAATCCTTGCTGTCTTTCATAGCTAGACAGCATCATATTTTAAAAGATGTGTCTATTCAGCACAAAGTTTCATATTTAAAAAGCTAGCCTTGCTGGGACCAACAGAAAAACAGCACAATCCTTTGTGTCTCATATCATGGGTGTGAGATGTAATGATATTCTGATGAGGCTGTTTGGCTAGTGTTGCGATGCAATTTTGTCTTCCTGTTGCTGCCCATTCAGCCCATTTTCAGTGTTGCCAAGCTTGCCCCAATTTGCTGGCAGACTTGGAAGAGGTTAATTTAATCACTGTATTCAGTTATGTGTTTGCTTAATCATCTTAGCTGCTTTCATTTTTCTTGTATGCTTTTTTCCTGATGATATATAATTTTTATGCAAGTAATAAAAGAAAGGTCCAGGGGGTATACTTATCATAAAGCAACCATAATCACACAAGTGGAAGAGAACCCCAAGCATCACTGAATGATCTGAATGCAATTTCTTTACACACACTTATAACTCTGCAGCTTATTGTACCAGCTTGCTTAAATAAATCACAGTGTTTTAATAACATCATCTCTGTAAATCCTGCCTTTTCTATTGCTTCCCCAGGCTGTAAATGAATGTGTAGTAATCATAATCATAACAGGAGAAGAGGAGGAGAAAGGACAGCAGTGGCAGCTGGTGAGTTACATTTTCAGCATCTATTCAGCCTGGCAGGTACTTTTACTCTACCTTCTACCATTTGCTCCTATATTTAGATACATACTCTCTGCTTTTTACTCGATGCTGTTTAGCCAGTATTGCACCACCTGACATTTGTCGGGAAGTAGTAGCTAATAATGAAAGGAGCAAGGCAGTGATATCTCTGGCCCATCCCCTGTTCGGTTATCAGCCAGCACGCCAATGCCTTACAGCAATAAATAGTTTTCTAAGATCTACACAGATACTCACAGGAACACCTCAGCAAATGAGAATCCAAATGTGGCAGTCTAAAATCTGGAAACTCAAGCCATGGCTAACACCAAATGAGAGACTCCCCCCTGGGCACACAGAAGACTGGACAACTTGGAAGGTGCTGAACAGACTGCACTCTGGCACCATGAGATGCAGAGCCAACCTTAAGAAATGGGGCCACAAAGTGGAGTCCACAACATACGAGTGTGGAGAAGACCAAACCACACACCACGTATTACAATGCAGTCTGAGCCCTGCCACATGCACAAAGAAGACCTTCTTATAACAATACCAGAGGCACTCCAAGTAGCCAGCTACTGGTCAAAGGACATTTAATATAATGCCAAGTTCTTAAACTTTGTGTTTTTTAAATACATTACAACTGTACCCTTGGTTCGCTCATTTCCCCACATTCCTGCTGAACATCCTCTCTTACACCATATTTGTATACTGATAGTTTAATTTGATTTTGGTTCCCAACAATATATTCCATAAGCTTCCTGTCATTCACTTAATGAAAAGGCAAATTAAATTATCTTTAAATAACTATTTTTACTCCTAACAAGGGTTCAATGGCTTTAAAAGCTGAACAATATAGCTACAAGTATATTTGACAAATTTCTTAATTTTTTTAAAAAAAAACATGTTTATTGTAATTCCTTCATATTGTTGTGCAAAAATACATTTTATATCTTCCTGGCATGTTTTTTTAAAAACAGAAGATAAAAAGAAGTTTGCAGTCATGTGCTTTTGTCCTTGTTCGTAGGGACTTCACCTGCAGCAAAAGTACAAACAATTAAGAAGTGATACATAGAAACATATCCAGAAGAGTTTGCCATTATTTCTTTGATGGGATCACTTTTAAAAAAATGAAATTCAAATTGCAAAAATGGCAACTTCCTTTTAAGTAGCAAGACACATTGTTTTATTCAAAGCTGATCAGAATTTATTTTCAAATAATTCTGTTCATTCTGCAAAGATTCTGACATTCACTCTAACCAATACATAGGAATAATCCAGTGATTTATTTCTATGCAGTCTTTAAGGCACATTCAGCACATATCTGTGTTCGCATCTGCTTTGGTTCAGCAAATCCTTCATTGCACATCTGGGGCCCCATATCCAGGTAAATGAGCGTCCTGTGTCCCAAGAGCATCTTTTTCATGACCATAGACCTCTACAACATGTATAGTACTGATGGTATGCAAGGCAATACTTTGTCCTGGTACTAACTGATGACCAAGTGCACCAATGGTTTTGGCTGAATTCCTTTGTAAATAATTTTCTCCATAACACTCAGTCCCTGTAATGTCTCCACTGCATTCTTCATGGAAGCTGTAAGACAAAACCAAAAAAGAGCAGATTATATCTCAATGTTATGAGGAGGAGAGGGCAAGCCCTTGATCTGTTTTAGCCATTGAATTGACATGAAATAGATGAAAATATAGAGTATGCCATTAGTCCTGCTTTTACCCATTAACATTAATTTAGTATGAAACCATGTACTAAGTGCTGTATAATTGACAGGAAGTCAAAATAATCGAGACCAAGAGTGAGTGGGAGAGAGTGAAATTTGTAGTCGTGGGATGGTATTTCTAATCATATATTACATGTAATGACATAAAATGGGCCCATATTGCAACAGTTTTTAAAAGTTAGCTATAGTAAATGTGAAATAAATTTTAAGTTGTGTTAATGCAGGGTTTGCAAGAAAGGGTCATTCATTTCAAGAGTAATACAATTCCTTTGTGAAACCACAAAATATATTCATCAGTTCCATGAACACTTAAGGAAAAAATGGCTTCTGCATGAATGAGAGCCATATGCCTTGCCACCTACATTTATTGATGTGTGGACTGACAGCAAATCTTGAAGATGTCAGCTTCGACCTGAGTCACTGAACAGTTATTTGTGTCTCTGTGTAAAAATACCCACTGTATCTTTAACCAGCGGTATTATTTAAAGAATCACATTTGTTAAAAGTATTCCTAGGGCTAGTTTATTCATTCTGCAATGCTCGTGTATGAGATGAAAATTACACACATCTCACAACTTTCATATTCTTAGTTCTATGAATTCTAAGATTAGCAAGAACTAGCCCAAAAGCAAGGCTCTTCCAGGAAAGTATGACATCTAGGAAATCATTATTAGTTTCTATTTATTTCCTATATTTATACCCCACCCTTCGCCCCCCGAAAGGAGATAGATTTCTACTGTATCGCTCCTGGCATGTGATAAGTCAACAGAATAATATATTGTACAGGTTGAATAACCCTTATCCAAAATGTGGGGCCAGATGCGTTTTGGAATTTCAAATATCTGCAGTGGCACATATGTACTTGAGGTGATATCCTGAAGATGGAACCAAGTCTGAACACAAAATAAATGTATATTTCATAGATGCCTTATAAGAAGGTATTTGATACAATACTAGTATATATATATATATATCCTGTGTTGCCTGGGTATGCATTTTCTCATGATATCTATTAGAAATACTCATTGTTAGTGTTATGATTTTAAGGATGGTTCAATCACAGAGCTGAGGAAAAATATTCTCAATTTCTAATTTTTCATTCTTGAAATCAGTGTAATATATAACTATTTGCGGTAGAACATGGACACTGCAAGCCCTTGTTTCACTGGGCCACTGCTTTATTTATGTCACAGAATATGGGGAGAGTAGAGGAAGAAAAGAAAAGGGAGGGGAGGAATGGGGGCACTCCCTTGGCTGCAATCAGAACTGGCATAGTGCTTGCTTTTCTTCCATTCCGGTTACATGTTCACCATATTGTTGTTTAAATTTGCAACCTGCCTTTCTTGCAGTAAGCATGAGACACTGTATGTGATTTTGCTCCTCCTCCCCCCTCTTCAACCTTGCAAGAACAGATGAAACTTTGAGAAAGAAGTACTAACCAAGGTCATGCGGTGAGCTTGGATCTCCCAAACATGAGCCAACAATGTGATGTGGCAGCAAAAAAGCCAGCTGCATCAATAGAAGTATAGTGTCAAGATTCAGGGAAGTCATGCTACCCCTCTGTTCTGCCTTGGTTAGACCACTTCTGGAATACTGTGTACAACTCTGGGCACCACAATTGAAGGGAGATATTGACAATCTGGAATGTGTCCAGAGGAGGGCGACTAAAATGATCAAAGGTCTGGAGAACAAGAACTATGAGGAACGGCTTAAAGAGCTGGGCATGTTTAGCCTGCAGAAAAGAAGGCTGAGAGGAGACATGTATAAGTATGTGAGAGGAGGGAGCAAGCCTGTTTTCTGCTGCCCTGGAGACTAGGATGCAGAACAATGGCTTCAAACTACAAGAAAGATGATTCCAGCTGAACATTAGGAAGAACTTCCTGACTATGAGAGCCGTTCACCAGTGGAACTCTCTGCTCCAGAGTGTGGTGGAGGCTCCTTCTTTGGAAGCTTTTAAACAGAGGCTGGATGGCCACCTGTTGGAAGTGCTTTGAATGCAATTTTCCTGCTTCTTGCCAGGGGGTTGGACTGGATGGCCCATGAGGTCTCTTCCAACTCTATGATTCTAGGCAGGCATGTAGCCGGGGGCATTTCCTAGAATCAGGCTGGTAGGCAGGATTTCGATTCGGAGGGGAGGGGGGGCTTGACGGGGCTTCAGCCCCCCCCCCCCCCCCCCGAAATTCTCATGGTGGTTCGCGAAAAGGCCTTACTGGTGCATTATTTAAACTGTTATGTTTATTCATATCATGATCTGATCATCATACTCAATATATGAATGGGGGTATTGGGGTAACGATACAAAAGGTTTGCTAGGGTAGACCCTCTTTCACTCAGACTCAGCCCCCCCCAAACAAACTCAGCCCCCCCCCCCCCCCCGAATCGAAATCCTGGCTACAGGCCTGATTCTAGGAAATGCCAGCATATCCCGCAGTACAATGTTTTTGTGTTCCTTTATGGCAGAGACTGTGATGCCCTTATAACATCTGACTAAGATGTATATAGGATTCCTCTATCTCCCTCTTTGCAAAAAAAAAGTACAGCGTAAATATAAGATCAAACTTAATGCAGCATAATTGGTAAGCTTTTGAACTTTTGCAGCTATTCAAAGAGATTCTTTGTAGTAATGGTTCCTCAGAGATGGAGACCATTTCTCAAAAACCACACCTGACATGTCTTTAAATTAGCTTAGAACAGCAAAAGAGGAAATTAATACTATTTCAACAGGAAGTAGGTTGGAGCTGGGCCGATTGTTTAGTAGTACATGGGTGACATGCTGTAAAATATGGCAGATAACACATTGTAAAATACAAAATTCAACAATAGGTAAAGGATAGAAAAATCAAAGGGTAAAGATTTTCTGATCAAATGCTGGTGATTCACATCCAAATATAAACATGTTTTTGAGTTACAGTTTTCAACTTATAAAGAGTTGCATTCAAGGAAGCATTACCGGCAGTGCATTTCACTGAGCACTGCATGTTGCCAAATGTGTAAGTTTCTCATATTAAATTCAAATTCAGTAAATATTATGTCAGCATAAAGAATTCAGTGTTCTTGACATAATCATTCAAGTGGTTTAAAATAATTAAACTTAAGTAGTCAGAAAGGAGAAAAAGGGCACAGGAAGACAAATTACTTGAGGGAAAAGGTGTGGTTTCCTGTGACATTTATATCTGATTGCTAGACAATAGGTGTTGCTCCTTTTGTGTTCAAGGAGACAGATGTAACAAAAATCTTACTCCTTTTTTTTCAGCCTGGTAGGGACAGTGCTTAGAAAAGTTACTTTATTCAGACTTTAACCTCCTTTGGCTATGCGGGATAAATTAAGACCATTTGGATGGTATTCTGTATTGTAGTACCTAGAGCAGGGGTCTTCAAACTATGGCCCGCAGGCCACTTCCGGCCTGCCAAGGGCACTTATCCGGCCCATGGAGGAGGAGCGCACCCCCCCACACACACATAGTGCCCCTCCCTTGGCTGGCTCACGCTATCCATCAGGCCTGATGGGCAGCGCGAGCCAGCCAAGGGCAGCTGCTCCACGCAGCCTACCCGTGCGTAAAGCACCTCGCAAGGTGCTTTACGCGCAAGTAGGCCGCGCGGGGCTGCTCCTCCCTTGGCAGGCTCACGCTGCCCATAAAGCCCGAGTTGGTGCCCATCTCAATTTCTAAGCCAAAGAGCTGGTGTTGCCCATAGACAACTCCAAGGTCATGTGGCTAGCATGACTGCATGGAGCACCATTACCTTCCTGCTGAAGCAGTTGATCTACTCACATTTGCATGCTACACTGGCAGGAGCTGGGGCTATCAGCGGGAGCTCACCCTTCTTCCTGGATTTGAACCATCAACCGTTTGGTCAGCAAGTTCAGCAGCTCAGCGGTTTAACCCACTGCACCACCAGGGGCTTCGAAAAGGATCTGATTACCCATCAATCAAATTACATATATAAAAAGTGGAAACATGTATGTATGCATACATATAGCTTGATTAATCTGGACCATACTTGGTATACATACCCTTCACTGCCCAATCTAAAATAATGGTTTCATCTACAAAGCCCACTCATTTCAGGCTAGGGCCTCAAAAATAAAATAAATGCAAGTATGTATGCAGCACTCAGATGCAACCACAAGAAGGCGCCATACAGATAAAAAAAACTACCTCAGAAAGAGAGAAAGAAAAATAGAAGAATGCTAGAGTGTCAGCAGGGAGACACACTAACAGTCCCTCTCAGGGGCCAGAGGCATGCCATGAAGATGTTCCGGGGGGAGGGCGCTTCTCAGAGGCCAGGCAAAGATGAGAATGAGCAAGAGAAGGGAGATGACAAAACTAGGTAATAATTCAGTCTATAAATGATTAAAAGAATTCTATATTCAAGGCTGTGGTTTTTTTTAATGCATGTAGAAAAGAATTAACCAGATTTACTCTCTACTAAGAAGCTGTGTACTTTTATTTATCATATCTGAAGCGAACCAAGGGTACAGTTATAATGTATTTTAAAAACACAAAGTTTAAAAAAAAACTTGGCATTATGCCAAGTGTCCTTTGACCAGTAGCTGGCCACTTGGAGTGCCTCTGGTGTTGCTATAAGAAGGTTCTTCATTGTGGGAGGACATGAGAGAAGCCTCCGCACAGGATTGCAACACATCCGGCGTCCCCTGAGGAACATCTTTGGAGACGGCTGATTCTCTCACACCAGAAGTGACAAGAAGCTGAGTAATGAAACTTTAATTTTTTTTAAAAAAAAAACTAGCTTATGTGCCCACTGTTACTTGGTATGCATTGTCTATTCATAAAAGTGTAAGGTTAACAATGAGTATGTCCATTAATAGCATTAGACAATGCAAACCTGAGCAATTGCAGATATATATGCTAGTTATTAATAAAGGCTAACCTTTCTTAGTTTCCAAGATGAGATGGTATCTTTAGGCGGTGATGGAGATGGGGGGTAAAATGTCACCATCCTGATGCCCCAATTTGCAGCTGAACAGATCATTTGCTCAATGCAGCTTCTGGCTGTTAAAAAGGTTATGGCAAGGCACTTACAACTGTAGCAATAGTAAAAACATAATCTTCCTTGTGCCATGATTGACAGCTGAACAGACCTTCACCTGATGAAGCTTCAGGACATCAAGGTATGGTTGCAGCCAGGAGATGTCACCTAATTGCCTATTCATAACTAGCTGAAATAGGGTGTCAGTGATAGCTTCCAAGAATAACTTGTCCAAAACTAATGAAGTCTCAATATGGGTCTTTATTAAAGGGAAATAATTAATTGCATATACAGTCAGATAAGGCAGATCTTCCTTTGTAAAATTAATAAAAAATATTGTACAGTACACTGAAATGCAATAACTGAGGGCACATATAGACTGTAGAATGAATGCAGTTTGACACCACTGCTATGGCACAATGTTACTGAATCACGGGAGTTGTAATTTTACAAGCTATTTAGCCTTCTCTGCCAAAGAAAGCTGGTGCCTCACTAAACTACAAATGAAAAGATTTCGTAGCACTGAGCCATGGTCATTAACGTGTTGATTCTCGTTTCTTATTTACTAGGCCAAGGTGAAATTTGTAGTTGTCTAGGAAGCTTGCATTTAATAATGTAATATAGGATGATGTGCAAATAATATTTTCATTTCCAAGATCTGTAGCAGGAGATAGTTTTAACTTAAAAGAAAAGCCCTCTCATCCAGAAAGCTCTTTTTTAAAAAGTTCGGTGCTCTTTACACTGACTTTGCTTTCCAGCTTCAATAATTGATCCCATAGTGATACTGCTTTTGAATCTTTGTGACAGAGTGGCAACATGAGGAGGATTTTGGATGGTTTTTAGAGAGAGAAAAGGCTGTGTCCAGATAGTTAAATACTGCCTTTAAAATATAACTCAATATTGAGCAAATACAGCCAAGCATAAGAAACAAATGTCCTTGCAAAGCTTAATTGGATCAATTCAGAAAGAGTCATAATTCTCCATAGACATAGATGCCACAGGATGATGGGGCATGGCAGGAAATGTTCGCCATACAAAAAAAAATTCCCCCATTTATCATTGCTTCCCTGTACTATTAATTGGCTCTAGGAATACTGCTCAACCATTTTGAACTACCAGGGGTTTTTTTCCCCACATGATTGAGAAAACCCAATTGAGATTAGTTTCAATTTGCGTTGCCCCAATTCACAGTGTACATTTCTCCTGGAAAAAAAGAAATGGAAATCTCACCCACAGTGCCCAGTTCTCCCAGTGTACTTGTGTAAAGAGGGAGAACCAAGGCAACAAGGAGAGTAAAACTAAAAATAAAAGCTTTTCAGGTTTTGGTATGAGTGGTAAGAGAAGTGGTTAAGAAGGGGAATGTTGAGGGAGGAAGATGCTAAAAGAGTTTTGGTGTAATTGCAAGGGGCTTCCTTTGCTTGCTGAGCTGTAGGTTGGCAGCTTGAGTCTGCTTTGCTCTCCAACTGGCGAAATCACCAGATAGCACCAATCTCTATGTGACCATCCTATCCAATTTATGATTCAACATAAATTGAACATGAATTTGATCTTGACTATGAACTTGAACATGAAATGGAGCTTGAATTTGCTATTAATCAGATGAGGCGGTGGTCCCACATGACCATCCTCCAACATGGGCAACACTATAATTCCCAGATACAATCCATATGTTGCTCCCATGGAGGCTCTCCAGGTAATGGGTAGAGACTATAGCGTACTTTCCGCTTTCTATGGTGCACACCGGTACCTGCATGTGCCTGCCATACGTTTGACATCTATTTAAGACCCCCTAAACTCAATTTGCCCAAATGCACAGGGTAGGGAAGGTGACCCCCCCCCCCCGAACATGGAGCGAATTTTTTTCCTGCTTCTTGGCAGGGGATTGGACTGGACGGCCCATGAGATCTCTTCCAACTCTATGATTTTATATGAGGGACATGTATTAAATGGCAAGCCAGCTCATCCCAGAAAGGTCTTTTAGGAGCAGGAATGTCCACTTCTTCTGATACTTCTAAAGGGCACTGGCACATGTCTCTAGCCCAGAAAAGGTATGATCTGGTATTTTATGTTTTGAGTCTATTTAAATTTGGTGATGAGTTGAGTGAAATCACAAACTTTGTGACTACTTCAGCACATATACACATTGGTGTCTAAATTCCCCCAAAACTAGCTTCCTCTGTTTACATCAGCCTCCATTTTAAATCTAGGAATGCAGCCAAGAATCCCGGAATTGACACAAATTGAGATCCACCTGTTAAGTTTCAAACAGCACAAGGGAAGAAGTCAAATGGAAGAACTGAGCCATGAATTTTTTTTTTGAAAGGTGACAGAGCGATTTATAACAGATGCCATCAGCTTAGTATCCACCTGGCTGATGATACCTGTGTTATCATCATCAGCACAACCTCAGCTTCATTGTCTACCAGGGGCTACTGACTGAATATCTGGACCATCATTGATGGGGATACTATCACAGTATCTAAGTAACAATTGGATAATGTGGTACATTCCAAGCAATGTCAGTTTTTGTACTTGTATTTCTGTGGACTTATCTACAACAATTTTGTTGGTCTATTTGGAATTGCTTGTGAAGTTATGTTTACCACTGAAAAGCAGCTGTTTTCTTTTCCCAAAGATGCCAAATTTCAATTTGTAAGTTGTGATATTTCATAACCTTCTCCCTCTCTGTGTGTTCAATCCTGTTATCACCAAGGACTGTTACATCTACAACCCAGTTATTATTATAGTACCATCAAATGTATATCCTAGATCAACTAGACATTTTAAATAATACTACAGAATTTACTATACAATTGCACTATATTATTCTGTTGCAATTGCGCTATGTTACTCTGTCTTTTGGAGCTTATCACACAATATTGTAGCTCTCCTGGTGCCCATATTGTGGTGTAACATTATTCAGTCATCTGAATACAAGTTACAGTAACTTGTAAATGACCCCTTCCTTCCCCAGTAAGGTTTAATAACCACTTTGGGTATAAATGTTTCATTCTGCTTAATTGCACTATTTAGAGCATGGTGGGTGCTGTCATGAGCCTCAGTCCTATTTACAAGAGAGGAGTTAACAAATGGTCCAAGTTCTAGGCGAAGTATCCCCCTGAGAGGCAACAACAGCAGGGAAACATACCACGGAAGCCAATAGTCCATCTCAATATCCAAAGCCGAATCTAACAGAGTCTATTGCCAAGGTCAGTCCAAATCCAAAATCCGGAGTCCAAGGGTAAGTCCAAAGATCACACCAACAGTCTGAAGTCACAGCTCCAAACATTGACGTTACTGCCAGCAACAATGTGCCACACTTGAGCTCCTTTTGTTAGGTCCTCTGGAGTTACCTTTTTCTAGCTTGTTTCTTTGCTAATCTAAACAAGCCTGCTAAATTGAGCCTTTTCTTCACATGTCCTCAAAAGCTGGAACACTTAACTCTTCCTTTGTTCCAAAGGGATTGCTTGTACTTGTTCTGCAGGCCTAGAAGTAGTAGCTAGCTACCTCCATAGACTCTTCTAAGCTTAACTTAGCTTAGAGCTGCTCCTTGGCTGAAGGCAGGGCTAGAGCTTTAACACTGGCCCTTCAACCAGCATTTCCTTTCCCTCGCTATCAGAGCTATCCATGACAGGTGTACCGTGAGTATGGTTTCATTGCTTCTTTCTTGAGGATTCCCTGAACATCTCCAGCAGGTATACCCCAAACTAATTCCAGTAGTTTAGCTGGGAGGACCCCAGAATTCACAAGAGCACTGTTGTATACTTGATATCTATTTATCAGTATTTTAAAAATATTTTGAAGTTATTTTTAAAAGGGGAGGTTAGTACAATGGCACAATTCCTATGTAATCCTTCTAAGGATTAAGATCCAGAGAAACCACAGAGTACAGGAAATGTTTAAAGAGTAATTATACCAAAATGTAAAGAGTACTATGTGAAAGACAAGTGTTCATTGCCAGGAAAAAGAATAGGAAAAGTGATTTTGGAAGGGTCATGGTACGTGTTAGTCTTCTCAATCTAGAGTGTTTCCATAATAGCTCTATTACATAATTGTGCTGGTTATTTTGCTTTTTGTTTCAAAAACACCAGTTGTGGAGCAAACAGTGAGGAAAAACAATATTACAGTTGGACTCTCTGTGAGTTTAAGTTTTGCAGATTTGATTGTTCCTGGATTTAATTAATATGATCGCTCTAGGTTCTCCAGTGCAATTCTATGATCAACTTCAACTGGAGTACTAGAGATTCCGAGATAGATCATATTAATTAAATCCAGGAACAATCAAATTACATTTTTGTTGTTTTTCCACTTTCATTAAGGCTCCAAGCAACCATAACCCAGCTCTATGGCATTTCATATGTAAGAAAGCATAATATTAATGCCATTAAAATGTAAATGCAGTGATAGTGCAAGAGTGCATTGCCATTACACTACCTTTCCTCGTTTAAGAGAAACCTTTTTCAAAGGGAATGACCTCAAACAACTGAATAGTGTGATAAGCATCCAAATGTAATGTGTTAGTTGCACCCAGTAGTCTCTTATCTTTTGATGAGACTTGACTAAAAATCAAGATGTCGGTTGAAATGTGTAATCTACACAGGCACCCATGACAGCAAAATCACATAGGAGTCTGCATTAACCTGTGGCTTTCTCTTGCAAGACTAGATAACATGGAGGGCCTATACTTTCCTGGCATATTGATTCTCCAGACCTTTACATTCTCTGGCAGGGTTTCTTGTGTCTGTAGTTCTGATCTCAGTTTGGATTTTTTTCATGTATTATTTGAAAAAGAGGAAAAACTTCAAAGAATCACCTCAGTTCCCCCTTTGTTTTCATGATAATGTTAATAGAAAGGACTGTATGAATGCTCCAGCACAGCAAGAGACGTTGCTCTTTTGTTTCCTAACTGATGGAGGAAATTGCTCTGCAAAGTAAATTTTCTCTGAAAGGTGGGGAGTAGAAATCTTTTCTTGTTGTATAATGCAAGTTAGGCAATAGTGCTGCCTTTATAGAAATAATTATGGCTACTTTATGAAAAAAGCACATATACAAAGAACAATACTTCCAACAAGATAATCTTACTATATGAAAAATACATCTACATTGTGATGAATGGGGCTGGAGTTCTTCGCCCTTCCAATTGTTTGAAAAATATGTAATACGTTGCAAATGAAGAATGGTATAACATAAAAAGAACACTTACCTATTCTATTTCTATTTTAAATTCACAGTGGGAAATTAGGTTTGAAAATGTATATCCATCTTTTCTTCCATTTAAATATTTCATGCAAAGTGGTTTATTGTTCTAAAAACAATAAAATATCAACAAAAGACTAAAGTTACAACATTTTTGGGTGTTGGCTATTTTTTCACTGTAGGATAGTCCTTATATTGAAAAGGAATGGGAAAGGCCTTTGGCATCCAGAAGTAATCTGGGCCATTGGCTTGTATACCCTTTCCTTCCTCCAAAAGTAATATTTCTCCTAACTATTTTCTGCTTTAAACTGGTTTATGAAGAACATGGCTGAATCTCAACTGGGATGTGGACAGCCACTAATCAGGTGGCCAGGTCTTAGCACCTGTCTTCAGGTGTATCTGCACTGCAAAATTAATGTAGTTTGATACCATGGCTCAATATGATGATGATGATGATGATGATGATGTTTAGGACTGTGTGATATATATACTTTATTTCTAGTCTGCCATCTTTGCCCAGAGGGACTCAGGACAGTTTACACATGAAAAAGGCAAGCATTCAAAATAATACAGGATAATGGATAATAGCAACAGTAAACTTACAACAAAGGAACAGTGCTATGGAATCATTACAACAGTAGTTTTATAAGGTCTTTAGCCTTCTCTGTACAAGTGCTCGTGCCTCACCAAATTACAATTCCCAGAAATCCACAGAATTGAGCCATGCCAGTTAAAGTGGTGTCAAGCTGCATTAAGTCTATAATGTAGATGCACACTTTGCATCCTAGGACTAGTCTCTTCTTCTCTAGTCCTTAGTATGAGAGGATAAAAGCACAACCTTGAAAATTGTGGATACACACACCCTCATTTTTAATTTAAATGGCATCATTGCAATCATTTGCACAGGGATGCAATCTGAAGGGCACATTTTGACACAATAACCTTGGGTGCTATGTTCCACTTCCTCAAATCCTGGCACATAATTTGTATCAGAATTGTGTAAATTCAGCACGGAAATTGTTAATCTTTTTCTATTATATTTCAACCCTCATGCCATTTTTACAGTTACAATTAATCTTATGATAGCCAGTGTTTGTTTGTTTATTAATTTATTAATTTATTTGTTTATAGTATTTGTTCCCCGCCTTTCTCAGCCTGAAGGTGACTCAGTTGGTATAGTGAGCATTGGACTATGATTTTGGAGAGCAGGGTTTGATTCTTCACTGGGCCACAGAAACCCAAGGGGTGACCTTGGCTAAGTCCCACACTTTCATCTCCAAAAAACTCTGTGATGAGTTCATCTTAGAGCCACCAAAAGTCACAAATTACTTGATAACATCAACAGCAACTGATCTGACAAAATGGATACAGATTAATATTTAAAAGTGCTGGACTTGGAACAGGAGAGTGCAAATCCCTCTTGGCCATGGAATGTCCCATGTGACCTTGGGCTGTGACTTCCTCCCAACAGAATGACCTTAAAGTTCCTTTCCTTCCTCCATTGCACTATGTACTCTCCATTCTGCTTTGTGCTCTTACTTCCCCTATTCAGGGTGATCATAGTCCACCTTTCTCTTGTTCCTTGCTCTCTCCTTCACTCATTCTTCCTCCCTCATTTCAATATGTGCCCTTACAAGTTTCCCTTGTTTCTTACACAGTCCTGCTCACAATGCATCCTCTTTGCTCTTTATATTGTTCTATTTTCACTGCTTACTCCTCTTCCCTCTACATTCTTGCATTCTCGTGCCTCAGATACCACCATACACATTGCTCACCTACCCTTCCCTCCTGCTCCCCCTTCACCTTGTCTAGTGCCTGTGCAGTGCCTCGCTTCTTTGCTTCTGTGTGCCATCTCTTGCACAGCTTATGCTCCTTTGCTCCTACTCCTTCACTGGCTCTACAGCACACTCCCACAATGCCTTCTTACATGGTCAGACTTGCCTCTCTCCCTTCTCGCATACCTGAAAGGAGGAACAGGCTTCTTTCTTGGATAATAATTTCACAGAATAGTTCCTCCACATTTTGTCCCAGACCCCATCTCCTAAAAGTGTTGGACACAATATTATATGGTACTTTTTTAAAAAAAAGGCATGGAGCCTGAGCAACATGATGGTCCAAATGGTTCTGGATGACATTCCTAGATTACAGGTAAAACCTGGCAACCATACTGTCACAGTGAATATGGTAATCCTACAATAGCCTTCCTCTAAACATTAAAAATGTAGAAAATAGACAGCTGTGGGCATATCTTCTTTTTAACTATAACAGGTCTCAGACTCTAAGCTGTTCAATCTCAGTCATCTCTGTCATCCTGCAACAGATATATGTCTTTTTGATCTTACTTTTCATCCTATTATATTCACTGGTCAAATTTGTATCGGAAAAAAGGTCTTTTTTCATCCTGCCAAAGTAGGATGTTTTCTGCATTGTGACCTTATTACCCAGAACCTAAATCTGGGGTGAAGATCTTCTTTCCACTGACAAACTATCACTGTCAGCTAAAGAATGGAATAAGGCTGTGGTGCTGGAGAAATGTCACATTGAAAAATGAGATCTATGAGCAATTTGATCTCTTCAAACACCTGTATAAAGTTACTCTAAGCCAGAATCAGTGCTACGAGGAACTTATGAAAAAGCTGTACAAGTGGCATTATGTTCAGAACTTTAGAAAGCTTACTTTTTGGATTGCAAGTTGACAAGTTCCTTAGCTACTAGGGCACTAACCATACTAGCCAAGGAAGGGGTGAATGCATCTGAGAATTATAGTCCAAAAAGCAATGTTTTCAAAGCTCTACCATTGTGGGGAAATTGATTCAATATGGTGATTATACGTCTTAAGGACTAAAGCTAAAGATACAAGTATAAATAACTGAATCCATCCAGTAGTCTGATCAAAGTTTCAAGGACACCTAAGGATAAAACCACCCTGAACACTGAAGAAAAATAGAGCACTTGAAAATAATAAATGGAATTATGTGGGACGAAAGGCAGCATAATGCAGTGGATCAGTGCTGAGAATATAGAAAAAACCTGAAGCTCAGCCATCGAAAGCTTCTGGGTGACCTTGGGCAAGTGACACTCTCTTCTTTTCAGAGGAAGACAAGAGCAAGCTGCCACTGAACTCATCTTGCTAAGACACCCCAATGAAAGGGTTGCTTTACCTCAGAAGGCAAAGAACAACAATTACAGTTAGCATTTCCCTTCCCCTGATTTTTGCATTACAACAGTGCTTGCTATTAAAAAATATATGTGGCCCTATTCTAAAGCCTGGAACTCATTTTAACGCTATTATTTAGCAGTTTCAGTATGTCTCCTTTCTGCTGATAAAATATGAAGTAACTAAAATATATGCAGAGTTTTTCAAATGTCATTGTATGAGAAAATGAGAGGGATTTAAGAAATGTAAGAGACTGAGTAAATAGTTAATTGATATACACATTCACTTAAGTGTCTTAGACTAAAATTCTACAGTTACCTGAGATATGAACTCAACAGGAATTGGATCTGAGTCATCCTGTCAGCATGAAACCCCAAAGGGCTCTTGGCCTCTCTTTTGGCCTCTGCCCTACAAAGAGAAAAGTCCAATGTCCTATGGCATTTACAAGTCTATATTAAAATTTGAAAGAGTCATTCTAATAATGACAATCTTTGTTTGAATTTTCCTTCCTTAAAATGAAACAATTGTAGCAGATAATTTTCTGACAGAAGAAGAAGAAACCCTGAGACTGGTTTTATTTAATATTTTGACTGAATAGAAAAAAGCACATTTTAAGTATTAAGTTTTAAATACTCCTTTGAGTACCTATTCACAGCCCAAACAGAATTCCATTCCAGTGGCTGTAATAATAATAATAATAATAATAATAATAATAATAATAATAATTGCACCCTGCCAACATCTCCCTGAAAGGACTCAGTGTGGCTAACAAAGCACTCCAAAGTACTGCACATAAAATAAAAACAATTACATAGACATCAAAGTGATAAAAAACATGAGCAGACATCCATAAAATAACAAGTTCCAAAAATCAACAGAGAACTTCACTGAATATTATTTTTATTTTTAATTTTCCAAGGATTTTCAGGAGTTTCTAGATCTTGTCTTTGTTTGTTTTCAATAAATGGGCTACTTGCCAGTTGAATCTTTGTTCAGTGTTAAAGCATTCAGCCTGAACATTTGAGAAAAGCCAGATATCTTGCATCACAGTTCTTCAAAAACATCTAAAAAATACCCTGCAAGTACTTGATGGGAGTGCACCAATTAGCAGCCCTGCAAATAAGATTTTTCATGCCAATGTGGCACAGGTTGAATCTAATGTGCAAAGTAACAAAGAGCCTCTCATGCCCAGTCAAATTCAGTGACGTTTTGCCATTCTTGGACCAATTAGCTGGGCTACTCAGTGACATTTCCCCTTCAGTATTTAAGTGAGATAAAACAGCTGCAAAATGAAAATGCCTTTTCCCTTTCAAAAATCTTCCTTCCTTCCTTCCTTCCTTCCTTCCTTCCTTCCTTCCTTCCTTCCTTCCTTCCAAGAATATAAGCTTCTGGGAAGAGGTTGGGTTTGTTTTTTTCCCTACTTTTCCCCTGAGAAGTGGGATAAGATTATCTTAAGCAAAACAGATCTAGATTTTGCCTACAGCACTGCAGTTCAAATTTAAATCTCACACTAAAAAATAGAGAACATGACTTTGGGAAAGTTAAGTGACTATAATGTCAACTAGGCAGTCAATCCAAACCATTCTAGATTTTAGTCTAATGGCCCTTCTACACAGCCATATAACTCAGAATATCAAGACAGATAATCCATAATATCTGCTTTGAACTGCATTATCTGAGTCCACACAGCCATATAGTCTAGTTCATTGTGGATTTTATACAGCTGTGTGGAAAGGGCCACAGTTTCAAAGGAGCTGCCCATGGTGCTTAGCCTATTTGGGGGACAGGGTTCAGTAGCTTGGATAATTTGAATGAGGAATTATCTACTGCCCCACTGTCTTAGCAGATAGACACCTTCCTTAGGGGTTCCTTAGTTTGCTCCATGTGCACTAAAGCCCAGTCTTTCAGGATATAATAAAAAGAAGAGCAACTTCTGAGCAGCAGACAAGAAGCTACTCCAGTATATTCACTGGATGAGGAACACTGGAATAGACATGAGAAGTATCCAATTTTCAAGGGTGTCATATTCCTTCTTTTCAAAGAGGGGCAAACCTTTAAATGACATTTCAGCAAAACTGTCTGAAACATCACCTCTCAAACCAATACTCTCCTCATTTTGTTGGATTCTGATAATGTATGTTTCTAGCTGGATTCTTGTGGATTCTGAGAACAGTAGCCCAACATATCTGGAAAGCTCAGGTAGAAGAAGGCTGGTCCAGATTGTCTCACTAGTTTGTCCAAGCTCTCAGGCATCTTGAAAGTAAAGGGTGAATTGTTATGCAAAGGGAGACCTTGAAAACAATGTTACAAGATGACACTTCATTCGCTGTTTTCCAATTTTATCATTTATATAATGCAGGATAGTGTTTTTCGAAGCTATGTTATTCATGTAATTCCCCTTGCTGCCTTGCTACTAGCAGCAAATTATACATTCAGGATAATGAAAAAAAGATATGTCAGCAAATGTCACTGAAGTGACATACAAAGCTGACATCTCATTTGTCAGCTCTGACACTATCTCCACTGGCCCAAATGCCATCCCATGTATATAGATCCTTATATAAGAACATATAATATAATTCAAGCAAATAACTACATGCTTGTATAAAAACATGCTTGGTACCTTTGCTTACAGAACCAATTTCTCCTTTGGATAACTCTCCCCAGGGCCTGCCAAAGGCATTGTGCTACCTGAGGTGGAACAAATGGCTCCGGTTAAAGCCAATGAAGTCTGGCTGTATACTGTAGAATGAATACAGTTCGACTTCACTTTAACTGCCATGGGTCAATGCTATGGAGTTGTGGGATTTGTAGTTTGATGAGATACCAGCGCACTATGGCAGGAAAGACATTTCACATTATTATGGCTATTCACATGCACAGTCTGCTCCTAAGCAGTTCACTCCATGCATCTGAGGAAACAGGCTACCAAGCTTTTTCTTTCAATCTTTTAAGATACTACAAGATCCCTCTGCACACTGATATTCCAGACTAACACAGGCATGTCTTTCATTTCTGCTCCTTCTGATGCCATTTCCATTGCCTTCTAAATAGATAGTGAGGAAGCAACAGTCTGAAAAGGAGATGTTCAGTTTCCTGCTGTGGGGCTCCATGTCATGTAACCTCCTAATGTACTGCAGAAATTCAGATTGTTGTCATAGCCTAATGCATACCTTCCAGTCATATGTGTGCTTATACCTCATTACAGAGGGATGCACATGGGGAACAGACCCTCCTCTTCAGATATTCCCTGACAGTATACTGTGGGATTAGGCTGGAAAAGATGCCGGGAAAGAGATGGGGCCTATAAGGATAGTGTCCCCCTGAGATAATTGTGACTGCTTGAAGTAGGATCAAAGAGATCTATAGTTCCCAGTCTCTCATCCAGAGAGAGAAGCATAAAGAAGACTTTCTCAGGCTTTAAGAAAATCGAAGGATGCATATCGAGCATGCTTATTTGCATATTTAATTTAAAATGTTTGGACTCAAATTCAAATGATATTCTCTCCTAGTAAACAAAATAATAAGAAATACCAGGAACATTCATATAGACCACTTCTTAATTCAAAAATAGCACTATTTTACATAGTGTCAAAATTAAAAACAAGTCCTTAATCCTGCTGATAAAGAGATTTTGCGTATAATCCCTGTGTAATTAGCTTTATAAAATTCTTTGAAATCTCAAAAATCTCAAAATTTAATAATCCATTAAGGTGTTGCTGACTCTGAACAGATGCAACATTTCCATCTATTCCATATATTTTCTAGTTCTCTACAATTAAAACTGATAGGACGCTGTTTAGTAAAATAATTGGAAATGTCAGAGGCTTGTTCTAAATGTTTTCAATATTAGAAATATGCTGGTTATATTATATTAAATCCAAATAAATTCCACAATCTTGGGTAAGTCTATACTTTACAATGAATGTAGTATGACATCACTTGAACTGACATGGCTCAATGCATGGCTCAAAAGATCTTGCAAAACTACAACTCCCAAGATTCCATAACACTGAGCTATGGCAGTTAAAGTGGTATCAAACTGCATTAATTCTACAGTGTGGGTGTACCCCTTATGACATAGGAAGCATGGATTTTAGATGTGTGTTTTAGATTCCTCCCCCAAATGTTCTCTGGATAGCTCAACATTAAGAAAAAAAGAATTTCAAAAGTACAATGCAGTAAAAGACAATAAAATGAAATGCAGCCATAAAGTGTCAAATAAAATCAGGACAAAAAAAGAATACAGAATCAAAACGAGCAAAGTTCTAACATGGTTAAAATCTGAACTATAAAAACAAAATCTTTATCTGGTATTGAAATAAGGATAGGTACCAGGCAGACTTCATGAGGAGGGAATTCAATAACCACAATGCCTATATCTAAAAATCCCTTCATTGATAGCTCTCCAATTAAAATACCTGGACCCAGGGAGGCTACATGATCCTTTAGTGTTCATGTGTGCACATTAGAGAAAAGACACATTCACTTCCTAGATAGAGTATTTACTTTGAGACATATTACAGAAAGGTATCATAGACTAAAAAGTGTTCCTCTGTCACATTCGTGGACAAAAAGTTGCAACTTCCAGCGATTTATCTCATCAGATTTTGTGTCTTTCAATGTAGAGAAGGAGCCCCCAGTGGCACAATGGGCTAAACCCTTGTGCCGGCAGGACTGCTGACCAATAGGTAAGTGGTTCAAATTCTGGGAGAGTGGGTTGAGCTCCCTCTGTCAGCTCCAGCTCCCCATGAAGGGACGTGAGAATTGCCTCCCACAAGGATGGCAAAACATCAAACATCCGTGCTTTCCCCTGGCCAACATCCTTGCAGATGGCCAATTCTCTCACATCAGAAGCAACCTGTAGTTTCTTAATTTGCTCCTGACACACAAAAAATGTAGAGAAGAGTAAAAAAGTGAAATGTTGCACCAGCCTCCTTGACCCAGATTTGGATCCATGGGAAAAGGGAAAGCAGAGGTGAAAGGTGGTACCAGAGTATTCACTTCTGTATCCCCCATTGACAGCATGTATCCAATGAGCAAATGCTGGTGGGTATTCAGATGCAGTTGTTCTTGTTAATTACTGTTTAAACATATGAAGATCAACTTTAAAAAGGAACTAAACTATTAACACAAACAAAATTGAAATGATAAAAAGCTACCCCTTTAAAATGCCTCCCATCTTATACAGCTAGTTAAGAATGCTAGTTTTTTTTAAAGTTTCTATAAACCTTGACAATCTCCTCCCCTCTTCCCCCTCCCCCCCAAAAAGCAAAATGCTGTTATGTCTAGAACTCTCCAGTGCCAACAAAACATCAGCCTTTAAGCATTTGGAACACCTTTTTATTCCATGTGCTTGAGCCCTTCAGGAACACTAACTATCTCTTCAGCCTATAAAGCAATGGGGATATTTTTATTATTATGCTGGTTTTTTTACTATTATATTCCCTTTTTCTTTAATCCAGGAAGAATGAAAGTAAAAAAAGGAGTTATATCCAATGTAAATATAATTGCAGCTGTAGATTTAGGTAGCAGCATTATATTCAATAAGATGGCACCACATATAGCAAGGTGGTACATATCAAATTAAAGCAGTGAATCACTGCATGGAGACAAAGCCTGAAGGAGCAACACTGCGAATGATCAAAGGGTTTCATTTTGCAACATGGCTTTTGTACAAAAACAGAACATTAAACAATGCTTTGAATGACAGAGGCACTTGAGCACTGCACAGTTTGGAACACACACATTTAAACTCTGTATAGGACAAAAGAACGGGTTTATGTGAAGATCAGACAATGTCTAGCATTTCAAAATCTTCTTTCATAGGAAGCAACAATGAAAAAGCTGTTCAGAAATTCAGCATAATACAATCTTGAGGCTACTTTACCTGCAGAAGCCTTGGTTATCATATGCGATATGACTGCCAACATCAAATGCTGCCTTATTCTTGATATTTTTATTGTTGTTGTTATTTCTTCCTTTATAACCAAAATAAGCTGCTTGCATGCTTTCCAGTTCTTCACTTCTGAGCTGGTACCACAGTTGCATATCCCTGTCAAAACAGACATCGGTTTCAATCAGCAGCAGGCATCCAGGGCATGTATATCTGCCAGTATATGATTGGAATTACACATAACCTGAACATTTTAAGTATCTCTAACATTAGACATTCATCCTTCCCACATCATCTCTTGTATGTAATGTTGGAACTTGGCAATGAAGGTATGATAAAAACATTGAAGTCTGAATGTCACTCTTTTCATATATGCTCTGAATGAAACAAAGGGTGTTGTGCCTATAGAGTCTGTTCCTTCTGATCACACAGCCACTGAAGTTTAGAATAAAATGCGTTAGGAAGTTGGGAACAGGGACCGTCAACACAAAACTGGATTTATGCACAAGAGAAGTGAACTACGTCTTAAGGATTCCAGTCATGAATTTTAAATTTCACAACAGTCAATATACAAAAAGGCCGTTTTCATAATGTTTTTAAAACTTAACCCTATTTAAGGCCTAAACATGTCTTAATCTGGTTCTGTGTGCACACAGACCCAGGTTTGGAGTAGGGGCAGTAGGCACAGTCTTGGGGGGAACCATTATAATAATAAGTAATAACAAACTTTATTTATACCCTGCCATCATCTCCCCAAAGGGGACTCAGGACAGCTAACATGAGGACAAGCCCAGAATTACAGTACAACAAAATAAAATAAAATACAAAAAGCAAATGATAACATCAAAATAAAATACATAAAATAACAGAAAATGCAATAAACAGATGCAAAATAATGTGATGAAGAAATAAAATAAAAGCACGGCTGGCGGGCCAAATGCACAGAATAAGATTGATAAAACCCTGAGTGAGACAAGTAAATGGAGAAGTATGTGTCTGTGGGGGAGCTCAGAAGGGGCGAACAATGGGATTGAGTCTTCATTAAAGACAAGGGAAAGTGCATAATGAGGACAGAACTATAATTGGGATGGACATGATATGGGGATATGTATTTGGACACCTGTCTTTTGCATTATGAGTCCACTTTAGCTGCCATGGTTACACCCCATGGAATCCTGGGATTTGTAGTTCTTCTTGTGTCTTCCCAAACTACAAACCACAAGACTTTAGAAGGTGCAGCCATGAGAGATTCATAATAGTATAATTATGTGGAAGGGCCCATGATATCTTCTGTATCTGAGCACAGGAAAAACTTGGCTAAATCAATTCACAGGCCTGTCTGGTCTCCTAAAAATCTTGGGAAAATAGCCTAACCACAACCTGCATTTCAAAAGTAAACTATGTTTTTGGGAATTTGTTTCAGCATTGACACACACGCCAAGCCATACATCCTCAACTTGGCATCTCTATGTATTAGACCACAACTCCTATCATAAACCAAAAGGGGAGGAAATGGCACAATGGGGAACAGATTATGGTGTTAGTATTTGATGTACCAAATGCTTACAGAGCTGTTTCTGTAATTCTGTAATTCAGGCAAGCCTAACACCACTTGCAAGACATGTTACAGCAAAAGACAGGTGTCCAAAGGCATGGCAGTTTTATGGTATGTTACTGATAAAATTTTAGCTGAGAAATAAAGTATCATTTCCCTGATCTGCTTGCCTGAATAACATTTCAACCCATCTGTCCCTCTGTCACTGACTGTGTCCTGGTGAAAAATAGCTTCAGTTGCTTTTATGGCTTTTTCCTTCATCTGGGTTAAGATATTAAATCTGTCGAGTCAGGGCCTTCCCTTAAGCAATGTGCTTCCTAAAGTGGAAATTCCAGGAGGGTCTCACATCACAGGACCAGAACAAGTATTGTAGATCTTAACATTGATTAACTACCCCTTTGTCCACAAGATTGATTTTTCCCCCTTTTCCAAATGAGAAAATAAAAACTCTGCTAGGGCTGCTATAAAAGATGGGCAAAGCAATCCTATAGGGTGGGGAAGAGCTGAGAGAGGAACTGACTTCTTCTATGTCCAGTGGACTTGCGCCAAAATTCAGGATATCCCACTCCTCATTGTCAGGTGCATTCTAAAAGAAAGAAACTTCCTTTTATTTTTTTAAAGAAGAAAAATAATACTTCTCATTGATTTCAAAGGAAAGAAAACCATAATTCCGGTAAGCACTCATTCAGAAGCAATGAGGTTTGGGATCTTGTTGGCCCATAGTCTCATCCAGAGAACCTCAGAATGTCATACTTTCCTTCCCTCCAAGAAATAGTTTCTGCATCTGCCTGTTGAAGACCTGCTTCCTGGGGTTGCTGCTTCACCCTGATTTAGCACAGTGGGGGGACACTTTTCACAAAATAGTTTTTACTGCATGGATATCAAGAAGGGAAGTTATGGTATGGTGACTTTTCTGACAAAATTGAGTACTTGTGAATCCTACCTGAATTTGTCAGCAGAACAATGAGAAATATGAGCATTGCCAATAAGGAAAAAGGAATAAAATACAGCAAATAAAATATAGACAAAGGAAAATACAGAGTAAGAGCAGTAATATTGTACTTCAAAACAAACATTTACTAAGTATTTCCATTAATATGATACATGGTTTTCGAAAATCCCAACATTAACATTAAGTAACAAACTAACAATGTATATACGTGAAATTGTAAAACTGAGAATAATGCAATCTGCAGTGGATTTTTTTTTGTGCCCAAGTAAACAAATAGGTCCTGGTCTGCTACAGAAATGATAGAAAGACTATTTGAAATATAAAGAGAAGACTACCTGTCAATGCCCCCCCCCTTCCCCACATATCTTAGATCTTAAATTGTCATCTGTCATCACTCTAAAATCTTAACGTCTTTTAAAAACCCATTGCTCTCAACTGACATACCTTTGAGCTCTCCTTCTCTCACTTTTCTTAACACATTTGATGAGACAGCAGGTTAAAAAAGCCATAGACATCAGCAGAATAATAGCACAGCTCACAATGGAGGCGATCACTGCAACTTTAAACCCAAAGGTTTCATATTTGGATATAGCTGGAAGAAAGCACAATCACAAGCTGACACCTGCATTGTTATCTAATTTCTTCACACTTCTGCTAATAAATTCTTCACTTGCCTTGACAGTTGAAGAGGTTTGGCATCATTTCAGTCTAGGAACATCTCTGTTTAAGAGTGTCCCATTTATAAGTGAGAAGTGAAATCCTCCAAAAGGAACTTGGCATAGAACTTAATCTACTGTAATGTTTAGAAGGTTTTAGAAAAAGAAAGGGAAAGACAATATAGGCTCTTGGTACATGGATCTTATAGAACTTGTAGCATCTGACGATGTAGTCTTAAATCTGTGCTACCAATTTCTTTATCTCAGATAGTTTCAAAGATGCTACAAAATCTCTTGACATACTGATTTTCCAGAGTGACATAGCAATGTCTTCCAATTCTATCTTGGTACACGATGAACTTGCAAAAGCATGGCTAACATCTGAGAATGGCATTGCTTTGCTAAGACCCAGTTGCAACAGAAGACCATTGTCAGCTTGCAAGGTTTCCCTGCTGCTCCACCTGTCCTCATTTCTGCTGCATATATGCCTGTCCTCTCCACATAAGTGAGCAGTGGGAAGAGGGGGGAGATTTCACCTCCATGAGAACGCTCTTTTCTGTGGACAGTGGAGCAGATTACGTCTTGAGTAAGAAGCTGAGGGAACACCTCTATTAAAACTCTAGGTCCTTCAGCATGAATCTATGATCAATTTCCATGCTACACTGGAAGACGTAGAGATTTCTAGAGAGAGCATTTTATTCAAACCCTAAATCCATAGAAGTCAACGCTACAAATGCGAAGGACCGACTGCATTGTTGCTAACATCTTCTTACTGTGATGCCTATCAATCATTAACATAGGTTCAAAACTACAGTTCAGTACTGCATTCAAATAAAGGAGAAATGAGCAATCTATTCAGTTCTGGACTATTTTAAAATTAGACATGAATCTGCTTCAAATATACTAAGATTTTGGCACACGGCACTCTCGATATGCTGAAATCCAAGACCATGGCTTCAGATGTTCTTCACCATTTCTGTCATTGTTATTGTTGAAATACAAAAGCTTAGAATGAAAAGGAGCTAGTTTTGTTGCCATTTGACTCCTCTTTGTTAACAGAGTAGCTATTTCTCTCTGGTATCACAAGTAATAGCACTTGCACTTTAGCAAACTATCCATGTTCTTTTCAAAAGCCAAACAGGGATGGGCATCACATGGCAAATGAGTGTGGGGAGGAAGGAAGCAGTGAATACTTACGCTTACATGAAGGGATGTCTGCTGTCCACTGGGTGCTATTGCCTTTCCAAATGCATGTGACGACTCCTTGTCCAACTAGCTGGTGTTCTGCAGAACACCGGAATGTAATGACTGTGCCCACGGTGGTGCCATTGCCATGGATGATTTCGGACATGCCAAGGTGAGGTGCGAATATCTGGTTGCATTGTCCTATAAAAAGAAAAAAGGGGAGGGAAAAACATTGCTATTCCAGATCTTTACCATTAACCCATCCTGGCAGTACCACAAGATTAGAAGGGCGCTTATCAAATGAATGCAGCAGAGTGGTTAAGGGTGTTAATTGGGCCACTGAATTGCATGCGTGCACACACCATGTGAGGTAGATTTAAACAGCCATCTACATTTATTTCTGCTTTTACAATTGGGTTAATTGTGTTGGCCTACATCACAATCCTTATGTAAAGATCATTCAGATAATGTATATGGAGTAATTTACATGCTTTAAATGTGCAATATAAATGCTAAGCAGGAGCATTAGAATATCAGAGATGAAGCAGAAGATTTACAACTTGTGGACCTATTGCACAAAAAGTAAGAAAGCTAACTGTATTGGAAGTGCAGAGCTGCCAAACTTGAGATAGCCTAAACTATAAAGAGATAGATGAGAAGATGAGAGATGAGGAGTCCTGGCCCGTATCTCATGCCCTAAACCAAAACCATTTGCATTATGCCAAGGATTTCCATATCTGAAATAATGAACAATCAAAATCATTTAAATGCTTCATGCTGCTACAGCTTAATGCTTAAAAATAAGTTACAGCATGCTTTTCATGCACAAATCAAACAAAGCAGCAAAATAATAGTGATGCTAGCATTACACTTCCTGATATTTCCACCAAAATATCATATTTTAAAAAACTGTTTTCTTTGCTTACATTTTCCTGGGAGTAGTCTCAACAAATTAGTGCAACATATTTCAACATTAATATGTGTAGCGTACACTGGATGAAAGTAGAATAATTTTAACAAACCTTTAATTTCAGTAGAATCATCAGATTATGGTAATTTCTTTTATTTTGAGATTTATTAGAATTGGGACCCACTTGTTTGAAACCTACTGCAGCCAAAATATCCCAGTTTCTCTCTCTGTCCCTTCTCTCCCCATCTCCTTTCCCATTTTTCTCCTTGGTCCTCGCCATCCTTCAATTGCTCAAATTGAGTTTAAAAGGCAGAAACAGTTTGCATTCCAGACTGGAATATTGTTCTTCCCAATAGGTTCAGGTAAAAGCAAACTACTGAAACCAATCTTAACTTGTCTTTCTTCCTTCATTAATAACTTATGCTGTCTTGACCATATTCTGCTGTTGTTGGCCACATGTCTGCCTATTTTCATCTGGTATAAATAATATTTTCTTAATAACATCTCCTCTCATGTACACCTTAAACACTGACGAGAACTGAATAAATATTATTATATTGGGTTTTTTATACTCTGCCTTTTTCTCGATCCTGAAACTCCAGTTGCATCATAATGCCTTAATAACCAATGATCTAAAAAGTGGAGCAACACCATTTTGAGTAACAAAAATCACAAGAGTTCAATTGTAACTGATTTATTTCAAAACTTAAAAACATGATTTCATTCATGTTATATAGGAGACTGCCCAGTAAGTAAGTAAGCAGCCTTAAGCTTTCCTCAATACAGTTTAAAATTGCTTTCTTAATTACTGATTGTATTTTAATTAAAGTAATAATTTAATTCATATCCTCTCACCCAGCATGACACCCAAGACTTATAGCATGCATCAACACTATCAGATTGTTTTAACACTATATAACTAATATTTTGACATTATAATTATTTGATTTTCTTTAAGCATTACCACCTTTTGTGATTCTAAGTGTATTTTCTAGTTCTGGAATAAAAATCAAAAGGACGAATGAATGACTAAAGCAATTTCTAACATGATTTTCACATGTTCTGTATTTTGTTTTCCTTTGACCTCATTGCTTTTCATCCCACTCACCCCAAATCTCTATGGCTATCTACACAAAGAAGTTTGTTAACAGCTGCCAGGCTTAAAGGTGACATTTCATGCATCTGATGAAGTAATCTCTTATCCAGTAAAGCTTCAACCATAACAAATTTGTTAACTTATAACATCTCACAAGATTCTTAATTTGCCATTTCTTAAGAATTCCCCGAATCGACAATTTGGTTACAGGAGTGCGTGCTGGGAACACTCCAAAGGATAGCTGAACAGATCAGAGCTCTGCATAATGTGAGAAAAAGAAATGGGTGAGTAGAAGATGAATAGAGAGGCAGAGGCACAGAGAAAGAAGATACCACCAGAGAGAGGAAGCACTACCCAAGAGAAAATGTGAACCTGAAGTACAGATTCTATGTTGTTGACAGGTTGTTTCCAGAAGAATGTGTTCCATTTTAGGTGCCTCTTTGACAATACTATATTCTGATTGTAAGTCCATAAATAAGAACATGTATAACAAAGAAGGTAGGTTGTCCACTGTAACACAATAGTTGCACTAGTGTAGATAATGAATACATACCAAGTTGAATAACTTCAATATTGTACCTCTCTTCATTAACACAACTACACAAGTTCACAAAGCTGTGATCCCATGATCAGTCTTCTACATATGCTTAAACTCCTGCATTCCTACACTATTGCCTACTCAGTGTGCCTTGCAATTCATTTAATTGTTATTATTTTTAACATGATTGCACAATTTCAGCCTAAAAAGAGCAAAGCAGTCACCTTGGGAGCAGAGAGGGGGAGAGAAGGAAAATCCCATCCTCTGAAGAGAAAAGGACCTATCACTCTAAGGTAGATAGTTCACTCTAAGGTAGATAGCTTCATATCATAGTAGGATATGAAGCTATGGATGAGTTTGGAATTCTTGGGTTTCACCCATTAATAGCTTGGGATAGGAGAATCATGGAAGGGGAGCAAACAGTAGCAGGATACACATACTATCATGTGTTCGCTATCCTCACCAAAGAAGACAGTCCAGCTGCAATGGCGGTTTGCTTGCCTCATATAATAAAGTCCTTTATGCACAATGTATTGTGAAAGGCTTTCATGGCCAGAATCACTGGAGTGAAGATGCCAGCCACAGATGCAGGCAAAATGTCATCAGGAGAAAATGCTGCTAAAACACAGCCATACAGCCCAGAAACCACACAACACTTATGCACAGATTGCACAGCTAATCTTTCCTGTACCCTTTTCTTCTTCATGTGAAAAAACTTCCTCAAGCATTCAGCAAACATACAATCCAAAAGGAACTGCAAGGACACCTCAGATAAAATTGCTGCCCTAATTCTTTATGAATATATATATATATATATATATATATATATATATATTCTGTAAAGTACCTCCCAAGATGATTTTCAGTGTATTTCAAACAAAGGCAAAATCTGCAACACATCAGTTGAAAATACATTTAAAAGAGCATAATTGGCAATACACTCCCCCAAAAGTGCAATTAAAATAGTCAAAATACACAAAAGCTTCAGTTGCAGTGCTTTAAAATGTAGCATCATCTTATGGCTGTCATTAAAATAGTAATTATGTCATAAAAATGTAAATGTGAAAGAGAATAAAAAACACTGTCAAAGTTTGAGGCAGCTATTACAGTTTCCTAATGAACTGTAGCACATATCCACTTTTGCATCCTGTTTGGAATTTTGACTTTTTTTGCCTGAAACTGGACATTGCAACTTGGACAAAACCCAAATAATCTCTGTCAGATGTTGGGGGCATCAACCAAAATTTTCAAAAGCGGATAGTTCCTTCTTTTACTTCTAACAAGGCTCTTCCTTCTATAATTTTATTTATTTTATTTTTATTTCATCTACTTATACCCCGCCCTTCTCACCCTGGGGGGGGGGGGGACGGGACTGGAAATTCAGCACTGTGGTTAGAATAATAAACCAAAAACATGAATATTCTATTTTATTGTCGTAGATACCTAGCTGCAAGGTTTCCTTCAAGCCCAGCATTATAGATAGTGAGACCTTGAAAATTGCTGCTGTTGTAGCATAACCAAATTCTCTTTCTCCTTCATAGTTGCTGTGTGCCTTCAAGTAGTGTGCTGGCTTTTTTTTTTTCATTTACACCCACACCAATTTACATGGAGTTGATCTCCCTCATGGATCAGCAAGTATTTTGTCCTTCTCTCTTGCAAAACAATAATGTGAGAGAATTGGCCAAATTAAAACAAATTAAAGCTTTGTCAAAGGCTTTCATGCCGGAATCACTGGGCTGTTGTAAGTTTTGTGGGCTGTATGGCCATGTTGCAGAAGCATTCTCTCCTAATGTTTTGCCCACATCTATGGCAGGCATCTCTGAAGTTGTGAGGCCTTAAAATAAAGCTTATTTGAAAAATGATTATGAAAACCTTTGACTGTATTAACATATTACCAAATAACACTGAAAAGCTGGCTTCAAACACCTCAGATAAATACAGGGATGATCTAGTTCTAAAAAATCCACAACCCAAAGGTGTTATATACTTACATCTGGTCTGCAATTTGCTAGTTAAAAATAGGAAGCTACAGATACTGCCGGAATGATTGTTCTGGTGAACATACTGTTTGCAAATTTAAATTGTTCATGAAAGAGGATCAACCACTCCCTCTCTCATTCTGTTCTTAGTATATATCATTCTGTTGCGCAGTCATAAACTGTACCATTGTTTTTTCTTCCTTTTGCCACTGGGGACAATTTAATTGTGTTAAGAAACTTTATATCATTTCACTGTAAGTATGAAGAAGAAAGGCCTTCTAAATCACTTCATTTTTATATTTAAAATGGGAATTAAAAAGTACATGAGATTGAAATCAAGCCTTACTTTTTCTTAAAATTAGAAAATCCTTGTTCAATTCCATGTTCTTAATAAAAGGCACATGACATAATGGTTTAGATCAGTGGTGTCCAACCTTTGGGACTCCAGCTGTTTGGGACTTCAAGTTCCAGGAGTCCTGGCCAATTTGTTCAATGATCAGGAATTCTAGAAGCTGAAGTCCAAAATACCTGGAGGACCATAGGTTGGACACCACTGCTTCACCCAGTTCAGGGTGAAGGTCTTGTGAAGTCTGCCAAGAGGTAAGATTTTTTTTATGGTTTCCCTTGCATCCCCACCAAAAAAATTTTTCACTAAATCTTGTATAAAATTATTCCTTGTTCAATGCTCGTTACCTCCGTTTGAAAGAAGCTTATCTTCCAACAGTTCTGATTTATTGTTGAAGGCTTTCATGGACAGAATCACTGTGTTGCTGTGAGTTTTCTGGGTTGTGTGGCCATGTTCCAGAAGCATTCTCTCCTGACGTTTCGCCCTGGCATCTATGGCAGGCATCCTCAGAGGTTGTGAGGTCTGACTTCACAACCTCTGAGGATGGCTGCCATAGATGTGGGGAAACGTTGGGAGAGAATGCTTCTGGAACATGGCCACACAGCCCAAAAACTCACAGCAACCCAGTTCTGATTTGACAGGGACAGCCACCATTAACTCTATTCCATACCACATTTCAATTGAGGTCTGGAGAATCTACATCCTTCCCAATGTTTTCGCTGGGGATTGAAAAATTGCTTTGAAAATGTCCCAGTTTTTCTGTCCTCCTCCCATTGTCCTTTTTTATTCTAAGTTTACTTCAATTGCTCCAAATTGAGTTCAAAGTGCAATTGAGTTTTCAGTAGCAGAAAGAAGACATTTCACACCTCAGTGTCCAATTCTACACCAAGAAGCAAACTAGAAGCACATTTGGCTCAATCCTGATCATTATTCTGTAGCAATTATCATGAATAACATCTCATTTCCAAATGAGTGCAGTTAGCCATGGTATTTCTGCAGACATTGCCAAATTGTACATGGGATCCATTAACAGAATGCAGTTATGAACAGGAAAGTTAACTTTCCCAGGCTCACAGTGATGCTAACGTATTATCTGGAAATACTGTTTCAACAATGTTCAACTATTAAACTACCAAATGAAAAGTGCCATAGAAATCATATCAAAACTAGTTCTAGTTAGGAATAATTTGCATGGATTTTCCTTTGAAAATCTCTTAATCTTGAGTGAATGGTAATGTTATACTTATTTTGTACAAGTTGTCATCTGCATACAGATCTAGACATGTTTCATTATTTTTGAATGTATATTTTCTGGTTATATATGAGATTGTTTGTGTCAAATAATTAATAAAAAAATAAAGTGAAAAAAAGAAATCATATCAAAGCTGCACTAAAAACAAAACTTATTTCCCTTTGTAGGAAATACAACTTTCTCATAAAAATTCAAATATTGCTTTCCATCTAAACATCTTGCTGATACATGAATGATGCTTCAAAAAGCTTATTCTGGTGAATCTATCCTGAAGCTTGGCTAGAATTGAACAATAGCAGAAGTCAATTATGGTTGTATTTTTCAATATGTTTTCTTCTAATGTAAATAATAAAATAAAATAAAGGAAAATACTGCATATAACATAAAATGAAGACCTATTTCATTATGACAATGTTATTTCTCCTGGAAGTCATCAGCTATCAAACAATAAGGCAAGATGCAACTTTTGATTCCCAGTTATTTTGATGAAGGAGGCAAGTGTACTGAAATCTTTCCCTCGGAAATAAGAGAATTTAGAAGCATTTAATTTCAATGACTAGTTAAGTGCCTTTTCAATGTGATGAATGCTAAATGCTTATTCAAATCATTAAACACAAGCATCCTACACAGTGTAGGGATGAGAGCCTTTTTCATGCATCTCTAATATTTGTCAAGTATGCATTTCCAATCATCAAAGCATAATAGAGGTCTGAAGAATCCACATCCTTCCCAATGTTTCAGCTGAGGATTGAAAACGTTAATTTTGGACTACAATTCCCAACATCCCTCATCCATGAAGTCCAATGGTCACACTCGGAATGGGGAAATTTGGGAATGTTCGTACCCAAAAGTAATATTTCCAAGCTGTAATTGACCTACAGCTCTGAAATCTCATACCACTTTTCTGGTCAGATTGATTTGGTGGAGGATATAAGTCCTTTTTAAAGGTAAACATTTCAAATATTCACCATGAAATTGGAATAGCTCTTCAGAATAAAGAAGGCCTACATGAAGGTCATTTCAGGAAATCAAAGGTCTAATAAGGGGTTGGAGAAAATGACCAAATAAGAGCCAGAGCAAGCACCAGAAATAAATAGATGGAAAGTTAGATTGAGATTACTGGTTCAGGCAGGGCAAATAAAACCAATCCCCTTGGGTCTAATTTCCATAGCAGAAGTACTAGTATAGATAGACCAGAATCATACAGTTGCAACAAGTATGGATCCACTGGATCAAGAAATGACATAATGTACCCCTGTTGATGTTGCTGAACTGCAACTCCCTCACTATACTGACTACACTATTCAAAGGCGAAAGATTTATACGATCTGAAGAGAAACCAGAGTATTCTACACTATTATTGCAGAAATTTTTTGAATTAAATAAACACATTTCTAAATATGTGAAATTAACCAGCCTTTAATTCTTAGCATTTTGTAGAATGGAGAAAGAAGTTTCTAAAGTTTCTAAAGTGGCATTTTTTTCTAAAGTACAGTGGCGTGAACAAGAATTTATAACCTTGTGTATTTATATAAAAGCTCTGGTGATTGGCTATGACAAACAGCATTACATCATTGATTCATCAAGAAATTAAAATAAAGGTAAGTTTAAATATTTGTTTTCTTTACCTGGTTTTCTTTATCTCTTGTTTCTTTACCTGGTTTGTACATCAAAAGTTTTTTCCCCCTCTAATTTATTGGTATTAGTAAGAAAGAAATGTCTTATCAGAGTCTTCCAAGCTTCTTCACCCCCATAAATCTCTGAGCTTTTCTAATTGCCTTTGGGAGATTGACAAAGTCGCTTTCTCCTTTTTTTTCTTTTTTCAAATGGAAACTCCATGGGTCACCCAAATTCACCCTCTTTTTATCAAACAGAAATGTAAAATCACAGTGCTATCACTGGCTAGGATAGGGCTTCTGGGAGTTGCAATTCAACAGCAGCTGTAGAATCATACGATCCCCACACTAGTCTATAAACACAACATCTTAAGCTGGGATAGTTTGACTGGTTAAATACTATGTATGTATGGAGGTCTTGGGAAGATTTAGTGGGGAAAGAGATTGATACTAGCAGTGTTCATATGAAGACTGTACATCCAATGCATGTGGACAAGGCTGGGGAAGAAATATATGCATGCTCTCTTATTCTATTTGTGTGTTTGTGTTCATACGTGTGTGTGAGTGTGTCTTCAAGTCGCATGTCAACTTACGGCCTCCATATGAATTTCCTAGGATTTTCTTAGACACAGATGATTTGCCATTATTTTCTTGTGAAATATAACCTACAGCACCTGATAATCATTGGCGGCCTCCCATCCAAGTACTAATTAGGGCTGGCTCTGATTGGCTTCCAAAATTAGACAGGATCTGGTATCCTACCTAGAGTCTCCAAATGAATACATCTGATCCATACATCTGGGGTGAGATTTTAATTGCTGCATCCCACTATCAACCTATATGTAATTGCATATGTATGGTTCTATATACATATGCAATCACTGTGCAAATGAATTATAATATAGTTAGGTTTTTCTTTATTCAGTGAGCAATTTTGCACAATTAAACACCTACCATCCTATTTCTCATTCCAAAGATAATGGATTTTTTTTCACTTAAGAGAGAATATCCATCTATCCATACATCTATCCTTCTAGCCACCCCCTCATCCTTCCATTAAGGGACATGCATGGTATAAAAGTGTTTTGTTTTAAGCTTCCTCAAATCTCAATCAGGATAGAAAAATAAACTCAGTCTCTGCTTTAAATCTGCAGCAAGAAATAATTATGCCAGAAGATGTCTTTAACCTTTAAGCATAATTATGCTAGGATCCAAAACAAGATGGAAAACAACAATTCAAGAAATCATAGCAATGGGAATAATTCATCTATGTTGTTGTTCATTCGTTCAGTCGTCTCCGACTCTTCGTGACCTCATGGACCAGCACACGCCAGAGCTCCCTGTCGGCCGTCACCACCCCAGCTCCTTCAAGGTCAGTCCAGTCACTTCAAGGATGCCATCCATCCATCTTGCCCTTGGTCGGCCCCTCTTCCTTTTGCCTTCCACTTTCCCCAGCATAATTGTCTTCTCTAGGCTTTCCTGTCTCCTCATGATGTGGCCAATTCATCTATCTGTGCATGTAAGTCTTATTAACATGCAATACCTCTTGTTTGGCAAAGCAGAAATGACTCACTAACATAACTGGGAAGGTTTCACGTGTCTCACAAATGATTAAAGTGCAAGTCTTTCCTCTCCTGAATGAGGGGAATTAGGGGAGGCTGACCGGTATCAAGAGCAGGTTAAGCTTGTTTATCACTGTAATGAAATGAAAGGCAAAGTGAAATGCGACAGATTAGTTCTAACAGACTTTCTCTTGCCTCGATTTCCTGTAGCAAAGCGAACTGTCCCTGACCTTTTCAATCAATAGCAGCACATCTGCCTAGGAAACAGAGACAAACAAGAATCTGATTTGATTACTTGCTCAGTACAACAAAATCAGAATGCATGTTTAATGTCAAGATGGATAATTTCATCAGAAGGAAAGGAGGATCTAAAAGGCATTTCTGTGCCTGCTGAAGTCTTCTCAAAGCCAGAAGTCAGACAGAAATCACAGGTTAGAATCCCTTATCTATGCATGCAAAAACCACTGAGGTTCTCCACCACAGGCCTTTAATCGGTCCTTTTTCTTTTTCCATTTACATATGCATACATTTTACTGTTTGATGTCCATGGCTGTAGAGGCAGTCACAGATTGAACACAACTGAAACTTATCCAAAACTTCACATTATCTCCAGCATATTGCTTTTAAAACAGTGTTTCTCAGCCTTCCTAATGCCGCGACCCTTTAATACACTTCCTCAATAGAACCTAAAAACTTGGCTGTTCCGATGTGCCTTCTCAGATTAGGAATTCCCCATCCCAAGCCCTAGAAGCACTTTAGTACAATTAATATTACTGCACACTGCACTATTTTTTAATCTTATGTCCCTCCCGCCACTCCAGCACTTTTAACCCTGTACCCCATTGCGCTGGCCGGCCCAGTTTTAAAGTGTCTTGATGTATTGTTACTGTTGTTTGTTATTTTGCTTAACTATTTGATTTGCTTTGTTTACTATTGTTGCTTTATGTTTTTACTGTATTGTGTTTTTGAGGCTCCGGCCTGTGTAAGCCGCATCGAGTCCTTCGGGAGATGCTAGCGGGGTACAAATAAAGTTAATAATAATAAAATAATAATAATGTTATTGTGATCCCCAACCATAAAATTATTTTTGTTGCTATTTCATAACTGTAATTTTGCTACTGTTATGAATTTTAATGTAAATATCTGATATGCAGTATGTATTTTCATTCACTGGATGAATGAAAACACACAGATATCTGATACTCCCACATTTGAATACAGGTGGGGTTGGGGAGAGGTAATTTTCTCATTTGGGAGTTGTAGTTGTTGGGATTTATAATTAACCAACAACCAAAGAGCATTCTGGACTGCACCAATGATGGAATTGAAACAAACTCACCACACAGAACTCCCATGACCAACAGAAAATACTGGAAGGGATTGGTGGGCATTGACTTTGAGTTTTCAAATTGTAGTTCACCTACATCCAGAGAGCACTTTGGACTCCAACAATGATGGATTTGGACCAAACTTGGCACAAATACTCAATATGCCCAAATGTGAACACCGGTGGAGTTTGGGGGGAAATAGACCTTGACATTTGGGAGTTGTAGTTACTGGGATTTATAGTTCACCTACAATCAAAAAGCATTTTGAACCCCAGTAATGATAGAATTAGGCCTAACGTCCCACATAGAACCCCCATGACCAACAGAAAATACTGTGTTTTCTGATAGTCTTTGGCGACCTATCTGACAGTCCCCTCATGACCACCAAGGGTCCCAACCCCCAGGTTGAGAAACACTATTTTAAAGGGTCCTTTCACACTACAAAATTGCAAAACTCTATTACTACTTTACTGTGGCTTCATTTCTATGGATTTTTAGTTTACAGAGAGGTATTTGGCATTCTCAGTCAGACAGTTGAGTTACTTTACTGAGATACAAACACCTGGACACCAAGAGATGCAGCCAGGACAGTTAAAATAGAACCAGCATTATAATGGTGTTGTGAGCAGAGAAGTGAGAAACCCTTTCAGGCATATGTCAGCTTTCATCATACAGCATATTTGAGCACCTAAAGGATACAGCACCAAGAAACATATGGCTTTGGTTAGACAAATGTCCCTTTGGTCACCCCAACAATGATCTAATCTGAAAAGGTACCGCTTGGACTGGAACTCCCAAAATTCACAGCCAGCATAAGCGTGCTGGGAGTTATAGTCTGAAAAAAGATTTTACCAAGACTTCATGAGTGGTTGAACCCAGTGTGTACAAAAATTCTGTGGCTTCTGGTGGGAAGCCCCACTGTGTGCAAGCCCCACTGGAGAAAAAACATCCACAAAGCATGATTGTCTTCACAAGCATGGACTATATATCTCCACCAATCCACATTGAGATAATATCTGTATAATCCCTGATGAAGTCAAAACACAGAGTGGACTTGTGGTCCCTCTCTAAATGTCCCCTTTCATGTCTCACTTGCCTCTTCCTGTACAAGTCAAGCCTCTTGGGGGATTTAGCCATAACAGGTAAGAGGCTAGCCCAAGACTTTTTGCTACTCTCAAGTAAAGGTGTGTACTTAGTACCCCAAATCATTCCAATTCTTTTGACAAATGAGTCCAAAAAATTGAAAAGCGTCTATTTCCCTCTGTGGAAAAATAGGACTCAGCAGAGAGCACTCCTTGCCTGCTCCAAGCTCCCTGGCCTCAGAAGGGAAGGAGAACCAGCTGCTGATCCCAGTGAAAGCTTCTACAGTGAGGTGTGGCAAGGAGCAAGAAAAGAACCCTGAATAGTTAGCTAGTTCAAAGAGAAGGGAGCTAGGAAGCATAAGCTGCAAAATGGAAGTAAGGCTGCAAGTATCTACTTTGGGTGGCGTTGTAGGAGAAAGAAGAGAGATGAAAAAGGATTCAGGTAACAACTGAACCGAGACCTTTTCTCAACTGCCCAAGTTGGAGAGATGCCTAAGAGATTGTGAATCAAGGGTGACTTAGAGCCGGAAAGCAAATGGAAACGTCAAACAAGGTGACCAGATAGTAAATCGGCTTGGGGTAACTGGTGTGAAGTATCTGCCTAGTCTTATTAATTGGTTCATTTGTGGGTTGTTGTAGGTTTTTTGGGCTGTATGGCCATGTTCTAAAAGCATTCTCTCCTGACGTTTCACCTGCATCTATGGCAAACATCCTCAGGGGTTGTGAGGTCTATATATATATATATATATCTGTGGAATGTGCAAGGTAGGAAAATGAACTCTTGTCTGTTGGAGCTAGGTGTGAATGTTTCAATTCGCCACCTTGATTAGCATTTGATGGCCTGGCAGTTTTTAGGTGTGGCTTGTTAGTGCCTGGGGGAATCTTTGTTTATTTGTGGTTTTGCCTTAGGCCTCTAACCTACCCAATGCATCTCTGCCCAGGTGCCTGATTCTGCAACCACTTATCAGGATCCTAATAAAGTCAAAATCCACATGCTGCTGCTGCTGTTTTTAAGGGTACATTGACCATGTTCCTTGTCTGAAGACACATTAACCATAAAAAACATTTCTTTCTACCAGAGAGAATCTGGGTATGCTTGAGAGATCATGTAATGGGGGGGGGGGGGGGGGATAATAAGCATTTTAAGATGGCACTAATACTAATACTAATGTAAGCAATTTCATAATTTGTTGCCCTTTCTTGACATCCAAAATTTGCTACCTGAAACAGGCACCTCTCTTTGCCTAATGATAGGACCAGCCCTCAGCAGTAGTAAAGACAGCTCAAAGCCTTCAGGTACATTCAGCCTAATGAATAGAGATGTCTTTGCCTCAGTCTTGCTTTCAAGTATTCATTCTTCTTTCTTTCTCACACTTTTTTTAGACATTCCTAAAAATAAAAGAGAACATGACTATCACAAAGAACACAGTTAATATAATTTCCAAATTCAGTACTTTTCAGTAAAGTCTTGTTGACTCATCAGTCTGGAAAGTATCAGGTATAGAGGAATCGCAATGAGAAATGACATGATGTGCAAAAGAGCCCAAATGATGAGTAATGGAAATCAAATGACACTTTTCCCAATTACCCCTCAATATATGGCAGAAAGAAGTAAGTGTATGTTTTGTCTCCTAGGAAGTGAATTCAGGTGCGAAGGAAGTCAGGTTTTCCCTAAGTTGAAATACCCACTGAATAAACAGGATTTCCCTACTGTAATCTATGCAAAATATGGTGAAAAAATCAACTCAGATGAGACCAGGGACCTCATCACATGGATGAGGTCCAGTGTTGTGATTCACCAGCCTCTGTGGTAAATCATGAGGGCAGTGGGACAATCCCAGTGACTCGCACCCCTGCCGGCAAGCAGCTGACACTTCCTCATCACACGTGGGGAAGTGTCACTGTGCAGGTTGTACCCAGGGTAGCCCTGCTGTTTCTTACAAAATATGGGCAGGGTCCTGGTTGGTGGTGCAGCATCAGTTTACTCATGGAGCCCCACCAGAAGTTAGTCTGTATTGTCTGATGGGAGGCATGGGGCCCCGTGTGTGAATTGGGGTGGCAGCATTGTAGGATGCTGATTTTACCCCATGTGATGAGGCTGTAAGACAGGATTCGCCATTAAGCTGAATAAAGCAGGTGACAGATGGTGAAAAGTGTGGGCAGATGTGGCACTGTTACTAGAAAGCAGAAGCTGTGCATGTCATGCAAATTCTGTGTGTGCCTCAACCTGCCTGTTGTCCTGAAGTCTGATAGAAGTGTAGCCAGCTTCTGTATACCTTGTCTGGTCCATATTATGCCAGACACAAAAGTATCTAGAACCAGCCATAAATTCATCAAATTCATTGAAAATGTGGTCCTTTGTAACTCTTCTGTATAGTCTATTAACAGTAGCTTATATACTTGAAGAGCTTCATTTAATGTCAGAAACTGACTTGAGTTCTATTTCTATGGGTAAATGCAAAATGCCAAAATAACGTCAGCAGTAACCATCATTGGGAGACAACAGACCCCTATATACCAGGAGATTGTGGTGCACAAGTGGGAGGATGTTGATATTATGGCTTCCCAACAAGGATTTGTTTCCAAATAGAAAGTTGTGCTAGTATATTGCAGCAGAAATATAAAAGATGCTGTGGCACCTTGCAGGCATTTTCATAATGTGAATTTGGGTAGATGGAAGTCCATTCCAATAGATATTAATCTGGCTCCCTTGTGAGAAACAGGATGTTTGGACTAGGTAAGTCTTCAAGGGATCATTTCACTTCTTCAATTCAGACTCCAATGACCATTAGTATTCTATCCAAGATGGTTGTGTTTCTTTCTGGGAGTAACTAATAGCTTCCCTGTCAAATTACTTTCTCCACTTTTACCTCAGGCCTCTGGTCTGGCTGAGTAATAAAAAGGCAATCCATTGTTACTGCAGAATTAAAGAGTGATTAGGGAATTAAGATTCTCTTGTTTTTTATGACCACTGCAGGGTTTGAATCTGTTGTGAATAAAACCAAAAGAACAATAAAAGAAGCTAGATCTCTGACAAAGCAATATCTTTCGGGTTCTTGATTTTTTTTTTTTTTTACAGATGATGACAGTTTTCATAAGCATGCAAAATGAAGGGTCATAAAACTTCTTTAAAAGTATGCTAGTTTTAAAGGTATTTGGCATTCTAAATCCAAAAATGATCTCAGGTGTGTTTTACCATTATGTATTTTCACAATTTGCTTTGCTGTTTCTATGTTGGAAGATGTGACTGAATGAAATCAGTAATGAAAATTGTTAAAGAACAATATGCACATTTTTATTGGCTTTTTCCCTGAATTCAGCACCATCTACTTCTCAAAATAGTTATTGAAAAAAGTTTGTTTGTTTGTTTGTTTTCATCACAGACCTGTCTTTTGGATTTCATGTGTTTGATGCTGTGACTTTTTTACTTAAATGATCTTGGGGGATGATGTTGCACAGAAGTCTTTTGGAGGGCTTTAATTTTGATTTTTGGCAGTAAATGGAGGTGTTGGCAAGATCAAGTAAGAAGAGCAGCACATCTGTGGTAAAGGAGGGGGTGAAACATGGCAAATAAAGGGACAGAAGAGTAGTTGGTGTCAATTGGCTGATTTCCCCAAAACTAGGAACCATATCAATGAAAAAGAGGAAAGGAAACATGCATTATTGTTGTTTTGCCTTCAAGTCATTTCTGTCTTATTGCAACATTAAAGTAATCCTACCATGGAGTTTTAGTTGAAAGATTTGGGGGTGGGGTGATTTCCTTCCTCTGAGGCTGAGAGGGTATGACTTGCCCAATGTTATCTAGTGGGTTAATTGACTAGTGTGGATTCAAACTCTGGTGTCTAGAGTGCTCAAACCACTACACCCCACAGACTCTTCAGATACAAATCCAGTAAGAAATACTATAACATAAATCAAAATGCAATGCAGGCATAGCTCACTTAAAGTATCTGGCAGCATTTTTTTTACAAAAGCTCTGCAGACTTGCTCTGCTTCCCTTCTTTTCATCTTTGTTCTCTGTCTGGCAGTTTTTAAGCATCCACAGCATCATGAGACTGGTAAAGGAAGACTGAAGAAACAGAGATTTTCACTGTCAAGTTGCAGTAATATGTTTGCAATAAACAAAGGGAGATGGGAGAGAACAGGATCCTACTGCAGGCAATGCTACTGTAGCAGTATATGTTTGCCTATAACAGGCAAATAAACAGTGGATGCCCCAGAATTCCTTACTGAGTATGAGTAAACAGCAAAACAAAGAGAAAATTGGGCCATAAATAAACCAACTCAAGCTCAACCAATATACAAGTTTTGAAATTGGAAATGGAAGCTGGTGAAACCAAATGTCACCCCTGGATGCACTTTGGAAGAAGTTTTCAGGTGCTCCTTAGAAGACTCTGTTTTTGTTTGTTAGTTTGTTTTAAAAAAACAATGACAACTGCTGAAACTGCTCTTCTTTTTTGCCATGTACCATTGCAATTCTTCCAACTTTTTTTCTGCCTCTTGTTCAATTTTTTTGTTTGTTTTTCTTAAGGCAGTAATGCCCAGGAACAAATCTACTGCATTAACTGAGACATACCTGTGCATCAAAACATAGTGTGGAGGACTGGCTACGTAAGCTGTCCGCTTGCTCAGTCTAGAATCCATGGTACTGTTAATGGACAGCTTCAAGGTTCCTGATCTCCTTTAAGTGTGTTTTGATCTTTAAAGTGGACTCAGACCAGACATAAAGGAAGACTTCAAAGGGCTGCCCTTTACCAACTCTTCAAACAGAGATTTGTCTTTTTTTTTAATACTAGAGAGGTGAAAGGAAAACACGTGTCTATTTCTAATCCACACTAGGGTTAGAAATAGTTGGAACAAAAGCAACTCTTTGCTTGATGTAGCATGGCTGACCTTTGTGGAAACAGATGAAGATGAATAAAACAGCCAATCTGGAAGGAAAAGTAAGTCAGAGTACTGATGTTTTCACTGCCTTAGGATATTATCACACTGACCTCATAGCACTATTATTCCACTTCAAATGTCATGACTGCAGCCTATGGAATATTGTAGTTTACATCTTGTTGAGGTGCTAGAGCCCTCTGGCTGAGAATTTGAAATATTGCTCCCTAAACTGCAAATCCCAAGATTAAATACTATGTTGACATGGATGTTAAAACAGAATAATAGCACTATAACAGTGTCATGTGATAGGACCCTACAAAGCAAGGAAGATGGTGATTGACTGTCCTCCCCTGCCTACCTAGGACCCTGCCCAAGCTCCTTAGACTTTAGTGTTTTAGGCTCTAGTTAGAAAATAATATTATATATGTGAAATTCCTATTACACAGTCAAATAATTTCAGTATGAATATCAATCACTATAATTAAATTTCCTAAGATTTTTAAAAAATTATTCCATTATGTATAAATAGTTTTCGGAAGAGGAAGAGGCAAAATAAAATCACTATGTGCCATTTGTGGCACAAATAGTAATTTCTCGCATAATACATTTTGTAAAATTATCAGAATTTTGAAAATTCCTAATCATAAATGAAGGGTGTCAATAATACTAAAAAGAAGTGAAATTATAGCACACAACATAAAAAACGTATACAAAACAAAAAAGCGCCACTGTGTTGGCCTTCTTATGCTGTTTAGAGTGCATATCCATCTTCCACATACCCTAGAGGTACTGGCAACCCTAGAAGTACTGGCAAAATCAAACAGCATACAAATCAGAAGTAGCAAAGTGGCAGCCCAAAGTTGGATCTGGCCCCTGTGACCAAATTTTCATCAACATATGGTAAAACATTTTCACATGGTTTCATTCTTAGGGAGAAGAAAACAAATATTTTAAAACCTCTTGTGTCTCATATATTCCGTCTTTGAGTGTTGGGTATAACACTCAAGCTAATATATAAATGTGTTTCCTGAACACATACATTCTGTACAGTAGCTCCTGCACTAAGCAGAGGTGTCAACATGACAAAAATGGTGAAGCAGAATGTATTTTCAGTTTTTTGGATCATTGTGCGTAGAATAAAATAGTCCCTGAGCACTTTGGCCTGGATCCAGTGTTACACTGGAAGTTATCTACTAGTACAGGTGGAGTATTCCTTATCCTAAATTCTTTGAACCATAGATAATTTGGATTTGGAAAACATGTGTTTGCATATTCATGAAAAATAAAATATCTTGGAGATATGACCGAAGTCTAAATATGGAATTCATTGATATTTCCTATACACCTGATGCACATACCCTCAAGATAATTGTATTCACAATATTTTCATTAAGTTCGTGTAAACTGAAACATCAGAAAGCGAAGGTGTCACTATCTCATCCTATGTGGACAATTTTGGAGTATTTCAGAATTATGGATAAGGGATGTTTAACTTGGACTTTCTCCCCTTCCATCCTCAAAGTCTGTGTCCTGTGATAAAGCCCTCTCCAGAGAGTTTCCCCAGCCTCTAGGACAGATTGTGAATGTTTAACTGAGTAGGAATGAGGAAAGTTGACCTCATGCTCAGAGGGTTTTTTTTTCATGTCAGGAGCGACTTGAGAAACTGCAAATTGCTTCTGGTGTGAGAGAATTGGCCATCTGCAAGGATGTTGCCCAGGGGACGCCCGGATGTTTTACTATCCTGTGGGAAGTTTCTCTCATGTCCCCAGATGGGAAGCTGGAGCTGACAGATGGGAGCTCACTCTGCTCCCCAGATTTGGACCGCCAACCTATTGGTCAGCAGTCCTGCCGGATTAAGGTTTTAACTCATTGTGCCACCAGGGACTCTTTACACTCAGAGAGTGTGGTGATAACTATTCCACATAAACTTCTTTTAATATTATATTTTTTTCATGGAAAATTCCCCACTGCATGCACATGTGCACACACACACACACCTATCCGAGTTGCCTGGGTTGTGGTAATGCAATCCATCATTTAGTGGCACAGAATGTTCTAGTTTTGTCGAATGAGATTTCTCACAACTTGAAGTGAAACGGATAAGTAGCACACAGAGTAAGTTAATGAAACTGAAATTACTGAACTATAAATGAGGTATATGTTATGTGCATGTGCAATTCCCCTCTCAACAATATAGTTAGTAATTTTTGTTGTTAAATAGAAGACAAGTATAGAAAACTCTCTTTATATTATTACAAATCTTCCAATAAAATAATTTCTACATTAAGCCAAACAGACTGAATCGGATTGCATTTTTAAAGGAGCCAAATGCTTTCTGGATTTTTTTCCAGTTCTTCTTCCAGTGAACTCACATTGCTTCTCCCAACCCTGCCAGAGAGAAGCCATTGCATCAGTAGAGCAACCTTGCATCACTCTAGCTTTTTAATGCATACTTCCAAACTGTGATGAATATTGTGCAAAGGTCTGTGTGCTAGGACACAGTACACAAACAAACAAGTATTCTTCACAGAATAAACAAAACAGCAGAACAAGACACAAAACCCAGAATACAATTGTAATGAAGCCTTCCAGCTTGGCTATAACATCCCTAGATGCAGGTATTCTATTATTAGTTCTAGTCACCCTTTTTGTTGGCTTCCATGTTGTTATAAATGGTACTTAAAGGAAAAGGAAGACATACAGGAGGCAATATTTAGAAGGGTACCAGCTGCCAACAAGGGGCTTGAACCCCACTGTTGTTCAAGAAGAACAAGTTTCTATCTTCTATTTAAAACAAGGTATTCATCCTTGGTGCGGCTTGTTAACAAGTACAGTCATGCACCTGGAAGCATGGTTCATGCTGTAAAGAAGGCACAATGGAAAGTGTTACTTTTTCTTAACCACAATTGTGTCAAATGTATCACTGGGATGGTGTGTTGTTGTTGTTGTTGTCGTTGTTATTTAAAGCATTTATATTCCACCCTTCTCAACCAGAAGGGGGCTCAGGGCAGAGCACAAGATAAATATGTGCAAACATTCAATGCCAGAATAAAACAAACTATAAATATACACAAACATTAAAATCAGTTGTAGCCAATTTAAAATCAAATTGCTAAAAACCATCTCAAACCAGTCATTTCTCCCAATCACCACTGGATCTTGTTACAGAATCATAGAGCTGGAACAGACCATAAGGGCTATTAATGCCCCTTACATGACATTTTCTGGACATTTAAAATTGTTTCATGAATGCAGAAGGGAAAAGGGGTGTGATTAAGCAAGTGAAACCTCAACAAGTTGAACTGTTAACCTCCCGGTAGCCTTTACTGATAATCCAGATGAATTCAGGGAAGCAGCCATCCTTGAACAGTCCGTTCTTAGTGTGCAACTCCCTTGGTGGTCCATTATGGAACCATAAATAGTCAAGTAAAGCCCACAGAATCAGGCTTTATGTGAGTAAAGTAGATTACATTTCTAATAGCACTGCCACAAAACATACGATGAGCACTCGGGAAAGCTGCTCTGACAACATATTGAAGGGGACAGCTTTTACTACAGAAATCTGGTCAGTGGATGTAAGAACAGAAAACAGGCACGTGCTTCACATTTCCCAGGGCTGAAAAATAATGTTAAAATTTCTAGACATATCACATTTGTAACACCATCAGGTTCTTATAAATGTCCTTTTCACTTTTTAATCTTTAATTAATACATTTAGATACAACTGTGGCTTTGCAAAAGCCTGTGGCCAGTGGGTGGTATATTACAAGTGCTAAGTAACCAGCAGGCAGTTTCTTAGCTCCGCTATGTCAATCTTGCCCTCTCCATTTCCCCATTGCTTTTCATCTGAATAGAGTCTTGACAGTTTTTCAATACAATTATGCCAACAGAAATGAATCCTTGCAACCATCAGTTACAAAAGCCAGCTGCTAAAAAGCTGCTATGAAATAACAAATGGAACTTTCAATGAAACATTTCAGCAGGTTTGCTGCTCTAATCTTCTATGGCACTTTATACCATTTCTCCTTCCCCTACTCTCTTTCCTTCTCTAACACCGGCATCCCATTGACACTGAGCATGCTTGGTTCTCAGTGGGCTATTTTTTCTTTTTTAGGGAATGTTCAAATCTTAGATTTCTTTTTTTATTGTCTGTGTGGGGAGTTCTACTTCTAGCACTGGGTATTTTTTTTTAAAAAAAAACAAGAACAACTTCTTTGTCTGAAATAGAAAGTTTTTTTTCTCATGTCAGAAGCAACTTGAGAAACTGCAAGTCTCTTCTGGTGTGAGAGAATTAGCTTTCTGCAAGGATGTTGCCCAGGGGATGCCCAGATGATTAATGTTTTGCCATCCTGTGGGAGGCTTCTCTCATGTCCCTCCATGTGGTGCTGGAGCTAACAGAGTGAGCTCAACCCGCTCCCTGAATTCAAACCATCAACCTGTCAGTCGACCAGTCCTGCCAGCACAAGGGTTTAACCCAGGCATCCTCAAACTGCGGCCCTCCAGTTGTTTTGTCCTCCAACTCCCAGAAGCCCTGACCAGCTTGCTGAATGGTCAGGAATTCTGGGAGTTGGAGCTGAAACAGCTGGAAAGCCGCAGTTTGAGGATACCTGGTTTAACCCATTGCACCACCGGATGCAGAAAGGGAGTCATCTGCAAAGGAGTTCCTTTGGTTTAAATTATAACATTACAGCTGAAAACAGTGAAACAGTTAGTTGCTAGATTTGTGTGGGTGTGTGCACACAAATACATACACACATATAGAGACTGCCAACTTTCTCCATTGGTTATAACATATGGTGCAAACCTGGCATTCCACTTAGCATTTCAAATAACAATAAAGCTAAGAAATGGTCCATTTTATCATCCTCTCCATGAACTGCCCAGTGGGCCTTTCTTCTCAGCTACAGACTTTTGAAAGTGCAATCAATCCTCCAGTTTAGCTAAAGGATGTGAGAAATAAAGTTTATTGCTACAAGTGCACTATTTCTCAACACAGAGCTACTCCATAATGCCCGTTTCTTTTTCTGCTTAGCATACAAGAGCTCATCGCTGATTTCCAGTATCTGCTGTTGTCCTATTTTCAGCAGCAGAACGCATCTGCAAGCACATTCCATTAATGAAGAGGGTAAGCGCCCTCACCAATATGCACCCTCTCCCCGCATGAAGCCAGCTTATTGCCTGACCCCGGCTGACATCACTTCCCTCCTCATGGTAACAATTCTAAAGGAAGAAAAATGTCTCATTCGGCAGCAAGGGGGAAGTTAATGGTGCCGTTTTAGTCTGTTTCAAAGGATGCACATTCAGCTCTCTTCCAACTCAGGTGAAACCAGCAAGTCAGAACAAGGTTCTCTTTCTTTGCTTCTTCTGTTAAAACGCACCAGGCAGCATCTGTTCTGGACACTTAACAGGCTTAGCTGCAAAGTTAACTTGGGGGCAGAATACATGTGACCTGCTACTTGGAAGCATATCAGGTTTCTTGTGTTTTCTTAGTTAGATTTGTATCCTTTTTTTTCTCCAAAGAGCTAAAGGTGACATGCTTGGTTTTTCTCCTCCAAGCCACCTGAGGCTCACAACAATTCTGCTTGGTCTATGGGGGTTGAATAGGGCAAAGTTTCCAGGTAAGTATTATGGCTGAGCAGTAAGCAATGGCAAGGGATGATAATTTTATAAGGTGGAAAAGCCTGTCAGGGTTGTTTATGTTATTGTTTCCTCTAGGGCACTGGTAGACAACAAGCGATGGTGAGAGGTCCACGTCTGGTTTGAAAAAGCAATAGTCTTTATGCTACAATATTGTGGAGCGGAAAGAAGCTTTTGTTGTTTATTCATTCAGACGTTTTTTACACTTCATGACCTCATGGACCAGCCCACGCCAGAGCTCCCTGTCGGCCGTGGCCACCTCCAGCTCTTTCAAGATCAAGCCAGTCACTTCAAGGACACCATCCATCTTTTTTGTCCTTGGTCAGCCTTTCTTCCCCTTTCCTTCCATTTTCCTCAGCATCATTCTCATCCTCAAGCTTTCCTGTCTTCTCATCATGTGGCCAAAGTACTTCATTTTTGCCTCTCATATCCTTCCCTCCAGTGAGCATTCAAGCTTTATTTCTTGGAATATGGACTGGTTTGATCTTCTTGTGGTCCAAGATACTGTCAGAATTTTCCTCCAACACCACAGTTCAAAAGCATCTATCCTCCTTCACTCAGCCTTAATGGTCCAGCTCTCGCATCCATAGATTACTATGGGAATATCACTGTTTTAACTATGCAGATCTTTGTTGCCAGTGTAATGTCTCTACTCTTCACTATTTTATTGAGATTGCTCACTGCTCTCCTTCCAAGAAGTAAACATGTTCTGATTTCATGACTGCAGTCTGCATCTGCAGTAATCTTTGCATCTAGAGATAAAAAAATCTGTCACTGCTTCCATGTTTTCTCCCTCTATTCAGCCGTTATCAATTAGTCTGGCTGCCATATTCTTGATTTTCTTTAATAATTGCAACCCAGCTTTTGCACTTTCTTCTTTCACCTTGGTTAGAAGGCTCCTCAGCTCCTCTATGCTTTCAGCCATCAAATCGGTATCATCTGCATATCTAAAGTTGTTAATATTTCTTCCAGCAATTTTAACTCCAGCCTTGAATTCATCAAGCCCTGCACGTTGCACAATGTGTTCTGAATACAAGTTGCATAGGCTGATTGAGAGTGTATACAGCCCTGTTGTATGCCTTTCCCAATGTTGAACCAGTCTGTTGTTCCGTGGTCTATTCTTACTATTGCTACTTGGTTGTTATATAGATTCCTCAGGAGACAGCCAAGGTGAATTGGTATCTCCATGCCACCAAGAACTTGTCATAATTTATTATGGGAATAATAAATTATTATTTATTAAGGAGCACCTATAACCTATTTAAAATGTGGAGGTTACCCCAGAGGTTCCCAGGACAAGCAATTCACCTTTTTGGAGCAATCTAAGGAGTCTCCAAAGGCTACAAAAGCAACACCAGGGACCACAAGCAACCCTAGGGCTATTAGCAGAGTGGCAAGAGGTGTTTCAGAAAGGCAATGGGTGAAAGTGGAGAAGATAAACTTTCCCTCTCACTTACCCCAGACATCAAGCACACAGAGCATGCTGCTAACCAATGTTTTGAAACACAGCAATGAGGATCACACACCTTTTGCACTTTCCCTCCTCAAGTAGTAACTTTCCCTTTATTGGGAACACATGCGTTATTGGAATTTACCTCTAAATACTAGGTGCAGTCAAGCCACAGAGAAACACCTTTAGGGCTGCCCCATCACTTGGAAGCATTACCCAAAGGTTTCACCAAAATTAAGAAGATTTCGAATTCAAGGACTGGGGTGTGTGGATTGTGGGCTCATGGTGGGATTGTGATTTCCAAGCTCGTCTGACAAACTATAAAGTAGTCATTCCATTTATAGCCATGGGACTAAAGTGTGGTAATACCAGTCACCCCCCCCCCCCCCGCCCCCATGGCAAACCCATGGGAGGAATTATGAGCCAGTATTTTTTTTCTACAGGAAGATGATTTAAATCACAAAACCAATGCAAGGTTAAAGATGAAAGGGGCTGCTTCTCACCATTGGGAGACCTAAGGTTGGCTTCCTGACAAAATGTATACTTTAATAATAATAATAATAATAATAATAATAATAATCTTTATTTATACCCCACCACCATCTCCCCAAAGGGCACTCAGAGCAGCTTACATGAGGTCAAGCCCAGTGATACATTACAGCAACATAAACTATAAACAACAAAATAACATTACAATAAAATAAAAAACCAATCAAGTAAAATAAACAGTACAAAATAACATAATGAAAAATAAAACACAGTGGGCGGGCCAAATGCACAACATAAAATGTTAAAACTCTGGATGAGATAGCCATGAAAAGGTACATTTGTGGGGGAGGGCACTGTGATGGCACAATGGGTTAAGCCCTTGTGCAGCTGAACTGCTGACCTGAAGATTTGAAAGTGAGCAGTTCAAATCCGCAAGACAGGGTAAGCTCCCACCTGTCAGCCCCAGCTTCCCATGAGAGAAGCCTCCCACAGGATGATAACACATCTGGGTGTCTCTTGGGCAACATCCTTGCAGATGGCCAATTCTCTCACACTAGAAGCGACTTGCAGTATATTCACAATTTGCTTCTGGCACGATAAAAAAACTGGTGGATCAGATCCCAACAGACTAGAATGCCCATCACCTCTGAGCTTTGGCCATCCTAGCTGGATCTAAGGAGAACTAAAGCCACACAACACTTGAAGGGTCACAGGCAGGCCCGTAGCCAGGATTTCGATTTGGGGGGGGGGGGCTGAGTTTTTTTCAGGGGGGGAGTTTCAGGGGGGGGCTGAGTCTGAGTGAAAGAGGGTCTAGCCTAGCAAACCTTTTGTATCATTACACCAATACCCCCATGCATATGGGATATATTGAGTAGGGTGATCAGATCATGATATGAATAAACATAACAGTTTAAATAATGCACCAGTAAGGCCTTTTCGCGAACCACCACGAGAATTGGGGGGGGGGGCTGAAGCCCCTCAACCCCCCCCCCCCCCCCCCCCCCCACATGCCTGGTCACAGGTTTCCCACCTTGTTTAAATCCAAACTTATTAACTCCAGACCTACATCATATTGGAGCAAAGACACAAACCCTGGGACAGAGATGTTCTGGCATGCAATCCGATGAGGCACTCAGGCAGTCTGTGTGGGTAGCACATGCCAAATATCTCCAGCCTTTCTCCTCTGGTTTCTACAGAAAGCTCTCATACAGAGACAAAAATACTTTAATGCAGGGAACTGATTTCCACTTGGGAAGCAGTCGGAGCTGAGATTTCCCCATGAGAGAAGAGCAAACCTAGGATACTTTCAATGCCTTCAGATTTTGAGATTGCTTTGCAAATACTGCGCTGCTCCCTGATGCTCTTGAGATCGTAATTCACTACCAGCCGACAATTGGATTGATATCCCCCTTTCCTCTCAGGAGTGGGACTCTCCCTCCACTTGGATCTTGTTTCTAAAATGGGCATTATATTCCTCATTTTAGTGCCTGGATTGGAGCTTAATACCTTTCATGTACTACAGACTCGTGCGTGGGCGCGGGTCCTCCCGGGGGCACTGACCACAGGCGAACTCGCCAACTCAGCTTGACTTGGGACCCAAGGCTTGTGGGGGGCAAAGGAGAGGAAGCCCGGGAAGCAGGCTGGTCGGGAAAGGAAGGGCATAAGGGGAACATCTCTGAGAAAACCCCAAAGACGAGGCAACCGGCAAGATCTTAGAAGGGCAGCTGCAGCAATTGCCCCCCTGGAAGGATGGGCTTGGGGCGGAGGGGGGCAAGCATAGCCCTCTCTCCGGCTGGCATCGAGGGCGCTTCTTCCCGCTCCGTAGCACACCAACTCTCTCTCTCTCTCTCTCTCTTCCTCTCTTTGAAAGAGCGGGGCCCAAGAGCAGGCATCGATTTCACGCAGCTCACTTGCCGGGTTTAGGCTGCTCTCCCTCCAAGGTCCCAGCCAGGGCTAAGCAGAAACTCAGCCCGGAAGCCCCCCGAAGCAGACTCATCGAATCACAGAATCCTAGACCTGGAAGAGACCTCATGGGCCATCCAGTCCAACCCCCTGCCAAGAAAAAGGAAAACTGCATTCAAAGCACTCCCGACAGATGGCCATCCAGCCTCCGTTTAAAAGCTTCCAAAGAAGGAGCCTCCACCACATTCCGGGGCAGAGAGTTCCACTGCTGAACAGCTCTTACAGCCAGGAAGTTCTTCCTAATATTCAGATGGAATCTCCTTTCTTGTAGTTCCGCGTCCTAGTCTCCAGGGCAGCAGAAAACAAGCTTGCTCCCTCCTCCCTCTGACTTCCTCTCACATATTTATACATGGCTAGCGTGTCTCCTCTCAGCCTTCTCTTCTTCAGGCTAAACATGCCCAGCTCTTTGAGCCGCTCCTCATAGGGCTTGTTCTCCAGACCCTTGATCATTTTAGTCGCCCTCCTCTGGACACATTCCAGCTTGTCAATATCTCCCTTCAATTGTGGTGCCCAGAATTGGACACAATATTCCAGGTGTGGTCTAACCAAGGCAGAATAGAGGGGTAGCATGACTTCCCTGGATCAGACACTATTCTCTCTCTCTCTCTCTCTCTCTCTCGATCCCAAAGGAGCGAGGCAGGCTCCAGCGGGGCTGTCCTTCCTCCTCCTCCTCCTCTCCCGGCGCCTCACTTGCCCGCAAGCCCGTCCCCGAGCCTCCAACCGCGCCGACCCCCGCCCAGACTTCTCTTCTCTCCCGCCACTACTCACCTGTGTAGTTATTCCGAGCGGGGTTGCCCTCCTCGCGGATCACCACCGTCCGGGAAACGTCGAGGATGGAGGCGGTGGCCGTTTGCATGGCTCCCTCGCCCGCCCCCTCCGGCTGCCTCCCGGAGACCCTCGGAGACCCAGGAGGGGAGGGAGGGTGGGAGGGTGGCCCGGACAGCAGCCCCCCCGACTTCCCCGGGGCAGGGGCCTCCCCGTCTTCTTCTTCCTCCTCCTCCTCCTCTTCCGCCGCCGCCTTCTCTGCCCGCGCGATCCCGAGCAGGAAGGAGCCCCTCAACTCCCTTAGACGGCCTCCCGCCGCTCTGCCTCGCACCTTGCCGCCTCCTGGCTGGAGCCCTCCTCCTCCTCCTCCTCCTCCTCCTCCTCGTCCTCTTCCTCTGTCAGCGAAGGGAGGGCGGCGCTGGCGAGCACCTGACGACGAGCCCGCCCTCCTTCCCTCCGCCGCCTCGCCTCCGCGCCTGAGCTGCAGGGGGGCAGAGGCAGGAGGAAGGAGCGTCTCTCCCTCCCTGTCCTTGCCCCCCTTTCCGCCCCCTCCGCGGCAGGCGCCCCACAGAAGGAAGCTCCGACCCAGAAGCCCTTCGCCCTTCCGCTCTGCCCCTTGGACGGCTTCCCGCCTCGGCGCCAAAGGAGAAGAAGAGCCACATAAACCCACCCAGCCAGGGGTTTTTGTTGTCTCTCTTACGGAGGCAGAGGAGCCCTTGGGGCCAAAGTCCAGCAGGAAGGCCCTCAAGGCAGCCAGCTACAGGGTGCCCGGAGTCTCCCAGTCTGCACCTAAATGGGAGTCTGCTCTTGGTTTCACGCCAGACTCTAAAGTAGGGGTTCTTAACTTTTTTTCCCCACCAGGGACCACTTCTCCAACATTAATACCAAAAGGGTTATGAATCAGTTTTTGGTCGACTTTAGTTTCAGTTTGGTTATTTGGGGAGCTGACTCAGAAGATTGCATTGGATAGACCACATCAGCTCTAGATTCTGATACAGAACATATGCCATCCAGTAGTCTCCATCTGCTCACCCACAGAAAACCATATTTAATAATCTAGAGCTGATGTGATCTACCCAATACAATGTTATGAATCAGCACCCCAAATAATAATAATAATAATAATAATAATAATAATAATAATAATAATAATATCTTTATTTATATACCGCCACCATCTCCCCGAAGGGACTCAGAGCAACTAACATGAGGTCAAGCCCAAGAATTACAATAAGGCAAAATAAAATACATACAACAGACAATAACATCAAAAAAAAATACTAAAGTAATACAATAAAATAATAATAACATAATAACACAAATATAAAATGATAAAGGGATTAAACAAAGCAAGCTGAGCCAAATGCAAAGGATAAAATTATAAAACACCTGGGTGAGCTTGTAGATAAATAAAATGGTGTGTCTAGTGAAAGACTTGGGTGGGATAAACAATGGGGTTAATCTTCACTAAGGGATGAAATAACCCCAGGAACAGGCTAAAAACAAAGACAGCAAGGTGCCCCCGCTTCCAGGCGCCACATGAAATGGCTCCTCTCGCCTTTCGTAGGTAGTCAACCTCTCCTCTCCCAATATCCCCATTTCCTCAGCACTATAAGAGGGTTTCGTGAGACCAGTCACTCTCATTGCAACAGTGTAGTAATGGTGAGGCTGCAGGCCATTTTTTAGTTCTTGGAGCCCACAGGTGGTCCATGGACCACAGGTTGGGAGTCAGTGCTTTAAAAGAAACAAATCCTGTCATCCAAATAGACACCATGGATCAGGCATGTAGCCGGGGGGGGGGGGGGGGGGCTTGAGGAGCTTCAGCCCCCCCCCCCCCCAAATTCTCATGGTGGTTCGCGAAAAGGCCTTACTGGTGCATTATTTAAACTCTTTCACTCAGACTCAGCCCCCCCCGAAACTCAGCCCCCCCGAATCCCCCCCTGAAACTCAGCCCCCCCCCCGAAACTCAGCCCCCCCCGAATCAAAATCCTGGCTACGGGCCTGCCATGGATAGGTCCTTCAAAGCTTGGAACCATCTTCAAAGCTGCTTCCTTGCCCAACTGTGTCTTTGTTGGTGGGCTCTAATCAATGGGACACTAGAGGATATTTTCCACTTTATAGCAGGATTAGGGAATCTGTGGCTTGCCAGAGGTGGTTGAACTCTGGTTCCCATCTGCCCTAACCAGCCTGTCCAATGATGAAGGGCAATTGGAGGAATGGAGTATTGTGTGGTTTCTGGACTATATGGCCATATTCTAGCAGCATTTTCTCCTGGTGACATTTCACCTGCATTTGTGGCTGTCATCTTCAGAAGATCCATCAAGAGAAAGTGATGCTAGAACATGGACATACAGCCTGAAAACGACACAAGCTGTCCAATCCCAGCTGTGAAATAGTGCTTAGACATCTGGGCTAAATCTTGGCAGAGTCCTTTATCCTCACACTCCCTTTGGGTGACTTTGGGCCAGTCACGCAAGGCAGCTGTGAGGATAAAGTGGGAAGTTAGGGGAGCCATATCTGTGCCTTTGACTTCATTGGAGGAGAGTTAGGATATAAATAAACAAAGCAACACTAAGCAACAGAGTCAAACCAAGTCCAGTTTCAAATTCTGTGTAAATGTAAGAACTTGAGGTATGAATAACACTCTGCAATGCTGGAAATGTGAGGACTGGAGGGAAATTTGGTTGGGGAAAGATTTCTTATAAGGGGGTTATGATCTCACTTTGCCCCAGCTCCATAGCTGTACTGCTCTTTTCATATATCCTGGTAGACCATATCTGGACTTTTTTCTCATCAAGTGGCTCTAGAAAATGGGGTGGGATATATCCATCACAGTTGTCAGCAGGAGGCTCCAGTTACTCATATACAGTCAGCCCTCCACATTTACTTGGGCTAAGAGAACAAAACACTCATGGAAGTGACAATGTTGAATAAAGAATTTAACTTAAGAGAACACTTTTCTAAGTATCTCTGGGTCAGTGTTTCTCAACCTGGGGGTTGGGACCCCTGGAGGGGTCATGAGGGGCCTGCCAGACAGGTTGCCAAAGACCATCAGAAAACACAGGTATTGTCTGTTGGTCATGGGGGTTCTGTGTGGGAAGTTTGGCCCAATTCTGTCATTGGTGGGGTTCAGAATGCTCTTTGATTGTAGGTGAACTAGAAATCCCAGTGATTAAAAATACATTCTGCATATCAGATATTTACATTATGATCCATAACAGTAGCAAAAATACAGTTAGGTTACTAGTCCCAGTCCCCAAGCCTTAGCTAGGTCTCAGCCTTGCTCTTCTTTCTTTTTCCTGACCCCCTGTCATCTGTGAGTATTTGTTCTGCCCAGTCCTTCTCATAGTTCACTAATAGGTCCTGGAAATGTATTCCAGGCCCCACTATGGTCACTGTTAGGATCATTCCATTGCACCTCCCCCATCTCCCCAGCCCTATACTGCTCTGCACTATCCTCGGCTCAGCCCCCTTAAATGGTCTACTCTGATTCCTAGCAGATGATAGAATAATGTTGGAACTGGTTTTAATGTATACGTTTTGTGTTAATAATTTTGTGTCTATGTTTTGAACACTCTGTATATATTTTTTCTGTGTTCTTGCATGTGTGGAAACTGCCCTGAGTCCCCTAGGGGAGATAGAGTGGTATGTAAATAAAATTTTATTATTATTATTATTATTATTATTATTATTATTATTATTCCACTGGAGCATAGAATTGCACAGGAGGTCCTAGAAAATCCCAGAGAGGTCCCCCAAATTGATTCTATGATCAGTTTCCAAAAGAAGTTGCAGTGGAGAACCCAGAGATTCCTAGAGAGAGCATTTTAATCAAATCCACTAATAATCAAATCCATTTAAGAGCTAACTGTATATTTTATGCAGCGAGTGAGAGAGAAAGAGATGTATGCAAATTCCTGTCTACATAGACACCTTATGTCTGCTGTCATGTTTTGGGCTATTTTAACTACTTCTCCCTCAGTGTTTCTTTTTATGCCTTAGTTTTGTTGATCCGATAAGCACCCTTCCGAGACGAGGCCATTTGAGAGTCTGAATTGCCCTATGTGCTTCCTGCTGACCTGGCCGCAGCCATATAAACAGATGGCCCTGCCCAGACTTATTAGTCCAGCTTCTGCATCCTCAGCCTGTCAATCAAATGGTGGCGGTGGGGGGAAACACTCAACGGGGATTATGTTCTCATGGCCAAGGCCAGGGATTAATAACGACAAATTCGTTAAGAGTTTGCTCTCCCCTTTTAAACTGACTGCAATCAAAGTCGCTCCTGGGCACCTTCTACTTGCTTAAGGTTTGGCTAGCAATAAATGAGTGGCCCAGCCTGATTCTAGGCATGGTTCCTTGGAAATAAGCCTCACTAATAACAATAGTGATTAATTCAGAGTAAATGTGCTTAGGGTTGCGGCTTTGGACAGCACTTCATCTACCAGCATTCATTCACAATTCCTCACACGTTGCAAGAGCAAATTTGCTGGAATTGTTCAGTTAGAGGAGAGGAAAGTGTATGAGATAAGGTCCCTTTATTGGATTTGCTTTATCCAGGATTTGCATTACATGCACTTTGATGAAGGGAGCAAAAACTTGTCTATAGTGAAAATAGAACAATTATGCTGTTTGTAAGAGCACTGAAGAACTCAAGCTGGATTTGATACATTGTCATTCTAGATCTACAGCCTCCAGCAACAACTCTCATTCTGTCCTGGGGAAGGGCCTAATCCAACGATTGTTGGGTTGTGTGATTTTAATGTTTATATTAATATGTTTTTAATGTTTTAATGTTAAATGATGTTGTATTTTATGATTTAATTGATAATTTATGTTATTATCGTTATGTTAGGTTTCTGTACGTGCGGCATTAAATGTTGCTATAATTACCTTGGAAACTGTTTTGAGTCTACCGTGGTATACAAGTGAAGTAAATAAAAAAAATCATTCAGAGCAGGGGGGTTTTCAGGGGGCTTGTGAGAAATACAATTCCCCCCCCTTCCTATGTAATGGGTCTATTCACACTATACAATTACAGCATTATGATTTCACATTAATGGCTACAGTAACATTCTATGGAATCCTAGGGTTTGTAACCTGATCAGAGACACAATTATTATTATTATTATTATTATTATTATTATTATTAGTAGTAGTAGTAGTAGTATTTATTTATTTATTTATTTATTTCTATCACGCTTTTCTCCCATAATGGGACTCAACTAGAGTTCTTTGGATGGGAACTCTATAAACATTCCTCTCTAAACTGCAGATCAAAGGATATGATAGAACTATCACAGCTGAAGGAAAATAATGATATAATTGTATAGTGCAAAAGTCCTTAGTTTTTTTTTTCTTGTACCATAGGCAGAATGTTTGTTTCTTTGCACTGTTTTCCTGGAATGGGATGCACAGCAGCTCACAAAAAGAATCCACTAAAATCTAATAATAAAATGTGAAAGACAATGACAAACTATCATATTAAAACAGCATAAAATCATTACAAGGCATACACAAATTTAAAATAAAGCACCTATTTCATAAGAACCTGCTTTGTTAGCAACTGCACATTAAAAGCCTTCTTAAACAAAAATGTGTGGGAGTAGCCACTGAGAAGGCTCTCTCTAATATTCTCACAAAATGAGCCTGTGATGGTAGCACGACTGAAAGCCCTCCCTCAAGGAGTTCAATTCTTCCATCAATGGAAGACATATGTAGGTTTGTTGGCTTCCATATTAGAATCATAGAATCATAGAATTATAGAATCAAAGAGTTGGAAGAGACCTCATGGGCCATCCAGTCCAACCCCCTGCCAAGAAGCAGGAATATTGCATTCAAATCACCCCTGACAGATGGCCATCCAGCCTCTGCTTAAAAACCTCCAAAGAAGGAGCCTCCACCACACTCCGGGGCAGAGAGTTCCACTGCTGAATGGCTCTCACAGTCAGGAAGTTCTTCCTCATGTTCAGATGGAATCTCCTCTCTTGTAGTTTGAAGCCATTGTTCCGCGTCCTAGTCTCCAGGGAAGCAGAGAACAAGCTCGCTTCCCTCCTCCCTGTGGCTTCCTCTCACATATTTATACATGGCTTTCATATCCCCTCTCAGCCTTCTCTTCTTCAGGCTAAACATGCCCAGCTCCTTAAGCTGCTCCTCATAGGGCTTGTTCTCCAGACCTTTTATCATTTTAGTCGCTCTCCTCTGGACACATTCCAGCTTGTCAATATCTCTCTTGAATTGTGGTGCCCAGAACTGGACACAATATTCCAGATGTGGTCTAACCAAAACAGAATAGAGGGGTAGCATTACTTCCCTAGATCTAGACACTATGCTCCTATTGATGCAGGCCAAAATCCCATTGGCTTTTTTTGCCGCCACATATTAGTATTAGTATATTAGTATGAAAGTGAATCTATTGCTAGTTTTAATCTGAATGTTTGAGGAACACATTTTGAAGATAGAGTCCAGTACCTTAGACAGCTTCTTTTAGACCCGTCGCAAACTCTGTTCCTGCGGGAGCAAACCTTGCTAGCACGTCCCTGACATCATGAGACTCCGCCTCTTGCCCCGCCCCTTTCTCCGCCTCTTTCTCCTTGCGAGAGTGGTTTTTCCTTTGCTAGGGCAGCATTGCCAGCATACTCTCTCAGTTGGCAGAATTCAACTGAGAGAAAATGCGGGCAATGCTGCCCTAGCAAAGGAAAAACCACGCTGGCAAAGAGAAAGGGGTGGAGAAAGGGGCGGGGAGAGAGGCGCAGGCTCATGACGTCAGGAACGTGCTAGCAAGGTTTGCTCCCGCAGGAACAGAGTTTGCGACGGCTCTAACATCTTTAACTTCTAGTGGAACTCTCTGCCCCAGAGTGTGGTGGAGGTTACTTCTTTGAAGGCTTTCAAACAAAGGTAATCTGTCAGAGGAGCTTTGAAGGCAATTTTCCTGCTTCTCAGCAGGAGGTTGGACTGGATGGCCCATGAGGTCTCTTCCAATTCCCTGATTCTATGATTCTAGATGAAACCCTGGAGCAAATTCACTGGCCACTGATATGAAAGCCACCAACCATTAGTGATATAGCTCAAAGTGAAACACAAACACAGTGCAGTCAGGATCCTATTTGTAATCATTCTTCTTTTGTGGAGTTTGGGGCAGAATGTAAGGTGAGCTATGCAATTTACTTTCACATCCCAACAGAAGGAAGATTATGCTGAGAAGAAAAAATAATGGTTCTCTCGGATCAGTGCCAGTGTCACACACAAATGATTATGGTAGGCTGATATGGGACCTCCTAAAGAAAATAAATGCATTTTAAAGTGCTTATTTAGGCTAAACCATGCCCTTTCCTCTTCCACCACCACCGCTTCTTTCCCCTCCTTTCCCCACTCCTCCCTCTTCAATTAGAGTTTGTTGATTGCAACCAAAACAATAGTAAATGTATGCACTGGTCCCTGAAATCTGCCTACTTCACCACAAGGTCACTGTTAGCCTTCCTTTAGCCTTGGGTCATCAGCCTAATGTTTCTTGCAAATTGCTCCCAGAGAGACCCCCATCTTGGGCCAACTCCACGACACTCGAGAGTATTTTAAATGTCTTGTCAAGCCAGCTCAAGCCACCTGCTCCCAGCTTCCATATCCAAAAAGAGAATTAATGAGGAGGTGACACTCTCACAAAAGATAGGCTTTTATTTCTTTATCATAGCTACAAAGAAAGGTCATAGGAATTTAATCTCTCTTTGACTGGAATCCATAATGCATGTGACTATTTTAAGGGCAGGGGGAGTTGTGATGGGTGCTCATGAATATGCTGTAGAAAGAGTAACACTGTGAGTGTATGAATAAACACACAGTGTCAGCAATGTCATCATCATAATTTTTAGGCTGAAAAATTCAGCTCATCCAATAGTTAAATATATAAACTATCAAGAAAAACAAACAGTAAAGGGACAACACATATATTTAATATGTAATATTAAAATTCTTTCCTTCCCACCCCAAGCAGTCAGCCATTAATGGCCTTCAGCTGTCTACCAAAAGGTTGCAAGGATGTGTCTAGGGGAAAAAATACAGAACCTAGGGAAAACCATCAAGAACATTCTCCCCCATATTCTCATTAGATGTATCAATGAGGGTGGTGGGACAGAAGGAAGGGCACAGGCAGATTAATAAAGGACCATATAGTAGGCCCTCCACATTCTCTGGGGATAGGGGCACAGGGCTCCATCCAAAAATGGAAAACTCAATCAAAAACTCTGCTACTCCTCTTTACCTGTGAGAACATCTCTCTAGGAATACCTTGGTTTTCCAGCATAATCCTAGGATCAACCTCTACTGGAAGTTGACCATAGAATCATGCTGAAGAATCTACAAATACTTAGAAGGTATATGGTTCAGATATGTGGATGACACTTTCACCATTTGGAGCCATGGAGAAGAAGAACTCAACAGGTTCCTGGAACATCTTAACAGCATCCACCCTAACATCCAGTTCACTATGGAAAAAGAAAAGGAAGGAAGATTGCCTTTTCTAGATGTCCTAGTCATCCGTAAACCAGATCAACAATTGGGTCACACCGTTTACAGAAAACCCACACACACAGATAGATATCTACATAAAAACTCCAACCATCACCCAAGTCAAAAAAGAAGCACCATTAAAGCCTTGGCAGACCGTGCAAAAAGAATCTGTGAACCCCACCTCCTCCAAGATGAACTGAACCACCTCAACTGGGCTCTCCAGGCCAATGGATACTCCACCTCAGACATCAGAAGAGCTGCAAGACCAAGAACAAGCCATGAGAGTAAAGATGAAGATCCACCCAGAGGAAAAGTGTTCCTGCCATACATCAAGGGAACCACTGACTGCATAGGGAAGCTGATGAGGAAACACAACATACAAACAATCTACAAACCCACCAAGAAAATCCAACAAATGCTACGTTCAGCAAAGGACAAGAGGGATCCTCTCACCTCTGCAGGAGTCTACCGTGTACCATGCAGCTGTGGACAAGTCTACATAGGGACCACCAAACGCAGCGCCCAAACAAGAATCCAGGAACATGAAAGGCACTGCAGACTACTCCAACCAGAGAAATCAGCCATAGCAGAGCACCTGATGAACCAACCTGGACACAGCATTTTATTTGAGAACACAAAAATGCTGGACCACTCTCACAACCACCATGTCAGACTACACAGAGAAGCCATTGAAATCCACAAACATGTGGACAATTTCAACAGAAAGGAAGAAACCATGAAAATGAACAAAATCTGGCTACCAGTATTAAAAAAAATTCTAAAATTAAAACAGCAGAGAGAAAAACAGGCAGGGACATCTAAGCACCTTTCATTAAGAGTTTGCTCCAGGCACAGTCAGCCCATTGTATGCTAATCAAGCTGGTCAGTTGAAAAGATTCACACCTAGCCCAACTTACAAAAGCCTTTTGTCTCACCCTGGTCATTCCACAGATATATAAACCCCTTTTTTCCCAGCTCCAGCAGACCTCTGAGGAAGCCTGCCATAGATGCAGGCGAAACGTCAGGAGAAATGCCTCTAGAACATGGCCATATAGCCCGAAAAAACCCACAAGAACTGACTTAGAAGGTTGACCATAGAACTGCACTGGAGGACATAGGGATTCCTAGAAAGAACATATTCATGAAGGATCAAATACACAAACCCACAGATGTGGATGGCTGGCATCTGTACAGTCCTTCAGATAAGGAGCAAGTAGGCCACAACAGAAATGTGGCCCTTTAATGGAGTAAGCCGGGAGGGTGTGTCAATATTACTAACAGGAACATACTTGTCTCCAGTGTCACATAATATTTCCCTGTTATTTTTGCCACTGTTATATTCTGTGTGCAGCCATAGCTAAATTTGCTCTAGCATACTGGTTGGCACACTGACAGAATATTCTTGGTGGCTTTCACCCTGTAGAATGTTGTGTGTTTGTCTCCCTCTTCATTGTGTCTGACCTTCTCCGCTTAGTTTTATTGGAATACACTTTTAAATGAAACAACTTTTAACTAGCTAGTGCTTGACTGTCATTGATTAATGTATTTTATTTCCAACAATTACCTAATGTTTTGATTGTTAGATTGTATCTTAAATTTTGCAACCCATCTTTAAGTAAATAAGTAAGTGAGGGTGCATCTACATTGTAGAATTAATGCACTTTGATGCCACTTTTAACTGCCATGGCTCAATGTTATGTAATCCTGGGAGCTGTAGTTTTATAAGGTCTTTAGCCTTCTCTGCCAATAGTGCAGGTATCTTATCAAACCACAAATCTCAGGGTTCCATAGCATTAAACCAGTACAGTTGTAGTGGTATTAAACTGCATTAATTCTACAGTGCAGACACATCTTAAATAAACAAATTTTAAACCACTTTAAAACTATAAAAACATTTTTTTCTTCAGCACTAAGGTCCATGGTTAAAAAAAAAACCTATGCTGTTTTCCAACATATTTTGTATGTGAATATTTTAGCTTAAGTGAAAAGTATAGTTTTCAACACATTGGAATTTCCTTCTCTAAACAGCTGCCAGAGATTTGGATTTGCCAAAGCCAAGATTAAGAAGAGCAGATGAATGTAATGGTTATTAATACAAACCTTCTGGAACTGGAGCATACAAAATTTTCTCAATAATCCTGGGAGTTTAAAATATGTTTTATAAATGAACTATTCACTCCCACAGTTCTCACATTTCTAACATGACAGGTACCATATTAGCAGGCAGCTTCTCAAAGGGGTTTTCTGTCTTTGAAGGGTTCAGAATTAGCTAAGTATGGTCCACAAGGACCTTCCCTTCCCTTGGCAACATGGCTTGGGCCAGTTCTGTATGATTATACCTATTATTCATTTATTATTCATTTGAAGAGGATAAATTATGTGAAATGGGTAGTTAGCCATATAGACAGGGGATTTTTATTAATATTAACTGCCCTCCCAGTTTGCATCAGAATTGCAGCACTGGAGAGAGAGAAGTTTTAACTCACCCAGAATCCTCTGGGTAGCATAGTGAGATTCTAAAAGCAGTACACATTTGCAGGGGTCACTTTTCTGGATTTGATTATTCATGGATTTGATAAATGTGTTCTCTGTAGGAATCTCTAGGCCCTCCATCATGACAGTATGGTTAATTTCCACATTGGGTAGTGCTGGATGAACTAGAGCTTCACAGACAGAAATGCTGATGTGTTTTGTGTGGCACCATCATTTGCTGCTCTGTAAGCCACCCCAAGTCCCTTTTGGGAGATGGTGGTGTGATATAAATTATTATGGGCATTTGTAGGTTCTCCAGCACATCTCTATGGACATCTTCCAGCAGATGTTGCCCACAATGTTGTGCAAAAGGATCTAGAGATTTGCTGAAAGAGATTCTCTAAAAATGTTTTTAATTTATGTTTTCTCATTTTTACATAGGTCCCAAACCATAGCAAATGTGGAGGATTGAGTGTACTTCAAAAAGTAAAAATTCCCACTATCCCAGGCTTTGCTTTAAATGTTTCCTCCTTGGCAGTAGTCCAGAGGAAAATTGTGCCATCCACATTGTGACTGACCTGTGACTCAGAGAGCTCATTTTAATTGGGATTGTCAACGGGAAGGGAAGAATTAGACCGCACCTCTACACACACTGAAGCCCAAATGAAAATTTGGGGCTTGTGCACAGAATACTATGGCCATCACCCAAAATAGTTGCTATCTATGCATTTCTCACAAAACACAGCTTGAGTGTTTTTCTTGGATGAGGAAAACATTTTACAGTAATAGGATGGAAAATGGAGTTTCAAGAAGTGATCACCATACAGCCCAGATTGTACCCATCCCAGTGGCAAACCCATTTTGTATTGTGCAAAATAAATCAGTAACACCTTTAAAAAAGAAAAAGGGGGACATATATCTCTGCCGAGTCTTCATCTTTAGTATTCAGTCTGACACCCAACTTGGTAGTAATTTTGAATGAAACCATAAAGAATGGAGCAAATTGCAGCTGTCTAATGGCAGAAGTCTTATTGGTCAGATCTTAAGTATCTGAGTGGAATAAACCCATTTCTTTCCCCGAAAGGCTATTCTGAAGGAAATGTGCGAGTTTGTAATTATTGCCTTTAGACTGAGCTGGAAATGGTGAATTGGCACCAGTAAATTAGTACCTGTAAAGTGATGAGATAGTACCATTGCCTTGGTGAGGGAATAATACTATGCTTGTAAATAACACAGTTCTTGGGAACAGAGAGTTTTGGCTACAATCCTGCAACATTTCCCTAGAAGTAAGACTCACTGAATTTGCGGTGATTTACTACTGAGTATTGTTGTTTCTGCAATCTAAAGTCTCTGCCACATGAAAATGTGTCTTATGACAATATAATTCTGTACAACATCAAAGAGCTGAGTTGCTATTTTCCCCACCAAAGCACAATGACATTTTTAATATCAAACATTCTTCGAGGATTAGTGTCATTTCATCCGCTGCTGTCAGCAATACAAAAAAGATGGCCTTGCCTTTCTTCTCCTCCTCCCCCACCTCTCTGCATGGTACAGTGTGAGACTAGCCAACTGATCAAAGGTTTATTCTTTCACATGTAAATTCAAAGATATGAGAAATCAGCAGCATTGCTTCCCATGCAGTGATTCTCAGGTGTATCTTGTATATATGTTGAGAAAGAAAAAAGTTTTAACAAATACATTGGCGATTATATCCGTAATATGTAATGGGCAGTATTATACTTAACTATTGTCCATACTGACCTGAAAGCAAGCTGCACTGCACTCACCATCTCAGCAGCAGCAAGGGTTGGTGGCTCTGAAGTCATCAGGGCAGGGAATTTGCTACAAGTTTGCTACAAGTTTTGTTTCAATTCTAATAAACCTTTCCAAGGTGCTGAACTGATTCTATTTGAAACTGCATTATATGGCAGTGTAAATGGGGACAATGGACCTTCACCTTCACATTTCCTACAAAGCTGGCTGGTGGACTCTTACATCACAGGGTTGCAGTGACAAACAGTGGCTGGAAAGAATCATGCGAGCTATTTAGAGGAAAGGCAAGACTGAAAATGTGATATGTATTACTTTTAAGAGTCCCATAAAAATAATTCCCAAGGTTTATTATATTATTTCAGGTTGGACAGACTTCAGGGATCAAAAATCGGGGGGGGGGGGGTAGATGCCCACACACACACGCACACGCACACACACCATCCAAAATGCAGCCTGGTGCAAAAAGATACACACTTGGAATTGAATACTTGTAGGCTCAGGAATTTGTTTTGAGTTCAGACATATTTACAAAGAAGCAACTTTACAACGGCTTTTTATTCCTTCCTAGACACTCTTATTTTCTTTATGCTTTGTCAAGCTAGAGGGCTTTTTAAAAATTAGCATTGGTGAAAGAAAATGGTGAAAGAGGTCTGAGGAAACTGACTTTTGGCATTGGTTTGCAGCAGCATTTTTACAGCGAACAAACAATGCATTCAGCAAAGTATGAGCTAGAAAAGTTTGAGATTCTATTATAATGGAACTTGCATACAATAGGAAAGGTAACCAGCTGCTGTACCCAGAATCCCTTACTAAGCATATGTAAATAGCAAAATAGAAAGAAAAGGAAAGGTAGATAAGCCTACTTTACCAGCTACTCCCCTCTCCATCCCAGTAGGTTTTTTAAAAGGATAGATAAGTTTGGCCACCAAAATGAATGTACCCACAAAAGGAGATATTGGCAAAAGGAAAAGTCATCCCTGGATGCTTTTTGGAATCATAGAGTTGGAAGAGATCACAAAGGCTAGCCAAACCAATCTCCCAGTTCATATTGCTTTTGTTTGCTTTGCTTATATAAGGCTTACCTGGCTTTTTTTTAAAAAAAAAATCACATGTACATTGTTGGGTTTGGATAATTTTTTTCCTAGAAATTGTTGAAATGCTGTTCCCTTTTTGTAATGTAGACAGTGGCATTCATCACATTAATATTATTACTCTCTCTGTTATAAAGTTTTCTGTTAAAGATCACATGCCCAGAAACACATCTACTTTGTTAACTGATATACAGAATATTGTATACAGAATATTGTAGTTGTTTAAGCACTGGCCTATACTTCTGGAAACTAGGGTTCAAATCCCCACTTGACCATAGAAACACTGCCTCAGCCTCAGAGGGAGGCAAAGGCAACCCATCTTTTGAAGAAACTCCATCATAGCTTCACTAAAGATCTGTCATACATTAGAAACAGTTTGAAGGCAAAACAACAACAACAACAACCCTGTGCACAAACTAAAAAGAATTCACAATCCTTCCAAACACACAAATCCACCCTTGTCATCTCAATTTTAGTTGACTTCAGAAATAATTTGGATGCTGGTGAGAGGGGAGTTGAGTAACTTTCCTGTTAAATAGTTGGGAGTTTGCAATCCCTATCAACCTACTGCAAATTCACCGATTAAGAATAGTGGATTGACTGATGTACCTTTTTTTGCTCACTCTATATTGACTTCATTCTGAGCCTCATTCAATGTCCATGTTTACTCCAGAATACAACCCATCTTTTATATCCTAGGAGCAACCCATCCTTATCCAGCTTTTGTCTGTTTTGACCTCACTTCTTGATTTATCCTTAATTCTGATATTCTCTCTAGGATTACTTGCAGATGAACCTTTACTCTGTAATCATACTATTTATAGCACCCTACAGTTGTATGCAGCCTTCTATGACCCTTTGTAGAAAAAAAGATGTACAGAGGCTAAAATGAAAGTGTGATTTCATGGGTTTGTGTATAAAAATATTGTGTGATTTATTGTGAGGCTATGAGGTAAGTAGCTGTTAAGCGCAAGGAGAGAATGGAATACTGAAATGGATTGGTTGAAAGTTTGAGGAGATTTTCATGGGATGGCGATTCACAGATGAAGTTTGAGTTTAAGTGACACTGAGTTTAGCCTAGAGTTTCAGAAGAATGTGGGGAAGGAGTTTGCAAGGCGCTTGAGTAAGATTAGGGTTGGAGTGATAGAAAAAAGTTTGAATTGAGTAGATTGGTTAAAGGTTTGAATTTAACTTGAGAGGAGTGTTTAATCTATAAACTCTTAATATCTCCAGATTTTGCATCCTTGGATTCAAATGTCCATATCTTGAAATATATATATATTAAAAATCCTAAAATCAACTTCTGATTTATCCATTTAATATGTCATTGTATCATCAGCAGCCATAGATTTTGGGATCCAGGGAGGGTCTGCAATTAGAGTACACTGTTCACAAAGGGACCACTGTAAGAAATAAATAAATAATATGCTGTGTTATGTTTTCCTTCGATAGATCAAGTGTTTGTTTTTATACATTATTGACCTCTGGAATCACTATCATTCTGAGATCTTGCTTTGAGACAAGGTGTTTGTGGTGGCAGCACTGAAGCTAAAAGAGTGAGTCCTGTTGAAATAAAAATAGTATAAATCCTTATAGGAAACTTGAAGGCATTTAAACTGATCCCACAGTTGGTGTCACACAATGGGGACAGGAAGAGGCCCTAACATGAAATAGAGATGGGGGACATTGAAAGCCCACATACTGAGTGCTTGCAGTGAATACCATGGAAAAATGCACATTTTGTGGGTTAAGGGTAAAGGCCCTTAAAGTTGGCCAAAGTGGTGGGATTGCCTAAGAGGAATTAAATGTACTCCATGTTTTCCATAGAGGTTGAATTAAAACAGCTAAATTTTCTCCACCACCCTCCACCCACAACCCCAAGTATAGCAAGCATCATTCTAAATAGCATGACTTTCTGCCTAGATTGGATTTCTTATTGCTTTCATGACCCGAATGGTTCCCTTCTGGCAGTGTAGAAATGGAATTAATTGGTGCTCGGTGCATAAAGAAGACAAATGCTCCCTGCACTGACCCTTTGCGACTCTACATCATGAATAAGCTGGACCTCTCTGGAGTCCACTATCTAAGAGGCTCCATCACTCAAAAGGTTGTGTCAGGGATGCTCAGGGGTCACAGCCACTGCGATGTCATTACACTGGGTAGACAACAGGAGCAGCTGCTAGGAACACTATGGGGTAGGTAAAACTCCTCTCATAGACAATATGACAAGCAAGCAAATGCACACCCATTTTCTGTTCTTTTGTATCATTTAATATATATATTATTGATAATATTATTATTTCCCATGTGATGTTTCCTCTCCTTTCCTTTGAAATTATAATGAAACAAGGACAAAAATAATTGTCCTAATAATCCTAATCACTATAATAAAAATGTACAGTACAGTCTTATAAACACATAATTAGGAGTAACTCTTATTTCTGGGTAGATGAGTGATACTACTGAATTCTTAGGAAAACTGCCCAAATCCAGTGATGTAAAATCACAGCCAAAATAAGCTAACTTTTAATATCGTTCCAGAAAGATCCCCTTTCTTAACCTTCACTTCAAAGAAATGTTTCATCCGAAGAGATAAATAGGTACATTTGATCCAAGCTAAAAATATCACACTGTTTACTTACATCAGTTTACTCTGCAAAAAAATAGAAAAAAATCAATGACTGAAATTGTTATCTACAATTGATTTTGTACATTGTGTACTTTAGACTTGGCGTAAGACTCATGCAAGAATTGTTGTGTTCCAGGACTACCTTCCTGACACATTTAAGTATGACAACCCTACAAACCAAAATTTTCAGTTCTGCATGGAGATATGCCATCCTGTGCAAAATAAAGAGCAGGATGTGAAGTGAATTTCTAATGCTTTAGATCATAATTTCCACTCTACCATTCTGTCCCCTCTGCTGTGGCTCAAGACAGCCTTGTTGCCAAAGCCTGTTGGAAGTGACAGCATGCAACTCAGTTTGCAATGAAGATATGGCACATGGTGCATGCATTTCTAAACAGAGGAAGGAGGGGAGAAAAGTCCTTTGGTTTCCTAGACTGTCATATACCTGCTCTGTCCTATGCTGAGCTTGCTTCTTTTAGGTGACACTAAGGTGCTGTCTACACAGCCAAAACAATGTAACTGCAATTCAAAGTATTCTTCCCTGAAGCTGCCGCAAATCCTCCTCCCTCCCCTTTAGCACCACACCTATTTGTAATATACCATACTGGCATTTGTATTGATGACCAGGCCACATGTTTTCTCTACTCAAGTTCAGATCAGGGCCACTTTTATCCTCAAAGCCATCACTTGCTCTCCTGTCAAGCCATGAATTGGATCAATGATGATGGGATAGATCAAGGCCCTCATCATTTAAAAAGCTAAGTAAATTGTGATTTTTGCCTTGGGACCCTGAAGCACCACTGCTGCCTCTCTGTCAAGCACCTCCTCAGTAGATTTCTGCTGGTGAAGTCCCTTGTTTTTAGGTCAGAATGAGGCACCCAACCATTAAATCAATTGTGAAGGGCCCATAACATGAGAGCTCCTGCGGTTTTAACTGAGGTGTTCAAACAAACAATGTTTTTTTCATTGTCTCTACTTGTTCTAACAGTATTCTATCAGTTGCAAAGGGGAATGAAACTGCCTTACAATTAAAATTCCAGACAGAAACAAAGCAGGCTTATATAGCCAACTCTGAAACTGAAATGAATCCATTGGGCAGATCTCTTAAGACAGCCCAGCAACTCCTTAGAATATGGAACAGTCATTTAAGTGTATCAGTGGAGGGGAACTTCTTAGATTGTATAAGTTTCCTTAAGCTGCTGAGAACAGCACTAGAAGAGAAGTTGGGGCACTGGGACTGAACCAAAGCTTCTACAAGGCAAACTCTACAACTCAGACAAATCTTGCAGGATTTAGTTGGACTACCTGTGTGATTAGTGAGGTTTGCAAGGTCAAGAGTGTGATCCTGAACCTCAGAAGGAGATGTCATTTTTCAATTGATTGCAAGATTACTATCTGTCACACACACAGAGGCATGAGATGTATTTCGTAAACCACCTTGAGTCTCAGAAAGGTGAGCTATAAATAAAGTAAATAAAGTAAGTAAGTATTAGGAGCTTTGATCATCATCATGTGTTTATTTATTTATTTGGCACTTCACATAATAAAACAATAAAAAAACCAGAGACCTGCCAAACATGGGCATATTGCTTTAGGGCAGGAGGTCAAACCAACCAATTAATGAGCATAGAATGGGAGAGAGAGAGAAAAGAACCCACATCTCTGGTATATCCAAAATAATAAATGCCTTAGCTTTAAAAAATGGCCTACTTATGCAGAGAGACTTGTTTTAACATTTGTAATAGATTTAACCACAAACCAGTTTTTAAGGATTTCATCACAGAGGCCTGTGGTCCCATCGCATTTACATTATTTAAGCAAATGGAAACATACAGTTGTTGAAACCATTTATTTCATATTTCTGCACAATTGTGTGCTGCTGGTACTTTTTAGATGCAAATCCCTGAAATCAGTCTTTTGTATACCCTTGCTCCCTACCCATGTTTGCCCTATCCAGAAGCTATACACTTTCCCTCCTATTTTTCTTTATTTTCCATATATTATTGTAATTGCACAGTCACAAGCTTTGGGTGTTTTCCTGAGACCTTCCTCTGCTTCACAATACTGTGACTGCAGTAAAGACAAATATTGCACAAGGAAAAGTGATGGAATGGTGACACTGAAGTCATCGATATATTTTCCCATCAATGAAAAGAGATGATACAATCACAGTTGACTATGGGACATTCATGATGTTATGCAGGCACTTTCATCCTGTCATATTTGCTATGTTGCAATCTTGTGTAGTATATTCCTTAGTCATATATAATTGTAATTTTTGACCACATTAGATATACAGATTGACATCATTAAAATGTGTTTCAGACAAGAGACAATGTGTTTGCAATGTTCTTTAGAGAAATGGGCTTATCTAAGTTCTTCAGCACTTTATGATCAAATTCTCCAAACCTTGCATATTGTATAACTAGTTTTCACCAAATCCATTGAGATTTAGTTCATGTTGTGAAAGCTTCTGGGGATAAATCTAAAGCTCAAAGCAATCTATGGGTCAATCAGTTCAAGGACTCATTCACCCTATGGTCTCTTGGGATGGATTTACTTCTAGGGAAGACCTATCTGTTAAACACTGGAAAGGATCGAATACTGTCTTTCCATGTTATCCTTGAATGTTAACAATCTATTTTATCCATTGCTGTATGCATGTATGTATTTTCTTCTAAGAGCTGGTAAACCATTTCTTTGCATCATTGTTTCCTTATTTATGTATATAAATAAATCAGATCTTTTAAATTTATTAATGTTTGCTTGAAATCATAAGATGAACAAAGTGCTTGTCAAGTCCTGAACTCACTTCTAAAAAAAGGAGGGGAGAGATTACAATGCCTTCATCATACCTACTAAATGTGCTTTTTGGCTTTCGTGGCAGCAGCAAGAGATATGCCCATGCAGGCATGTGGCCGGAGGGGGGGGGGGGGGGTTGAGGGGCTTCAGCTCCCCCCCCCCCCCCGAAATTCTCATGGTGGTTTGCGAAAAGACCTTACTGGTGCATTATTTAAACTGTTATGTTTATTCATATCATGATCTGATCACCATACTCAATATATCCCATATGCATGGGGGTATTGGGGTAATGATACAAAAGGTTTGCTAGGCTAGACCCTCTTTCACTCAGACTCAGCCCCCCCCCCCGAAACCCCCCCTGAAAAAAATTCAGCCCCCCCCCCCCGAAACAAAATCCTGGCTACGGGCCTGTGCCCATGCCCATGGCCCATGGCCATTGCCCATGCCTGCAACCTGGCAGGCAGGAAGAGATCTCTTGTTGGGGTTCAGCCTGAGCCTGATCTGTGTGAACCGGATTATCTGATAGTTTTTCCAACTGAGCAAGCTCTCCCTGACCCTGACAGTGTGGAATCTGTTGTTGATACAGAGGTCAACAGTGTTGAAAATGAAACTCAAGCTCAAAGCTGGAGGAAAATGTTTTGGAAACTAGCCGTGATATCTCTCCACCTGGGGTTTTTAATGAGGACCGAAGAGAACAGATAGTTAGATACAGAAATATTTCCCAGTTTCTACGAAGGTCACTTCGTTTACAGGAGAAACAGGCCCCAAAGTCAAGGGGCATTTCAAAGAATAGCTTCTTTGGTTTAAGAGGCCTCCTGCCGGGTGCCTCTTTAGATCAAGCAACGTTTGGGACTGTGGCTGTGCCTTGGCAGAATTCCTGTGTTTCATGGCCGGTAATCCCAGAAGCTTGTATTTATCAAGTTCATGGTTAGTAAAAGACTAACAGGTTCCTGGTTATTGTATTGTGCTTTTGAAATTTTGCTCAAATTCAGAGATTCTACTGACTGCTGTGTTTTTCTGTGGCTTTTTGACTTTGCATTTACCTTTCTTTTATAACCAATTTTTCAACAATAAACAAGGATTGCTTTTCCTACAGTCCAGTGTGGTGGATTTAATCTTATGGTCTCGTTTCTTGAACTGGGATGCAACATCTCTTATTTATCATTCTCTCCCTCTCTCCCCCCCCCTCTCTCTCTTACACTTACACACACACGTGCACACACACACACACACACACACATCCCATTTAGACCAATACTTCACTGTGAACCACCCTGAGTCCCCTTCGAGGTTGAGAAGGGCGGTATACAAATACCACAAACAAACAAACAAATAAATAATACTCAATTTCAAAGTGAAAGTGGGAAAGAAAAGTCTCCAAACATATAACAAGTATCTCAGCTCATCCATGTTTTCTCGGTGCAGGTTCTTCCCAGTCCAGATACAATGTAGATGCTAGATTCAGCATAGTCTAAGATGCCACCTTCTTTTTTCTCCTTCTCCATAGGTCTGCCACTCACTCTTTAGCCAAGCCCAACAATAAGATCAACAATGAGTGGGTAGGCAGGCCCCTTGCAGTTAAAATGAAAAAAGAAATGTAATAGAATGTTTCTTTCTCATTGGGGTTTTGTTCATCTCAGTGCCCACCACTGGCACTTTTCCAGCCTAAGACTGCTGCTGCCCTGTCGGCCAAGCCCCTTCCTGGGAAAGCTCTGTTGGTGAAATAGTTTGCTCTCTGTTTAAATGGCTAAAGGCTTCAGCCAGAACAAGATGTTCAACTATGTGATTAATGGTGAGGTTGTAGCTTGATCAGTCCCTCACAGTTGTTCTCCTGGTTGGGCTCAGGAGAGGGTGGTGGCCCCAAAAAGAATTTGAATTTGGCAGGGAAAATGTGTGGCTAGCAGTACAATTTCAGGCTGGTATACTAGCCTTGAGCCATGAGGAGAGGCGGGTAAGAAATAAAATTGTTGTTGTTGTTGTTGTTACTACTACTACTACTATGAGTAGGTGAGGCACTAACAGAGTAAAGCTGGGGCACCTCCAGGACAGAATACTGCATTCTGAACTTGACTCATTTTGCTTGTGTGGACAGCCCCTAATCTGTGCCCCCTTCTCCATACTTGAGGAAGGAGAGGCTACAAGAATGACTAAATAAGGAGGGGATTCATGAAACATCGTGTGAGAAAAAGACAGATTGGATAATTGCACCAATGCTATTATTATGATCTAGGCTTAAATCAAATTGTTACTTTGAAGTAGAGTACTTTTTTAATTTGTCGTGTCAGGAGCGACTTGAGAAACTGTAGAATACTATAAATTCATTAATGAATGGAAATTTTGTAAGTCAAGACCATTGATCAATGCATGGGAGATGTCTCTGGGGAGGAGGACAGTTCACAAACATGGAATTTGTAGTCACAGAATGAAGCAGAGGCTTTCCCCCCAATTGTAGGTGAGGCAGAACAAGAACACAGAATGCAGGGGGGGATGTCTCTGAGGAGGAGGCCAGTTTAGACCTACACATTTCAGTTCAGCAACAGGGTCATATCCAGAGATATCCAGAACACCAGGAAAGGGACCCTGTCAATCCTCAAAGGAGACAGGTGTTAGTAATAGGCAACTTTCTCCTGAGATGAACAGCTGGGAAAATGGGTCATTTCTCCCTTTGACCTCCATCTTGTGTTTGGTGTGCCTGTTGCAGATTCTGCCTTCCGTCCCCTCATCTTTGTTGTGTTATTTTGTTGCAGCATGTTTGTGGATCCATTGACTATGCCAGGGAGTGTCCTTATGCAACAGTACCTTGAGTGATGGTTTTTGTGCTAACATAGTTCTTACAACAGGAATCCTGCCAAATGTTTATTTGAAACATTTCATGAAATTTGTTTTTCCATTAAATATTCCAGGGAAGCTAAATGGATGAAAGTGAGATGTAGAGAACACCAGTACCATTTACACCATAAGTTTTATTAGGTTTAGATATCAAGAGAGAAATGATGAGATGAATGGGTCCAATCAAGGATGTCAGTTTCATTATGAGTGAACCAAATTTATATTACAATCCTGGTAATGAGAAGGTTCAACAGAAGCACCATGTTTCCAAATCTCCTGTTCCTACCCATTGTTTCTACAAAGTCTACTGCCATGTTAGATATAACTTTCTTCACCTGCTTTTCTACTTCTTCTGCAGTTTCTGAAACCTCCATCCACCCAGTTTCCAATAGCATTTAATAAAAATTACCAATTTTCAATAAAGACACATTGTGACAGCCCAAGAACCCATTCTCCTGTAAACTGTATTACATATAAAGTTCTGAGAACACAACCTCAGGAGCTTCCTTGAGAAATTCAATATTTTCTGTACTCTAGTAGTATCAGCAGGTTAGCAGATTCTACCACTAAACAAACCAAAGAATTTGTTACAGAATGCCCCAGTGGGAGCCCAGAATGAAAAAAAGACAGAGAAAATCATTATCATGACCTTGAGGTTGGATACCTTTCTTAATCAATTGCTGGCGAGGTGCTGACTTACTTTGTTTTGAAGCCTGTAGCATAAGAGCAATCCTATAGTTTTTAGGAAGGGGAAGCTGGCCTGACACACTGGAAGGCACTTCTATCAAGATATCAGTTTTTCACCCACTAAAATGATGTAAGAACTTGGAACGGAAACTTGGGGTGGACACTTGGGGTTGAAAGTGTGTCATCATTAATCAACATAGAACTTTATCTTCTACATAGTAGATTGCAATGGGTCACATCATTCTAACACAACACAAGTAGACTTCTTGTGCTACTTCCCTTTCTTTTCCTCCTGCCTTCCTAATCCCTGTAAAATGAGCAGCATGGGGCTTTTAAAGCAAGCAATACATAACATATAAATATTATAAAAAACCTGGATGTTCGAACAGGCATTTGGTTAATCGGTGCAATGAATGTGATGATTACAGGAATGGTAATATGGACGACGAAACTGGATCACGATTTTAGTCATGAGATGCATTGGGTTGTTATTGTTGTGTCAATATTGTGTATTATGCTTTTATGGTTTTAAATTGTATATTGTTGACTGTTGTACCTTTGTTGTAAACCGCGTTGAGTCGCCTGTTAGGCTGAGAAACTGCGGTATACAAGTAAAGTAAATAAATAAATATAGTACTTGGACAGACGTTCCATCTAGACTGACCATTTAATGCAGTTCTGGGCTAGCTTTAAACTGTGACAGCCAAACATCAAACTTCCAAGAAAGCATGTGAAAGAAAATCCTTAATGTGAATCAGTATTGTGCTTTTTGTATAATCACCATCTGGGACTCAAACTGGTTCCAGGATTTCCCATGCATAGCAAAAACCCTTCTTCAATACTGGTTTGAAACTGCATTAAATGGCCAATGTAGGTGGGACCTGAGTGAACTAAGATGGAAAGGAATGGATTGTTTTCAGTCAGATAATTATACCATGTTTTATTTTGGAAATCAAAATCCAAGAAGAGACAGACTAGTATTTTTATTTTTTATTTACTGTATGTATATCCTGCCCTTCTTATCCTGAAGGGGACTCAGAGCAGCCTTACAATCAGCAACAATTCAATGCCAGGTCAACAGACATAAAATATTTATTTATTTACTTCATTTCTACTCCACCTTTCTCAAACTGAGAGGGGACTCAAGGTGGTTTACAAATTCAGCAAAAATTCAATGCCGCACAGGTAAAAAAACACACAAAAGCAATATAAACATTACAACCCATTAATACAAAAACACAATCTGAAGCTGTTCCAGTAGTTATTGCACATAATTTCATGGATACTGTATGGATACTGAAGAGAGATGTAGCAAAAGCAGTCAGATGATTTTAAGAAAATCTGACTATATAATATTAGTAAGAATATGTTTGTTCAACTGACTGGTGATCATAAAGGGCACAATGGTGGAAAAACAGTACGGTGGTGATTTCTTCTGCCCTGACTCACAAACACACACAAATATCCTACTAGCCCAGCTGGATTGAATGAAGGAGAGCCATTTGCCCAGTCCCACAGCTGACTTCTAAGGTAGTTCTGAGGTAGCATTTACACAGGTTTCCATTAAGACTATATAACCTTACCATACTCATGTCAGTTATAAATCCATAACAAATTCATAACTACTGCTTTGGGTACCAAAAGCAGCCCACATTTGGAAATAAGTAATGCTTTTTCAAAGAACCAATTTTCAAGTCAGAGGCCAAAGTAATATATCTCTCAATTTCCCTGTGGCTTCACTTTTTTAATGACCCAGGAGTTGAATGGGCCTTCCAGTTGCACAGAACAATTATAAATTGCTGAAGAAGATGCACCATATCCTTGAAAGTTCAAATTTGTGTCAGCAAAACCAAGCACAGTGATTATAACCTTCCAAAAGTCCCTTTCAAACAAGTTATTTCCCCCCACGAGAGTGCCTAGTGCAATGTAATACACAAGGAAAGTAATTAGTGGGATGTTTATGCAAACTTCTATTCCCACCACAAAGCAATCCTAGCTTCCAAAGCTCTCTAGAACCGCACTATGTTTTTTGGCAGCATGCCAAAGAGTGGTGATACTCATCCCATATGGGAAGCCTTTTTTATTTCCTTGACTCCACTAATTTTACGACACCTGGGTGCCCCGTGAAAGTATGAGCTTTTTGCTCATGACAGCCACCAAAGAAGAAAACATATTGCTTGCTTTGGCAATGAAAGATTACATCAGCAACTTCTAAAAGCATGGCCTATATGTTTGCTGGAGGTTAGAATAGGTCAAATTGATCCTATTTATTTTTGCTTATGAATCCAAATAACATACAGTTACAGTTCGTGGAAACAACTTCACGCAGGCAGGTTTTCGTAATGGCTATTTATTAGAGTTTATCACTTATCCAGGAGAGAGAGGAGGATTGAGAGTTAGAGTGGATGCATTTCAATAGTTGCCCAGAGCTGCAAATCCGTTATGAGTGTATACTTTGTGGTTAGATCCCTTTGGGTATTAAATCATATTAGCATGCCCTATTAAGAAACATGGTCTGCTGTCTGCTTGATTTAACTGAAATATCCCACCTCACTCATGAGCAAGAGGCAACAATCTTAGCCCAACAACAAGTTTACTAGCTGAGTTAGGTACAAACAGAATATATTTCCAGAGGCTGACTCATCAGAATAGTTTTGTATGGCTTATTATGGAAGAAAATTTATCTGATAAGAGTTCTCTTCCCAAATACATATGAGTCTCTATTGCTCTAGGTTACACAGCAATCTCATGGTGGTTCCAGACAGCACAAAAACGTGGGTTTTAGAAGAGGTGTTAAAAAAAATCCCAGGACCTCAGAACAGGCCCCCACACCAGTCCTGGACTTTCTTCTCTCACTCTCCTATCAGCCCTTCTATGTCTCAGGAGAAAATGGATGGGGGACATCTGCTGGAAGACAGTGTGTGTGTATGTATATGTGTGTATAGATAGACAGATAGGTAGATATGCATTGATTTGTATATGCACACATAATAAATACAGGCATATTTGTGCATATATACGGATCAGCACATAATGGAGAAAATTTAAAAAATGGAGAGTAACTGTTGTTTCTCAATGCTGTTACTGCTCTAGAGGAAACTGGAGACAGTTCCCCATAGCATTTTAAGGGGGCTTCCCAGGGAAGGAAGAGGGAAGCAATCTGGAGGTATCCTGCCCTAGCTCCCTTTAAAAAGCCTTCACTTCTCTCTTGATTTGGAGGCAGAAAGGAGAACTGGAACCTTAACGCCACCCAAAGCATTTGCAGCTTAGAATGCCTTTCCCCCCCTCTACCTCCACTTTGATCTCCTTTCCGCTTCCAAATAAAGAGAGAAGGGAGGGCTTTTTTAAGGAAGCCAGGGTAGAATACCTCCAGATTGATCCCTCTTCCTTCCCTAGGAAGCCCCCTTAAAATGCCCTGGAAAACTGCCTCCTGTGGGGAGAGAGCTGTGTGCCCATAGCTCCTGTCTCCCCTAGAGTAGTAACAGCTTTAAGGAACCACACTTATGATCCGAAAATTAATTATTTGCACAGCCCTATGGTATTTATAAAAGCTCTGTTTACAGTGTTACAGTGTTAAACAGAGTTTCAGAGAGTTCTAATAGCTCTCCATTCGTGCTTCCTTTCATTCAGCTGTGCATTCGTTTGACAGCCCAATCAGCTGATCAGCTGTTTTGGGCTTTTTAAAAGGACATCAGCAGTGTCCACAAGGGGGAGGGAAGGAAAGCACGTGTTTTTTTGGCATGCAGGGTCACACCGAAATGTGAAGATGCACATCTTTCATCCAGAAATGGGATAAAAAGGGAGATAATCAAATACACTTTTACAATGTTTTACCCTTGGGGTAAAATGTCTCTTACTATTGTTTTGCCACGAATGAACTATCTGAAATAAATTATTTTGCCTCAGGACAGGTGAAATGCAGCCAGCTCAATTTACCTAAAAACAAACTTTGTTTTATAAAACTGTATCAGTACAGAAGGTTTTCAAGTCCTTTGGAAATGGTAGGTAGAACCAGCAAGAATCAACCAAAAGAACTGCTCTCAGCCTCAGGTAGCTGTAACTGAACTAGTGAACATCAAGCCCGGCCGTTGAACCTTTAACCAGCATCTCCGCATCCATACCTCCCAAGTTGTCCATGACAGTTATTAAGTGCTGACATCAACTCCAACTTAGGCGAGCCACATGAATGTATTTATATCCATAAATTTATGGATAAATAAATAGCAAAATATGTTAAAAACTCAGCATCACTAGAGAATCTCTCTGTTATGTTATTATGGCCCCATTGTTTTATTTCACTTCTTCCAGTACAGTGCCCTGGCATGCCAGTGCTCCAGGTCCAATTTCTGGAGAAGTAGTGAAGGCTGGCAGAAATAAACACATTAAGGCCCTACCCCTGTTGGCCTCTCTGCCTCTCAATTGGGGCGATTCCACACATACATTAAACCCACTTTGGAGCGGGCTTAAGAAACCCGCTCCAAAGGGGGTTTATATTCACACAGGCAGGGGAAAAAAAATGAGCTTTCCCCTTTGGCTGTCCACATGCTATTCTGAATACTTTCAGGATAGCATGTGGCCATCGAACCTCCCCCCCCCCACCCCCCAAAAAACCCCCTTAAAAATAAAAAGGAAACTTACCAGGAGCCATTTGGCTTCTCTTCCTACCTGAGGAAACATACCAAAAATGCCCCAAAACATAGGAGGAGCCAGGAACGATTTAGCCCCCCCCCCCCTTTTTCAGGAAGATGCTGAGCTTCGGTACTGTAGATGACTGGCTGTATATCAAATTTTCAAAGTAAACAGAGAAATGTTTCTACAATTTATTATTGATAGCTTAGCCCCATTATTTCCTCTAAAATACATGAAAACAGAATCATTACTTTTTATCTGCTTTATTAAACACTAAATATACATATTAAAGATGCATGTGTTTGATGGTGGCTTTCTCAAAGCATGAATGCTAATGCTCTTCTCGTCAGTGAACGGTGGGGGGTGGGAAATCAAAATTGCAATGAAATATAGAAAACAAACAAAGAAGCAAGAGCCTGATAGAAACAATGTGATGCCCTAATTATCCAGATGATCTCCTTTTACATCATTAAGATATTGCAGTTGTTATTGCAGAAATGTAGAAATTAGCAAACACACTATAGGTGTTTGCTCAGGAATAAGTTCCACCATGGGGGTCTAAATCCCTTGAAAAGGTGCTTAAGATAGCAGCCTCAATTTTGGCAAACTGTGATGTATTCAAAAGACATGACCCAAATTATAGCATCGTAGTCTTTTAATTTTAATTTAGATTATGTGTTGATGTTATGTGTCTCAAGTAATTTTCAACTTAGAGTGACCCTAATTTGAAGCTATCACAGGGTTTTCTTGGCAGGATTTGTTCAGAAGATGTTTGCCATTGCCTTCCTTTAAGGCTAAGAGAGTGTGACTTGCAAGTTTCATCACAAAGTGTTCACCATTTTCAGAATCACACCCCATGCTCAAATCACCCCACGATACTAGCTCCTATTTAGTTTTATTTGAATTATAGTATGATCCAAATTAAAAGCATACATTAGAATATGATCCAGAAAATGAAAAAAAAAAACAGAAGGAAAATATCCTGATAAATAAGGGAGTAATTATTTTGAAATAATACCAGTAGTACTTAGCACTTTGTTTTTATAAAATTGCTTATTTGATGATATTCATATTTATTATTGGTGTATTGGGTCTGTTTGTATGATTTTAAGATGTTGTAAGCCGCTTTGGGTCCCAAGTGGGAGAAAAGCGGAGTATAAATAAAGATAATTTATTATTATTATTAGTAGTAGTAGTTTAAATAGCACATCATAGAAAGGTTAATGTAATTAGGAAACATTTTATTAACTGTGCTGGACATTAAAATATTTTAACTTATCTACCACTCCTTTCATAACTTTTAAGAATTATAGCTGCTTTTTGTAGAAGAAATAAATTATCCCCATTTGGTGTCTTATTTTGGTGCATTAAAGTACTCAAATTCTTTGTCGACAAAAACAGATTATCAATGGTAAAATTGATCCAATTGACCCAGCCCTTCATTGACCAATGGCCCAGAGTCAAATAAGTAAGTATAGCTTAATTCCTCCTCTTAAATTACTTCCTGAATCTCCTGAATTTCCTTATGCTAACTCGGGACTATTGATTAAGTCTAGTCCCTTAGCTATTCCTAGCCTGGTGACTGCAGGGACTGAGTATGTGATTCACCCAAGGTCACCTAATGGGTTTCCGTGGCTGAGTGGGGAATTGACCCCTGGTCTCTAGAGTCCAATGTTCAAACTGTTTCTTTCCAATTAAATTACATCCTTTAAATCAATTGTTGAATAACAAATAGGTAACACTTCTGTAATTTCTACTGATCAAATAAGTCTATTCATGATGGGACCACCAGCAGGATTTCAGACTCAGTCTCTCTTGCAGACTGGAAGCAACTCTTTTTAAGGACATTGATGGCATCTGGATTTGATCCAAGCGTAGCAAATATTTTATGATGTCCCAGCAGTCATTCTTTTCCTCCTTTTTATAAATGATGGTAAAATACCAGGATAACATTGTGCTGTAGAGAAAATGAAATATTAAGGGACTTGCTTCCAAATTACAGCTATAAAATGTAATTGGCAGATAAGGTAGGCATGAGAACAAAAATGTGTTGAAGGAGCCGTCTGAAGTAGATGGACTGTTTCCAGAAGCAAAAGAACAGGACTTGAACTGCATGAACAGCTTCAAAAGTGCTTTTGGAGGGCTGAACTCGACATGGTATTAATAGTCCAAAAGCAATTAAGGTCCATGATTTTTGTTATGTAAATAGCTGCTGCAGAGAAGTCAGAAACCTGAGGAAAGCTAATGCTTTCACTCCCTGCTAAAAGCAAACACAAATGATTTATCTGAAGGTTCTTACTGCATTTCAATGGAAACTGACATTGGCTCCAGTGAAAACTTCTAAGAAATGCATAATTTAAATAAGTGTGTGTATATGTGCCTTCAAGTCGTTTGTCAGTTTATGGTAATCTCACGAATTTCATGGGGTTTTCTTAGGCAAGGAATACTCAGAAGAAGTATTGGCAGTTCCTTCATCTAAAATAGGGTCTACAGCATCTGGCATTCATTGGTAGCTCCCATCCAAGGACTAACCAGGGCTGGTCTTGCTTAGCTTCTTTTTTTTTTCCAAAATGTAAGTTCCCAGTATCTCCTGGGGAAAATGTCAGTAGCACAAGTGGGATTCTGAATTATGCCGTCGTGCCTGGGGGCTATAACTCTTAGTGAAAGAGACATAGATGTGACATCTTTCACCCAGGGGATTGCTTCTTGCCTTCCTTTAGAGAACTGGAACTCCCAAGGACCAAAACACTGTAGATAACTCAAAATAGGTTTTATTGTTCACAAAGAGTTATCCCTTTAAGGCAATAAGCTAGAAGTTTCAAATGGGGTAAAGGAAATATACTTTACAGTCTCTGGTTGTCTTGAGTCCAAGGAGATTTCACAGCTGAGAAGCTTTTCCTGTTCCCTCTTTTCTCAATGGCTGTGAAGGTCGGAACAAACACAACCCCCAGTCCAATGGCCTATGTTGAAGGCACAGAGTCTTCCTTTTGATGCCAAAGGACCGGTTTGAAGGTGCTTGGGTCTCCTCAACATTGTCCAAGGCGATCTGGACATGAAGTATGAGTCCCAAGGGTAAAAACCTTAGAATTGGTGATGAGAGGTAACTTAATTAAGGACTTTAGAGCCAAGTCTCTTTCTCACATCTATCTGATAGAAAGTTTGATGGTAGAATGGGAAAGGAAAAACTCTGCCCTCCTCCAGGAAGAGGTGGAGCCAAGCAATTGAGCTGAGGAAGCAATATAACTGGTGCAAACAACATTGATTGACAGCTATAAATAACCAATCAATCCAACTATACATTTACAAAGTAAGCAAGTATGGGCATGTTATACAGTTTAAACCTTTACACTTTAAAGTTCTACACACAGGTGGCACCACTCGCGCCGCCACATGAATTGTCACCCAAAAAGTAAGTTTTCCAAGCGCTCTTGATGGTTTCTGTGGGCACTGTGGAAAATGTCCCCAAAATAGTCTTCTCGCCCTGTCCTCTCAATGAAAGGTTCTCTAGCTCCCAAAACTCTTGGCATAGCATGTCTTTCCCTGCTATGGAAATCGATGTGGAAAGAGATGCATTGAGCAGGGGGGTTGGATTCAATAGCAACAAAGCCTTTCCAATTCTATGTTTCTATGGGGGAAAGGCAGAAAAAGAATGCAACTCAAAAAACTTCACTGTTGCCTCATGAGTCTTTGGCAGAAAGTCAAAGACCCCCCATCCTGACCCCAACTTTCTGGGATGCAACCTATCCCCATGCAAGCCAGTGGAGACCTCTTGGAGCAATAAGATTTGAAGACCATTTTCAAGGTGTAGTTTTCCTTTCCTTGGATGCCAAGTGAACTGTTTTCCAAAAAGAAATTAAGTTCATAAACAAACAAAAGGAAGTAAACTAAACCTGAATGAACAAAATACAAATGAAATACACAATTTACACAAAAATCCATTAAAAAGTCAAAAATAAAAGAGGAAAGACTCAAATCCCAAATGTCAAATGGGTGTTCCCTTACTAATATTTGGAGATGTTATTTTCTTACCACAACTGCCTTCCTTCTCTATTCATCTAAATAGGTTAGCCTGATTCTATTTTCTAACATTTGCCTTGCTGCTCTAAAATGTTAGTCCTTTATCTTCTCATATTGAAAATAATCATAACAGTGTCATAAAATCATAGAGTTGGAAGAGACCACATGGGCCAGCTAGTCTAAATCCCTGCCATGCAGGTAAAGCGCAATTAAAGCAGCCCTGACAGATGACCATCCAGCCTCTGTTTAAAAACTCCCAAGGAAGGAGTTTCCACCACACTCCAAGGTAAAGAGTTCCACTACTGAACAGCTCTTACAATCAGGAAGTTCTTCCTAATATTCACGTGGAATCTCCTTTCCTGTAATTTTAACCCACTTTATTCTGCTGTCATCATAGGCTTTATTCAAGCTGCTATACATTTTCCCTCCTCCTCAACACATCCTCTATATCTGTGTAGGGAACAGGATGAACAGATAAAAGGGTTCCTGTGTTCTTCTAAGGCAAAAAATGGGTTTGTAGAAAGGGCAGCACAACAACATGGCAACATGGTTGTTGTGCCCTTTCTCCCATCTAATGGGGACAGGAACAGGGTGCCAACACGCCTTGTCCCTTTCTCCCCATCTGATGGGGGAAGGAGGGAGGGCACATGAGGCATCACAAGGTGCCTCACATGGCTACCAGCAAAACACACGTGAAGAGGTCACTAGTATGGACTATTTCAATCATTAAGCAAGATAGAAAAGAATACCAACCTCCACAATGACAAAAAAAGGACTTATATTTGTGTTTGTCACTAACAAACACAAGAATTCTATTTGTATGGTGGGGATTACAGCACACATGTCAAACACAAGGCCCATGGGCCAAATACAGCCTACTATTTTGTGTGGCCTATGAGACAACTGTGGGATTCCATTGGGAAAGTGTATGCAGCCCATTGGTTTTGAAAAATGACCAGGAATCGACTCCACTCATCTCCAGACACATCAGAAGTGGCTTATTTTGCATGGGATGGGGAATTATATCCTTACCCTCTTCCCTTTCTCTTTCTGTTCCTTGTCCCTTGTCTGTACTGCTTTCTAAGACAGCAGTGGACAGAGTTGCTTGCAACCACCAAGCTAGTATCTAAGGCCCTCAGTACCACCATATTTCCTGGACCCAAGTTCTTCTGAAAGCTTTTAAATAGGTTGCATGTAATTCCCTCAGGGGCTAAACATACATACATTGTTGTGGAAGCTCCTTTTCTGAATGTTTTGAAATAATAATAATAATAATAATAATAATCATCATCATCATCATCATCATCTTTATTTTTATCCTACCCCCTCACCACAAGGACTCAGGGCAGCTCACAATAGACTTGGGGCAGCTCACAAAAGAGGCTGAATGGCCATCTGTGCAGAATCCTTTGATTGTGTGTTCCTGCATGGCAAAATGGCATTGGACTGGATGGCCCTTGCGGTCTCTTCCAACTTTATGATTCTATATATCTGCTCATATTTGAAAGCCAGAACTGAAGTTCCCCTTCCTTTTTCTGTTGTTGGTGGAGTTTTGGTATGCAGCATAGATACAGAAAATTGGTTCTTATATCCATTCCAGTTACCTTTTTATAAAACAATTAACATGCCTCACCTACTGATAACACCACAGGCTGAAATTTAGAAATATTGCAGAGGTGTCACTACAGAGGAACAGGACAAAATGATGGCACTGACATCAAATAAGAATTTCTCCATGCAATTTTATATATTTATTTTATATCATGCATTTTTTCTAATGTGACAATCACTGAAACTGATTTTTTTTCCTCCAGCACAGATGTACATTTCCAGCATTGCAGTCACTTTAAACTTCAATTAAATACATAGAAATATGATTTCAGCATGCAAAGAAAAGAGAATGCAAGTACAGCAAATAGAATTCTATGTCTGAATGGTTTTCAGTCTTCTCCACTCTGTAAAACTAGAATTTTGAAGGGAAACTTCAAGGTGGAACAGAACTCTTTATCTGGGGGGGGGGGGGGGGGGTCAAATGCCTTCATTTTGTATCCATCCCATATGCTCAACCCCCCAAAATAACTGCATTAATTAAAACTTTGTTCTCCAAGATACAGCATCACTATGAATAGGGAGGTATAACTGAGGAATAGAAAAATCATGTAAAATATTTTTAGAAAGCAATTTATATTCCAAAGTAGCTGAGGGTCACAGGGATCTTCAGGTAAGACTGGAAGAGATGAGAGCCAATTAGCCCACCATAAAACTCAGTCCCTTTTCAAGTTCCTCTAATCCCAGGTGAACCTGAACACTTTTTATTCCCTTTCTAAATGGTTGGCTGTGCTTGGCAACCACCTGATTTATGCTGGATATTAGAGCACTCTGCTGTGGAGTTTGATAATCTTTCAAAAGCCGTTAACCTTATCAGCTTTGCTGGCGATTACAGATATTTTGCCTTGCGGGAAGCAAATACTTCTTCTCTGGCCTAAATATTTCTTCAGTTATTCTCCCATGAACAAACGAGCACCTGGTATTTAACAATGGCAATAAGGACATCACCAAATCATCTTTTAATTTGTAGCTTTGCTGGGTCCAGGTATCTTTTTTTGCCACCCCTAGATTTTGATGCACTACCTATCCAAAGTTCGCTCCTGACATGTTTCACTCCAGGAGCAAAGCATTTCAGAAGGAACAGGTTGGGTGTGTGTGTTTCTGGGTGTGATTGTGTGTGTTTCTGTGTCAAGAGAATAAGATAGCTTTTGAACAGTCAACTGTGCCTCCTCCCGATAAATAAATTATTGTATCCTATTCAAATTATTGTATAGGGCACAATAATTTTTTTAAATGTTTTTTTCTTCTAGGATAGGATTATGGCATGGATCCAGAAGCTGCATTGGTACATATGGAGGATCCCACTGGTACCCAAGGTGGTGCATCTATTTGGATTTCTATACTGAATGTGGTTATTTAGATCTATGGTGCCCAGTAGTTTTGATATAGCTTGGACATAGGGTCAGGACACACACCCTTGGACATAGCACTTTGACACAAGGTGGGGCAATGAGGAAGAGGTATGCTGTTGAAAAGTCAAGATAAATAGGGATGAGCATGAACATTGTGAGATAACCTTTTCAATGGTAGCTCTCTGTCTCTGTCCCCCACAGAGGTTGTCCTTCCTCAGCAGTTTGCTTTGTTTCTACTGTATATACTTTTGAGTCAGCTCTCTCCTGGGTTTTGTTGGCAGGATTTATTCAAAGGAGGTTTGTTATCATCTTCTTTGAGAGTGCCCTTAGACTCCTTAGCCACCTTTCCAAGGAAGTGCCACCTTTCATCCTCAAGAAGATGGAAGCAGCACCTTTTATTACATGCCTTGCCTTCAGCATTACTTATTGTACTCTCTGCCGTCCTTAACTGTTAACAAGATGCTGCTACTGTGTTGTATTTCTATGTTAATGTAAACCTTCCCATTACCACTCTAGTGCACAAAGCATGGGATATAAATTCAGAAATTAAATGGAAAAAAGTAAAATAAATAAGCAATCACACAGATGTAGGTTTTAGTGCAGTGGGAGATTACAACTGTTGGTTCTGAGGGATGAATTTAAAGGAAGTAATTTTGCAAGGAGATTAGCTGAAGCAACTCAGATACTGCAAACAAAGTGATAACAAACATTTATTATTTTTTGAAGAAAATGGATTTAACCTAACAATGATTTTCTGTTATGAAATCTCTTCATTTTTTCAATAGAGATTTTTAAATGTGTTTAATTCTATGGACAGTTTAATGCCATTAGCAATACTTCTCTATGTCATTTAAAATCTATATGTGTTGTGTGTGTGTGTGTGTCTTGTAAGCTGCCTATAGTTCCAGCTCTGAGGGAAAGGCAGTATATAAATAAAGTAATACAATACATCACAACACAGCTTTGGCCAGAATTTGAAGAATCATATTCAACATCCACAGAGATATAACTAGTTCATTTACTAGTTATTTTCCTTTCTGTCTTGGATGGAAGCTCCTGATCTATACTATGATGATTCTAAGGTGAAACTATTAGAGAGGTTTCTAGGGCTGACTAGGGCGACTTGTCAAGATCACCCAGTGGATTTTCATGGCCAAGTGGAGATTTGAAACTGGTCTCCAGAGTCAAACACCCAAACCGTAATAGATTTCAAATATCAAATCATTGTGAGTCTACACCAATCTTTGTGATATTATAATCATTATATCATTATCATTAAACTATTTTAAGAGTGACAGATGTATAATTAAAGTCAGAATACTCCATATTACAGCATATCTGATTTTTATATATGCATATATATGAAAGCTGCACCATGAAGAAAGCTGACAGCAAAAATAAATAAATTACATTTCAAATGTGTCTGACAATACCATGAACCACCAAAGAGACAAATCAGTTGCAGAAATCAGAGCTCCCGGTGGTGCAGTGGGTTAAACCCCTGCACTGGCAGGACTGAAGGCTGACAAGTCACAAGTTCGGATCCGGGGAGAGCGCAGATGAGCTCCCTCTATCGGCTCCAGCTCCTCGTGTGGGGACATGAGAGAAGCCTCCCACAAGGATGATAAAACATCAAAAACATCTGAGTGTCCCCTGGGTAACATCCTTGCAGATGGTCAATTCTCTCACACCAGAAGCGACTTGCAGTTTCTTAAGTCGCTCCTGACACGACAAAAAGAAAGTTGCAGATTTTTTTTGTCAGGTTTGGAGAAATATATCAAAGAGGAGAATACCAAACCCAGGTGTGAGATTGAAAGTTCAATTCCAAAACAGAAAAGGGAAACATTGATTACTTTCCCAAATTTAGAAACAGTAGCCACCCATTTTTATAACCTTATAACTCCCTTGTGCCCCTGTCCAATAGTTTAATCAGACATTGTGCTGTTTCTTGTGCCGAATTTCAGCAAATCCATTGCCAAGGCTCTCTCAAGGATGTTGATTCAGGCTGCTCTGAGTTATGGGCAAGAAGTTTGCCCCGAAACCTTTATCATTTCTGTTGATTTCAGAGAGTTACACTTTTTCATGTCATAGCCAGGTGTAGTAGTATATTAATACCTTTCACTTGGTAGTCTCAAATTATTTCCTAAGATAAATCTTTGTCTCTTCAAAGTGAAATGTATTTTAATACTGTATGCTCTAAGGCTTATTCCGAATTAATTTGGGTTTATCTGAGGCATCCTGTGTTTTGGTCTTGTCTGGATGGGCCCTAAGAGACTGGTGTGAGCATAAACCTTTTGCTTTGGTTTAGTGACTATACAGCAGGCATGGGCAAACTTCAGCTTTCCAGAACATACCAAAACATTAGAGCAATAAACATAATATGGAATAATAACAGCATTGTACTAATAAAATAAAATGAAATATCATGGTAAAAACATAGAACAAACTAATCACTAAACAAATACATTTAAAAGCATAGTCAACAATAAAATAACATAAATAATGATTCCTACCCTGTCTCTGTTGTCTTCTTCATAATAAAAAATTATTCTTTTTGTCATAAAATTTCCTATTTCTTGTAGATCCCTCGGATATTATTGCAGATACTGTTATCCCTGTACTGCAAATTTTCCCTTGATGCTATAGAAAGCCCTATATTTTCATTTTCTTTTCTTCTATTAAATAGTCAATAAAAGATTGCCATTTTTCATCAAATTTGGAAGGATCTGGTGATGGTATACGCCTAGTCAGTTTGTCATTCTCTTATTATTACAGTATTAGATTACTTCTTCAAATTTGAGAGGATCTGGCAATTGTATAAACCTGATCAATTTGTCAATTTCTGCCAGATTCATCATTTTTGTAATCCATAAATCTCGAGTAGAAATTTCTTCTTGTTTCCAGTAATCACAAATAATAAAAAGCTCTTATCATCTTGTTTGGTGAATTTAATACATTTATATTTAAAGAAAGTATCTTTAGGTTCCTTGTTCTTGAGATAGTAATTGATCATCCAATTCTTCTTCATCATATAGCAGGGGTCCTCAAACTAAGGCCAGATATGGCCCTCCAAGGTCATTTACTCGGCCCTCGCTCAGGGTCAACCTATGTCTGAAATGACTTGAAAGAACGCAGCAACAACAACAACAACAACAATCCTATCTCATCAGCCAAAAGCAGGCCCACACTTCCCATTAAAATACTAATAAGATTATATTTGTCAAAATTGTTCTCCATTATAATTATTGTATTGTTTTAAAGTGTTTTTTGCAGTAAAAATAAGATATGTGCAGTGTGCATAGAATTCATTCATGCTTTTTTCAAATTATAATCCGGCCCTCCAACAGTTTGAGGGACTGTGACCTGGCCCTCTGTTTAAAAAGTTTGAGGACCCCTGTCATATAGAGTGGTCTGTTGTTGTTGTTTTTTTTTTTAATCTTCCTTATCCAGGATCTTTTGAGGTTGCCTTCCCTTCTTGCCTTCTTGGATATTCTCTTTCTTGCTCTTCTGATCTTTCTTCTGAATCTAGGTCTTTTTAAAATTTCCCATAAAAATCCTGGGCTTTTATGAGTAATATCATCAGTCCTTCTAGGGTTTCCCACCTGAATCTGTAGCCTTCCTTCTTAAGCTTATCTGTAATGAAAAGGTAATTTTTTTCTTTATTGTCTGAGTCAGAAGTTCTCTTAATACTGCAATCCTGGTATTTCCCATTTCAATCAGATTATTGGTGTGAACTTGCAAAACTTGTACTTTTTTTTAAACAACACAATCACATCTCTTAAAAGTTTATTCCTTATTATATGTTGGGATTGGACTCCAAAGGTCCTGTCATTTTTGGTCTCTGGTCTACCAAGGATTCCAGCCACAACTTCTGTTGTTGCCATATCAAGTTCCTGTACAGATTCCAGTATTCCTCTCAACCTCAATTAGTATTCTCTTTGTGAATATACTTTTTATCCCTCCTTTATAATGATTCAGCATGCATTCAGAGCTGACATTGTGTAGCCAGCCCCTTTAAAATGGGAACTCCCATGTTTAAAGCCCTGACAGGGTGGGTGCTAAGGTGCTGCAAGATCCTTTACATACTAATAGTGACTCCAGACTATCACAACTATGTCTTTGAATCTTATCTATCCATGTTATTGTAGTTCATCCCACTGTGTAAAAGAGTTCATATTAATAGATTTGAAATGACTGGGAACTGATGTATAAACTGCTTTAATTAATGTCATTCCCCATATTTGCAGTTGAGATCAATAATACTCCTGCATATTGCCTTGAATAATTGGGTGAACTTGGAACTCTTAGCAAGAAGGTGTCTGCGTTTTCCACTCAGTTCTCTATGAATACAGGTACTCCTTAAAAGTCTGCTGTCAAGTGTATGAAAATACACATAGCCTCCTGCACATCTCTCCTGTCCTAAAGTCTTTCACTGCTGAAATTCAGTTGTAGAACATTTCTGTACCAGTGAAATATGGGGAAGCTGTCATCCAGACAGGAACCCCGCTGTGTCACAGAGTGCTGCTTCCTATTATTAAACATTCTGACATGTGTCAAAAAAAATCAAGGCTTTCAAAGAATGGTTTGCAGTAACAACTCTCTTAAATTAATATGTTTAATGATAGGGTCTGCCATCTGAATTCCTTACCATACTAACTCAATTGATTGGCTATGAGTCAAAAGAGAGAGTTTATAGTGACAGTTTATTACCATCACATTTCAACTTCTATTAACCACCACTGAGATTTAATTACATGCAGCACTCAATGAATTTTGGAATACAGAACAGTCTGGTGTCAACCACATGTTGGCTGGCGAATAATGGAACAGGCAATGCAACAATAATGTGTTATATTTAAAACTGACATAGTTCTTAAAAGTTTCAGAGTAATTTTATTTGCAGACTGATTTAAGAATTATGACACGAAGAGAAAGAGTTGCTGCATAATATAGCAATAAGCTGATGCCAAACATGGATTGACCTTGAATTCCCAGTGTTATCTGTAGTCCTTTTTCAGCTCTGTGAAAAGCAGTTTGTTTTGAAGTATGATCAAGCCTTGTGAAATTAGTCTTTTCAACATTTTCATTGAAAACCTGGAGATCCAGATTTTATGAGTTGCTAATGTAGTCAGCAAAAGGCACCCAATATTTTATGAATGCGCCTGCTGCTTCTCCCACAAGAACTTTGCTTCGAGGCATCAATTTTTCATTCAGACACAATTTTCAAAGTCCTGGGCAGAGTCTACATCCCCCTTTTTCTAATATTCATAGGCAGCTTTCCCAACAGCTTGCACTGTCACAAGTGTCATGGCAACCCACATCTGCCTAGGAACATCAAACCATCCGGCAGGGTTGGTTTCCTGCCAAGCAAAATGTTCCCATAAAACTTTGTTATAGCATTCAAGGCGGATTCTGGTTATCTGGCCCTTCTTTACTATGTCCCTTGAGAGGCTTAGATATTGTCATATAAGCAGGCAAAGGACATAGGCTTGTTTTAACTTGGAAATCTTTTCACTGCTCAGTCTAACAATGTTTCGCAACCCATGGGTCCCCCAGGTGTTTTGGCCGACAACTCCCAGAAATCCCAGCCAGTTTAGCAGCTGTTAGGCTTTCTTGGAGTGGAAGCCCAAAATATCTGGTGACTCACAGGTTGAGAACTACTGCTCTATAAGGTTGCACTCCTCTGCTGGTTTAATTGGTAGACCAAATCCAGAGTACATGGCAATGCTAGCCCAAGCAATAGTGATCTGTAGCCCATAGTCCACCATATCTTAGGGACCATTACTTAAATTAGGGATTCCCATCTCTAATGTGATATCACTGCACTCTATGCACCCGATGAAGTAGACTTAAATCTATGGAAGCATAAGCTATAAAGTTCTTTCTTATTGTTTCTGGTGGGTTACAATTCAATAGATAGGCTTTCATGATAACTATAGAATGCTTTCATGTGTTATGTTCTGAAGTTCCCCAATGTCTCAAAAAAGGAGCTGCATTGATTAGATGGGCTTGAGTGCAATCCATTTTGTAATAAAAGAGATAAAAGTTTTTTTAAAGAATATTTAATTGAACAAGAGTCTGAATACTTAATGTTTCACAACAAGATCGATTTTTTAAATTGCTTTATCCTTTTGCTTTTCTAGATTGAAAAATATGGGCTGGCTTCCTCTTCAATATGTATGAGACCATAAGCCAAATTTATGACCTTGTACTCTTTGAGATTTTTGGTTATTTTTTATTATGGTCATTTATGATGTAACCCCAAAGTCTACCTCTTAAACCTGGCAGCACCCCAAATAAAGAGCACGTTGGGACAAGTGGCTGCAACAGAACCATAAGATCTGCAGTTTTATAGCTGTTCTTCTCAAAGTACCCGGTGACTTCAGTCAAAATTTCCCAGAACTCTGATTTGCAGCCTTTCAAGTTGGGGCACTTCCTGGTTTAAGAAGAAAGCTGTGGGGCTTGGATCACCAAATCTCAGACACACATTTAAAGAAGAAAAGAAAAGAAAAGAAAAAGAAAACACACCATAAAAATAAGTAAAGATAAAAAATAGAATGCTTTGGAGCTTGGTCAGTCCACACACAAATAAGTGTGGAATGAAATGGAAAACCAACTGTGACAGTTAGGCCTCCAACCAGAGTAGGGACTTTAAACTAGCAAGATAAGTGTAACCCTTATTTTACTGTGTTTCTCATATTCTTCAAAAGACAAATACTAACTTAGGAGAAAATGAATAAGGTTTTGTTGTAAGTGTCTGTCTAATATTGATCTCAATTACTCTAGCTAAGGTTGAAGAGACATTTTTGAGTAGAAACAAGAAGCCCTGTATCAATCCCTACAGAACCAGGACTGATTTTCATCCTTGAGGTGTTGGCTCAGGAGAAGTAGCCCAGAAAGAGATAATATACTCATTCTTTAGGCCACAGGTAAGAAGACCACAGAGCCTTAATTTAGCCTGGCAGTACATTCTGCTCTCTGGAGGGAAGAATATTAGAGGCAAAGATGAAGTACTTCAGCCACATAATGAGAAGTCAAGAAAGCTTGGAGAAGATAATGATACTGGGAAAAATGGAAGGAAAAAGGAAGAGGGGCCAACCAAGGGCAAGATGGGTGGATGGTATCCTTGAAGTGACTGGCTTGGCCTTTTTAATAAAAATAAATATAAAATGGGGAAATGGCCTTTGAAAGAGATGCTGCTGGTGCTCCATTGCAGGGTGGCAAATATTTCACATAAGAGGGAAGGACACCACTTTATTTTATTCTGGCTTAATGTCTTTTGAAAACTATAAAAAATTTGTGGTATGGGTCCTGTGTTTGACAGCAATGCTACCCAGAAAACCACTACATTTTAAAACCACACAGTGCTTCTCCTCCCACCAGTCCAGAAAGCAGAAGGCTGGATACATGGTCATTTAGGACCTCAGCAAGTCTTTTGCTGTGGTCACTGCTTAGCTTAAAAGGTTGGTCTCAGATGAGGGAGCATTTTCAGTTGTTGTGGGGGTGCAAGACCCTAAAAGCTAATTAGTATAATTACAATGTTGTAAGGGGAAGATATGAGTCAGGTATAAATTTAGATTTTTAGAAAATCATTACTAGAATTTCAATAAAAACCCAATAGATCTCATCACAAATGGAAGAAGACCAAAAGGATGAAAATGCTCAATAGTTTCCATGTCTCCAAACTTATTATCTTTCACATATCACATTTTGCACCCCATTACTGCATTGTTTTGCAGATATTTTCTCTGAACTAGAGTTGGGAAATAATCTCCCCCCCCCCCCCCCGATGTTTGTATATAACTTGATCTAATGATTTCATTTTTTTTTTCAGGCTTTCCCTCCAATTCAATGCATTTGGGTACTTCTACTAATATACCTGCTGATGCATGCATTTTGTGATATGCATGATAAGAAATAGCATCAGGAAATTCAAAGATATGTATGTGCAGAACTTAAATTACTGCTTTTTATTAGCATATGGGCCCCAACAAATAATACTCACAAATTACTTCAGTTTTTGTTACATTGCAACCCAAATTCTTTACAAATCATTGTTCAATTTGGTTTTGGGGTGTCAAGTGAAGGGTTGCTTGTGGATCCTCCACTATGTAGACAACGAAACCAACTCTTAATTTTACTGCCATTTCTTCCATGGCTGTTCTGATTTGCATGGGTGCTTTTCTAGTTCTGTAGCATATCTATCTGCTAAAACTCCCATTCAGCTCAAAGATACTGCAAAATACATAGTAGCAATCCCAGAGCTGGAGCTAACAATTGCTCCAAACTAAGTGTAGATGAGCAGATCTGAGACTCCGACCCTTCCTTATGTTTTTTTCCCCCCAGCAGGTGCATTCCCAAGTCATTTAGCTCATTGAGGTGAATGACAAAATAGTGGTCTTGCATTCCTTGTATAGAAGACAATTGCTAAATCTCACTTTGGCGCTGGTGATGGAAAGCAACTTCCACTGCACTTGAAGATGGCAGAATTACCTAGGATTCCCAGGTGTGATATCTTCAAGATGCAGCTCTGCCCTCCAAGAAAAAGGAGCAACTTGGGAGTATTGCTCCTGGGTTGTTGTAGGTTTTTTCTGGCTGTATGGCCATGGTCTAGAGGCATTCTCTCCTGACGTTTTGCCTGCATCTATGGCAAGCATCCTCAGAGGTAGTGAGGTCTGTTGGAACTAGGAAAAAGGGTTTATATATCTGTGGAATGACCAGGGTGAGACAAAGGACTCTTGTCTGCTGGAGCTAGGTGTGAATGTTTCAACTGACCACCTTGATTAGCATACAATGGGCTGACTGTGCCTGGAGCAAACTTTTGTTGAGAGGTAATTAGATGTCCCTGCCTGCTTCCTCTCTGTTGTGCTGTTGCAATTTTAGAGTTTTTTAATACTGGTAGCCAGATTTTGTTCATTTTCATGGTTTCCTCCTTTCTGTTGAAATTGTCCACATGCTTGTGTATTTCAATGGCCTCTAGACCATGGCCATACAGCCCGAAAAAACCTACAACAACCCAGTGATTCCGGCCATGAAAGCCTTTGACAATACAGTATTGCTCCTGCTTTGCAGACCACCTAGCACTTGCTACCTGAGGCAACCATTTGCTTCACAATGGGTTTTATCTTTAAATCAGACTTGAATTACACAATCCTTCAACAGAGAAACTATAATCTTTGTGTCATCTCTACATTTTTTTTCTTCTCCTTTGGCAGCTGACATGCATTTGCATTTGTCAGCTGTAAAATTCAGCTGCCTTGCAACCCGAAGAATGCTGTTAATGCAGGAATAATTTTCTGCACAGGAAGGACTGCTTCCTCATCTGTTTTCTTGACAGGTTAAAAAGTCTCCATCACAGAATGATGCACCTGTTTCCCAAAGTGAAATACCAGTGGATTGTGCTGAGTGTTGAGATGAATGGCTTCTGCTCATCCACTTCTCATGACAGCTCTTCATATCTCTCTGCCAATGTAGTAAGAGAGGTATGCTTGGGTGAATAAATGCATCATATGTTGTCTGGCAGGCAGCAGAGAATGAGAGAGAGAGAGAGAGAGAGAGAGAGCGAGAGAGAGAGCTCAGTGTTCCAAATGGTGATAAAAACGGGCAATATAATTAAGCTAATATGTAAATAGAACTGACTGAAGTGCCTACATGTTGAAGGGTAGCTGGGATGAAGTAGTAGTTAAATCACTGGATAGGGAATGGGAAGCTTTGCAGGAAAACATTTGCTTTCAGACTACAGCTTCCAGAATGCTCCAACAAGACCACTAGCATTAGGTTATTTTGAAAGTTGTAGTCCAAAAAGAAAAGCTTTTCCCATCTTTTGATGTAGTATGCTGATCCAATGGCTTATTCTTCTGAACACTACAAAAAGAAATATTCCTTCTGCCTCCACACTTGAGAGATAACCACAAGAAGGAAAAGATGAGCAAAAGGAGAAGAGAGAAAGCAACCAGCCATCAAGAGATATGAGGAACAGAAATTACGTAGTTCCAGCCCAGCTGAACATAGAAATGGACATGGGGAAGTGAACAAATACAGTGGATCATCCTCATTTATTTTCATAACATAGCATACATGGCACTTTACAGGTGTGGTTTACAATTTCTAATTTGATAGTTCCCTGCCCCCAGGGTTACAGTCTAAAAAAAACACAACATGCAAAGAATCAGGGAGGCAGTTGGGGAGAGGATTAGGGACTTTATCAGATCCTATGACACTTGGACCTCTCTTCAGGCACGAAGCCCACCAGATCCCATCACATGATGTCAATCTAATTCCAGCAGGGCTTCATGCCTGAAGAGAAGTCCAAGCATTGCAGTTGGCAGTGCTATAGAAAACAACCAGAGGGGAGGGGAGTCTGGGCAGCAATGCTCCCCCCACCTGTTGGTGCAAGCCAACAGGTTCCCCATGCCATGCCCCACAGATTTGCCACAACTTGTGGCAACTCCCCCCAGCAATGTGATGAAGTCCCTAGGTCAGATATTGTCAGTTCTTCTTGCTTTCTGGAGCCAGGTCAGTGGCAGTTGTGATGCAGGGAGGGTTTTTCATTTGCTTCCATTCACAGGCATTATGGAACTGTATCTCCTCCTTCTCCCTGTGAGGCCAGAGCAATTGCAGCTAGGATGGAGCGGAGCAGAGGATCTATGGTATTATCTGCTGTGGGGGGCTAAAGCATGATGAAGTTGAAAGCTCTATGCTTGGCTGTGCCTGTCTCTTCTTCTCCCATCTGGCGGTGGCAGTTGGGTAGTTCCCAAACTACAGTATTCTTAACTTTATCTTTCCTTTATTTTATACAATAATGTTGAAACAATGGCTAATTGAAAAACATTTCACAATGAGATTACTCTTCCTACCAGGAGCAACTCCTGAATATTGGATGACAAATCCCATAATCCTTTAACATTAATTGGACCTCTTGGAGTTAAAGAAAGTTGTAACTGGAAATCCTGCAGTGCATCAGTTTGACTGATGGAAAAAAGTACAAAATCTAAGAAAGTACACCAGCAAAAGATTACTTCATAAGAGTTTGGTCTTTTGTGGTTAATGATGCAGCCTCAAAACTTAACAAAGGAGGAACTGAAAAGATTGTCTGCTAAGTACTTCATACTGCTTTACAGCCTAAGCTGTAAAATGGAAATAAAAACAGAGCATTTTTATCAGATTTTTAAAATGTCATTAATGAACCAGTCTTTTGCAGAATGGTTGCAAAGAACTATTGGAAAATTAAAGAATAAATTATCTTTGTTCTTTGTCTTATCTTGAAGAGAAACTGGTCATTTCCTCTGGATTTTTTCAAAATAAAAGCCACTACAATCCAGTTCTATTCCCCACCTTGCAAAGTATCCTAGGAGTGATGAAGGTTTGAAAAAAACAGTCAAACAGGCAGGATAAACTTTCAGTTGGTGGACGGAATTACAGAAGATAAAATTATCACAAGGAGTGAACATACTCCATGTGATCAGTGGGACATTTCTCATTTTATTAAACTTTCAATTTCAATATATTTTAATTAATTATTTTACTATAATATTACTGTCCAATCTTTTAAATCTAAAAATTTCCCACATAAGTTTTGCTATAGGCTCTAAAATTAAAATGAATAAAGCAGACCCTTGTCAAGGGACTACATCACATTGAGAAATGTCCCCGTCATGGAATGCTTCAGCCTCTTTTCAAGCATGGAGAGGCACAGAGCTTATCACATAATGTTAAACTACTTCTGGGGTTGAAAAGAGGCAGAAATGTTCTGAAAGTAGGGAATTCTGAACATGGGCCAGCAATCCTACCTCCTATTGTGTTTTACTTCCATGTTTCCAGCTGAAAAGTGGTAAGGATGGGAATCTACCTACTTTTCAGCTTTTATTATATGGAGTTTTGGAGCAGGGGAATTTTATTCCATGGAAAGAAGATATTTTAAACTGGTGCACTGTCTCCTTTAATGTAAAGGGCTTCAGGCAGGACAAGGAATCTCTTGACTTTTGGATACTGTAGTTTTCCCTGATTAAAAAAAAAGTAATGCAGACCGTGTGATGAATATAAGATGAATATATTGCCAGCTCTTAGATTTCTACATGTGAGTGTGATGGGAATGCAGAACTCAAAATGGGATGGCTGATAATCTAGAGGGGCAATTCTCTATGCTAAAAGGATGATCACATGCACTTTCCCATCTCAATGTGATGAAGTCAAAGGTCATAATGAAATTAGAAGTAAACATGTTTTTGTTGAATTATTTATTTATTTATTTATTTATTTATTTATTTATTGTTCTTATACCCCGCTACCATCTCCCGCAGGACTTGGTGCGGCTTACAAGAGGCCAAACCCGACAACATCATAAAAACAACAACAGCAATGATAAATAACTCAAAAAGCAAAACAATACAATAATGACACAACACATTTTAAAAACCTAAGGCAGGGCCAAATATAAAAGTTTTAAAAGTTAAAAGCTGGGAAGTTTAAAGGGGGTGGAGGAACGTTTTGGGAAGGGTGGACGTGCAGACAGTGCTAAATCTCTCATAAAGTGCATTGAGCACATTTTGCCAGGATTCCTCATTCCGGGAAGGCACACTGGAACATCCACGTTTTCAAACTCCTTCTAAAGACTGCCAATGTTGGGGTCTGTCTGATGTCCCTGGGGACGGAGTTCCAGAGTTCAAGTGATGCGAAATACATTGCTTTACATCCTGATACTCTCAGACTTCACACGTCTCCTGTATTGCAAAATAAATAAGTAAATAAATAAACGGGTGCCATAATTTGGTTTCAAGATATTTTGAAATTTCCTCTTAGGTCAAGGCTACAACTACACTGCCCCTGAAGCAACTGCAGTGGCAGCTATATGCACTGAGCTGAACCTCTGCAGCACCACATTGGTGTTCAAACAATCCAGCTGGGCCAAAAGTGTATTGGTCCTGCTGATATGTGATTTCAGCTGTGCTATGACAGTGGGTCAGGGACACTGACATGTTAAGCTTTCCAGAATGCTAAATAAGGCAATATCAGAGGCTTTATTATCAATGGCCAGAGAGGATGTCAGCGGAGACAAAGAACTGACATACCACGATTGTGAAGACATATTTATTAGATTTTAACAGCTATTTAATAATTCCAGTGCCAGTTCCTAATTGGTTCAAAAAGTGTCTGGCTAGGATCAGCTCCCTGCTTGGTTCAGGGCTCCATCCAATGTGATTTTTAGTTGGTCTCAATTGTGGTGGGAAACTTTAGTTAACTGTCTCAGCTCCTCTTGACACAATGGTTTCAGTCAAGAGAGACAAAAAGGGAGCTTAGAGTGTTTGTCTTATCACTGTAAGCCTAGAGGGAAGTCCAGTTTGGTGATAAGGAAGTGTTCCCAGGAATAAATCAGATCATATCTGGGAGAAATAGGAAAAGACGTCTAGGGTCTTGCACAAACCCATTGTGTGATCCTTGAGTCTTCCCAGGAGATTATGAGGATAATAATTATGTCTGCAGTCTCAGGTTTGGTGGGGAACATTCCAAGGGAAATTCATGGAGGTTACTACAGGGCAAACAGAAAGGTTACACAGCTCACTATGGAACTATGGTTTATAATTCATAATTTTGAGAAGTCCAGTTTTCAACAACACTGCTGAAAGCTCAATCTTCGATACGACATTCTTTCAGATATTTTTAAAAAATGCTATCATGTCACATCTTAACCTTCCCCTCTCCAGGCAAGCATAACCAGCTCCCTATTCCACTCCTTATTCAATACATTTCAATACATTTTAATATTTTGGGTGCTCTTCTCTGGACACATTCCAACTTGTCAATCTCATTCTTAAAATTGTTGTGCCTAGAACTGGACACAGTATTCCAGATGAGGTCTAACCAAAGAAGAATAGAATGGCACGATGGCTTCCCTTGATCTAGTCACTACACTCATTCTGTGCTTTAGCCTTTCTACATTTTAGCTTTTAAATCTGCCTAAATAAATAGATTTTTGTCTGCATGCAGAAAGAGAGCAGAGAGGGGCCAACCAAATCTTTCATGGATTGGCATTTCACAGCCAAGGATCAGTCATAAAGAAGATTCTCTCCTTTGTCCTCACCAAACACTCTTGCGATGGTGGTCAGACCAAGAGAAAACCCTCCACTGAGCAGCTTAAACCCCAGGCATGCTCGTAGATGGACTTTCCAAAATTTAGAGTCCAGCCAAGTGAGACTTTAAGGTTGCAGCCAGCACTTTGAATTCTGTCAAGAAATGCTAGTGAAGATGTTTCAACAGAGAAGCTGTGTACCCTGTTACCTGTCATGGTAAGGCTCCTTTCTTGGTACTGCAAACCCATGAACCCCCCACCTCCAGACGTTGGCCTTGCTAAGTTGGGAATTTGGGGTATTGTAGTCCCCAGAGGTGTTTTTTCAAAGATCAGAATGCCTCATTATAGGAAGAGTAAAATATTCAGTCTGCTACCCTCTTCAAACAAAGGGTGAGTAGGTGCATTTCATAACCCTTGTCCATTAACTATTGCTTTGCTTAAATATTCTTTTTGATTAGTGACATTCCTTCTGATTTATGTATCACTTCTCTCAAGGACAGATTAATAAAGTTGTAGCAAATGTGTGCAGCATTTCCCGATATACCCAACCCATGTCTAATTACACTGTTCCATGAATAGAACATCCAGTCAAAGATTAGGGCTGAGAAGAAACCAGCTGTTCCCATTTGCCAGTTGGGCCATTCACCTATTAGTAAATATGACTTTTTAGGATTGGCAGGAAGTCTGGAGTGAATTAACTCAGCTGTTTTTATGGGTTAGCCAAACTTCTCATGGTTTGTTCTTAAATCAAAAGAGTTTAATTTAATTAGAAATCATTGAGTTCAGATCAAAGATTAAATTTTACTGACATAGATACATTTCAATCACTCTGATGAGCAATCATGGAGTTGCATGTGAGCCATTGAAAGCAATTGCAGCCATGATATGATCAGTGTAACAATTTAATAAAATGTCTCCATATATTATTTATCTCAATTCTTAGCCCAGGACTCATCTCTCACAGAAAAACACACAGGTAACAGGCATTTATTGAATAACATTTATTCAATGCATTGTTGCTTTTCTTTTTTCTTTATTTCTAATTTATTTTTAATTTAATATATACATACATACATTATATTCATTATTAACAGCTGTGGAAAACTAGAAGACACCCTTCCCCTCTATTTCATGAACCTCATAGGCATATTTGGTGGGGAATGTGGGATCCCAAACTCTGGTACTCTCTTCCAAGAATGTATCATTCTCTGCTGTCCTTCCAGCAGGTAGTGAAGGCTTTTGATTGACTTTGCCAAAGCCTCCAGAAACTAGAAAAAGGCTTCTAATAGTGTGTTGTGCTTTTCTTTTATGGATAATTTAAAATTTATCTAAATTCTATGCATAATTTAATTGTATTTTAACATTTTTTTTACTGATGTGAGTTTATATGTGCATCTATTTTATTTTCTATGAACTGTCCTGAATCTCAGAGCTGAGGAACAGACGCCTTGAACAAGCCAAATAAAACATCAGAAGAAAATGGAAGTTTTATCTTCTTTGTAGATTCATATCAAAAGCAATAGTAGATCTGTCTTTGAAAGACATCACATGAAATAAAAGTTACTCATGCAATTCATCAACTCCACTTTGCCATCTCCTTGATTATTGGGTATCAGTTCTAATCCAATTCAGCTCTGTATCAGTTGTTAGGAAAGTTGTTTTTTGTTGTTGTTTTTTTGCTTAAGTCAGGAGAAGGATAGAGACTTTGTCAGAGGAAAATATTTAGAGTTGCAAAGCACCCCATTGAGATTGCAGCTGGAATATGTTGATCTAAAGAGTCTCCTTTCCATTACCCCCAGTTAATGGGGAAAATGTCCTTCTATCCAGCTTTGCTTAATTCACATGTGCAAATTCACATGTGTAAATGAGACATGGTATCTATTTTGACCTAAAAGTAATTGTAATATAGTTCAATAGCAACATGACAAGGAGCTAATTTCTAGAAAACAACCAGGCTGGTGCAGCGTTGGTCTAAGATTCCAGGAGACCAGGGTTCAAATCCTTGCTAATCTCTATTGGGGGATTATTTATGTTCCTGTCATTCTCCTACCACAGCACTGGCTCACAATATAAGTTAAAACAAAAATACAGTTAAAACAATGGATAATATGAAAGCCAAAAACAACAATATAACCAATTTTAAGAGGCGGTTATTTCTGGTTTTCCACTGCCTGATGAACACAGGCACTTTCCACAAGCCAGTGTCACTTACACAGCAAAGTGATGTGACAACTAACACAGCAAGACCGTGCCCCATCAAGATTTTGACATCTCCAAAAATTTAAAACAGTAACTGCCATCTACCGAATCCAATGCAGAGTTGTTTTACATGCAGAATGATATTATGGCTGGCTATTCATTGAAAACCAGATCTAACACACTGGAGGACCTAGGAAAGACCCAGAGAGAACACTTCTGTAGTATTTCTAAGGGCCCTTTCACATAGCCATATAATCCAGAATATCAATGCAGAAAATCCCACAATATCTGCTTTGAACTGGGTTATCTGAGTCCACACTGCCATATATTCCAGTTCAAAGCAGATCATGTGGGATTTTATTTAGTTGTGTGGAAGGGGACCCAGTCATCCAGCACTTCTCAATGGTCAATGTTCAGCAGAAGCATACCACTAATTTGCACAAGAGGACAAGAAGATGCCTAGAGATTAAAAACAATTTCAGATGTGGGTAAGTGAAAGCATGGATAACAGTCCCACAGATATGGGCATTATATCATAATAGAATAGACTAAATATAAATACAGTACACATTTATAAAACATTTATTGATATGGTATAACCACATATGTAAAGATTAGCGTGCTTTAAACCCATATTTCATTGCTTCATTGTATTCTGCTTGTGAGTCACAAGGGCATGAGCTTCTAAGCAAACAGAGATGATGATTGCACTAGTCATGCTGCTGGTAAGAAGCTGCTCTATGAGATCTTAAATCTTATTTATCTTCTCTTAGTCATGGGGTACTGGGAAAGGAGAGGGAATCTACTCCCTTCTTGAACTTTTTAGTGTTATCTCAAAACTATTGGAAAACCAACCATGCCAAGGTATATAATTGCCATCTGGGAGGCATTTTCTTTCTCTTCATCTCAGAAAGAGGAAAGACATGCAATTCACCATGCCCAAGAGTTTGAAGGCTCAGCTGGGTTGAAGAGAGCAACACAATGTCTAGTAGTGCAGACTTGGAGAAAATACTGTTTGTGTACAAGTTGTAATTATTGGTGACTAATAGATGAAAATGGATACAGGAATAAAAATATCAACAAAGGGGGTATTCTCACCTCTTAATTACAACTTGTAATTACAACTTTATTGGTGACTAATAGATGAAAATGGATACAGGAATAAAAATATCAACAAAGGAGGTATTCTCACCTCTTAAAGCTGTAATTTGTACTGCTGATGACATTATTAAAGTGTATCCTTGAACCTAAACTGAACAGGATCTGAGCAGGTCAGATTCTCCAGATCAATATACAAGCAGACCCCAAGTTATGAACAAAATACGTTCCGTAGGTTTGTCCTTAAGTTGAATTTGTATGTTGGAACAGGTACATTTTTAAGTGTAACTCCAACCCCCCCCCCCCACACACACACACACACAAGCTTTGGATATTATAGGAGATGGTTAACATCCCTGTGGTGTTTATTTCGCTGTCTGTGATCCTGTTCAGAAGATTTCACCTCACTTTCTGTTCCTGTGAGAAGTGGTTTTGGGGGGGGGGGGATGGCTTGTTGTGGAAACAAAGATTGGTGATAAAGCTTCAGGGGAAGACACTTTATTTCCATGATATCTTTTTGAAGAGAGAATTTCCCTTCCTGGGGATAGGTTTCTCTTATTTTCTGTTGTCTCACTCCCATTCTTAACTATGAGTTGTTGTTAAGTCAGATGATTGTAACTTGGGGACAGCCTGTATTGGTAAAGTATTGAGACATTCAGAGGACCCCAGAGATTATCAGCACTGCCTTCATTTCAATCCTAGCTACAGAGACATAGCCAAATGATTCCCCAATCCTATTTGCTCCCCACAAAGCATGAATTGACTGGGCTTCACAGGCTGTTTAGCTGACTATTATGCTATTATGGAAAATAACATCTTGTGGTAATTTCTATTTCTGTACAAAAGTCCAGTTTAACTCCAGATAACTCTGTCTCACTATGGAATCCGCAGTTTTTCTTTTCACAACATTAGCATTCCTATTAGAATTGGGGAGGGAGGAGAGATGTATGTTAAAACAACATGCATCACATGACATAAGGAATTGCTTTATATGACTCCATTCGGTCATTATCAAAATCCTTGCCAATGCTCAACATGGAAGTGGGAGAGGGACTGAAGGGTTGAAAGAGAGATGATGGTGCCTCTAATACAGACAGATACACCATGCATGATAAATGGGAAGCATGGCTAGGAAATGCCCCCCCCCCCCCGATGAAAGAGAATTCAACACACTATTCTTAAGAAACACACATACCTGGCAATAATAACAATCACACTTTGAGGCTCTTTAATGTAGCAGTTAGTTGCAAAATCATACATCCACAGTCAGAGAAAATATTTTCTTCCTTGTGATAACAGGAATGATATAGCTGTCTAATGAGCTAAGAATTGCTTATACTATGCTTTCAAGTACAACAAAGAGAAACTGAGATTTGACAAGACTTTTCCCCCAGTGTTTTTCTAGCACTGGCTGACCCACTTTATTTTGAAAAGAGTGGGCAGTCTTCAAGAACTAGCACCTAGCCAAAGAATTTGGAAAGAGCTGTTGAAATGTTTAATTTGGCACAGCTTGTTAAATAATAATTACCAACAAACTAAAATAGCTGAAAAAATAAGAAAGCCAAACATTACATAGAAGGAAAACATTACTGTTTACTGAACCATTCACAGTGGTATTTGTCAGAGTTATGGATGAGAAATCTGGATGATACGCAATGAAATTAATATTTGATTGCCAAGGAAAGCTTTGAATGCTTTATCTTTCTGTGCTGTGAGCACTTAATCTTAAAGGAGTCAAAAGAACACACATAAATCCAATAGCTAGAGGTCCCGAATAAGTTACTGAATGGTAAGTCACTACTTAAGTAAATCCTACTGATTTAATAAGTCTAGTCTAATTGAATTGCTTCTAAGCTATGTAACTAAGGTAATTCCATAACTGATTAACTGATCTAGAATCACGACCAAGATTTTTTGAAAAAGTAATAATAATAATAATAATAATAATAATAATAATAACTTTATTTATAGACCATCCTTTCTCCCTAAAGGGACTCAGGGCAGTTTACACACACAAAAAGGCAAGCATTCAATACCTCAGGTGAGTACAAACATCAAAATAATACACAGTAAAGCAACAGTAATTCATTTGTGGATAAAATTTGACTATTAAATAAATGAGAAACACAAACACATTCACATCAAGAATTACTATGAATTTGTGATCCAGTAAGCAATATTGGCCACATCATGAGAAGACAGGAAAGCCCAAGCCTCCTGCAATGTTGTAACATCTTAATTATTGCTTCAATGCGATCTCAAAGCCATCTATATATGGGCCTTCCAGGAGATATTTTCCGTAAAAATAAATGCCCAAGTATTTAAATTGATGGCATTGTTCAATCTGATGACCACTGAAAATGTCCTTTCCCAAACACTATCACTTTTATTTTCATGTACAGTAGAGTCTCACTTATCCAACCTTCTCTCATCCAACTTTTTCTGTTGATTTGTTGTAAAACATGATTCCAGGCCAAATTCACTGCCCAGACTCTTTAAGGTGCTGTTGTCTGAAAATGGAATGGCTACTTTTCTTTAATTACTGGAGAATTTTAAAATATTCCCTAAGTCATGTTCTGAACAGCTGTCAAGCAGCATAGTTTGGAGGCCAAGATAGCAAAGGTTATATTCAAAAGAGAAGCTTTGTGAACACATTTTGAAACATGGTGCACAACTGGGCAGACAGAGCATGAACAGCTCTAATTTCTCAAAATTGTATAGACTCTTTAAATTTGGCCATCAAAGGGCTATTTACCTGGAGGGCTCACATTTCTGGGAGTCTTTTACAGCCCTTCGTCTTCAAAAATATGCCTACAGCTACGATCGATGGCAGATATGTTCATGTTCCTCTGGTCCTCTGTGTATTTTGTGGAGCTCTAGAAATGGAAGAGTTGGCACATTATTTGATCACCTGATCACTATATTCTGAACCAAAAATCAAATTCCTGGCATCTACTCTGTTTTATATACATTCCAATAATGTTTCAGAAAACATATTTGATACTGATTCGATGAGAACTTGCAACTTTTTTCACTTCACCTTGACAACAATGCGAATTTGGGCAAGATTTATTGCTGATATTGTAGTTGATTTAACTGAGGATATTCTTATCTAATCTAATTTTATCTAATCTAATTCTAGTGTTCTCACTTATACTTAATATGTTTTAATTGTATTGTAATTGTATTCATTTTAATATGCAAGATCTATAGGCTATTTTTATGCAGTACGTTTACATTGTTGCACTTTTGTACTGTATTTATTTATTTTGTATGTGAATGATCTATGTTATAAGCATTAAGAAACTGTGAGTACACTTAGCATAGTTGTTTTTTCAGTTGAAGTGTACCAAACAAAATTGCCTATAGCGTACTCAGAAAGTATACCTTTGGTGGACTGTAACTGTCTGTATCAATACAATACTCTCCCTCGCCCCTGTGCTGGCCTTCGGATTTTCATCTCACTGTGGGGCTGGTGTATGAATTAGGAGAGATGACAAGCATAAGAAAATGATTTATTTTCTTTCTCTAATAAGAGTTATGGCCCAGGTTGCTACTCCTGTTACCAACTGTGCCAATAAGCCACCTTTTCGATCACAGACATCCAGTTATTTCATTATCTTCAACATCTAGCCCCTACAGAACAAAGCTGGATTCTAGAATAAGATTAGGTTTTCAGCAAAGACACAGATATTTGAGGTTATCAAATATTTGAAACCAAAACTCCCAACTTTTAGTATATTAAAAAGTCTTCATAACAGGCTAGCTCCTTGTCTTCCTTGCTGTCATATTTTAAAGACGGTGTTTTGACAATAGGGATGTAGATCAGGAATTTTGAAAACACTCTTTAAAAGGAATGGGTAGAGGGCATATTTCAACTTGATGTAGAACTAGCCTGAAATCAGTTTCGTTCATGATATATAAATGCAACAACAGAGCCACTGAGGGAATGGTGGGAAGGGCCACCTTTCTGTAGGCCCCTGGGGGGAAGAATATACAAGCACATTCTACCTGTTTTCTTACAACAAAATTGCAGAAAGCTGTGGACTCTGGAAAGAGCAGTGATACCAATGCTGGAACAGAGACTAGCCAGAAAGTAAGGGTCCAATATGCACAGCTGGAAGGAAAGGAACAACATTAAAGAGGGAGAGGAAATCAATGGCAGATGTTCAGAGTATAGCCATCCAAGTGTGCAGATAGGAAAGTGCTACTTCCTAAAAGTTACTAAATGTATTTTATAGGCCTGAATCCTAAAGTGTAACCCCATTGAATTAAAAATATTGACCCATGTGTTCACTCACCATACAACAAATGAGTCAATAAATGTATTCAAGTTTGGATTCGCCAATAAGATTCAGGCCAGGTTGTTTGCTGTGTCCGAGGATGTGCAACCCTGCTTTGAAAAAACAGTATTAAAACATTTTAATACATAATATGAAAGGATAGACAGGCCAAGAGAAAGCAAAATAAGAGTACCTGGGGTTACTAGACTGCTTTCTGTCTCAGATAACTACCATCTCCTGTCATCAGAAAAAACAAAGCCAAATGACTAACCTGAGGCTATTGTACTTTAGGTATATTATGAGACAGCCAGATCACCAGAAAAGATGATGATGCCCAGGGAAATGGAAGGCAGTAGGCAAAGGAGAGGTCATGTTACAGGTGGAGAAACTCAACCAAGGAAGCCATGGCTCTGAGTCTGCAAGACCTGAGCAAGAATGTTCATGACAGCTCTTGCTACCAATCTCACTTTATCTGAAGAAATAGGAGACTTTTTGTCATAAGAAAACTGGCAAAGAATTTCCAAAGTATAAAGTGATATAGGTAATCATTAGCTAATGTTATGTCAGAGCCCCCGGTGGCACAGTGGGTTAAACCTCTATGCTGGCAGGACTGAAGACCGACAGGTCACAGGTTCGAATCCAGGGAGAGGTGGATGACCTCCCTCTATCAGCTCCAGCTCCTCATGCGGGGACATGAGAGAAGCCTCCCACAAGGATGATAAAAACATCAAATCATCCAGGCGTCCCCTGGGCAACGTCCTTGCAGACGGCCAATTCTCTCACACCAGGAGTCACTCCTGACACGACAAAAAAAATGTCAAAGTCAGACAGGATTATTTTCAACTTTTACAACAGTATAATTGTAGTGCCACAAAATACGATGTACTGTAGTATAGTATACAGCACATAGTACAGTTGCAGTGCCACAAAAAATTGTATGCTTGGGAATAAGATACTGCTTGAAGTCATACCCTACTGAATTCAAAATCAGCTTTAAGTACACGCAGGTTTGACACATTTTGAGGATTTTCATAAAGAGTGTAGGAACACAATTTAACCATTACTGATTTTTTAAAAGTTGTTTTGAGTTCTAGAAGCTGTTAAAAATAGAGGGGCTTAGTATTCCCTGGGATTTGATGTTATGGTCCTAATGGATACCAAAACCTATGAATGTTCAAGTTTCATCATATACAATAGCATAGAAGAATTATATAAAATAGCAAAATTAAGATTTGCTCTTTGGAGCTTTGGGGTGGAGTCATATTTTCAAGATATGAATAGTTGATAAAGAATCAATGTAAGTGCAAGGTAGACTGCCCATTCAGGAAGAATTGTGGGAGAATGGCCTTGAATTAGCATTGCTTGACCTCATGGATTTTATCAGGTTTCTGGTTGGTTGGGATCACCCATGCGATCAGTCAAAGAAGTCCTCGTCCCCATCTGGCCAGCCTTCCTCTATCTTCCATGATGTCAGCACATAACAAAATCTGTCGGGCTGCTTACTGTCATCACACTCACCGTCATTGCACCCAGCTTTCCAGACTTATAGTTGATCAGATTACAGAGCATGGGTACTTGTTAATCTTAAAAGCACAGAAGCTGTCAAGAGGAACATCATATCCTTTCCTCCTTAGCTGTCAGAACAAGGTGAACCTAAACCCAGTCCCAGTAATGCTATTAATGTTGCACCCTTAAAGCTACACACACACACACACACACAATCAATTTGGGATGTGAGCAAATCTTTTTGTTTTTGGTTTGGAACCTTAAGTGTATAACATATAGTTCAGGCCTGATTCCACTAACATAATTTGTGCCGTATGGTAAATACACCTGTTGATAAACTATAGTGTCATTAGGAAAATAGTGAGATCCCAGTGCAGAGAAAGGTTATGAAAACTAGGACAGATCCAGCCAAGCAAAATCAGAGTTTGGTCAAGATGGGTTAATGTTATTACTTAGGAAGTCATTTCGGAACCATTGGCAATAATCTTTGAGAGTTCTTGGAGAACGGGAGAAGTTCCAGCAGATTGGAGGAGGGCCAATGTGGTCCCAATCTTCAAGAAGGGAAAAAAGGATGACCCAAACAACTACCGTCCGGTCAGCCTCACGTCGATACCAGGCAAGATTCTGGAAAAGATTGTTAAGGAAGCGGTCTGCAAACACTTAGAAACAAATGCAGTCATCGCTAATAGTCAACATGGATTTATCAAAAACAAGTCATGCCAGACTAATCTGATCTCTTTTTTCGATAGAGTTACAAGCTGGATAGATGCAGGGAATGCCATGGATGTGGCATACCTGGATTTCAGTAAGGCCTTCGACAAGGTCCCCCATGACTTTCTGGCAAACAAACTAGTCCAATGTGGGCTAGGCAAAACTACGGTGAGGTGGATCTGTAATTGGTTAAATGGACGAACCCAGAGGGTGCTCACCAATGCTTCCTCTTCATCTTGGAAAGAAGTGACGAGCGGAGTGCCGCAGGGTTCCGTCCTGGGCCCGGTCCTGTTCAACATCTTTATTAATTACTTAGATGAAGGGTTAGAAGGCAGGATCATCAAGTTTGCAGACGACACCAAATTGGGAGGGATAGCCAATACTCCAGAGGACAGGAGCAGGACTCAAAACGATCTTGACAGATTAGAGAGATGGGCTAAAACTAACAAAATGAAGTTCAACAGTGACAAATGCAAGATACTCCACTTTGGCAAACAAAATGCAAAGATACAAAATGGGGGACGCGTGGCCCGAGAGCAGTTTGTGTGAAAAAGATCTTGGAGTCCTCGTGGACAACAAGTTAAACATGAGCCAACAATGTGATGTGGCGGCAAAAAAAGCCAATGGGATTTTGGCCTGCATCAATAGGAGCATAGTGTCTAGATCTAGGGAGGTAATGCTACCCCTCTATTCCGCTTTGGTTAGACCACACCTGGAATATTGTGTCCAATTCTGGGCACCACAATTCAAGAGAGATATTGACAAGCTGGAATGTGTCCAGAGAAGGGCGACTAAAATGATCAAGGGTCTGGAGAACAAGCCCTATGAGGAGCGGCTTAAGGAGCTGGGCATGCTTAGCCTGAAGAAGAGAAGGCTGAGAGGGGATATGATAGCTGTAAAGACGTATCAATGCCACCAATAAAAAGTAAAGTCGTTAATCCCACCAAATGGGATTACCAAAAATGTAAGAAAGTTCCTAGATTGCTATTAAATTAAACTGCCACCAATATGTTTAGAGACGCTGGTCTTAAAGTCTCTGTTTATCCCTATTTGCGTTGTGAGGTAACTTTAGTAGAGTGGAATGCACCGAACGTAAAATCAATGGAGGAGGCAGGTTTAAAATACAAAGAGAACAAGTTTATTGTTAAACAAAGCGTAATTGTTGCAATATTGAGATGTTGAGCTTGGCATATGCTTGATGGTTACAATATGGCTTGGTTGAGATACATTCAGGCTTTAGATGTTACAATCTTATAAACTCCTTCTACAGTGAAGTGCTTTATTATTTCAGTGTTCCTTGTTGTGAATATTCTCACTGTTTGTCCTATACCGGATCAAACCACTGATCTCCAGTCTTCCACTACTGGCGATCCTAAAACCCCCTCTGTTAGATTCTTTTTAACTCAAGCAATCTAACGAGGTTTCACCTTCAGCTCCCTTGCTGAAGAAATATTCACAAATACTAAGAACTAACTGAATTTACACTGCTTCACACCACAGAGCCCTAACTGACTCTGCCCTCTTCTCAGGGTCTCTTCCTCCTGACTAAACTACTTTTCCAGAGTCCTATCTGACTCTGCTCCTCCTCTCAGGGTCTCATCCTCCTGACTAAACTACTTTTCCAGAGTCCTTTCTGACTCTGCTCCTCCTCTCAGGGTCTCATCCTCCTGACTGAAAATTAACTGTCACTTTCAAACCTTTTTCTCCTTAAGCTCCGCCCACCTCCTCTTCTGCCTTGTCACCATGGCAACCTATCTCTCACAGCTAGGCCATGGCAACCAATGTAAAACATAAATACAGTTTAAACACAGTATAATAAACACTTTATAATAAACACATCTCTACAATAGCCATGTATCAATATGTGAGAGGAAGCCACAGGGAGGAGGGAGCAAGCTTCTTTTCTGCTTCCTTGGAGACTAGGATGCGGAACAATGGCTTCAAACTACAAGAGAGGAGATTCCATCTGAACACGAGGAAGAATTTCCTGACTGTGAGAGCTGTTCAGCAGTTGAACTCTCTGCCCCGGAGTGTGGTGGAGGTTCCTTCTTTGGAAGCTTTTAAGCAGAGGCTGGATGGCCATCTGTCAGGGGTGATTTAAATGCAATATTCCTGCTTCTTGGCAGAATGAGGTTGCACTGGATGGCCCATGAGGTCTCTTCCAACTCTTTGATTCTATGATTCTATGATTAGGAACAGACAATTTAGAGAGACTGCAGCTCTTTGCTTTTGCCTGAGCCAAGAAGGAAGGTGACGCTCCTTCCCTCCTCCTTCAATCCCTTGCTCAGGTAATTGACCTTGAAACCACTTTTGCACTTTGAACTTCGTAGGTTCTGGCAATGGATGTAAGCTGGGAACAAAGGGAGGAAGTGGGAAGAAGAGGGACATTAGAAACTGGCTGAAAAAGTGACATGCCAGAGGATAAATTGGGACTGTCTCTCACAAGTCAAGACAGTGCGATGAGCAAACACTAATACAGAATTCTTTAAAAGCCTTTCAGGATGAGGACCAAGCTGAAATATTCAGACTCGATTATTTTGAACAGAAAAAAACTTTTTGTATGGCTTTCATGTCCATGCTATAGTCTGGAGCTTATTTTAGGGTTCAGCCTGTCAGATAATTCCATTAAAAGTTCACTCTGAGGCCTAAAGCAGACTTCCTATAGCACTGACATAAAAAGTAACTGGAAGCTACTGGATTTTCACATTAAACCATGTGAAAAGGTTAAGGCAGCATACTCCACTTACAGATTTCACACTTTCTAGGCTGCATTGTAAGTGAGAACACTTAATGTATCATACAGCATAATGTAACAACATGAATAAGAACATGAATATTTAGGCTGTAGTTTAGAAGAAGGAAGGGAGGGAGGCTGCCTACAATTACCAAAAAATAAACAGAAAAGGCACAAGAAATATCTTAATTAATGAACATTTAACAGGCACCAAATAGTGTTTATTATATATTTTCAAGGGCAATTTGCTAAATAATGAACCAACATGTTCCATAACTGTCAGTGGTCAGGCTGTGATGGCCAATCTTTGGTCAGAAAACTAGTTGCAATGGGCCTACAATATGCAGAAAAAAGAGGTATATGTACCAGACACAAGAGTCAGTTCAGATTCAACTCTGACAGTTCAGACAACCATTAGATTTAGAAAGCTATGGAGATCATCTCAAGACTGAATCCAAAGTCAAATTCAGAAGCTCAGTCAGATATCTGTTTCCCAATGTGCAGATGAACAGAACATCTTAAAGGGATGAAATATGTCCACTTTTAGGGGGGGGGGGGGATGAAATAGAATTTTGGGCACTAACTTCCTTTAAGTTGAAAATATGGTTGCTCACTTACCAAACCAAGTAATGTTTGATTCTTGCAGCTATTTGTCTTAGCTGTGGTTTCTCTTCTAGCTTCCGTTTTCTAACTGGAAAAAGATCAGTGATGATCTCTAGTTTCCTGCCACTTTAAGCTTGTGATACAGGTGTAGCATTTTGTTTCTTAAGAGTTCAGCTCAGTTTAAGAAACACCCACGGAAAGCATGCAAGCAACAACAGCTTCAGAACAGTTGCACACCCACTCTCCTTCTCATATCTCAGCAACTGGGCCAAACCACCTTGGTTAGATCAAGAAAAGAAACTGATGCTTGACAGCTGACATTTACCTTACCTTCTAATTCAGGGTCATGCATGCTATTTCATTACAAAACAAGGACACTGGACTATAAGGCTGAGTTCCTTGGAGGTTCACTGAACTTGAGGTGTGCTTTTCTGTCACAAACCATACACATTTTACGCAACACATATCCACATATAGGCATATGTGCCACTTTCCTGGATTCCATGAGGCTGGGTATGAATGAATAATACAAACAAAATGACAGAACTTCAGGCAATTTGTAGAGTTATACTCTGTCGGCGGTTGAAATCCATGGACAGAGTGAGCTCCTGTTGTTAGCCCCAGCTTCTGCAGTTTGAAAACGGGAAGGTAACAGCACTCCATGCAGTCATGCCAGCCACATGGCCTTGATTTTGTCTGCCTTTGCTTCTTAAGTCAAGAGTTGATTTTTGTGTATGTGCTTTAATTGCATGCTGTTTTTAGTTTTAAATTGGTTTTACTCTGATTTTAAAGAATATTTTAATCTCTTGGGCTAAGAGGAAATAAACAACTACTTTGGATAAATAAAATATATATGTGCAACAAATCTGCCATTAGATAATCATCTCAAAATCCAATATACAGGCCAACAGCTGTGAAGCCTCAGCTATTCCTGCTGTGTTAGAAGTTCTAATTGCATCTTCAGAGAAATTGAAACTCAAATTGTAGTTTATAAATGTTTATTGGAAAAGACTAAATTTGATGTAAATTAAGTTAGTAGTGAGTGGAAGAGAGAGTTAGGTCATCCTGTAGAAAATAACCAATGGAAAATTGCCGTAGCATCAATATTTAAAATCTCTTCAGATTTTAAAGTAGTCGCAGTTCAGCAAAAATGGAAGTTTCTGGCACATTGGATACGACATCTCTTTTTAGGGGGGGAAATAGTACTTTAGCTAAATGTTGTAATTAATACAGATAATGCTCCTTTGAGATGTATGATATGGTGTGACTAGTGCTTGTTCCTTTCTGGCTAGGCATATGATGGCATCTAAGAGTACCTTGGACTGCAAGATCAAACCAGTCCATACCCCAGGAAATAAAGCCCGACTGCTCACTGGAGGGAAGGATATTAGAGGCAAAGATGAAGTACTTTGGCCACATCATGAGAAGACAGGAAAGATTGGAGAGGACAATGATGCTGGGAAAATTGAAGGAAAAAGGAAGAGGGACAAACCAAGGGCAAGATTGATGGATGATATCCTTGAAGTGACTGGCTTGACTTAGAAGGAGCGGGGGGTGGCCACGGCTGATAGGGAGCTCTGGTGTGGGCTGGTCCATGAGGTCACAATGAGTTGGAAGTGACTGAATGAATAAACAACAACATATGATAGCATATACATTTTATATTAGAAAAATATAAAAATAAGTACGCACATGTCTACATATGGAATTGATATGGTGGAGTGGCCTGAGTAAGTATTGTCAAGCTCTCCAGGAGACAAGAGTTCAAATCCCCATTCAGCCAGAGAAATCCACTTAATGACTTTAGGCAAGTCACTGTCTCCAGTGAGAAAAATAAACTGCATTCATGTTACTAGGAATATAAGGTATGTTCAGCATGGCTGCAGCTTGGATACTCTTATTGTTCTCAATAAGGTTACATGCTCCAAGGTTACAAAGAAATATTTAGCATCCATCTTAGAGTGCACATACACTGTAGAATTGGTGCAGTTTGGCACCAATTTAAATCAGGACTGAGTGCTATGGAATCACAGGAATTTTAATTTTACAAGGTCTTTAGCCTTCTCTGCCAAAGAGTACCAGTGCTGCCCCAAACTACAGATCCCATGATTCCATAGTAGTAACCCATAGCAGTTAAATGGTGCCAAACTGCATTAATTCTACATGAAACATATATTCTTGTGTAAATACCAAATTAATGTTTTAGGATATACAGCCAGATAATTTAAATATGTGACTTAGGCTATAACTACAGTGTTCTCATGCTACTCCACAGTTCGCTTTCCTTGGACTTGCTGTTTCACATTTTTTAAATAAAAATAGGAATTTAAAATATACAAGTAGCGAGGGAATACTGTACTGTATACCCGTTACCTGTGAGGACCCCCATGTGTGGTTAAAATCATCCCCTCCGATGCCATGTTTCCCAGCACAGCCACAGGAAGGTGAAGAAGCCACATGCGAGTGGGGAAGGAGGAGGAGAGGGGGAGCCAGGCATGAGAGGAGGAGCCAGTGGGAAGTGTGGTGTGCAAGGGGAGGGGGATGGAGGGAGGAAGGGAGGGAGGGGGAAAGAGAAGGTGAAGGGATTGAGTGAGTGAGAGAGGGGGAGGGGGAGAGAGGAGTGGGTGGAGCCACTCCTACGAGGGGACAGTCCTATGCCTCATGTGCGCTGAGGCAATACTGTACATATATAGCGTCCCTACTTTGTGGATTTTCACTTATCACAGGTGGTCCTGGAACGTAACACCCGCAATAAGTGAGGGAACACTGTATACCCTATGTGTCTCTTATTTTTCTTCCTATCTTTTTTTGCATGTTTTTAATCCAATACTTTACATTTGTTTTTGTTTTTTTGTTTTTTAATCAGAATATTTATTCAATCATCATCAGCATTTTCCTTTCCTAGCTTTTACCATTGGTGCATATAACATTATTTGTTTACATTTATTTCTCTCTCTTTGTTTATCCTGTTGTTTCGTTTTGATAATAAATTCTAAAATAATAATAAGGTATCAGTTCTACACTACTGGTAAATTGCTTTCTTTTTCTGAGTCTATGTGCATTCAACTCCCACCTATGATCTTGCCTCCATAAACAAACATTGTATTGCTTTTTATATACTAGACTTCTTTTTTCTTCTTTTTCTGTTTCTCCTCCAAGGGACTCAGTGCATATTTTAGCCAACCAACTGCTGTGTCTCAGACAGAGAAGCAGTACATTGCCTAAGGCTAACCAGTAAGCTTCACAGCCAAACCAGGATTCGATTCTGGGCTTTCAATATCTAGCTAGACTGTTGAGAGGAGATGATGATGATTATAATGATTCAGTCTCAAGGTTTTTTGCTATTCCTAAGTTTCCTCTCCTCTTTTATTCTCTTCCAGAAGCCAATGAAAATGATTAAACCAATATTATTTACTCCAAGAAAAACATTTAAGAAGTGCAATTTATAATTACTAAGGGCCAAACTAAACCAGGAAGGAGGGTTGCAACAAAAATACAATCTCTTATTGTGTTGTCTGTCTTTCATATTGTTATTGTATGGCTTCAAGGTCTTTGTGACTCATGGAAACCCAAGTTGGCCCAATTGCTGTCCTAAATCTCAGGTCCTCTGCGTGTATTACAGCTCCCAATTGGTTCAATGAAACACACAGGAGTTGAAAACAGGAACAGCATGGAGGGCAGGGGGTAGCAAGTTCCAAATCCAACATGTTTTCCAAGTAGAAACATGAATATTACATAGAGAATTTAGACATGTTTGAGAACATGAGAAAAAGAGATGATTGGTGCAGTTCCAGGATCCACAATCTCTTTGGTTCAAAAGTACATTCATTTACGGTTTCTAATTGGTGCAAATCAGGATCTGCAATCCCATTGGTTCAAAAGTACATTTATTTATAGTTTGTTATTGGTGCATAGTATGGAATAAACTGTCATTAGTTGCAGTTGAAGCTGTCCACTGTCTGCTAGTGTCCAACTCTGGGAGAGTAGAGGATTGGGGGAGAATGTGGGGCTGGTTTATAGAGAACAAAGTTGATGCACTTTCCCCTGGGGACATGGATCTCATAGGATTCCCAGATTGGGAAAAAAATGAATGAATTCCTATGCACATTGCACATATCTTATTTGTAGTGCAAAAGCCACTTAAAAACAATACAATAATTAAAATGAAGAACAATTTTAACAAATATAAATTTATTAGTATTTCAATGGGAAGTGTGGTCCTGCTTTTGGCTGATGAGATAGGATTGTTGTTGTTGTTGTTGTTGTTGTGTGCTTTTGAGTTGTTACAGACTTTGGTTGACCCTGAGCGAGGGCCAGGTAAATGACCTTTGAGGGCCGCATCCTGTCCCCGGGCCTTCGTTTGGTTCAGTTCAGTTTCTACCTATCTTCACAATCACATCTTCCCCTATGAACCTGCATGGGCTTTAAGATCAGCTGGGAAGGCCTTTCTGGTGATCATACCTCCATCACAAGCACGGTTGGTGGGAATGAGGGAGAGGGCCTTCTCAGTGGTGCTCCCCGGCTTTGGAACTCTCTCTCCAGGAGATTAGATTAGTGACAACCATGTCCACCTTCCATAAAGACCTGAAAACTTGTATGTTTCAATGTGCCTTTGATTTGGGAGGAGTCAGTCTTTTTTTGGAAACCACCCTGAGTCCTTTCAGGGAGAGAACGCATGTTATAAATAAAGTTTTATTATTATTTATTATTCTATTTGATTAATCAGTTCATCTATTGACTACTTCTCCCAACCCTAACTAATTGTCTGTCTCACTAGCACTTTATTACAGCCCAGCCCTTACAGCTGTATTGCACTAGCCCCACCCTCCTAGATCTGAACACGACCACTGTTCTCACCTACTGATTGGTGGTTATTGATGTTTTTATGATGTCTGTTGCATGGTTTATAAGAATAAAATTATTATTGATGGGTTTATGAGTTAGTCAAACTTAGGTCTTTTGTGAGACAAGAGAGCTGGCTATAATAATACTTTATTTATAGGCTGCCCTATCTCCCCGAGGGGACTAATTGCCATTCTCTTGTTTATTGTGAATGTGTGAGGCATGGGGAGGTATGATGCTTGTGTGTACTTACTGGATAAATGGGTAAGGCTCAGAAAAAAAAGACTTGGTGGTGTCCTTTGTGGAAATCCAGTAGGACAAGATCCCTAGGTCATCTATCCAGGCCCTGATGGTGATCCTGATTTGGGGGTGGGGGGGGGGGTGTTCAACAATACTATAATGATTGGTAAAGAATGAAGCCCAGTTTGCCATGATTGTGCCACAAGGGAATACTGCAAACATTGGTCCCAGTAAACACCTTTGGTGACTTCGGGAGTGCCCCAGCCCTACTGTCATGTGATTCTACATTTCTCTTCAACTTCCCTTTTTGTTTCATTTGACAGGAGTTTATGTCTGGCAGGTCTCCACACACACACACACCCATTCTGTGTTGCAAAAGAAGCATGTACAGGTTGAACATTGTAATCCAAAATGCTTGGGACCAGAAATGTTCTTATATATATGAACACTTCATATATTTGAAACATGGCTATACGTGAGATATCTTGGTGATGGGATCCAAGGACCTTATTTCATTAGGCTATACTCCAATTCTAAAATTCTTTGAACATGATTACAAATGGGTCCTGTCACAAGATGTTTTCCCATTCCATCAGTAATAGAATTTGTCTGCAAAAGTCACAGAAACAGAGTAATTGCACACAGGGTCCTAATAATGTTGCTGAGGCACTGTTTTATATGTTGCTGAGGCACTGTTTTGATATGTGATCAGAACATCAGTATGTATTCTTTCAGCTAAAATCTTATGAGAATGGAAGTTTGAGACTTACGTCAAGACACAATATTGTGGGGGGGGGGGAGAGAGAAAAGTGTCGTAAGGAGGCATTTGAATGGATTGGGAGGAGTCAGTCTTCTGTGATGAGTCAACATGCAGTATTTTCAAATCATGAGAAACATAATAACTGGGTGTGACTGGGGTATACATCTCGTCTCAACAGAATATGTATCCAGTCCTAAAAAAATATGGGATGCATGCTAATATAAACAGATCATAACCCGATCTGATAAGATCTCAAGTCTAAACATGGCATTCACCTCAGAAATAATGAGACATGAATGTGAGGGAAATTGGCACTGAAAGAAGAGATAGCACACTGTGGCCATTGCCTTTCCAATTTCTGGGCTTTGTTCTCTCTTCATTGAAAATTTCTTTCAGTTCCAAATTTTTATTATCATAGAGAGTGAGACACTAAAAGTGGTTTGTACCTAGAAGTTCTACATTTACTGTGTTTGCATTGTTGGTACTATCTACCCCTTTTCTTCAGCTACATAAACTATTTCTAAATGGTCAAATGATACTTTAAGGACTCGAGAAAAATTTCATAGGTGGGATTATTACATGGGGAAGGAAATGCTCACTATAACTACAATTCTGGCTGTGTTTGAGAAACATGTCAAGATGTAGAAACATCTTAAAGGGTCAGATCAGGTCATGATAAAGGGAGAAGAAGAGAGATTGTAAAGTAGGGCTATGTGATTATTTATCTTGAACCCAAGGAAGTCATTTGGAATTTCAGTGTTCACCTGAAGACAGGAACCTGTGGTTCAAGAAGGACATCAGCAAACAAAAGTGTCCAGAGAAGTATGATTAAAAGTTTGGAAGCCAAGGCTTATGAGGTGGTTATGTATAACTTGGAAAACAAAGGTGATATGATAGCTCTTTTCCCCAGACTGACCCAAACTCCTTGTTTTGAGTTGCTGACTCTGTAATCAATGGCATGAATTTTTATTTGTATACATAAATACTTTTGAAAACACAAGTGCACAGAAAACAAATTACAAAATCGGTTTATACAATTATCTTAATCTGAAGACTAAGTCTCAGTTAGATCAGATTTGTAAAAAAATGCTTAATATATGGTATTATTTACAAATTATATAAATAAATCCTTGATTACCCAAAAATGTTAATCATTCTAAACAATAAGAAAAGTTACCTTGCTGGGTGCATTAGAAATGTTGATTTATTGGTAACATCCCAGTTTGCAGTATAAAATATTTGTTCTAATACCTTAAAAAAGGAGGCCATAGAAAGAAATATGAAAAGTGTGGGGAAAAAGTAAAAAAACAAACAAATATATTTATATAGATAATATAAATACTTGATATTTGAAGTTTCAAAATTTCTTCTGCAATGGTTTCCAGAAGACTTTAGAAATGTACTCTATAGTATTTCTTCTAGTGAAAAAAATCATTTTAAAAAAGAACAGTATTACTGAAACAAATCCCATTGCATTGCTCATATAGCTCAGAGGAGACCATTGTTTTCTTGGAAAAAAACCTTAGAAGATAAGACAGAAAATAGCATGTCAGTGGCCAGCCACAAGCCTTGTACAACATTTAACTTAAAGGCAGCACTTCCGTAATTCACAGACTATACACATCCTTTACTTAAACAGCCATTGAGATGAACAAAAATACAGGGGACAAGGGAGCAGGAAATGGATTGTTTTCCAATTACCTATGCGCAAATTAATGCTTTCTCCTTTTCTTTTCCTTTCTTTTCTTTTTCCTTTACCATCAATATTAACAAAATCACCATTAACAACCATACCTACATATTCCATCTAACAAAGTATATACTGAACAATCAGTACTGCATGTGATGAATGTACAATTAAATGGGAGATAGTAAAAAAAAATCACTGAAACCCCCATACAGACATACAGAAATATAAAGCCATGTAGATTTTCAAAGTGCCATGAATAAAATGTTCAGGTAACTTCTTTTTTTCTCACAGATACAGTTTGAACTACATAAAAAGACGTTAGGAGTTACTGGAGTCTTCACTTGGATTCTGAGTCTCCCCTCTAGCTGCTTTGGTGAGAATATCCATCCATTTTGTTTGCAACTCTTCATCATCGGCACTGAAATACAAGGTCTGTTGAGACTGACAGAGTTTGAAAACATACTTGGATTCGAACTTCTCTCCAGAATGTGGGAAATCCACTTCATATCCTGGTAAAGGTATGCTGCGTGGGACACGTCCATCCTAAACAAACACAGAAAGAGGTGAAAGGCAGTCATGAGAACTCAACAAAAACATCTTAAAGTAAATGCACATCAACATGAAATTACAGAATAATAATTCATGTGGGAGACTGTCCCGAGTTTTTTTGTACTGAGTTCTACTAGTACTGGGTTTCTTAGTACTGTGTTGAGGGAAAAAACAGATTAAAAAAGATTTAGATGAATAAGTTGACACACATAGAGCAAGCTTGTTTTCTGCCACTCCAGAGACTAGAACAAAATTAATGGATTCAAGAAAAGAGAATCCAGCTAAAATTTGGAAGACCACCTTTAGAGCCGCCGCAAACTAGGCTCCTGCAGGAGCAAACTGTGCCAGCATGTCCCTGACGTCATGAGGCTGCGCCTCTCGCCCCGCCCCTTTCTCCGCCTCTTTCTCTGTGCCAGAGTGGTTTTTCCTTTGCTAGGGCAGCATTGCCAGCGTACTCTCTGTTGGCAGAATTCAACTGAGAGAATATGCTGGCAATGCTGCCCTAGCAAAGGAAAAACCACTCTGGCACGGAGAAAGAGGCTGAGAAAGGGGCGGGGCAAGAGGCGGAGTCTCATGACGTCAGGGACGTGCTGGCAAGGTTTGCTCCCGCAGGAGCCTAGTTTGCGACGGGTCTTACTGAGAGAGCTGACTGCTTCAGAGGGTAGTAGAGTCTGCTTCTTTGGAGGTCTTTAAACAGAGATTGGATGGGCATCTTTCAGGAGTGCTTTTGTTCCTGCATAGCAGGAGCTTGGACTGGATGACCCGTGGAATCTCTTGTAACTCTTTATGATTTGATAGACACATAGCTGATAGATAGAGAGATAGATAGATAGACAGACAGACACATGTATGTGTACATATCATTGATGCATTTAACTCATAATTATTCTGTTCCCATGGCTTAGGCCAGGATGCTTCTGCATCAAAGGAGTTCTGGTGCATAGAACTGTCTTAAGCAGCAACTCTGGTGAATCTTACCTTACACTAGGGAACACAAAGCCTGACAACCTCGGTCCATATGGAGCCCTCATCTTCTGCCCTATACACTCCCAAAGTTAGTGGCATTCTACCTATTTCCTCTGTAGCCTCAGTTCAAAGAAACAGTTTTAAGAAATAGAACACAAAGAGAAACAATCATCAGGGTGCCTGACTTATTTAGTATGTCCAATGTGTTTCAAGAAAGAACAAAAAAATTATACCTGGGTATTCCCCAATGCCTGACCAGGTCACCATTTCCATCTCAGCATATGTGATTGATCTAGGTTCATGTCTAACATTATAGGCTCCTAACACACACCACCCACCAAATGAACCTATCTTTCTGTGATGGTTGGATTGTATGCTCCTGAGAATGGAGACTGTAGTCAAGAAATCCAAAAATTACTAGGACTTGGAAGGACAGCTAAGAAGGAACTAGACATGACCCTGAAGTGTAAAGATACATCCTCGAGTACTAAAGTTGGGATTTTCCATGTCACTGTAATTACATTTTCCATGTATAGCTGTGAAAGCTGGGCTGTAAAGAAAGATGATTAGAAGATAGGCTTTTTAAAAAATATAGTGGTGGAGAAGAGTTTTATAGATACTGCGTTTTGCTAGAAATACCAAAATGGGTCTTAGAGCAAATCAAGTCTGCACTCTTCTTAGAAGCCAAGATGAGTAAATTGAGGTTTGGATATATCATGAAAAGATGTGACTCAGAAGAAAAGATAATCATGTTTGATAAAGTAGAAGGCAGTAATAAAAGAGGAAGACTGCATTACAGATAGATAGACTCAATGAAAAAAGCCACAGCGCAGAGTCTGCAAGACCTGAGCAGAGCTGCTGATAATCAGGGGGACCTGGAAGTCACTTATTCTTGAAGCCATCATAAATTGAATTCACGCAGCTATTGACTGCTGGATTAACAAATTATTTCCATAGCTTTGGCATTGAACAGGACAGCTCACTGTGTTGGGTATTATTTTCTGTAAGTGGATGTCATTTGGTTTTATTCTATGCTAGCAAAGCATACAAATTTGGAAATTTTTTTCCCTTTTGGGTTTGGATCTTTTCTTTAAGGATTAGGAAGACAGGGAGATCTACAATTACTGCTACATAGATGATACTCAGTAGAGACTATGATTTGGCCCAAAACAAATAAGAACTATGAGGCCCGGACTTCCTGCCTTCAGTGTTAATAGCTCCTACTAATCCCATATACATACTCTGCTAGCATTTGGCACAAGGCTAGGTCTCCAAGAAAGTGGGGGTATTTGAATAGCCAAAAGCATTAACAATGCTGGCCTGCTGTGACACTTTAAAGGTTGACATATTTATTGTACTATGGCAATTAGTGGGCTATACCCATGAAAGCTTATGTTATTATACATCTGTTAGCATTTAATGGGCACATGACTCTTTCTTGGTGTTTCGTTAAGTGTACTGCAAAAACATTCACTTTTATAATTGTACATTTATTTATAAGTGAAGTACTCTGCAGTTTCCCCATAAAACCATGTGGGATTTCATAAATCAATGGGGGGGAAAAACTATCACTCATTTGGCACCACGGGAGAGGCATACACAGAATTGAAGTAAGGCGTTACAAATCTTTTGTGACTCCTTTCTTGTAATACTAACTATAACTTCTCATAATTCTGCCTCCCTACTGTTATCCTGTAGTATTTGGAACTACAGAAAAGGAGTACAAAATAATTTTTCCATATATAAGGATTTTCATTACAAATTGTATAGGAAAGCAATTTTCTGCACATCCTGTCTGTCAACACACTGCTACTCTTTAACATTCCAGTTAGGTAGCAAGGAAAGACCTAATGACCTTCTTTAAGAATGAAAGACTTTCTTCTTAAAGAAACTAGTATATGGTGGGAACGCATGCTACTGAACACAGCAAGGTCACTCTGTTGTCAAAAGCAAGGCAAATCCTTTAAGCCCAGTGTTTCCCCATCTTCTGATATCAGACTTATCCCTGCAATTAAATGTGGAAGTAAACTGTGCTTTCACAAAAGATTTAAGAGTTACTATCCTTGGCAGAGTCCATCTCACTTCTTGGGTTTCTGTTTGAGTCACTGATATGGAAATGTCACCTGATTAGAAGGAAGGCTGTTCAGAGCATACAAGGCATACTGGACAGTAAATTCTCGGACATTTCCGACAACAGAAAATTCATAAGGAAACATGAATACAAGAGGGTGATTGAAGGATGAAAACTTAATATCAATGCATCATACAGAGATGTCACAGGCATTCTTTCAACTCAGGCCGGTGTGTCTTTAGGTCCATAAACCTGCCATGGAAGAGAAGCAATTCTCTCACCTTACACTTGCAACCCAAGCTAGTTTTGCGGATTATAATTTGTGCCTATTTCTTAGTATGGCATGTTTATGTTATACATCTAAGTACTCACTTATTTACATTACTGCTGTATAACATGAAAATATTTTTACCTGACTGCCTCCTTGTAGATATAATATGAGAGGTTCAGCCTTCGGAATGGTGACCCACACTTTACACCAGGTTTTTGCTTTCTCTTGGAAGAGGAGGTAGCCGCTGAAAATACTGTTTTCTGCTCCCAAAATGGTTTGTTTCTATTAAAAATAAAAAGCCAGTGTCAACTCACACTCTTCGGCTGAAGCCATTTACAGTTGATTATACACCTTCACAGCTTATGTTCAAATATTTGCTCATGCATAGTGAGTGTGCACAGATGTACAATTACCAAGGCATCAATCTTTAAATATACAGGGGTTTAGTCATCACTGGAGATAACCAGGACTAAAAGAAGCAGATGTAGGTGCTGAACTCCTGTTCTCAAAGAGTGTTAAGCTAAAGATTCCACTTCCACAGCAGAAGTTGAGAATAGCAATTAAGATGACACACTTACTTTCATGCTTAAAGTAGGTTGGCGGAGATTGAAAATTAATGAGGAAGCTGGCTCAGCACAAGTGAGAGGAGCCAAATACAGTGCAGCTGCAAGGATAAATGGAAACTCCAGGTGTTGGCAGTTGGGTGTATGTGCATGCATGCAGCTGGGAGAAATACGATCTCCCAGACCCATCTCCAATCAGAATAGCCCATTGCATATGTGTTTGGAAGAAAATCCCATTGTTTTCTATGGGACCACCAAGCAAGGGCACATACTGGACAGCAGTAAAGTACAATGCCACAGAAATCATGTCTGAAATGTTGACATTTTCATCAATGAATTCTTAATAAATATGTGAAGGCATACAAAAGCTAACATCCTCCAGTTCAGTTGCTATAAATTTTTCGGGCTGTATGGCCATGTTTCAGAAGCATTGTCTCCTGACATTTTGCCTGAATCTATGGCAGGCATCCTCAGAGGTTGTGAGATCTGAGGACGCCTGCCATAGATGCAGATGAAACATCAGGAGAGAATGCTTCAGGAACATGGCAATACAGCCCAAAAAAATTACAGCAACCCAGTGATTCCAGCCATGAAAGCTTTCGACAATACATTCTCCAGTTCTCTTTGGGGGCATCCACATTGCACAATCATAAGAGATTGATGATACTTTAAATGCCATGCTCCTGGTCCCAAATCCTGAGATTTGTTATCCGGTGAGGTACTGAGAAATCTCAACTGCATTCACTTGAACTTGGAGCAACCTGGAATAAAATTCTAGGATTTCAGATGATGTAGCCATGAAAATTAAAGTGGAATCATTGTGCTATAATTATGTAGTGTGGATAAAATCTTTAACTTCATATGGTTTTGATATGATTTTTGTAAGAAAATCTCATGACTGAGATTATTTATTTTATTTATTTACTTTGCTTCTATACCGCAGTTCTCAGCCCGAAGGCGACTCACCACGGTTCACAACACACAAAAATAGCAAAAATTCAATGCATCAATATAAAAACAGTTAACGACCTAATCTAATACACAGTTAATACACAACTACTATAATAACCATTCACTAGCGTCTCATCACTAAAAACACGATCCAGATTCGTCATCCATTGTTCCATTCCTATGTCATCACCGATCATTGTACTAATTATTCGAACGCCTGCGCAAATAACCAGGTCTTTACTTTTTTGCGGAATACCATTAGAGATGGTGCCAATCTAATGTCTGAAGGAAGGGCATTCTACAGCCGGGGAGCCACCACCGAGAAGGCCCTATTTCTCGTCCCCGCCAGCCGAGCTTGTGAGGCTGGCGGGATCGAGAGCAGGGCCTCCCCGGAAGATCTCAAAGTTCTGGTGGGTTCATAGGCTGAGATGCGGTCGGATAGGTAGCTTGGGCCGGAACTGTTTAGAGCTTTAAAGGTCAACGCCAGCACTTTGAATTGAGCCCGGTAGCAAGTCGGTAGCCAGTGGAGTTGGCACAACAGGAGGGTTGTATGCTCCCTGCGTTCCGCTCCTGTTAGAATCATGGCTGCCGAGCGTTGGACTAGTTGAAGCTTCCGAGCCGTCTTCAAAGGCAACCCCACGTAGAGAGTGTTGCAGTAATCTAGGCGGGATGTAACCAGAGCGTGGACTACCGTGGCCAAGTCAGACTTCCCAAGATACAGGCGCAGCTGGCACACAAGTTTTAACTGTGCAAATGCTCCCCTGGTCACCGCCGAAACCTGGGGTTCCAGGACCAGCGATGAATCCAGGATCACACCCAAGCTGCGAACCTGTGTCTTCAGGGGGTGTGCGACACCATCCAACACAGGCTGTAACCCTATACCTTGTTCGGCCTTGCGACTGACTAGGAGTACCTCTGTCTTGTCTGGATTCAATTTCAATTTGTTCGCCCTCATCCAGACCGTTACAGCGGCCAGGCACCAGTTCAGGACCTCGACAGCCCCCTTAGTAGCAGGTGGAAAGGAGTGGCAGAGTTGGACATCATCTGCGTACAGATGGCACCGTACCCCGAAAATCCGGATGATCTCTCCCAGCGGCTTCATGTAGATGCCATTAGTTCCAGGAGGTATTTTGCCTGAACAGTTCAAATCAGTTCAGGTTGCAACATCAAATAAGAACAGTTGGTGCTTAAACTTACAACACCAAGATGAACTGCATGATTTATTTTTCAAGTGTGTAGGCTGCAATTTATTCTATCTGTGACTGCGCTTGAACACACCATGTCTGAAAATATACCCTTACAAGTAAGAGATATACAACTGAACCGAAACAGAAGTATCAGTGTTCTGAGTAAAGAGTAAAGATTTCAATTCTTTTTTTCCAGGAAGTAGAAATGTTCTTCTTCAATACATAATAAAAAAGAAAGGTGAGGCAAGTGCAAATTAGATATGCCATTCTTTAAGAACCATGTTACAAAAATGAGGAAGAACATTTATGAATGACAACACCACACCTATTAGAGTATGTTTTTGTATAACAAATTCCAGAAGTCTTCTTTCTGTATCTAATAAATAATAGGGGCTGGGGGAAGGGTGGTTGCCAAACCAAAAAAGCCACTAAGTTAATGAATTATGAATTGGGAGAAAACACTTGAACCTCTAATCCTAGAAGCATTTGCCAGCATAACATACAAAGATGCCAATCAATTGTCTCCTGAGGGGAAAAACAGACCGGATCAGCTATATGCATTTTTGGCATTTCCTTTGTGAATTTCAAAGACTTAACGCAGAGATAAGCATCTAACCCTATTAAAGAGAAATATTCCTCTTTCTTGATGCCAAGGGGGCTTACTTCACACAGCAGGTCACACTTCAGCAGCTTTTAAGCATTTGCATGGCTTTTAGTATTACACAAAACCTGGATTTGGGGACAAATGTTTTCCCAGTACTGCATTATAGTTCTGCTACAGTAGCTTTCTAGAAGGGTAAGAAAACTTATTAATGCCGTTTGGTGGATCATGCAGTCCCTGTAACTTTTGTTCTTGAAATCACCAGGCCTTATGTTAATGGGTGCCTCACTTTGCTAAGACATCCAAGAGAAACGATGGAAAGTCTGGTGCTGTGAAAGCTATTGAAAATCCTAACAGCAGAATTTGAGACAGGGCTAAACAAACAGCAGTCAAGATAAGAATTGGTTAGAGAAGCAGTTTGGGACATGACTAGATGTAAAATTTGGCCACAGATTTAATTTTGGAGAAAAGAATATATGAAAATAAATTACATGAATTGTGTGTCAGCCTGATCAAATTCTGAAATCAGACTGATGAATCTTTTCCTTGCATCCTGTTGCTACAGATTCAAAGTTCCCTCTGATATTCCTCTAGTGTATTCCTCTTTGTTGTTCCCACAGTGCTAACAGGGAGGCTAAGATCGTCCGGGGAGGCCCTGCTATCGGTCCCACCATCCTCACAAGAGTGACCAGTGGGGATGAGGGACAGGCCTTCTCAGTGGTGGCTCCTCAGTTGTGGAACTCCCTCCACAATTACATCAAGTCAACCCCCTTCCCTCCTGTCCTTTCAGAAAAAAATACTTAAAACATGGTTATGGGACCAAGCATTCGAACATTAGATGCAGCAACTAGAATGAGAGTGATTTTATGTGACCGCAATGGACTGACTTTGGACTATGATTCTGAACAGGTGGAACTTTTAAATACATGTTTTAATAATTGATTTTTACTGTTGTTTTAACTGTAACTGTTTATTTATAATTGGTGTGTTGGCATTGAATGGTTGCCTGTTATGAAGCCGCCCTGGATCCTCCTTTGGGGGTGAGAAGGAAAGGGTACAAATGTGTGAAATAAATAAATAAACAATGGAGAAATAAAGGCAGTGGAAGTTTCTGCTCCTAGAACAGCATGGCCTCAGAGAGTTAGCCTCTTTCTATGGCCATAGACCTCCCTCTCAGTTTCCACAGGACCGCAGGATAAATTTTGAAATACTGTAGGGCAAGAGTTTTAACAAGGAAAATCATGTTTCTGCTGCAGCAGCTAGCCATTTCAGAATTGATTAACAAGATAAGTGTACCTCAGTGGCAATCTTTTTCTTTTGTTCTCCAGCACTTTCATTGCCTGAGATGCACGGCGTCACTGATGGCAGTTGAAAGCAATCTTTGCACACTCGGTTCTGGCGGCTGTTATCAGCAAGTGTTTTAAATTCAGAGCATTTTGCACAGATAACCTGGATTAAAACAAAAACAAAACCAGAGTACTTCATTCTTAAGTCATTACCAAAAACAAAATCCCCTTACAACTAGAATCACTTTGGTTTCCAGAAAATAATGATAGTGAGTGATAATGTTGAAAGGTTTCTAGGCCCAATGTCTAAGACATTATTGCTTCCCTGTACTTTCCCCACTGGCTCAGCATTGGGAAATTGATTTTGCTTCTCTATGCTATTTTATAAGACTATGCCTATAGAAAAATATGTGAGAGGGAGTGTAAAATCACAACTCTGTCGATTTGCACTTCTGTTCACTCTTCTAAAATGCTTTTCAGTTACAATGGATTAAATATTTATTAGATTTCCTGGAAGTTCATCCCAAAACAAATTGAAAAGAGCTCTGTTTATGAAAAGTTACTGACTTTCCTAACTATGATGTCTTCTTTGTAGCATTTTGAATCTTCTCCTCCTCACACTCTCACAATACACACAAAACACTTAACCAGCACATGTATAATTTAGTCATGCTGAACTTGATCCAATAAGTTCATCAACCTTTAGTTGCTGGATATATCAAAGAATAAATTGCTCGTGGCAATTTATTTTTTTCATGGCAAGAAACATTCAGAGAAGGCATATATTAAAAAGGATCTGCACCTATAAATTGATAGCTGAATAGCAAACTATTTTTTCTTTCTTTCTGACCTCACCCAGAAGGTGAAGGGCAGCGGCAGAAGAGGAAGCATCTCAGGGAGAGACTTCAGCTGTGGGTTTCTAAAGGTGTCTTTTAAAAAAATGTTTTCTGATTTTGCTATTTTGGGTTGAGTAACAGCATCCTGTGCTGAACACAGCTGTAAATGTGCATAAGCACCAAATAATCCTCTAAACACTTAATTGGATCACATATTGAAAAGTCATTAATTGATTAAACTGATTGAGTTTAAACAACAGTGGCTTTTCCAGTCCTGGATACAACCTTGACTCTAAGTCCAAATGTACTATTTGTGTTCAAGCTAAAAGATGGCTATAGCACACAAGATAAAATAATGTCAGTCCAAGGGAGAGTCTTCAATCGTAAAGTTAACAATAAAGGAAGTGGGACATAACTTGTGAAAGTTCACTATATCCCAATTGACCCTTGTAAGAAGAGGGGAAAAGAACTTTTCCAAAGCTTCTGATAAAAGAAAAGCTTTTTCTTTTATCAGAAGAATATCCAGAAGGCTTTTAAGCTAGTGCTATGAAAGAAATGAAAGGAAGACTTGGACATGACATCTAAACATAAAAATCTAACACATCAGCAAAATTTCACTTTCTTTTAAAAAAATGTTATGTAGCACTGGCTACCAAGCATAAAAAAGCTTACAGCCTTTGAACACTTCCTCGAGAATCGACTAAGAGAAACTGGTGGAGCTGCATTGCTCTATGCTGCTCCTAGTGCTGTTGCTGGTTGTTACAATTACTTATGAGACAGACCAATTAATCTGTATTTGAAGATCGGATTGAGGAAGGTCCTTAGTGCACTAAGTGCATGCCTTGCTTACAAAAAGTCCAAGATTCAATCTTTCTTGTGAGTTGTAAGCAAGCCATTCAAACAAATTTAGAGAATTCCTAACGAAAGACTTGCCTGTAGACTAAACATTCCTGAGTAAATGGAAGAAACGAGGCAGAAATAGCAGATATATACCCAGATTGGTAAAATTGACTACATTTAGCATGCTGGCTCGTTGTATTTATTGCTTGAAGCATATGCGACCATCCCTTTACTTCCTTGAAGGTCAAGGTGCATATTATCCAAGACCAGCCTTTTTTAAAGGTGTATGGAGTAGAAAACATCACTAGCCACTGTGTTGTCGAAGGCTTTCATGGCCAGAACCACTGGGTTGCTATGAGTTTTCTGGGCTGTATGGCCATGTTCTAGAAGCATTCTCTTCTGATGTTTCACCCACATCTATGGCAGGCATCCTCAGAGGTTGTGAGGTCTGTTGGAAACTAGGCAAGTGGGATTAATATATCTGTGGAACATCCAGGGGGGAAGAAAACACTGTCTGTTTGAGGCAAGTGTGAATGTTGGAATTGGTGATCTTGATTAGCATTGACCGCATAGGGAAGCTGATGAAGAAACACAACGTACAAATTATCTACAGACCAACTAAGGAAATCCAAGAAATGCTATGTTTAGCAAAGGACAAGAGGGATCCTCTCACTTCTGTAGGAGTCTACCGTATACCATGCAGCTGTGGACAAGTCTACATAGGGACCACCAAATTCAGCATTGCCCAAACACAAATCAAGGAATATGAAAGGCGCCAAAGACTAACTGGAGAAGTCAGCCATAGCAGAGAACTTGATGAATCAACCTGGATACAACATATTATTTGAGAACACAGAAATGCTGGACCATTCTAACAACCACCATGTCAGACTACACAGAGAAGTCATTGAAATCCACAAGCATGTGGACAATTTCAACAGAAAGGAGGAAACAATGAAAATGAACAATATCTGGCTAACGATATTTAAAAACTCAAAAATCAGGACAAAAAATAAAGAACTACACTTAGAAAACAGGGGAAGTCCAGACAAGAAAAAATCAGGGCCAGCTAATACCTTCCAACAATTCCCCCAGGCAGCAAGCAGCTCAGCTTTGAAGCTGCAAGGCTATTCAATGCTAATCAAACTCATCAATTGCAGCATTCACATCTGCCTCAAACAGACAAGAGTTATTTCTCCCACCCTGGATATTCCACAGATAAATAAACCCCACTTGCCCAGTTTCCAGCAGGTCCCTCAACCTCTGAGGATGCCTGCCATAGATGTGAGTGAAATGTCAGGAGAGAATGCTTCTGGAATATGGCCATACAGCCTGGAAAAGTCACAGCAACCCATCACTAACCACTCTCACTGAGAATAAAAATACATTGAAGTCTAACAATTTGCTGTCTTTTCAGTGTGTTCACATATTTGTGAATACGTTACATGGCACCAACCTGCAATTATTCAGAATAACATCAAGGACGATTAACACATACAAGCTTTGTTTGGCAATGGATGGTGATCCTGGGGAAATGCAGCTCATATGTCTTGGAAAAGCCATCTAACAACTCAAACAGCAGAATGCTGAATTGACAATGTTTCATTGAGCAATTAACTAAATGGTAGATGCAATAATGACAAACTTGTAATATGGAAACAAGAGAATGGTCATAAAAGTGGCTACAATCCAAAATGAGTGATACTAATGGGATTAGGAGAAATGTTTTCTTCAGGATAATGATCTGTTCTGCTGTAGATCATCGAACAGAATGAAATACTTCCTTCTGCTCAAAATCACTTGAGTATTGATGTCTTTCATTAAATAGATCATGAAGAAGTAAGATGAAAAATCATCTTTGTGAAAATTGAAGGATGCATTTTTCATATTTGACTGAAGTGCTTATCTGGATAGGGTTAAAAAAAAAAGGAGGGAAGTCAATCATCCTTACAGAAAATCCTACAGTGGAACTGATTGAAATTGACAAGGATTACAAACTATGGCTACATGGAGTCTGAGGATACTATGGGCCAGGCCCGTAGCCAGGATTTCAATTCGGGGGGGGGGGGGGGGTGTGACTTTTTTCAGGGGGGGTTTCAGGGGGGCTGAGTTTCGGGGGGGGCTGAGTCTGAGTGAAAGAGGGTCTACCCTAGCAAACCTTTTGTATCATTACCCCAATACCTCCATGCATATAGGATATATTGAGTATGGTGATCAGATCATGATATGAATAAACATAACAGTTTAAATAAGGCACCAGTAAGGCCTTTTCACGAACCACAATGAGAACTTCGGGGGGGGGGGGGGGCTGAAGCCCCTCAAGCCCCCCCCCCCCCCCCCCCGGCTACATGCCTGCTATGGGCAAAAGTGGAAAATGATGTGTCAGGTCTCCTTTTTTTCAGCTCATCAATAAGTCTGCCTAAGTATGCTATGTTTTATTGTAATTGTGTATTTGGTTTAATTGACTGTTTTGCTTTTTGTCTTGTGGACATTTTGTCTCATATGTAAGCTGCCCTGAGTCCTTTTGGGGAGATGGTGGAGGAGTATAAGAATAAAGGTGTTGTTGTTGTGTCTTAGCCATCCTTTGTAACCTGATAAGTGGGCACAAGATGGAAAGGTCTGTGATACATTCTAACTGAAGTTACAATGTTATTGTGTTTTTCCTGCATGGCACGGGGTTGGACTAGATGGACCATGTGGTCTCTTCCAACTCTATTATTTTATTGTTCTTTTGGGCTACAAGAAAATTTGCATTCTTTGTAAAGACCTGTTTTGTCAAACTGTTCATAAGACTGCTATACTACTTCTCAACAATGATGAAGACACAGAAAAAAAGGAAAGGGGCATGAAACCAGACAATTGTTGTGAAATGTTTCCTGGATTCACGTTCTGGTAATTGCTTGCACACATGCAAGCTTTTTTTTTTTTTTTTGTGGCTCTTACTGCACCACCCTTTTTAACTCAATCATTTGAAGTTGTTTTCTTTGAATTGTTCTTTATTTGTATTGTTGAAGGCTTTCATGGCTGGAATCATGGGGTTGCTGTAAGGTTTTTGGACTGTATGGCCATGTTCAAGAAGCATTACCTCCTGACATTTTGCCTACATCTATAGCTGGCATCTTCAGAGGTTGTGGGGTCTGACCCCACAACCTGTTGGAATGCCTGCCATAGATGAAGTGAAATGAGAACGCTTCTGGAACATGGCCCTACAGCCTGAAAAACTTACCGCAACCCTGTTCTTTATTTACTAAAATCATAAAAATATCCTAGCCTGCAAAAGTGTCTGTAAATTTCTGCTTCTTGGCAGGGGGTTGGACTGGATGGGCCATAAGGTCTCTCCCCACTCTATGATTCTATGAAATCCAGCTAGAGTAATCCATCAACCATTCAACTGATACTGAATTATTTAATGCTGTTAGAATAATACATACAAAATTATTCCACTCATGTTAGATATGGCAGGTTTACTGAGGGAGTATAGCAAAATCAAGTACATTTTAGAAATATGACTGTTATCTAATGTGAATATCCTGTCCCACTGGTTCTTTTAATTTTGTTTGGCAAGGAAAGTAATACAGATGTGCCTTGAGTATCTGTCAGGATTGGGATACAGGATCCCCTGTGATACCTGTGGATACCAACATCTATGGATGCTCAAGTCCTATTATATGCAGTGGTATTCCTTATACAAAAGGCAAATTAAGCCTTGCCTTTTGAAACCTTGAATGGTTGGATACAGAATCTACTGATATGTAAACATATTTCACTTCCCTAATTACAATAATCTAAATATGCTGTTATCTTAATCTCCACAAACTGCTTTTTTTCTTTTTACATCTGAAGTACTAGTTTATATCATATGGGATATGCAATCCAGTTCTTTAAAGAGTCTCAACCATGTATATGCATTTAAAAGTAAAGAAAATATTCCTTTTTCATAGTTGTGAGATATTTTTCCAGATTCATCTAGATTATTTTCCCTTTTTATCTCAATTTTTGCACCAGTAAGGAACAAGACATAACGGGCAAAAGTAAATATATTTGTAGGTATCTTTCTTCTCCTCCTCTTCCTCCTACCTCTCTTCTCTTCCTCTTCTTCCTTCCTTTTTATAAAAGACCTGTCAGAAATTTTAATTAAGGGTGGTAAAATAAATCAAAATTAAATTAAAAGGCAAAATCCCTTCCTTGGCAGAATATTATTTTAGAGCCTTGCTTCTTAATCTGTGGGGCCTGACCCTTTAGTTCAATTTTGGTTTCAACAGTAAAATGGCAACAGTAAAAGGTTTCTGTAACAACATTCATTTACACAAATCTGTTAGCAACAACATGCAGTCTCTGCAGAAAATGCTTCAACTGTACTCTACAAAAAGGAAAGTCAGCCTGTTTAGCAAGTCTTGGGGATGCTGATTTATTACCAGTAAATGTTTGATTTTCATATCTATTTCATACCTGAGGTCACATAAAAATTATCAGGTGGAAAGGGGTCATAGATGGGAAAAGTTTAAAAAGCCCTGTTTTAGAGAAAACAAAGCTTGCTTCGTACGACCAACAATTTATCACAAATTATTTGCTTTTCCTGATACTTACCATTCCACATTGCTTGCAATGGTGCCGTCTTTTTGTAATAGAATTAAAACTTTCCCCACAACTTTTGCAAGCATGCTTTTCCTTGTCTCTCTTCAATTTAGAAGATTTTCTACAGGAGTCAGGCTGGAATGACAAATAAAATGACAATGAAATTAAACAAGGTTACTGTAAGGAAGACTTAAAAAGGAAGGCTTGTATATCTGAGGCAGAGATTTAACTGATGCAAATAGTAAAGCTGCATTAGGAGTGACAGATATATCTTGACCCAAGCGCTGCCTGTAATCTGTGGCTGATAAAACTTTCATAGTCAAATGATCCCTGACATTCAGAAGGGATGCTAGACCAGCTATTAAAACAACCTACAACACTAGTTGGATTTGCAAAAACACTACTATAGATTTTCTTAAGTGTCTGTTTTACATGGTGAAGGTCTCCCTACCCTTCCTGATACGTGAGCTGCCTTCTTCCTCAGAATACACTTCCTGCTGTGTTAGCAAGATGTGGAAAACCTTGCAAATCCTTCAGCATCTCTAACTGGAGTTAGCTTTCTCTGGAGGAAGCACTTGAGACAAACGTACTCAAGTGTACGTCAAGTGTATGGTGTAAGGCTCTCCAGGGAGGCACAGAAAGTTGTGGTGGAGACCACAAACACCTTCCTGGCCTTTCGGTATCCTTACTGCATTTATCTTAGTGAGCTATTCTTTAGCAGACTCAAATTCTTCATGAGTGCCTTCAAGCTCCCTGTCAACATATGGTGACACCAGGCATGTAGCCGGGGGGGGGGGGGGGGCTTGAGGGGCTTCAGCGCCCCCCCCCTGAAATTCTCATGGTGGTTTGGAAAAAGGCCTTACTGGTGCATTATTTAAACTGTTATGTTTATTCATATCATGATCTGATCACCACACTCAATATATCCCATATGCATGGGGCTATTGGGGTAATGATACAAAAGGTTTGCTAGGGTAGACCCTCTTTCACTCAGACTCAGTCCCCCCCCCCCAAACAAACTCAGCCCCCCCCCCCCCGAATCGAAATCCTGGCTACAGGCCTGGGTGACACCATACATTTCACTTTTTTTTTTTCTGGAACACTGAGATTATTTTGTTACTGCCTTCCTCTGAAATATACTTACAGAATTTGGTACTCCTTGGTGGTCTCTCATTAAGTACTAACCAGGGTTAACACTGCTAAGCGTATAGGATCAATCAGGAACTGGAGCCTTTAAGGCATTTAGGTCCTGCACTTAAACTATAGCATGTCCTATTAACAGAGTTTGCTTCAGGAACAGTTAAGTTTCAATGGGGACCACAAATAATTTCCTAGCCTTTCAGCATCTTTATCGCAATAATCTTAGTGAGGTTTAGTGGAATATAAATTACAGAGACCTGAAAAGCAAGATATTTGCCTTTTTCGAGTCCAGATATGCCTTATAGATTTGAAAAGGCTTCTCTTCTCTCAATATAGATCATGAACCTAGAGACTGTTTTACTATGGCTCCTGGGTTATAATGAAGCATGCAGTTATTATAGCAAATAATCATTACAGATACCTGCTAATGACATTCATTCAGACTGTGTTGAAGCTGTAAAAACTATTTGCATTCCAATCAAGCATTTTTGGAGCATACAGAGTAACATCTTACCACCAATGTGTATCCTTGCTCTCTCTGCATTAAAGATTGAAGGTTATGAAACATGATTCTGTTAATTTCTCATTTTCCCATCTTAAGTTCCTACTACACGGTTTCTATTATAATCAATAACCCTTTAACAGTATGCACAATCATCTGCATATATTTTGTATAAATATACCAAGATATGTGCATTTTTATACAGGCTGAGCATCCCTCATTCAGAAATCTGAAATCCAAGGCCTTAAGTAAAATTACTGTCAACACAGACTACATCCAACCCTATATAACTAATGCAGTCTGACACCACTTACGCTGCCATGGCTCAAAGCTATGGAATCCTGGGATTTGTAGTTTGGCGAGACACCAGCTCTCTTTGGAAAGAAGGCTAAGACCTTGCAAATCTATAACTTCAGGATTCTATATACAGTTAAAGTGGTGTCAAAATGAAATAATTCTACAGTACAGATGCATCCATAGCTTTTTACGTTCCATTAATGGCAAAAGGCAGAGGCAAAATCTAGCATACACAAACATATTTAAAGGTACATTTTCCCCCTTTAAAAAAGTTTTTCAAAATTGGGGAACTGAGTTTAAGAATAGATCATTTATAACACAAACTCTATAAAGCTGTATTTTTTTAAAAAAAATTAGAAGGGAGAGACTTCTATAAGAACTGACATTAAAAAAACATATACTTGATAATTTTCACAGCAAGAGCTGTTGAGCTACAATGATCAATGGAAGTTTCCTGTGAGATTTATGTATCTTCTCCTCTTGTTCAGCAGGGCAGGTGACTGAGTCCTAAAAAATGATTGAACATCCAGACAGGCTGCCAGGCAACAACTTATTGAAGTGCTGTGATAGTTTGTGGAATTGTTGTAGCAACTCTGGGCCAGGAAGCAAGGTGCTTACGGTTCCTATGAGTAGCCACCAATGACACGGCTAGCTGAAGCACATTTCAAGTGGGTCACTAACAATGGAATCATGTCATTTTCCAGCATTAGGTTTGCACAACACAGAATTATGTAATCATATTCTAAAATGAACTGGAGGTCTGATGGGTGAAGAGTTTTAGCAACACAATCTCTTGCCTCCATAACCATTAGGAAATTAGCCTGGAAGCTATAAATGGCAGGTAATATGGCACATTACTTAATTCCAGTAGGGGTCTTTGGAGCATCCTTTGCATGCATATTTGAACAGAGTGCTTGTATTGCTGCTATTTTCAAGGTGAGTTAAAATGTAAATAAAAGCATATTACCACCACTGCAGGAAAGCAACAATAATGCAAGATATGGTCTGTGTACACCATGAACATTTCACTTTTAATGCTAAAATCAAGAGGAAGGACACTCCAGAAGTATCAATGGACAGGATTTCCATGGAAGGAGTGATATTAAGGTAAAGGTAAAGGTTTCCACTTGACATTAAGTCTAGTCATGTCCTGCTCTGGGAGGTTGTGCTCATCTCCCTTTCTGAGCCAAAGAGCCAACATTGTCCATAAATGCCTCCAAGGTCATGACTGTTACCTTCCCACCGAAGCAGTACCTATTGATCTACTCACATTTTCATGTTTTTGAACTGCTAGGTTGGCAAAAGCTGGGCTAACAGCAGAAGGTAACCCAGCTCCCTGAATTTGAACCACCAACCTTTTGGTCAGCAAGTTTAGCAGCTCAGCAGTTTAATCCACTGCGCCACCAGAGGCTCCTAGAGTGATATTAGTGCTTTGGAAATGCTGTTGCACTAGCAGTGCAACTGCATTGTTAACCTCAAGCACTCCAGAACCAAATTATCATCTAAACATAGCACTCAGGGATGACAACTGTGAAAAACCTGAGATCATCTTCTTACAGTGATGTCACTATTTTTTTAAAGAGGGGTAAAGGGTAACATGACTATGCAACATCTTACAGGGTTTTTTTTTAACCAGTTCTGACTGTAGGTATCAGCATCACCTTAAACAAAGCACTCTTCCTTCTGTTTCTCAAAGCTTACTGCAAAGTATATGTGCAACCTCTAGGGAAATGTACTCCCCCTTCCCTTCAAAAATACCACTTTGTTCATATGAAGATGGACAGATTTAATCAACTGATCAGTTCCTAAGCTGAAACTCATATGATTGACTGGGTACAATTTTTTTCTTCAGATGACAGCCCTAATTGTAAAGAACAGTAAAAATGCCACATGAAGCAGTTATGATTATAGCAGTGGGTTCTTTTTCCATGTGAGAACTAATATCCAAACAAATTAATGTTTGAACCAGCTCTACATCTCTGGTTTCTCAATGAAAGACATGTAGAACAGTTTGGACACAAATCATAAGAAGAACGGGGGCTTGTTATTTGCTGTAAATATGCTGACAACAATAATTAGGAAAGAAGTATTATGCATTACTCATCTATGAGAAATAAAATGTCTCTTTCAATGATTTGCAGTAGAAAAATGAAGAAATAGATAAAGTGCCTGAAAATGTTTTACCCTTGAACAATGGTAAAAAGGCAGTTTTCATGAATAAAACTCAGACAGAAAGTAAGCTATCCTGTATGGCTGGGGTTGAAATTGATTTCTCTCTCCCCCCCCCCCCCCCTCCTTCAGATAAAGCATTTTAACATTCACTTTAATGAGCATTAATTTCACCATTCCTTACCCCTCCAGATGTGCTGCTGCCATCTGTCCCTGGCATAGACTCCACAGAGCTTGTGCTTGCTATCTGGTGGAGAGAAAAACACAAGGAAGTGTTTCAGTACTGGGATTATATTCAAGATTTCTGGTATCAGTTCCAGGAAGAGGGGGTTTTCAAATGATGAACACACACACAAAAATGATTCTAACCAAAAAAAAATGCTCCAATCCCACTGATTCTGCCAAAATTGGGAATCTCATTGCTTACTGCAGCAACAATACAGAAGATAATGTATTTTAAATGAATTTGAAAGTATTGTATATAAGCAAAATCTAGAAAGCTAGAAATGTACACTACATATCAAAAAAGAAAAACTGTGAAAGTTTACATCAATTGCAGAGATGGTAAAAAAAACACTGTAGTAAAGAAATAGTGATCATTAAACACTTACTGATGAGTCTGGAAGATGCTCATCTTCTTGAGAAAAAGAGTTGTTAAAAGCCCTAAATGTTTCACTGTTCTGTTTATGTTTTTCAATCGTTGCCTGAATAACCTAGAACAAACATAAAAGAAAAAAGTTAATAACAAGAAAGTGCAAACTATAGCAAAACCTTGCTTTAAAAAGTTTGAAATCTTTATTGGTTATATGTAAGTAATTTGTAACATTGTTACAATTGCAAATATGCAACAATATATTATTTTTATTATTATTACCTCATATAACACATTTTGTTGATTACATTTTATATTTTACAGTTCAACATACCTATTACTTATACCTACCCATTTTCCACCTTCCTCTTCCTCCCAAACCACTCCCTCTGGGAACAGATGTAATTCTGTTCATTGGTTTATATTATTTGTTTGATCATGAAGATTTTTTGGTTCAGATCCTTATATTTCCCTTTCCCTTTTGCTCTGACTATAATTTCTTTCCATTTTAATTTCTAGTTCTCCTTTGAATGACAATTCATATATTTTGTTCTCCTTTCAGATATAAAGTCTTGGAGCATATACTCTGATAAATATTCAAGCCATTTTTAAAATTCCAGTTTCCCTTCATCTTTCCATCTTATGGCAGTTGTTGCTTGGGTGATTGCTATCCCTTATTTTGCAATTTCAGTTTAATCATTATTCCTCCCATTACCTTCAATTTGTTGAGTAAATAATTGTTTTTTGTTTAATTCAATTTTTCTCCCTAATAATTTTTCCATCTCATCCTTAATCTTTTTGTAGACATTTTGTAGCTTTTCACAGTCCCATCACATATGAATAAACTCTGCCATTCTCCCACATTTATGCCAACCAAGTTTTGATGGTTTCTTTTGTAATGTGGGCCAACTGGTGTGGGGTTTTGATACCATTTTGTCAATATCTTATGTTATGTTTCCCTAATCCTTAAGTGTTTGCTTTCCTTGCTTGCTTTTATCCAATTCTCAATCTCATTCTTCTTACAATTTAATGTGTCTTTCCATACCTCAATCAAAGTGAGTTGTATTTTTTCTGTATATGTATGTATTTATGTGTGTGTATGTACATGTGTATGTGTGTGTGTGTGTGTGTGTATCTCCCAATTTCCCTCTCCTTCTCAAATTTCCATTTTAAAATTTGGTCTAAGTCTGCTTCTGGCTTTATTTTCCATTCTGTTATCATTTTCTGGCTCATTCCATGCCAAAATAGTTTATTTCTCTGCACTTACTCTTTAACTCCTCCCATTTTGATTGCTCCATCAGAGGGTAATAACTCGCCAATTTTTGTTATTCCATTCTGTTTCATATTACTTATCAATTTCCCAAATAGCTGATCTTTTTTATTATCTATTAGATCAATTTTATTTATTGGAGATACACTTTGCCATTTTTCCAGCATTGCATTGTTGAAATCAGTGATCCACCTTTTATTTTCATTACTTCCTTATTATCTAACTTTTCCTTAATACATGAGCAATGTTCTCACCCACTGATGGATTTCTCCAATCTTATCCATCTTTTTGACTCATCCAATAGTCTCACTAATTGGAATGCCTCAAAATAGCTCATAAGGTTTGGGGCTCCCCAACCTTTGTTCTCTTCTGGAGAATATAATATTGAATTAGAGATTCTACTCTTGTTAACCCGTGCTACGCAACATTTAATTGAGTTGTCCTATTTATTTATTATCTTGGATGAAATGTTAAATGGTGGTGTTTGAAAAAGGAACAATTACTTGGGTAAAATCTTGATTTTGCAAACCTTTATCCTGGTAGCAATATCCCAATTCCATTTTTTCCATTTAGGTATTTGTTTACTTATTTTCCCCCCATAATTGGTTGTGGTTTAGTTGAACTATATTATTTATATTATTTGGGATATATACTCACAAATATTTCAATTTCTTTTTTTCCAATTTTACCCCAGAGGTGGTTTGCACCTCTTTTAATTCTTTCCAATGTCTATGGCTAATCTTGAAATGTTCTCAAATTTTTAAATTATTTTTGTTACTTCTTTTACATATTTTTCTGGTGAGCCGATTAATAACTTTGCATCATCTGCATATAAATTGACTTTTATTTCTTCCTTCCCAAATTTATTTTGTTTCTGTGTCTAATTAAATTAGCAAGGGGTTCTATCACTAACGTAAAAGGGATTGGTTTTGCTTCCCTTTTTATCTTAATGGTTCTTGTTTTTTAATTAATTAACTATTTCTTCTACCTGATTATCCCTGTTTTTCTCTGAATTAGTCCCTGATTACCTCAAAGATTTTCCCCCAATTTAAATTCCTCACAAAGTTGAAACAGGAACTGGTAGTTTATTGTGTTGAAAGCTTTATAGTTCAATATCTTCTTGAAAGAAATCAAGCATAGATATCATGGCATAACCACCACTTAAACAATTTCTAACCATATTTCAAGCAAGTTATACAAAAGCTGGGCCCAAAACTTTAGTGTGTTCCATTAAACCTGAGTAGGCAGAAACAGATGGCTATATTTTATTCTCCTAATTCATTTTAATATAGTAAAACCACATTTTGCTAACACTTTCAATGCCTGCTCTCTCTCCTCTGCTTTTATTCCTTATTCTCTGACTAACAACGTGAGCTGGAAAAGAGCAGAATTCCATTATTGCTGATATTACTGCAGTGGTTTCTGCCAGCCTACGGCAGCCAAGGTAACAGCAGCTTCCACCAGATCATCTTGTGGAATATGCATGAATAGCAGTAAAATAAAATATTGCAAAATAATATTATTCATTTAAACTCCACCTTTCCCACAATGATGGAACCAAAAAAAAATCTAAATGAATGAATGAATGAATGAAAAGGGGAAATAGGGTATAGCTGATAACCATGCCTTTTCAGCATGTTAAAAATACACATGTATAGATTTAGGGACCAAAATGGAAATGACAAGAAAAGCAGAGGCTGATGACAGAAAAGGTCATTCCTGGACACATGTTTTAAAAGCCTTAACCATTCTTCTTTCTGGGAGTGTAGAATCCTATCCCTATTATTTCCTCCGGGTGGCTGAGGGGTTTTTCATTGAATTCCTCTGAGGCTGAGAAAGTGGATTTCTGTGGCAAATTAGACATTCAAACCTTGGTCTGCAGAGTCCTAGTCCAACATGTAAACTACTATATCATGCTAGTTGTCTGCTGGCCTATTTCTTATTTTACTGCTTTTTAAACAGTGATTCTCAACGTTTGTCCTCTGCATATTTAGGACATAAGTTTGGAAGCTCCAGGGATTCTGGAGGCAGAAATCCAAAACAGCTGGAGGATAAAATGTTTAAAACCACTGATTTACAGTGTTCTATCTTTCTCTTTTTATTTTATACTTTTATTTCCAAAGGGATAGCCCAAAACAATGAATCCTATTGCTTTTAAGACCAAAGAATGAAATTTCATGGACTATACCACTTCATGAGGGTCATGAAGTGATCATGGTAGTTGTTTCAATTGCCTTATCTACTGCTAGGATGCATGTGTATTCAGTGACTATCTTCTGAATAACCAGTGTTAATAAAGTAATTCTCATTTTGAATTATGTCCCCTTCCAGTTATGAGTATTATTATTTACATTTGAAATCCTGGATAGCACCTCATGCATTGGATGAAGGGGGATATAGTTCATAGAAGACCTTACTATCACAAATACAATCAGCCCTCCACATTCACTGGAACCCCATAAAAGTGAAAAAACTGAAAAAAAATGTTTTTTGTTTACCCAAGAGAACATCTCTTGAGAAACCTCTAGGTGTTCCAGTATGACACTGTGGTTGACATCTGCTAGAAGATACCCACAGAACTGCACTGGAGGACATAGAGAATCCACAAAAATCAAAATCACAAACATGTAAGATCAACTGTACATAAGTCTTTAAGGTGATCCATGATTCTTTTTCCTTACACACCTGAATACCATAATATTATTTTTTTATTTATAATGTTTCTGCAGGCAAAATATGAATGTTGAAAACATCTCATATGTAGCCTAGTTTTCTCAATAAAATGAATACATACACTGGTAACAGGCATCTTTCAGCTGCCAAAACACAAGCACAACAAAACACAGTATTTTACGAATAGTAATATATTTACCTGGATCCATTCTTTCTTCTCTTCTTCTGTCCTATACAATGAAGAAAGAAACACATATTTTCTTTCCTTTTGACAATTTTGATAAATTGATGTGAACACATGAAGTGCTTCTTGCTAGTCTGCTAGACATTTCCAGTTCATTATATCCAGAAGGATTTTTAATATTTCAAATATCATGAGCAAATATCACTAAAATCATTGATCTCTATAATAAATGATTAAAAAATCATTATCTGTTCTAGGAATCTGATGTGTCATTTATTCTAAAGGAAGCAGTAAATAACTGAAAGGAAATCTGTCTTCTTTTTTTAAAAATTGCTGTTACTTATTTTAATTAATAGAATTTGCTGCAATGAATTGTTTCACCATGCCTTCCATGTGTTTTAGACCACAACTCACATCATTCCTAGCCACTGGCCATGACTCAGGATGACGTGAGCTGTAGTCCAAGAACAACTAAAAGGCATTATGACAGTAAAAACCAATTGCATTTGGTTCAATTTATATAAGCAGAACAAAATTTGTACCTAGCTTGTAGCTCCAAGGATCTCTTTTTTCCTGTTATTGAGAATGTATGAGCCACATTTTGCTTGACAATTTCCTGGACCTAGAAAAACCAAATCAGTATTTTGATATTTCTTTTTAAAAATAGTATCAGCCACCTTTTTTACTATGAATTAAATCTTCACAGCCTCCAAATAAACAGCAGCAAAAAAAACCCCTAAATCAATATTTTTAAAATTGGAAGAAGGAGACTTGATTTTATTCCAGTACTTTGCATGGGCCCCTACCAGTACTGCCAACCCCCCCCCCCCCCCCCACACACACACACACTTTTATTGATATTGCAAGGGTTCTGTGGAAAGGAAGAGATTCCATCAATTCCCAATGCAGCATGTTATGGATGGCCTGCTAACTATCTAAAACAGCATTGGGGCTGTTGCTGGGGATTATAGATAGAAAGAGGAATACCAATTTCCTCCATTGAACATCTGCTGAGAACAAGTTTGGATCCAAATCAGAATCTCAACTGAGAACAAAGAAGGATCTCCAATGAGGAGAGGCTTCAACTCTAACTTAATCTACATTTGTTGCTTCTGTGTGTGTGTGTGTGTGTGTGTGTGTGTGTGTGTGTTTAAGTCATCTATTGACTTATGACAACCCCATGAATTTCACAGGATTTTCTCTGGCATAGAATACTCATAGGTGGCTTTGCCTGAAATATAGTCAAACATCTGATATTCAATTGTGGTCTCTCACTAAAATAATAACTAGAGCTGACCCCGCTTAGCTTCCAAGATAAGACGGGATCTGATGTCAAAATGTAGAAAAATACATGGATCTGCTTTGACCTTATTTCAGCTCACTGATAATCCAAAAAGCTCAGCAGCTTTTCACCAGCACTAACAAAACTACCAAGTCAACGGAACAGTATTCTAAATTGTTTACAGGACTTTCAATCCCTGAAACCATGATCATCTCTGCACTTAGGCCTAAAAACAGTATGCTCCTACACCGGGAATTCTCCTCATGGAATAGCAAATGTGCTTATTTCTCAATTGAGAGACCTTATATGAAACATGACTGAAAAATCCTAGAGCACAAAAATGAAAGCAGAAAAGCAGGGAGGGAAAGACACCAACCTGTAATCCTGCAATGTCGATCTTTTCTCGGACACTGAATTTCTGGCCTATCAGCCTCAGTTTTGGCACACAGTACAACACCATGCTGTTAAACTGTAATTGACAGAAAACTCTCATTATAAAAGATATTTAGAAATTTACTAAATATTTGGCCACAATGTGAAATGGTTTCCTACCCACTTTAAAATTTACTGATGCTAAATATTTATAATTCATTTCTACAAATACTCTAGAACAGAAATAACTTGATACGTGCTGGAATCAGCTACTATGATTTGCTCCTATTGTGACAAGATCTGACTTTTCCTAATCAGCATTCAAAGAGAGATTTTTTTAAAATGGGCCTTAAATCCTCAGTACCCTATGAATTGAATCTTACTAAACTGAATATTCCCTTTTCCAACTGGGACAAGTCCATTGGATACCAATAGAAATAGGATTACTGTGTGTAATGTGTATGAAACCTATCAACCTATCCTTTGAAAAGATCTTGCTTTCACCTACTTCCCATTTGGGCACGACTTTACATCTAATTGAACATTATTCTTGTTTTAAAAGACATATTTCTTTAGTTTAAGACTGATGTTCTCAAATGTAAAAGTAATTTGACTCTATGGTCAACTTCCACCGGAAAATTTTGCCTTGTTTAAGAATCTCTAGGTCCTCCAGTGTGGCTCTGTGGGGAACTTCTAGTGGAAACTGACCACAATCAAATCTCTGAATAAACAAATCTGCAAACGAAAAATTCAAAAATATGGAGGGCCAACTATGGGGAAGGGGAACACGCCCCCCTTTTAAAAAAGTTGCTTGTGTAACAGTGAAGTGAAGGCTTGCCTGAATAGAATAGAAGGCCTGAACAACTTAATCAAAGGAGACAGTCTGTCTGCGAAGCAGAAGAAGGTTCTACTCCATGGAAACCTGCTCACTCACCAGAAACAGATACCTGTCCTGAGCGGTACCATTTTTTGCTGACAGTTTCTGAATGTGCCCCTCTTTAATCAATTCATTGGCTGGATTAACAATATCCTCTTCTCCTCCAAGTCGCTCATACACTTCTAACAGCTTGTGCATTTTTTCCTGGAAGACCAAAAAGAAATGCTAGCTCAGCTACAATCAATCCATCTATTAATTTATAATGAGCACAGTGGCAGAAACAATAGTTCAATTAATTAATGGGAGAAATTATTTGTTTATTAAATGTATATAACATGCTTCCATTAAAATAGTATTCAAGGGGAATAACAATAATAAAATACAGAATTATAAGTGAACAACAACAACATTAAAACCATATTGATACAGGAGAATTTTTGCTGAACCAAGCAAAAGGAAGTACATGTAAAATGTAATTGCAACATGCAAATTTAAAATAGCACCCACCCATTAGAGAAAATTTAATGATAACTACTGAATAATATTTTTTTGTATAATACTTATATCGCACTCTACTACTAGCATTTAAAATGGCATCGGAGTCCTCTAGATGTTCCAAATGTGCTGGTAGATTTGAGTATAAAGACAGTCCCCGTGTTACAAAACAAATAGGTTCTGTAGGTTTGTTCTTATGTTGTATTCGTTTGTAAGTTGTAACAGGTACATTTTAAGTGCAACTCTAGCTAAATATACACATAGGCTTTGGATAGCCAGTGTGTGTGTGTGTTTGTTCTGCCAACTGTGCCCCTATTCAAAATATTTCACCTGGACAACTGGATTTTGAAAATTTGGAGTTGTCATGGAAACAAGCATTGGTGCTAAAGCTTCAGTGGAGACACCTTTTCCCCATGATAATTCTGTCAGGAGTTAATTTTCCTTCTGTGGGGTAGATTTCTGTCACTTCCTATCATCTCACTCCAGTTTGTAACAAGGAGTTTGTAACAAGGAGTTGGATGTTTGTACCTTGGGGACTGCCTGTATTAGTTGTTAAAATGCCCATGCCATTGCTACTTTCATTCCATACTGTCCCCTGGCAATTCAAGCACCCGGTACAATGTTTTATTCAAAGCCCAAGTGATTTCTTTTTAAATTCTGAGACATGGAAGAAGTACACATGGAAGAAACAAGCCAAAAAACAGTATTGTGAGAATTTACACTTCTTCAAGCCAAACTAAAGAAAAACTTTCCCAATAACTAATTTTAGCAGAAAAATTCAATAAAATAATTTCATCTTCAACTTATTTTTAAAAAATCAAAAAAAGAGAAGAAAGATATACAATAGGAAGAGCAAAGATTTTATCAACATTCATGACTTTTTTAAAACCTGGTCTTAGTACAGGTTTTATTATTCAGCACTAACATAGTGTCCAGAAATAGCTCTTCTTAACAAATTAGTTACCAGCTTGATTCTGCAGCATCTAAACATAGATTACAGGTTTCTAGTCCTAACAGCTACAGTGATAACAGTTGAATGGGGATCAGATGTGGGCTAAGGGCATAGATTTTTCTTTACCCATCCATGCTACAGTAAAAAAACCTCAGTTACATGCATGACACTCCCATAATGGTGTGTACATGTGGGCTTTTGGTGGGCTGTTTAGTTTTTAACTATAACTTTAATTGTATTTTAATTTTTAAACTCAGGACACAAAGATTTTATTTTTTATAATTTTTAAATTTATATGTATATGCATTCTCTTTGTTTTGAATTTTTTATTGTATTTAGTCACATCACTGTTAGCCATCTTGAATTCTTATGGGGAGAAAGGCACATAAAAATAAAGTAAATAAATATAAATAAATAAATACATGTCTGCACAGAGCTGAAGAATAAGGAAAAGTGCTTCTGAATAATCTAGCATCTCACTAAATAATAGGAAACAAGATGTTTCACAGAAACTTTCTCAGGGATGAATTGAAAGTGATGTTCATGTAGTAGCTGCTGCCAAGACCAGCAATTATATATCCAGTCTGTCAACTGCTCCAGGTAACATTTCATATTTTAGAAGATAAATTGATTTACATCATCAGGTCATGCCTGTACCTACCCAAATATGGTATTATTGGCTGCTGGTCAGGAAAATATGACATCAAAACATCATGTCATACATTTATCTCATTAAATATTAGGAATGGAGAACTGAACAGAGGGCTTTAAAAAAAGCAGCCCCATTATCCCCATCTTTCATTAGGATACAGGCATGTAGCCAGGGGGGAGGGGGTTGAGAGGCTTCACCCCCCCCCCCCCCAATTCTCATGGTGGTTCGCGAAAAGGCCTTACTGGTGCATTATTTAAACTGTTATGTTTATTCATATCATGATCTGATCACCATGCTCAATATATCCCATATGCATGGGGGTATTGGGATAACGATACAAAAAGTTTGCTAGGGTAGACCCTTTTTCACTCAGACTCAGCCCCCCCCCCCCCCAAAACTCACCCCCCCAACCCCCCCCGAAAAAAACTCAGCCCCCCCCCCCAAATCGAAATCCTGGCTACGGGCCTGTTAGGATATAACTCAATACATTTTGCCTGTAAATGAGTGTAATTTGAATCAATAAAGGCTGCTTCTGACTAACTATGTAAAGATTTGTACTGTAATTCTTCTACTCTTCCTGCCAAAAGAAAAAGAATAAAAAACAGAACTGCTAGTACTCATATTTTCAAAGGGAAAACAGAAATCGTTTCTCTCATCCAGCAGGCCTTAGAGTAGCCGGAAATCTATTTTATACTTCACCATGTTTTTTCAAAGTCACTCTCTGAAACTAGCCCGGGCACTCATACCTGGCAGGAACAGGACCACCAGAACTCCGTGAGCCCATTCAAACAGTTCAGAAAGACATTACACTGGATGCCAAGAGAATGAATAAAAGCAATAAATTATCACTTCCCTTGTTTCTAGCTCAAACGTGTTAATTTATTTGAATGGCTATTTCTCATTCATTCTCAAAAGTGGGCTGAAACCCCATTTTTATCTGAAACCAAGACTACAGTGACTGCAAGTTGTAGTCCAAAATTAACTATCAAAAGCACTCTGTTTCCACTAATATACTCTATTAAGAACCCCACTGTACCTTGCCTGAAAAGGTGTAACCAGCTCCCTATTGACACAAAACACAATTAAAAGAAAAGTGGTGGTTTCTGGAATAAGACTTCATAAAAACATTAAGAGATCTTCTAGTTATCCGCTCATATCTAAAATATCAAGCAAGAAGAAAAAGCTACATGGTGTCTTCAATAGGGAAGGCAAAACAGTGTTATGTTCCCTTCTAATTCTAAGATTCCATGTTTCTCCTACAGATAAACGGAAACATGACTTCATGGGTCTTGCTGCTTCAGCATGTTATAGTTCTCATTCTTCTTAGACATATTTTTCAAAGTCCTGCATTTCAGCTGCTTCCTTGATAAAAATGCCTGCACAATACTTCCCAAACAGTGTCATGTCCAGTTGACTATTACTAATTCAGTAATGATACAGAGATATAGATGCTGTTCAACTTGGCCCTAAAGTTAACCAATGTTGCCTTTAAAATGTAGGCTGTTCTGCTGGATCGGTCTTTAAGATTTAACACAGCTATCTGCTTTTCACTACAACCCAACCTCCTTGCTTCATTTACATGCTTATTCGCCCATTAATTCTCACTGACTTCCTTCTGAGCAGCCAAGCATAGCATTGTGATGTCAATTTATAAAACCAATGGCTAATATTTCAAATATATTCAATGTCATGTTTAGAACATACAGAAAGGAAATGACACAAGAAGAGAAGGATTTCTGAGTCTATTCACATAAATCATTGGTAATTAGTAGACAACACTGAGAAGAAAGAAGCCCTCCCCACCTAAAACACAGTAATTATAGAAAGGCACTGATTTATATTTGAGCTTGATCTATAGCAGATAGTGTCCATCAGTATGAAAACCATCATTAAGGGACTCTGGGGCAATGAGAAAATGCATTGTTCAAATAGGCATCTCAGTTAATGGCTCAGCTGATGATCCTGCAACACAGTTTCTACTCACCATTTTTCGGATGGCTGCATTTGAATGGTTTGCTGCAGTAGAAATGAGCTCCAGTGATTCTGAAAGAGAGGCGGGAGACGATATACATTCTTAAGATTGCTATCAGTTAATATGCAGTTTTTATTTCCCTGGTGTGCACAACTCAGCTTCAAAATAGCTGATACACACAAATAGCTAATTTGTCAAGAACACACTGCATCACATTCCCAGCCTTGTTAGGGTCAAATGTGCAACTAAAAACATTATGTTTAAAACCACAGATTTTTTTATAAACCAGATAGGTAGTACATAATGGGCAATGATGTCAAAGAGCAGTATTTTTTCATGAACTCAGTGATGAGGATCAAATAAATTACTGAGAACAAGATATATGCTTCTAAAGATTGTTTTTCTCTGCTGTGCAACCTCTCAGTGGATTGAGAAGGGATAAACACTTTAGTGTATACATTGTTCATGTGGCAGATTGTACCCTTGAACATCTTCCAAGTTATGGTTGTGGGACTGAGAATTTCTGTTCCTAAGCCTTTGGTTGGAATTAATATAAAATAATCAATGTACAATCTGAAATTCATCCTCTTTGTAATTTGATATTTCACTTCTGACACTGAATGTTTCCTTTGGTCACTTTTATCCCACCAGCACAAACTTATTAAATTTGTTTCAACTGTAACACTTAACATGACTTAATGCTTACATAGATGAAGATTTAGGTTTCTGTGGCCAAGTGGGAAATCCAACCCTGGTTTCCAGAATTGTGGTTCAGCGCACGCGCACATACACACACAAAACACCATACTGCCTCTTTTTGTACCATAAGCAGTTGAAATACTGCTGCTGGTCAATTCAATCAATTGTTATTAATAGCTTCCTTTTAGAAATACTATCAAGACAGATGCAAGAATTACCATGATCACATAGTATGTATATGTAATTGTATATATATTACAAGTCCTTGATGCAAATCTATCAAGACAGATGCAAGAATTACCATGATCACATAGTATGTATATGTAATTGTATATATATTACAAGTCCTTGGTTTTATAAGTGTATAGTCCAAACTGATTGATATCATCATATAACTAAATTTAAAAAACCAACAAAAAAACAACACACAACCTACTACTTCATCACACTAAAGAATGAATCCACTTTAAAATCTGGTTAATGCCTCCTACAGAATTCTAGGGTTTGTAGTTTAGTGAGGCTGTTAAAGGCTCCTCCCTAAACTACAAACCCCAGAATTCTGCAGGAGGCAGAAACCAGATTTTAAATGGATTCATTCTCTAGTGTGATGAGGTCTTTAGAGAATGCATTCAAATCGTGTAACTATAAGCAGGGGGGACAGCTGAATTTGCCCATAAATAAGATTGCTTCCCCTCCATATAAAATTTTCAGTCCTCTAATTTCTAGTATTGTAAAGAATGAAACACTGAACATAGTTTGAACATAAAATTCTTATATTTGTAATGTTTGTAATTCCTTTATAATATTCTTGTGCCCCTCTTCTTGGATACCTTAATTGGATTTTTAACTGCTAAACAGAAACTTTAAGCTGCTGAATTGCTAGAAACTTGAGGAGGGAAGGAAATGTTTATTTGGGAAGAGCAATATTTTTTATAGTTTATATGCTAAAACATGATGCCCCCACCACTTATAGGAGTTTTAACACCTGAAATACTTAGTTGGTCACCTTGAATTCTGATTCTGGGAAAGAAATATGATATAAACAAAAAGAACAATAGAAGCATACAACAACTTTACAGAACAAACAGATTGTTCCCAACAAAATTGAAGAAAATTGTACTTACTTTCAGCATCTTTTCTATCAAGTGACTCTCCAGGAAGTTTTTTAAGATAATCCTTGAGTAGAAGCTCATAGCGTGGAATTCTCTGTACAGGTTCCAGCATGTGATGCTGTAATGTGAGGTTCCCACAAACATCCTGTTTCTGAAATCAAACAAAAACAAAAAATGTTGTTCTGGGCATTTTTTAAAAATACTTGGCATATTCATATAACCAAATAATTAAAAGAAGTAGAAACTCAGAAAAATTGATTATGATTGTAGACAGATGTTCCCTGAGGACCATGCAATAATCACTAGAATGAAATAAAAGAATGGAAATTCATTGCTTTTATTCATACTGAAAGTAGAGCATCTTCCTTAATGATACCCTAATTTCAAATCTATAATTCTGCTATACTTTTCTTAGCCATGTTATATTCTTTTCCTTTTTCCTAGATCAATAAAAGTAGAAGCAGCTACTTAAATATTAATCACATATCAAATCTTTCCCAAAGATCTACAAGTTAATTAAGATGACAGGCATCAATCAATGCAATAGATATGCCTAAGCAGAAACCCAGACTTAAACATCTTGTGGTATATGACATAAAGATATGAGAAAATGAACCCCTCGTTGTTTTGTATTAAATTTAACCAAGGTTACCAAGGTGTAATGGTTTATATTCTTCTTCTTCCTCCCCAAAAAGGAATTTAGAGCATTTGACAACCACTAGGAAGATTTGACAATATGAGCAGTAAACAAAAATGCACATATTTGCTGCAGTGTTCCTTCAAGTCATTTCTAATTTATGACTAAGGGAAGCCTATCATAGTGTTTTCTTTGCCATCCTCTGAAATTGAGAGTGTGTGACTTGCTTAAGGTCATCAAGTGGGTTTCCAAGGCAGAGTGTGGGATCAAAGCTTGGTCTCCCAGTGTCCTAGTCCAACACTCAAATCTCTACCCAACGCTGGCTATGCATATTACATTAATCAATACTTTTTTATTTGTGATGCATTTTTCATGAACTGCTTCAGTCTTAAGAGTAATTACCAGTGCTTTCTCTACAAATAGAGATACCACAGCATGCATCTCCAGCACGAAATCTCATACATTAGCAATAAATAATGAGTTATTGTTCCTTTGTGGATGAATGCATAATTGTTAGAAATATTCTGTACGATAGGGTCAAAGGTCAAAATTATTTTTCTTTCAGGAAATGAGTTTCCTATTAATGAAGGTGCATGGATTCCTACACAATTTGTGACTAAGCCATGAAAAGTTCATGGATCTTGGTTGTATCCAGCAAGCCAGAAATAATTGGAAAACTTTTCATTTTGACTCAGGTTTAGAAAAACCCATATTTTACACACAGCCTTTTGAACTGTTGTTTAGCAAATAAGCAGATGAATTCTCATAAAGCCCAGTTTGCTCTGGGCTCGTCAGCCAGATTTCAGTGAATTGGAAATAGATTTTTGTAACTGCAAAATGTGTCTCAGTAAGCTTTTGAGATCAACGTTTAGATGTATTCTAGGTTATGAGAGTGGGAACCAATGTATTTTAAAAGCATTTGCTGGCATATATACACTGTCTGCCAAGAAATATTAACATAGTGCAAATGATTTTTTTTCTTTTGAAAAACAATGTCTTTCTGTCTTTTGTTTTCCAATGAAGTCTGTCAAGATGTGATGGTTGAGCTTTTCCTAGTTAGTGAAGGTTTTGATTCCTCATGTGTAATAGTAACATGATATATAGACTATGAAACATTGCAAATGAATGATATTTCTTTTTACACATGAACCTGACCCTAAGTTACAATCATCTTCTGAATCCTGTTGTATTGTTCCACAACTAGCAGAGAGGTAGTCTTTCCTGTGGAAGCATCTTCTTTCCTATATATGTCATTCCATTCCCAAAGTGGTTAGACAAACCTCATTTCTTCTAGGGAAGCTATAAATACACTTTATCCACTTAGGGTTTTAACTGGATTACATTTTTTGTTTAATTTTGCAACTCCTTTCATTTGTTGCATTTTGTTTCATAAACTTTGGACTCTTGTTAGGTTCAAAAGGTGATACAGAAATGATTTTATAACTCAATATACCTGTATGTTTTGAATGACGTCTTTAAAAGGAGATGATCTCTGCATCCACGTGTTAACCATGTCCATTGCTCTGTCAAAATTCTTTACATATTCTCCATACATCTTCAGAAATGGAGCAAGTTTTTGAAAGATATCTCCTAGCCTTGGATTTGTATTCCTGTAAAACAAACAATTGAAAAAATAGAAATTGGAAGATAACATTAATTGCACACCCAACTGTATATATGTATGTCAGGATTCAAATTCCACCTTCTATAATATAAAGGGTTTCTTCAACACATATAGATCTACCTGGTTAGAAGAGTGGTAAGATGAATTTGCTCTTCCCCTGAATTTCCCTGCACCACCTTCAACACTGTCCCAAAATGCATACTTACAAAAAAAAATTATAGACAGCAATATAGTGTATTCAGAAAGAAAATGAGGATGTTCATTTTTTTATGATCACCTTTCTAGTGAGAGAGCTTTCTTGGTGGCCGCTCCAAACTCTGGAACTCCCTCCCTAGATAGTGAAGGATGGTGCCTTCCTTGGTCTCTTTTCAAAACTATCCACTAAATGGCTGTCAGCCTCCTCCCAGTAGACTTAGATCAAGGAAAAGTTTCATGAGAACCACCACTCCTCTAAATGTTCCTCTGACAACAGCAAGAACATCCTTGCGGATAGCAAAATCAGGCATTTCCAACTGTATGCGCCCCCTCCCCCACCATAAGGGTCTTCCTCCAGGGGTAAACCAAGAATGGGCAACTTGGAAGTCCCTGAATAGATCCAGAAGCAGAGTTTGCAGATCAAAAGACAACCTGGCAAAATGGCACTACCTAGAAGATTTCTCCACCTTGTGTGACTGTGGAGCAGAACAAACAACTCAGCATCTATATGCTTGCCCACAATGCCCTGCCTCGTGCACAGAGGAAGAATTGTTTAAAGCTACAGACAATGCAGTTGCAGCTTGTGATCCCTTTATTTTATCAGTTTTAGATAAACTATTTTATGGAATGCTTTTGATATGAAATAAATAAATAACTGTCAAGAGAAAACTATCTTATTCCATCGAGTTTAAATTAATTTATTGTGATGATGTGCTATTATTTTGACTTATAATATTATACCTTTTAATGAATTTTAAAAAGCTTTAGCACACTCTCTGTTTTACATCTATGGTGTTTTTAATCTGTATGGATTTTAATAGTTTGTAAACTTCCTTGAGTACCGTTGGGGAAAATGTGAGATGAAAATGAATGAAATTATTATTATTATCATCATCATGATCACAAGAAAAATCAGCATACTTAAATTACATAATGCTTTTCATACAAATGCATTTCTGTTATTTACTAAATAAAGTTGTGTTTTTGAACTGCTATCATACTCCTATCCATCTACACTGCTCAGGTTGTTTGTGAACAGACACAATGGGATGGACGGCAGGCATTGCTTGATTGTGCATATATACCAAGGTATTACTTCTCAGGACTAGTTTACTTATCCCAATGATGTATAACTTTTTTTTGTCTCCAAGGACTGCATATTGTGTCAACTGGGGTCACATATACTCCTCAGAGTTATGTTCTCTTAGGATCTTTTATAAATGAAATTTGAACAAAGCTTTTAAACAAAGTATATATCTTAAAACAAGTGAAGTATAATTTGCTCAGTAATAGAAAGTTAGTTTGACCTCTGCCCCTCTGAATGTTAAAAGACAGTGGGTTAAAACTGTCACTGATTTTCATATTGAAATTTCCTGTGCTTTGATTTTAAACTTTTTAGAATATTTATGGTTATGAAATGCACACAAAACTGAGAAGATGGGTATTTCTATGAATGAGTTCCTAGTATAGCTTATTCTATCAGCTTTCATACATTTCTGTGTATATTCAGCCACATCCATGGGCTAGCTATGGGTGCAAATGAAAGTTGTGTATTAGCTAGAATGGGCAATTGAGTTATCACAGAGGTGGGCTAGCTCTATGTATGTAGTAGAGAGATAAAACCACAGAATAGTGTCTGGCAACAACAAAGACGATATTTCTGCACCAGCAACTTCTTTCCTCTTAAAGGAGAGATAAAACTGATTTAAAACATGTTTTCAATTGTGCGTCGGGGACAAGGTTTACCACAAGTTATTGCTTCTGATCTACCAATTGGTTTGAAGCTATCTCAGACATAATGGTGGCATCTCTACTGGAGTATAACTAGGAACATCCAAAAAGATGTTTATGGTAACATCGGGATATTAGCTCGTTCCCTGAAGTGCACTCCAACACTGAAAACATGCTACAGAGGATTTTCTACCCCTTCGAAGCAGGAGTTTTGTGGAGGGGATGGGGTCCTGTTTCTGCAGCAGAAGAGTTAAGATTCCCCAACTATACATCAGCTTTCACTCTTGTGTAAAAGCTCAGCTGGAAATGCAGCACACAATTAGATCTTACAAAGTACTACAAAATAATGAAATGCAAGGTTCACAGAACTCTTAAACAGGTAGATTTTACTATTACGGAAGTTGACATTTCCGTTATTAGAAAACAGTAACATAAAATGAAAACATTGTACTCACCACTCATCAGTAATTCTTGTTTTGAGCTCAGGTAGGAGAAACTGTTCATGGAAACGATAGATGGAAGAAATATTTGAAAAGATCCCTGTTACCACATCAGGTGGAATCCCTGCTTCATACAATTTAGTGCAAAAAACCTGTATCAGAAAACCACAACAATACAATAAACATCAGAATCAAACATTTATTATCCATGTGAATGTCATCCATCTGGAGTTTGACATATGATTCATTGTTTTCCACAGAATATGTATTTTTGAACTATTTTCCCAAGACACATTGTACTGTCATTTGTTAAAAGGCTCCTCTGCATCAATATATTGCAATAAATCTTCGACCTGCTTATTTTGATAGCCACTCGCTGGCTGATTAGAGTGAGACATGGTGTAAATTATCACATTACTAAATAGGAATTAAATATAGTATTTCAAAAACAAATGAAATAAGATGTTTTACCTATATAACTTCAAGTAACCATCTTAGATACAAAAGTGATATGTCCTAAATTGTTTAAAAATCTTTACAGTGAGGATCAATTGTATTTTTCCTTTTTCTACACTAGACATTGCTCAACTGGTTAAAGGGCAACAGACATCTGAGTCAGCTATTACAAAAAAAAACCTGAATAAGGAGGAAGTTAAATGTCCAAAATAACTACCATTAGTCCTGTTGATATATTTGGCTCAAAACACAGCAATCTAGTGGGACATTGCAATTAAACAAATCCATTAGGACACATTTTTGGTTTTTACAGGATTATCGAGGCTGATATCTTTTCTATCCATCATCATGAATAACAAAACTTATTATTTCCACAATGTTTCTGATCTTCAGATCATTTATCTCAAGAATCTTCACAGCGATCCTGTAGCCTCCCCAAACCGTTGCAAATACATGTTCTTCTAAAGAGATCAGACCAATAGCCAAATTAATACAAGCATATGCACAAGCAAATACACGTGAATATATGGCCACCTTTTATTATGTTTGGGTGCAGATCAAATGACATGAAAGCTCCTTGGTTTCAAAAAAAGTATTCCTATATCACATTTGTGCATTATTGCAGCTTGCAATTGTAATTAACTAGGTTATCAATATGCATGGGTGAATTCACCCTATTGGCCTAATGGTCAGCATTCCCAGTTATTTGCTTCTCTATTCTACTTTCTTTGTAATACTCAGAAATGAAGAACAGGAGATGGAAACTTTGATTTTCCATAACAGAAAACACTGTCTACTTTTGACAACTTTAACATCATGTGATTTATTATCTAATTTATTATCTAATTCATGTAGAAATGAAGAGGTATTTGGTTGTATATGCACCACAGCAGAGGGCATGTACACTTCCTTAAAAGAGGAAGAGAAAATGTCTCAATTTTGTTTGTGTTTCTAGTGGCATTGCTACTGCTGAAAATTTCAGAACCATACAGCAGGATGAAAAGGGAAATATCACTGTAAAGAATGGTTTATTTTATGCCAGTGTCTGTGACCACATATCCAGAATTATGTATGATTTCTTTTACCATGTTGGTTCTTTCAGCATCTTGGAGTAATAGTCCACTGAAATGAATTCAAGTGAAAAAGAAAGGCAACTCAGGTTGTTAATTTATGTGAATCTGCCCTACTGCAGAAACAATAGCACTTGGTTTTCTAGAGTATGGGAAATGCCTCAGTGAAAATATCAAATGAAGTAGTAAAAATGATGCCCTACTCAAACAAAGAATACTTGTAATGCTTTCAAGATAATCTGGTGAGAATATTGGTCAGGAAGTGTGCAGACAGGTGGATTATTAAAATGGAACAACAGAGGAGTAATCTAACTTAAAAATTATACTTTTTATCATAGTATAAAAATATGAAATTCTTACAATATTCCAACTGTCAGTATTTTCAGAAAATCATTTGTATCTGGCCATCCTTGAAAGACAAAGATTCCTGCTGAAGATGAGCAAACCACTGGTAGTTTCAGAGATAGGTAATTCATGTTGGTGGGTGTGGGAGATGGGAGGGGGAGGGGAAACTGCATCAAAGTCCTCTATTGTTATCACATGCTATCACTCTGGAAATGCCACAACTGCCAGAACAGTGCACACAGATCACCAAATGCAAGTTTTAGAATAAGGCAGAATGTAAACAAAGGAATTATACATCTCAGAAAATTAAAATACCATAGAAGACGTACCTGATCTAGCAGATGAAGCCTTTTCACATATGCTTCTTCCGTATGGAGAAGTTCATTTGCAATGTTAAACAGCTTTTGTGGCTCCGAACACTGCAACAATATGAAAAATGCAAAGCCAATTTTAAATATATATTCCAAGGACAAACTAAATAAAGAATAATTTTCACATAAATCCTAGTTACTGAATGTACTCTACAGTGACAGGAGTTCTTCCATTTGGATGATTTATGCATCTAATTATAGTGTGATTGTTTTCTTTTTCTAAAAACAAATTATTGCAGTGCAATGGCTTAACAGTTGCCTTATAGCCAGGTAATCTTTAGCTCATTGTCAGATAATTCCATGTATAGCATTCCCACCAAGGTGCTCTTTGATACAACGTGGAGCTTTCCACATCCAACAAGTTGGAGAAAAGGAAGACACCTAATGCTGTTTAGTTAGTCTATTTTTGACCAAAGGTTTCAAACATAATTATCAAACTTAATACACAAGGTTTAAGGCTTGCTGAGGTTGCTTCAGAAACAACAACAAAACCATAAGGAAAGGAAATGGGCTTAGGGACCAAAACTAATCAGGTAAACATGGTACAATCTTTCTTAAGCAACATTTCATTAAATGTTTCATTAAATTAACAAAGTTAATGCCATCTCCTTGGCTCATTTTGTGCCTCTCTCTGAAGTTCACCTGATGGCACAATAAATGTGTGTGTGTACGTATGTGTAGGTGGGTGTTCTTTCTGCTGTAATGAACTGAGAAGTCGTCATCTTTGAAATGGATTGCTAAAGGAGAATTCTATGGAACCACCAACAAAAACCAAATAAATGAGTCAGAGCGGAAGTCATGCCTGCACTCTCACTAGTAACTAAAACAACTAGGCTGAGATTCTTATGCACTGGATATATCATGAGTTACCCTCACTTCACTAGAGAAGATTTCGCAAAGTACATTACAGATTGATGGATTCAGTAAAAAAAAACTCCCGTCATTGGGTAACTATATATTGAAGCCAGTTTGATGCACATAACAACATTTACACATTTGGCTTCCTCCTTCCTGGTTTTCAAGCAATTCTACTTCCTCTTGATGCAAAAAAAAGACCATACTGCCCATCTTAGAAGCATTCACTTTTCAGAGTTATTAATAAAATGATGCTGACAAGACATCATAACCACTATTTTTAACAACTGCAATCAAAGGAAAAATACTACTAAAACACTGACAAAGCTACTATACCTATCAGAAGAAAACTGATGTTCCTGTGGAAATATTATCTTACTAAAGAAAAATAGGCCACATTCCATGTTAGTCTGTGCTACTGTGAAACTGGCATCAAAAGGCAAGACAGATAATAAAAGGGAATAATACAGGTCTGAGACACCCTCAAGTACCTAGCCCATAGCACCATCTCTGTCCATCATAGTTCAGATTCTATACAATCATATTCTTGATTATTATTCTATGCTACTTTCTAAGATGGAATGCTGGTTTCAGGCTGCTAGTAAAAAACAACAAAGGAGCAAAAAAAAAATCCTTCACTGTCATGGTGCATTTTCTTAGAATCGTAGAATTATAGAATCAAAGAGTTGGAAGAGACCTCATGGGCCATCCAGTCCAACCCCCTGCCAAGAAGCAGGAATATTGCATTCAAATCACCCCTGACAAATGGCCATCCAGCCTCTGCTTAAAAGCTTCCAAAGAAGGAGCCTCCACCACACTCCGGGGCAGAGAGTTCCACTGCTGAACGGCTCTCACAGTCAGGAAGTTCTTCCTCATGTTCAGATGGAATCTCCTCTCTTGTAGTTTGAAGCCATTGTTCCGCGTCCTAGTCTCCAAGGAAGCAGAAAACAAGCTTGCTCCCTCCTCCCTGTGGCTTCCTCTCACATATTTATACATGGCTATCATATCTCCTCTCAGCCTTCTCTTCTTCAGGCTAAATATGCCCAGTTCCCTAAGCCGCTCCTCATAGGGCTTGTTCTCCAGACCCTTGATCATTTTAGTCGCCCTCCTCTGGACACATTCCAGCTTGTCAATATCTCTCTTGAATTGTGGTGCCCAGAATTGGACACAATATTCCAGATGTGGTCTAACCAAAGCAGAATAGAGGGGTAGCATTACTTCCTTAGATCTAGACACTATGCTCCTCTTGATGCAGGCCAAAATCCCATTGGCTTTTTTTGCCGCCACATCACATTGTTGGCTCATGTTTAACTTGTTGTCCATGAGGACTCCAAGATCTTTTTCACACGTACTGCTCTCGGGCCACGTGTCCCCCATTTTGTATCTTTGCATTTCGTTTTTCCTGCCAAAGTGGAGTATCTTGCATTTGTCACTGTTGAACTTCATTTTGTTAGTTTTGGCCCATCTCTCTAATCTGTCAAGATCGTTTTGAATTCTGCTCCTGTCCTCTGGACTATTGGCTATGCCTCCCAAATTGGTGTCGTCTGCAAACTTGATGATCATGCCTTCTAGCCCTTCATCTAAGTCATTAATAAAGATGTTGAACAGGACCGGGCCCAGGACGGAACCCTGCGGCACTCCACTTGTCACTTCTTTTTACGCACTGGCTACAATTAAAACATAGTAGTCTGATCATTTCATGTTTTTCTCAGATGGCAACTCACTACTAGATGGCTTTTCAATTTCTAAGAACCCCAATATTTCAATAAGAAGTAAATTATCCTATGATGAGATTATGTATCTTTCTGTAATAGATGAATGGGCCTCTCTCATATTGCTTGGTACTCATTGAGAATATTTCCATCTCTCTTCTCACCACCCAGAGCTTGTGTATCTTTTTTGTTATCCATTTAGTTAATGAAATAAAAGAGCATGATAGAATTGTGCTCAGGCACATTGAATTACTGCCTTGTAAAATTGCTAATATGAATTATACTAACCTAACTTTAATGCCCTTTCACTTTTTTGAAGTATAAAGGCTAACATTTCTACTAATTGTTAGATGCTGATGAACAGAAAAGATGGAGAGAGATATTAGAAGGTAGAGAAGGTGGAATGGGGTTGAAAGAGAGAGAAATTATCAAAATTAATAAACTCCCTCTTGGCGCTTTTCATTGACAGAAGACAGATAAGACCTCCAATTATTCAGTCACATGCTCCCATTCTAGCAAATGCACAATGACAATGATAAGCTATGCCATGAAAGAGGAATCCCAGCAGAGAAAGACATGTCATTTTAAACATATTAAGCAATCTGCTGTAAGGAAAAACCTGCTCATGACCATTTTTTCAGAAGGTATTAAAGCTAGGACCGAAAAAACCCCCTGAAAGATTGACTTATTCCAGTCTTACTTCATTGTTAGTTTTGGAGCAGTTTTAAGAACCACCAGTCCCCTTTTGATTCAACTCAGCTTTTGTCTTAAAGTTTTTACAGAAATGGGCCAATCAGTCTGGCTTTGGCTTAAAGGAAATTTTGAGAGCAGAACCAATAACCCCTCCTTTCAGGAACTTTACCAGCGATCAGGAGCAACTTTTCAGCCTGACCAGCAGTTTAAAAACTGCCCATCCAAAACTCAGGAGACATAGATAAAATACTAGATACATTGCTGACCTCCTTAATATTTACAGTCCTTTTTGGCAAAGTGGTTTTAATTTTTTCATGCGATGCTTGGAGGTTTTAAAACAGGGAATTGTGCCATATATGGCTTATGAGCTGCATTTTGCCCACTCTTGTACATTGCATTCTGATTTTGAATGCTTTTATAGTTACTATTTTGTTGCAAATTATGCATCTATGACTATTTAGATATGTTTTGTAAGCCAAACTTCCCATGTCTTTATTTGGTGAAGAGCTAAATTCTATTCTTGATGATGTAGATAAAGACACTTCATTTTGAAAAGCTAGAATTGTTTGAGAAAGCCTATGTTGGGATATATTGTGTTGAATCCAGATTTAGGCACACTTAAGTCATGCCACTGAAATTAATAGAACTCACTTGAGTTTCAGTGCTTTAAGTATGACCAAATCTGGGTCAAAATCACTGGATTTACATTACTTTTGAGTATATTATTATTATATTATTTCACAGTTTTGTTAAATAAATAAATAAATAAATAAATATTAAACATAACTTATTAATTATTAATATTTTAGGTGGGCGAAAGAAGAAAACAAACCACAATGTTTTCTTTTCTTTTTAAAACTTAATTATTTATTTTTCAATTACTTCATTTGACATACTTAATTGCTTTGCAATATATTCTGACAACAAATTAAAAAATAATGAGAATATGGACAGTAATAAGCTTCCAGAGGGATACCTACATGTGTGAAAAGGAGAAAGGAAATACAGATTAGTCTTGCTCACAAGAAACTATTCCTGAAACCAAGAACATTTCATATAACTTTTTTCTTGGTGCTTACCATTTATGTGGTTATTTTAACCACTCAGGGCCCTTCCACATATCCATATAACCCAGAATAACGAGGCAGATAATCCACAGTATCTGCTTTGAAGTGGGTTATCTGAGTACACACTGCCATATAACCCAGTTCAAACCAGATAATGTGGGGTTTTATATAGCTGTGTGGAAGGGGCCTCAGATGTACTTCTTCATGAGAATACTTTTTCGATGGAAGAGTAGTCTATGATGGGGAGATGACTGTTTATGGCTACTTATTTCTTCTGTGAAAGATATGCAAACCTTCTTGGATCCATTCTGTCACAACTTTAGTAGTATCATTATCATTATGAAAAGTGTTTATTAATTATTATTCTTCCCACCAGGGCTCACAAAGCAGTGTTTAATATGATACACAAAAACAACATTTAAAAAAACATATTTAAAAATTTAAGACTACATGGAATAATACACTTTTGACTGCTCACTGGAAGCTCAGCAAGTTTAGAGACAGCCTGATTTCTCTTTGGAGAAGTTCCACAATCAAGGAGCAGCTACTTATCTCTGAATTCAAGACTAGGGAAATTTTAGATGGTACGAACATCTGGCAAGAAAATACAGGGGTTTTTTTCAACTTGTGTGCAGAAAAAATGCACACAGAGAACTACAGAACAACTCTGAATTCAGGCTAAGAATTTGCAGTGAGCACTAGAAATGAATTGACTTTTAGTCCATGTGCACAAAACTCAATTCTTTTTTAGCCTAAGCTCTTGGTATTTTGGCAAGCTGATTTACATAGTAAAAAAAATGTTGCGGCCTTTGTTAACCACTTGGGAATAACAAGCCCTTGCTGAATTTCTGCAAATTTCCTAGAGATCTACCCACACGTTCAGATCCATCATCAGATCACCCTCAAAATTGTGTTTGTAAACTCCCCAAATACTTTGCAACTCTGCTATGCTGTCTAGTTATTAGGAGTGTGCGAAACAGCAGGAATCAGTTCTGTTTCATTCTGTTTTCATTTCAAATTTCTAGACTTTCTCTTCCACATCCTGAAATGGAAACAGAACTCCAGATCATGAATTATGAACCTGAATGCCCCCCCCCCCTCCTAATCTCCCAGAATTTTTCCAAAAACAGAATATGGGGGGGGGGGGGGGGGAGAGAGAGAGAGAGAGACTTGAAAACATAACAGATTTCTGCCATTTCAAACACCCCTACTAATTATGCTGAGATCCACTTCAACAATTTCTGCAGAGCTGCATGTTTCCTACTTCTATGAGAAAATCCCTAACAAACTGATAGTGTCTTGAACTGGCTGGGATCATGCAACTCCTACTATTGCAATGCCTGCAAAGACAAGCATATTGTGAACAGACTGCAGAATAAGAAGGGCACATGTCCCATGACACAACAGAAATTAATTTTCAAATGTAACTGACAAACCACTATTATAGACAGAAAAAGAAACTAATTTAGGAGATGAAAAGCTTTGATTAGAGAAAATGAAAAACTGAACAGCATTTTCAAGAGGCTCTGGTTCTGATAGTTCAGTCCCTCAAGTGGCCTCATCAATTCTGTAACAATGTACCACTCTGTATTATCTTTCTCTAAATCATACTATCAAGTGCACAAGAACAGAGTCGCTTAAGAGCTGAGTTTTTCCCACACACACACACACACACAAGTGTGTGTGTGTGGGGGGGGGAGGTAATGGAGTCAGGATTAGATACAGCAAGATCTCTAAATCCACAGGGAAAAGATTCCCAGCCAGATTGCAGTTATCTGAAACCATGGATACAACTAAAACTAAGGCCAGATGTGGCCCTTCAATGTCATTTTTTCATCCTTATCCCTAAACTTTAGACTTGAGGTCACCCTAAGTCTGAAACAACTTGAAGGCACACAATAACAGCAATCTTAATTCACTTGACTATCTCCTCAGCCAAAAGCAGGCCCATTGAAATACTGGCAAACTTATGTTGGTTAAAATTGTTCTTCATTTTAAATATTGTATTGTTCTTTCAATGTTTGGGGTGCTCCAAATAAGATATGTGCAGTGTTCATTTTTTCCCCAAACTATAGTCCAGCTTCCCAACAGTCTGAGGGACTGTGAACTGGCCTTCTGGTTAAAAAGTGTGAGGACCTCTGTTATAGAATGACCCGGAGAACCTAGCAAATTCCTAGAGACCATTTCCACTGGACATGGGTAAGTAAAACTGCAAATATAGATCCCACAGTTACTGGGATCTTACTGTTCTTAAATCTCACCTTTTTGTATGAGAATGTTGACTTCCTTTTCTTTCCTAAGGCAATTCACATTACTTCAATTGCAAGCCCTTCAACCATAGCAGTGTACCTGTCATAGGGAGTAAATTATATCACTAGTGAATGCCTCCAGTGTCAGTGGGACAGTGAATCTTTCCCAGGTTTGAGTCAGAAGATTAAAAACAGCATTGGACCTACCAGTGGCAGTGTTCATCAGAATGCGCTTTTTTTGAAGGAGTTTTTGTTTTGTTTGGTTGCATAAACAGCTGTGAGGTTTTGCCTTTCTATTTTCTTTACCTATGAATATTGACATTTCCCTGCTCACATGGAAAAAAATATATTCTGCAGCTTCACACTTGTTAGTGACGTGGGTGTAAGCAACTAGCAGATTCTATGCTAATGACTATGAGGTCTGCAGACATCACGTGTACTCAGTTACCCTCTAATACAAAGTATAATAAAGAAAAACTTGTACATGCCTCTCTCTTTTTTTGCAAGCTGACTTTTAGGATACCTCCAAGCACTGCAAAATAACTCATTAACTAACTAGTTGTACAAGTATGGATAGACAAGTCACTAACATATCTTAAATTTACATACAAGACAAAAGAAGTGAGGATCATGAAGAGCAAGACATGTGATGGAACCGATCTGGTCAACAGAAGCTATTCCTCCCAGTTTTCATACTACTTTAGATGGAAGTATGAGCAGATCTACTCAAACTAGCAGAGATTCCCCAGAGTTCAAGATATCAGTAATTTTGCAGTATCAAGTTTTATTTTATATGAAATTTGCTTTCAACCACCTTATTCTCATAATTCCACTTTGTCTGTAATATTTATAATCATTACCTCCTTGGCAATAGTAGGTTGCTTTCAATTGTTATATACATTCATTGGTTGTATGTATGAGCAGAACACAGCTAATACAAACAATCTCAGCCTCTCCCATTTCCCCTTTATGCCCCTCCAAAACTCCAGAACAGTATAGGCTATCACAGAAATGCAGAGGGAGGGAGGAATTTTTAAAACTAGGTGGAGGAATCTTACATATACCACTGTCTGTATAATGTATGTTATATAGGAATATAATATAGTTTGCAATAAATGTGCTCATAGTTAATAACACCTATCAAAACTGATCCTAAAGATATTGATGTGGTCTTAAAGATCAATTCGTTACTGCTGTAATGCAATATGGACTCCCACTAGACAGACATAACTAACTCTATATTTATACATTAGAGATTTGCCACTGTGGATTTTATAATATCATAGATAGAATTCATACATCAGATAATACTGAAGATTAAGTAAAGCAGAAACATACATTTCAGAGGCTGCATACTTCAGAATATACTTCCAGGTTTTCCCTTAGTGTCCACTATTATTCTACCATTAATGTTTGCAGTGACACTAAAATCAATGTTTCTTGCCCTTTCTTCTGGATTGGCTCATATTAATAAACTGGCTTGTCTCAGACATAGGAGACACTGATGACTATGCTTTTATGGCTTTGTATGGTTTTAGATTATATGCTAAATGTCTTAATTGTATTTACATCTGTTTTTAATTGTATTTTATAATTGTGGAGGCATCAAATTGTTGCCGACTGTGAACTGCCCTGAGTCACCTACGGGCTGAAAAAGGCAGTATATAAATGTGGTAAATAAATGAATAAGGCTCATGAATATGGATACATGAGATCTACTATTTCAAAGCATATAAACCAGTTGTAATACTATATCTCTGATGGGAGTAGGGCAAGCGATGTCTTCACATGTAACACTTATGATATAAATGTTACTAAATATGGCCATCTTGTATAAACAGCCATGAACCTTTCATACCAGAAACCTTATAAATTACGTATCCTGCAAAAGTACTATGAGACTTACCTATCAAACACTGGAGGACTAAGACACGTGTCAGCTTTGACAGGCCAACTACTGATACGGATCATTAGGAAGAATACTACAAGCTCTGGAAATCAGTGTTTAGGGACATTTTCCATAATAATATCTCAGATATATCTGCATGCTGTTATTGTTGTGTCTGCCCAACTTGTTTCTGACATACAGAGATCCAAAAGCAAACCTATCATGGGGCTTTCTTAGCAATATTTGTTTGGAGGGTTTTTTCTATGATTTGAGGCTTGGAATGTGAGTTGCACAATGTCACCAAGTGGATTTCCAGGGCTGAAAATCCTTGTGTTCCAGAGTTGTTATATAATACTCAAACCACTACACTACACTGTCCCTTTTATCACCACATACAGATCTGTTTATATGCTTTTCTCCTAAATTACCTCAGTGGGACAGTCAGGAGAATCACTGTTGGGAAGCTGAAAGCAAAGGGAACACCTTTGACCACTCAAATAGCAGACACACACCCAGATTCTGCAGGAAATGCATACAACAGACAATCAAAACTGATGTTTCCCAGAAAGAACAGTAATAAGCAGGTTCACATGGAGAGTTAAAAGCAGCTTCTTATACCACCAGCTGAAACACCAATCTGCTCAATCTGCATGCTCACTCCACTTTTTTCATCTTTCCAATATCAACTGCCTATTCTGCAGAATTCAAAACTAGGCACAGCAGTTATGTTTCACCAACACAGCTGATTGTAAAGGCCTACAACAGCTGCCAGAAAACAAAACAAAAAAGATATACTGAGAAGACATTGGATCCATTGGGGGACTGGCAACTAACTGGAACTCACACAGAACTAATTTCAGGGCCACAACAGATTAGATCTGGATTACAGAAGACAATGCATCTCCTCCCCCTCTCCCCCAAAAAAAACTAAGGAAAAGGAAAAAATTACAGATGACAAATCTAGAGGACCAGATAGAAGAAAAACAAAGGGAGCATGGGAGATGTGAGAGGCAGAGTACCCCAAATAGTTGGGGAAAGAAGCTAAACAACCCTTTTGGTTAAATGTCAGACCACACTTCCAATATCTGGAAGGCAACTGGGAAATATGGTTACATGGAGGAGCTTTGCAGATTAAAGCCACAGAGAAGAACATAAGGTAGAACAGTGGCATTCAATCTTTGATCCTTTTCAAGAATTCTTGACAACTTGTCAAGTCAATGAGGAGTTCTGAGAACTGAAAATCAAAACACTTGAAGGAGCAAAGTTTGAGAATCATTGAAGTACCCAATAGTGGAAGACAGAAGGGCTAAGTAAGCACTCGGGTTAAGGCAAATGGTAGCCTTAAGTACTTATCCCATTCCCAAAACAGCCACCAGCCCATGAAACCACATCTGATTGTATATACATCTGTTTGGTATAATAATTTTAGTAATAATGTGCAACCAAGGGTTTCAAAAAGTATAAGCTTAGCTCTCTAGGACTGAATGATGCAACTACTGTAAATATGCATAAGGTGTTGTTAAATAGCTGTGTAAATCTGTTTCAGTATGAAAAGGAAATTGAAGAGGAAGGAATCCAACAGCTCCTTTAAGACCAGGCCATCTATTTCAATCCACTTTTTAGGACATACTAATGAAGAAGCATGACTGCTCATATTAAGATATGTCAGCCTTGAAGGTACTGATAGAGTCTTTCCTCCTCCATTTCTTTTTTGTGATAAACAAGGTGAGGCTTCACTTAATAGTATTCGTATGTTGGTATTAAAAATAGGTAACACATGAACAGGTTCATTACATTTTTTGTTTAAGCAGCTCGTCTAAAACCTAAACATCACTGTTGCATATGACCACTTTAAAAACATGCCATTTGGGAAAAGGAATAATAAAGAGTGAATAAGAATCACAGTTGATTGTGTTAGCTAACAAAACATAATTTTTAAATGACTTTTATACAGAGGACTACAAAACACTGCATGATAAAAAGAACAGAGAAGGAAGGCTATAGGTCAGTAGCTGAACAATGCTCTGTACACAAAAGACAGATCTCTGCTTGACAGTTATGGAGAACTACTGCCAGGCAGTACTAAGGAACTAGCTGAGCTTGGAAATGTTACTTTTTTTGTTTGAGAACACGCTGGAGGTTCTGGGACCTGTATTCTAGAATGTAACTTTTCCAAGCTGTGGTTTACGGATTAAGTGCATACAATTGCTTCTCAACAAGTGACAAGAAGACTATGAAAGCAAACTTCCATAGTATCATGAAAAGGAGACAGAGTGTTCATATTTTACCTTATTAATGTCTACACATTCCAGCTTTGATACTTCTGCTGTTTCTTGCTCTTCACTGCTTCCTTCATCGATGTCACTGTCTTCATCCTGAGCAGAGTCCCTCTTCTGCCCCCCTCCAGAAACCCTGATGCCCTTTTTGTCACTTTCCATTTCTGCTGCTGGGCTCCCGGTCACAGTGGCTTTTCTCTGCTCTGCACCATCTTCATTCAGGAATGTCTCTCCCGCCACACTGCAAGAAGGGCTGTCAATCCCACTGTCCCTATTGGGAATTTTGCCATTTCCATTCAGCTCAGCTAAAGAGTCCTTATGGGCTAGTTCTTCCATAGGCACTTTGCTGACACTCCCATCAGTACAGTCTTCAGTGCTTGTGGTATCATCTATATTTAGTTCTTTAATTTTCATTATGTCGGTATTAGACATCTCTGTGCTGCACAAGATGCCAGACTCATTCTCATCTCGTTCTTTACTTTCACTCGTAGAAGCAGCACTGGAAGTTTCCACATCAGAGGCATTTGGGCAGCTTTCAGAGTTTCTAGAAGGGTCCACTCCAGGTTCCATCTTAAAAGCTAAATTATACTGGTTTCTTTGAACAACATGGGTAGGCTGTCTGCAAATGAAAATAAAAACTGTGTTAATAGCCTCATGTGACAAATTCCAGAGCTACTGCCTGAACCATATATTTTGCAAATGGCACTGCTAGTTAAATCACTAAAGCATTTCAGATCACAATCTCTGAGTGGTAAACTCCCAGGAGAAGTTCTTTGAGGCTGAGTAAGGTATCTCAGAAGTTTGTTTTATAGCAAATCTTCCAATTTGTTTCTAATATATGCATTTCACCACCATGAGGGCTCCCATCTACATTTTCTTACTGAAGCCTCAAAATATCTTTGGCTATGTCTTTTAGCATGGGATAAGAGGAGCAAATGATCACTGAAGTTATCTTTTAAGAAGTTCTGCAAATATAATCAGTCAGAATGGCTGCTACAAATATTCATCACACAATTACATTCAAACAAAATCCTATGCATATTATAATTCAGTTTTTAAGGGAAATGGAACAAATTAAAGTCATACATTTGTGATTTTAACCATTTTGGGGAACTATATTGAGGAAGTAGCTGTATTCATTGGAATTAACCTTAAATAGTAATTTACAGACTGTTAAAAGACAACGCAAGTATATTTGTCCTCATAAAAAAACCCACAACATCCAATGAGATTGGAGTCATAAAAACATTATATTTATTGAAAAAATGATACTAAAAATAGATTCATAAGTTTGTTGGTTTCTGACACATTTTAACCCCTGCCATTTTTACAGGAAAAAATGTCAAAGTTTAATTAAATAAATTGTTGTCTAAGCAAACTACAGGCATGCACACATGTTTTAGTGTAGTGATTGTCTTCTTCAGTTCCTAGTTGCCATTATGTTATGTGTAATGAAATTCAGAATATGAAAACCCATACATTTTAACTGATATGTGAACAAACCCTCTCCCAAACAAAAGATTCCCCCAGGCAGGAAGCAGACAGGCTTTGAAACTGCAAGGCTATTCAATGCTAATCAAGGTGGCCAATTGCAAGATTCACACTTCTTCAAATGGACAAGACTTCTTTCTCCCACCCTGGACATTCCACAGGTATATAAATCTCACTACCTAGTTTCCAACAGATCTCACAACCTCTGAGGATGTCTGCCATAGATGTGGGTGAAACGTCAGGAGAGAATGTTTTTAGAATATGGCCATATAGCCTGGAAAACTCATGGCAACACAATATATTTATCAAGTCATTCACCAATAAACCATCATCCATTATTAGTCAAATTTTCAAAACTCTCCACAAAGTTTAACATAATATTTGCTTCTATTAGCGGTCTATATTATAACAAACCTATACACGATTTGATGTACTTCAACACTGTGTATCAACAGCTGTTCAAATGCGATTTACCTTTAAGCTATTGTTTAAAGAAGAGATGATGATGATGATGATGATGATACCAAAAGTTCTTACCTAATGCTTTCAAACTTTTCAATGAGTCTGTTAATGTCTCCTGAGGTCTGTGTTATTTCTTCTTCAGGCACTAAATTTCTTGAGGACTTGGGATTTGCTGGCAAAGGCCTAGATGGTGCCGGAGGAATCTTCTCCTGTAAAGCAGGCTGGAGATGAACTGGCTTAGGAGGTACTAAAAAAGAAAAACAAAACCAAGTACTGCTCCATCTTGAACAAGAGCAAACCTATTTGCTCCAATAAAAATTTGAAATGATTACTGCTTTACTACAGAGAAAGCAATGTAACATAACATTACCTTTATAGATGAAAACCTTTCTGAGGCAAAAACGTACCAGCCTTCTTCTTTACATTTTGTTAAGTTGTTCAAAAACTTGAAGAATGTAACCACTTCCTTGTTGCTAAACAGGATGCACAGTGTATTCACAGAGACAGTATATTTTGCAAAAACTCCACCACAACCCTCAGTACTGAACTGAAGACTTTTGAACACTGGTGGCTCAATTTTTTGAGTTCTGTTTGATTAATATACGGAGCAAAATCTATAGAGGTAGTCTAGATTTTATCTTCTCCAAGGTTTTGCTTGTCGAAATTCAGAAAGGTAATTATAAGCAGTCCAGTTTTTGCTTCTTTTACCCTCCCATACCTCTTTATGGTACAATCTGCATTAATTTCCTTCCTCTTTTACTGTTGAACTGAAACAAAGTACTTACACATGTGTTCCTGTCTAATATCTAAGAGAAAAGGAACACAACACCTTTGGTCATACAATAGTACCCTTTGGATACTGCAGATCGTATGAGTTCCTCAAACTGTTTGTGTGTAAATTGCCCCCTCCCCACACACACACACATGAACATGCAAGCAGTACTCCATAGCAACACATGTGTGTGAGACATTCATTTACTACAGTAAAGGCAACTTAATATAACTGGCCCTTTAATGAGATACTGACAAATTGACTTTGGATATTTAATCCCAGCTGTTCATGCCCTTCAGCCATTGCAAGTAAAATCCACTCATGTTCAAAGTGCTTACTGAGGAAAAGTCTGCAAGTGAAAATTTTTTGAACTCACTCTATTGCATCAGGTACAACAGTGTATTGAGTACAATATAATCTTTTTGCAAAAGGACATAAAAAATCCAAAACCCTTGAATTAAGTGTTTCCTATATTGAAAAGAGAGGTTTCTTAAGAACTTGTAGATCTGTTCTTCACTAAAAGCACATGAAGTGTATGTTCACATGCCATGTAAGAGTCTCATCCAAAGAGAAGAACAAGAAATTAAGGCATGGTTTGTAACATTCGTAAAGAGAACTATCACAGTAAAATGGAAAGTTTGTGACTTGCCCAAGGTCACCTAGCACGTTTCCATGTCTCCATGGCTTAGTGAAGGTTTTTTTATTTATCGTGTCAGAAGCAAATTGAGGGTACAGTTATAATATATTTAAAAACACAAACAATGTTAAAAATTTGGCATTAAGCTAAATGTCCTTTGACTAGAAGCTGGCCACTTGAAGTGCCTCTGGTGTTGCTGTAAGAAGGTCCTCCATTGTGCCTGTGGCATGGCTCAGGTTGCATTGTAATTGGTGGTACATGGTTTGCTCTTCTCTGCACTTGAATGTTGTGGACTCCACTTTGTAACAAAATTTCTTAAGGTTAGTTCTGCATCTTTTGGTGCCAGAAAGCACCAAAAGATGCAGCACCTTCCAGGTCGCCCAGTCTTCTGTGTGCCCAGGAGGGAGTTTCTCATTTTGTATCAGTCACTGATTGAGGTTCTGGGTTTTAACCTGCCACTTTTGGCCTCTTGCTTGCTGAGGTGTTACTGTGAGTATCTCTGTAGGTCTTAGGAAGCTATTTCTTGATTTAAGGCATTGGCTTGCTGGCTGATAGCTGAACAGAGATCACGTTGGAGATGTCAATGCCCTGGTCCTTTCATTACAGGCTGCTATTTCCCAATGGATGTTAGGTGGTGTAATACTGGCTAAGCAGTATAATTTCTCCAGTGGTGTTGGGCGTAGACATCCTGTGATAATGTGGCATATCTCATTAAGAGCCACATCCACTGTTTTAACATGATGAGATGTATCCACACTGGGCATGGGCAAGGGTTCAAATCCTGGTTTCCTACAGTCCAGCACATTGACTCTTACTACTATAAAGCCTCCTACACATAACTGCATTAGTATGAATATACCATAGTAAGGAAAAGTACTGTATTAGGAAGAAGCAAAATAAAAGCATAACAACAGTTGCCTCAAATTATCATTTTTCATTGCAATTAGAGAAATCATCATTCCAGGGCCTTGACAAGACAGAGTGGATCAACAGTCTCTGCCTAAAAGACCCTATTCCAGCAGATGAGCCTACAGTCAGGCAACTCATCCTGTTGAAGTTCATCAAGCATGATTTATTCCCTGGTAATCTGAGGTCAAGTCCAAAAATGCCAACCAAGCAGATAAGAGGCAAAACTAGGCAATATGAGTTCCTGAAACAGCAGCATGAAGAAAAAAAGAAGACGTGCAAAAATAGTGAATTGGATAGGATTTCTGTAATATGTTTGTAGGTTACTGATTTAAATTACTATATTTTTTTGCACTTTAACTGAAAGCACACCTTTTCAAGAATTTGAATGTCCTGCCTACAATGTTAGCTTTTCATAGATAACGAGTTTAAGGGGGGAGTTATTTTTATCATAGAATAATTTAAAAATATGACAATCAGTGTTAGAAAAACTATATGCAAACTAATATCTCCACCTTATATATGAAGATCTTTTGTCTGAACAGTAAGAGCAACTATGGGGTGATGCATTGTCTAAAACAGTGGTTCTCAACCTATGGTCCATGGATCATCAGTGGGCCACAAGAATTAAAATATGCTCCGTAGCCTCACCATTACTACACCCTTGCAACAATAGCGACTGGTCTTGTGAAACCTTCTTATAGTGCTGAGACTTATTAAATATGATTTTCTGTGGGTGAGCAGATGGTGACTACTGGATGGCATATGTTCTGTATCAGAAACTAGAGTCGATGTGGTTTATCCAATGCAATTGTCTGAAATCAGCACCCCAAATAACCAAACCAAATCTTAAATTGACCAAAAACAGATTTGCAACCCTTTTGGTACTAATGTTGGAGAGTGGTCCCTGGTCAAAAACAGGTTGGGAACCACTGATCTAAAATTACTACAACAAAACCTTAGCATTAATATTGAAAGAGATAAATTACAAACCTTGGGGTTTTGACAGAGGGTTTTTCTTGGCCAGATGCGATTTAGTTTTAGGCTTTCTTCCAGCTTGAAGAGTACATTGCACAGGATCAACACACTGCAATTCACATGTTTCATGCACTGTCCTTGACTCAATGTGGCCTTTGATTTCCAGAGAAGGGTGAGGGCAACCTGGAATAAAGGAATGAGTTCATGTTATTCTTTCCTTTTGCTGGAATACAAGGAGAAGAGATCCTTGCACTAACTATGCTGATAAGAACCATGTGTTTCAAAGTCATCAATTTAAATATACATGTATCCCTGTTATCACCAAACACAATGCAAGGCCCTATCCTAATGTCCTTTCATGATTAATTTCTTCAAGCAGTCTATTATGTGCTCTAACTCTAAATGACTATGTGTATAACCATATTATTTTAAAAACATTCAGAGGACTGTTGAAAGGTTCAGCATGGAGACAGTGAGACAAAGGAACATGTGCTCTACTCGAGTGAATAGGAAAGTACTAGCTCGGATGAGATACTCAAGGTTGTTAATCTGCCAGACTAAAAAGATGTACAAGTGACAGTAGACTGCTTCATACACACACACTCCACTATATATGTGGAAAGAGAAACACATAATATTCAAATTCGTGTTCTAACTCCAATAACAGTTTGCTTTTGGTACTCTTTTACAATATTGTCTCTATCAAGCAGATACTATCAGAAGCTAACACCTAGGCATATCAAATCTATTTAGGTTAAAGGCACATGGTTTAAAGTACTATGAAATCATCATTACCCCAGAGGACATTTTGGAGCAATCTTTAATTCCAGAGGGTGTGTGTATGGGGGGGGGGGTGTTCTGGGAGGCACAAAACCATAAATAAGTAAACAAAGGAATTTTTAAAGGGAAATTGTTGCTCAGGAACAGAGAAAAGTAGCAAAAGTTCTAGGACATAAGATACCTTTCCTTTCAAAAGTTTGGTATTGCTATAAATTCCACCAAAGGTTATGGGTGGAACCACATGGGAAGCTGCCTTATAGTGTCACATCATTAGTTGCTCTACTCAGTATTTGTAAATCAGCAGCAGGAATACACAATTTATATCAGTCATCTTTCCCAAGCTATCTAGAAATACCAAGAACATGGGACCTTTCTCAAGCAGGTCATGTGTTATGCTACTGAGCAACTAGCCCTGGGCAAAGAATATGCTGATCACAGTAATGTAGTGTAAACTAAACTCCATGTTATTTTTAATAAAAGGCTAGCTGTATAACACAAGGGGTTTAAAAAAATGCAAAGGAACCTGATCCAAATTCCAACCCTAACACAGGAATAATAATTGGAAGTTAACTCTTTGCCCCTTGGTTTGAATTCAGATTGGAACTCTTGCATCTGTTATTAATTTGCCCAATGAGGAGAGGAGGCAGATTAACTTCAATTTAAAAAAAATCCCCCATCCTCCAAAAATAGCAAGGGTTGGAAGGAAAGCTCCCCTCTCTCATGCTTCAGGGTCAACATCCAGGTTGAGTTTAAAAATCAATTAATGTACTTGATTGCTACACATTCAATACAAGACACTGTGATATAGGCAGAGAGAAAAAACAGGAAATTAACTCCCAAACGGCTGTGGATTCCATTATTTTAATTCTAATGATATGTTATTGAGGTTGAGAAAAAAGTCAGGTGTATTAAAGCAGCCTGCAGCTACAAACACTTTTAATCCTGAGAGAGGCAAAACCAATACAAGCAGTCCCCAAGTTACAAACAAGATAGGTTATGTAGATTTGTTCTTCAGTTGAATTTGTATGTAAGCTGGAACAGATACATTCTTTAAGTGTAACTCCAGTCACAGACACACTCACACATTTTTGTGTGTGTGCATGCATGTGTGCGTGCATGTGTGTGTGTGTGTGTGTATATATATATATATATATATATATCCTTGAAGTGACTGGCTTGATCTCGAAGGAGCTGGGTGTGGCAATGACCAACAGGGAACTCTGGCATGGGCTGGTCCATGAGGTCACGAAGAGTCAGAAATTACAGAACGAATAAACAACAACAACATACACACACACACACACGTTTTGGACAGCCCAGTGAAGCGTTAAGGCCCCTGTTGTATTTGTTTTGCTGTCTGTGCCCCTGTTCAGAAGATTTCACCTCACTTTATGTCCCTGTGAGAATAGTATTCTGAAAAAATTGGACTGCTGTGCAAACAAGGAGTGGTGATAAAGCTTCAGTTAAGACCCCTTTTCCCCATGATAGCAATTCCAGGAGTAAATTTCCCCTTGTATTCATAGATTTCCCTCTCCCCCATTCTTAACTATGAATCATTTGTAAGTCAGATGTTTGTAACTCAGGTACTGCCTGTACTTAGGTCTTCTTAAGTTGTTTGCAGAAATAAAATGCACACTAAAAAGTATAGTTTCTACTTCTGCCTTCTTTTACATACAGCCTTGTATGTACCAGGAACTGAGTTTTTTCCTTTAAAAATAAATAAAACTAAGGCTGGTAGGAATATATCAAAATTTAAGATCCTTGAAGTACTTTTTAAAATAAGGAGCCAGCATGACATAGCGGTTTGAGCGCTGGACTATGGCTCTGGAGACGAGGGTTCAAATTCCCCATCAGGCTTGGAAACCCACTGGGCAGCTTTGGTAAGCTAAGGCAATACTTTTCTGAACAAATCTTGCAAAGAAAACATACGTTGGAAATGACTTGAAAGGACATAACAAAAACAACAGTTTATTAAGCATTGTCCTACAGATGTTACTCTATCCCAACTTCTTCTAGCTGAATTATTGTGCCAGTATTTATGTCGTTCACCCACTCTAGGGATCAACTGTAGTTCATCCCTGGAGTATTTACTACAGGTTCCCTAGACTTGGTTCCCTTTTGCTAGAAAAACTATTGGCTTAATGGTCAAGCAATGCAATACATTAACATGAAATGGCCATTTTGGTCTAGGAGACACCAGGATGACCACACAATACCTAGTTCATGAAAGGAGGCTGACCTTTCTTTCCTCATCTAAAGTGAAGCAATCTAGGTCTGAATGGTGCCAGGAGTGAAATTTGCAGGTCTGTAGTCCATGGATGCCTTTCCAGGATGACTCCTAATGGAGTTCTGTTGTGCAACTGTGCAGTTTTATTTTGTAGGGTTGAAGCCATTTCAAAACAGGATCCTATAACACTAAATTGGTCCGACCCAGCCCCCCACTCCCAATGTGATGTGTTTCCACCAATATGTGTGTAAACTCAAATATAAAATGAACGGTCTCTGCCACCTTTTTCCCCCCAAAGGAAACTAAGCTAGTGAACTGTTATGTCCATGAAACTTTCTCCCAATTTGATGAAATGGACAGTCCTAACAATGGGTTTTTATATCCTAAAGATGAACTGCTTATTCATATGTGACATCAATTTAAATAACCACCACCATAGCTTTTATCTCAATTTTGAGAAATAATCTGTTTGTAGCACACATGCTCTTCAATAGTAATTTCCTGTCATCATGATTTGGGTTCCTCTGACTAATTTAAAAGCTGTTCTGCCCTTCAAAAATTGTTTACATACCACTTCTCTGACTGCAAAAATTGGCTGCTGTGAGATTAACTAAACCATCCAGAGCTTGAGCACACTGTAAGTTAGCTGAGGCACTTTGAAATCAAATAAATACGTGCAATAGTTTTTTGTATGAAAATGCAAATCCAGTTTTATGAAATCATCAAATTCAATTGCAATAATTTGACAAAAGCATCCAAGAAACCTCTAATGTCAGTTCTTTAAACATCAGTACATTCATCACCATATTTTGAAGGTATTTTTCACTAGAAATCGCAATTGTGTGCATCCTTATTGTATTATACAACTCACTGTATCCAATGAAACTGACTTCAATCTATATTTGTATACACAGCCTTAGGACTTCTATAAAGTGGTAATAAGGCGCCCAAAGGACAAAAAAAAATCCATTATCTCAGCCTCTCGTCTATCCAAAAGCATCACAGGGTACCTGTGTGAAGTACAAAGGAAACCAGATTTTCTCCTGATTTCTCCTTTCTGTAAAAAGGTTGTTTGGTGAATATGGGGGGGGGGGGGGGGAGAGAGAGAATGATAATTCCTTTCATTGCAAGTAATGGGAAGGAATTCATTTAGACCTATCTGATCATGGATCTCAATGTTCCTGAAAAAGGTTTTTGGACATAGCAAACTGAGGTGTCGTCCTGAAACATGTGTGGTTTGGTCTTTCTGCCTCTTTTGACTGAAGGGATGAGGGTCTCCTGTAACCTAAATGGTGATGAATTGTGATTTCATTTGATGACTTGGCCTTATGTATTTATATGATTGCTTTTAATGTATTTTATGTATTAGCGTATTATGGGGTATGATGTTTTAACTATTGTTTATGAATCTTTGTTGTAAACCGGCCTGAGTCCCTCTCTGGAGGTCGAGAAGACCGGTATATAAAAGTTCTAAATAAATAAATAAATAAATAAGTATTTGTTTCAAACTCCCTCTTATCACTTCTGGTTGCCTAGGCTGCCAACTATTGATTAACAAGCATGATCCAAACAGACAGAATTATTTTCAAGACTCCATATCAACACTCTTAGAGACTGGAATCTCAGTTCACCCCTGAAGTACTGCAGGTCCTCTAAAATTGGCTCCCTTTTGTAAGGAAAAATATTGAGTAAATAACCATACAATGCAATGCAATAACACAAAATGGCAATTTTGTCTAGAAATATATAGGAATATTCAGGGAACCACATCAGAAGACTTCACTCTCTCTGGGAGGGGAAAGGAACAGATCTCCTTATCCAAGTCCAGAGTTTCTTCTACAACTTCAGAGAGGGAACTGCAATTGAATAATATGCCCCAGAATCACATACACAGGATTATAGATTTACAGACTTAGCAAATAAAATGAGTGAAATATGGAACCACATTCATCCTTTGGCCTAGACTATCTGCAATTTAATAAACTCCTTGTTACTCTATAAGTCAATGAAGTTTCTAGACTGAAATCACTAGCATAACACTATTCTACTAAATATATAGAAATTACTGAGACAAAAGATAATAGCCTGAAGTTAAAATAGTTGCAAGAAATAACCAATGGCTAATGCCATGTCCAAAAGAGACATGGCATTAGCTTGAGCAACTGTATGTTTCTATATATAAAAAAGCACTAAACCATAGACAATACCTTTTTTTAAAAAAAAAAAGCATTAAAACACATCTTTGAAGTCTGACAAAGCTTCACTTTGTTGCTTTCAGGCCAACAACACTGTGAAGCAATTACTTCTTCCCAATAATTAATTGTAAATAATGTTAATAAAAGAGTCCTATTTATTGTGGCAAAAACTTCAATGGTTAAGCCTGCTTGATCAAATGCACAAAGCGTTAGCTGCAAAATGCACTATGCATCAATTTGATGCCACACAGTGACAGAAGGAAGGTAATTTTTAAATAATGAGGCCATGTGGCATGGAATTACAAGACATCAGTGTGTGCCATTTCCTACAAAACTCTAAAGCACTCTGAATTAACAACAATACAAATAGTATTTTATACAAACATTACATGAGCTAATAAAAATACCTTGAAAGTCAGACCAGCTTCTGACATAATAAAGTTATGGTCTCTTTGCTCACTGACCCTGACTTTTGCTGCCGAACAATAATAGTGCATATATGTCAGTTGGCAAGTCTGAAATCTCCAGATTTGTTGGACTACAACCTCCAATTATCCTGATTTGGGTTTATAGTCCAAAATATCTACAGTGCACCAAATTGCTTGCTCCTGCCTACACAGGCAATCTAATTCGATTTATTTCATCTCAATGCAATTCTACTTTACTAACCTGCACAATAGAAAAATAGAAGGTGCCATAGGCATATAGTGTATTGTAGAGCCAGTCTTGTTTATGGACTCAGGAAATTACCACGTTCCTGGCAGATGTTTCTGAAAAGAGAAACCTTAATCTCTACTCGCATCTCCTTTCTGCTTTCACAGCTCCATTCTTTTCTTCTGATTAGAGAGATGGTGGCTTATAGGGGAAAGACAATCATTCCTATTCCCATTTACAAGACTTACTAAACATTTTTAGAAAAGTTAAAAGACTCCTAAACTATTTTAATACAGGCTTTCCACTAACTTTAATCTGTGATCCAAGGCAGTAAAGTAACAGATATATTCTGGATAGACATGTAAAACTGGCAGTTAACATGGAACGATATGGTGTATTTAAGACACCCAATTCTGGGCTTGAGCTATGAATATTTGTGTCTATACCATCTTATTGATAAAAATGAATCCATTCCCTCTGTCGATGTATGTTAACTTTGCACATAGAATAAAACAAAAGTATGTATATGTTAAAGCAGTCTTGTTCTGACCATAGATCTGCTCTCATAAGGGATGTGAGCACTGAGCAGCCAAGGAGTCAAAGTGACATTGCTATGATAAAACTAAAGGTGTTGGGGTTAAAAGACATGCCCAGGCGCTGGTTTAGCTGCCACAGCACCGTTTGATGGATGAGTGCATTGCCTCTTTATTAACCCAGGCAGCCAATAGGTCACCCTACCTCACAGTGTCTGCATCTTTTCTCAGTTTCTCATTTACTCTGGCTGCCAATCAATGTCAAATGCAAATAGCCAGTGCTGGGATGCAAAGTTCCTATAGGGCTTTCAGCATGGGCTGTGAATGGGTGGTCTGTAGTCCGCAGGCAATCCCTGGGGCCCCTACTCCCATTAGTTAAAAAATAAATAAAAGAGTGTTTCCCCTCCCAAATCCCCCAAACATACCCAAAGTGTCATGGGGAAGATTCTTCCACGTTTTCAATATTTTTAACCATGGGCTGACGTTTAACAAAAAAAAAAGATAGTAAATTGAATTTTCACTGAAAATGATCCAGAAGGGCATGGAAATATGATAAAATTGATCCCATGGCCATTTGGGTGTGAAAATTGATTTCTAGCTAAAGGCCATAGGGAACAGACTTTCAAGATTCCCAGTGTGGTCCAACCCTTGACTGTTGCACTCATGATAAAGCACACCAATGGTGACTGCATTAAACCTATGAAGAAGATAGTCTTATTGTTTATTATAGTTGATTTTCAGTGAAAAAATATCAAATTGTCCTAGCATATGTATATCTCATTCTTTGAGCTTCCAAAAAAAGAAACCTTGTATGATAAATCTTGATCTGCATTAAATGTTAAGTTGATGTTCTTTCCATTTCTACCAATGTGAACAGTGGCTGGAATCCTGTATCAGCTTATATTTAACTAAGGAACTTTTCTTGGCCTGACCCTTCCAAACCAGATGGAATATCTATCTATCTACCTATCTTATATATCTATTTAACATCATTCAACTGTGGTCTGATGGTTAGAAGAATGGACTTTTTTCTCCTCTTATAGCCAATGCCTGAACTAGGTTGGAGGGAGTTACAGTGGCAGTGTCAAAATCTTGTAGTAGTTGTTGTTGTTCATTCGTTCAGTCATCTCCGACTCTTCGTGACCTCATGGACCAGCCCACACCAGAGCTCCCTTTCAGCCGTCACCACCCCCAGCTCCTTCAAGGTCAGTCCAGTCACTTCAAGGATGCCATCCATCCATCTTGCCCTTGGTCGGCCCTTCTTCCTTTTGCCTTCCACTTTCCCCAGCATAATTGTCTTCTCTAGGCTTTGCTGTCTCCTCATGATGTGGCCAAAGTACTTCAACTTTGTCTCTAGTATCCTTCCCTCCAGTGAGCACCTGGGCTTTATTTCCTGGAGGATGGACTGGTTGGATCTTCTCACAATCCAAGGCACTCTCAGAACTTTCCTCCAACACCACAGCTCAAAAGCATCTATCTTCCTTCGCTCAGCCTTCCCTAAGGTCCAGCTCTCACATCCGTAGGTTACTACAGGGAATACCATGGCTTTGACTAGGCGGATCTTTGTTGCCAGTCTGATTTCTCTACTCTTTACTATTTTATCGAGATTGGACATTGCTCTCCTCCCAAGAAGTAAGCGTCTTCTGATTTCCTGGCCACAGTCTGCATCAGCAGTAATCTTTGCACCTAGAAATACAAAGTCTGTCACGGCCTCCACATTTTCTCCCTCTATTTTCCAGTTGTCAATCATTCTTGTTGCCATAATCTTGGTTTTTTTGATGTTTAGCTGCAACCCGGCTTTTGCGCTTTCTTCTTTCACCTTGCTTTCTTCTTTCACCTTCTTTCACCTTAGCTCCTCAGATCCTCCTCGCTTTCGGCCATCAGAGTGGTGTCATCTGCATATCTGAGGTTGTTAATGTTTCTTCCAGCAATTTTTACCCCAGCTTTGCATTCATCAAGCCCCACACATCACATGATGTGTTCTGCATACAAGTTAAAAAGGTTGGGTGAGAGTATGCAGCCTTGCCGTACGCCTTTCCCAATCTTGAACCAGTCTTTTGTTCCGTGGTCAGTTCTGACTGTTGCTACTTGGTCCTTGTACAGATTCCTCAGGAGAGAGACAAGGTGGCTTGGGATGCCCATCCCACCAAGAACTTGCCACAATTTATTATGATCCACACAGTCAAAGGCTTTAGAATAGTCAATGAAGCAGAAATAGATGTTTTTCTGAAACTCCCTGCCTTTCTCCATTATCCAGCGGATATTGGCAATCTGGTCTCTCGTTCCTCTGCCTTTTCTAAACCCAGCTTGAACATCTGGCAACTCTCACTCCATGTATTGCTGGAGTCTTCCTTGTAGGATCTTGAGCATTACCTTACTGACATGAGAAATAAGGGCCACTTCTTGTAGTAGTGATTGTAAATACGAAATAACAATTGTTCCATATTCAAAATCACTACTTAATCATGATTTTGATGCTATTTACCCAGTTGGTAACTTGAACTCAAGAGAAGAAAATCAGTCAAAGCCAATTTTGTTCCCAGCAAACAACAAAAAATTTAAATAATAATGATGATGATGAAGAATTTATTACCCACCTCTTGAGGCAGGATACATCATTAAAACAAGAGGTCTCAGCTAAATAGGTGATGTGCTCCCAGAATGTCTGGAAAGTGTTCTCATGTCACTACCAGACTTGTTCCAATCTAAGAGAAATGTGGAGAACTAGACATGACTTGCTGCTGTTATGTATCAATCAGTCTCCAATACATTCTTCTCTTAAGGTATTTTAATTCTCAAAGCAAAAGGGAGACCAATAGGACAAACATCATGTGAAAACTTGTTACAAACAACATGTGAAAACCCTGAGTGATAAGTGATCTTTGTTAAAACCAGAGAGCAAATCACTTTTCTCAGTGATTGTCCACAGCATATAGAAGCTCCCTTACAGACATAACTGTCCTAATGTCATATTACATGGGACATGTGGTGTGTGTGTGTGTGTGTGTAAAGCCATTTAATCACACTAAACAGGGAAGTAGGTGGTTTTTGATGAAAATGATGTTTTCCCTACCCTCTATCACACTGTTAAGTATCTCTCAGTTTCCTTTCAGTAAGTATTCTTTCACTGCAGTTGCCTTCATGGGGCAGAGATTTGGCCCTCCTCACCATCCCTCTCCCTGCTCATTGTTGAAAACTGGGAGGGAGGGAAAGCAGCGATGCTATGCTCAGTTATCTCCCTTCCTTCCTCCCTCTCCCTCTCTCTCTCTCTCTTGGATGCCCCAAAGAGGAGGGTGTGGACCTGGGAAAACTATAACTCCCAGGACTGCATAGTATGGAGCTATGGTATTTAAAGTGGCATCCAAAAGTATTAATTCCATCGTGTAAATGCATCAAGAGAAGGATATGGATCTTGGGAAACTATGACTTCAAGGAGGACTTCATGACATGGAGCTATAGCTTTTAAAGTGGAGTGCAAGGGCATTCATTCCATGCTGTAAATGCACCAAGAGAAGGGTATGGACCTTGGGAAACTATGTTTCCCAGCATTGCACAACATGGAGACATGGAATAATAATAATAATAATAATAATAATAATAATAATAATAATAATAATAGCATTTAAAATGGGTCACAACTGCATTTATTCTCCAATGCTGATGCAAGTGAAGGGTATGGACCTTGGGAAACTATGACTCCCAGGACCGCATAGTATGGCGCTATGGTATTTAAAGTGGGGCCCAAGAGCATTCATTCCATAGTATAAATGCACCAAGAGAAGGGTGTGGACTTTGGGAAACTATAACTCCCAGAACTGCACAGCATGGAGACATGGTATCATCATCTTTCTCTTACTGCTTTCCCATGCAACACAAGGTACAGACATATCACGGAAGCAAGGGAAGGGAAGAAAAGGATGTGGAAAGGCAATTTTTAAAAAGAAATTGTTATGGCAAAGTAAAACCTCAGTGAGCAAAAGTTAATGTTTTCCCTAATAATGGTACTTTTGGCTCCTCCCACAATATCCGCTCTCACAAATTGGGGAAACATTTCATTGTAAAGCTGGGAGCAACTCATGCCATCACCTTACAGAAATATCCAAACATCCAGATGATTTCAAAAAATCCACTTCCCCACCACCTCATGAAACATTTTTAAAGAATGCTGGCCTTCAAGCTTAAAATACACAAAGAATGCTCTATTCTGCACTTGAAGCCAAACTAATGTGATGACAAGAGTGGCTTCCCAGATTTGACTATTCCTGGGTAAATCAAACTCTCTCAACCTTAGAAGAAAGCAATAGAAAATACCCTCTAAACCAGTAGTTCTCAGCCTGTGGCTCCCCAGGTGTTTTGACCTACAACTCCCAGAAATCCCAGCCAGTTTACCAGCTGTTAGCATTTCTGGGAGTTGAAGGCCAAAACATCTGGGGAACTACAGGTTAAGGACCACTGCTTTAAATGAATCTGGCTGAGGAAACTTTGTAAGGGGTTCACCTTAGGGTCATAATAAATCAGAAACAATGTGCACATGCACAACAATGTATGTGTGACAACAGTGCACACAGTTCTCATCTCCATCTACCTCATACTTTTTATTGTCCATTTAGTCATTCATTCGACTGTTTACAAAGCTGTTATAATTTCATTCACCAAAGGTTTGCAAAAGGTTTCCCAATAAATTGAATCAAAGCAATCAAGTTAGATTCAAAACAAAAGCAAAATTAAGTGAGCAGGGGAAAAAAAACCTGCTAATAACTGGAGAACACTTACAGCCTGCTAATGGCAGCCTTTCAAGGCAAATAAATAACACATCTGCACATCCTAGTATTTGTTTGCTGCTATAAAATTGAATTAAACACTATAGTACAGCTTAAGCAATTCACATTTTTAAAAACAGTCTCACAAACTGTACCAAAGTCCTTTGGGGAATAATACCTGTAAAATCTGAGTAAGTGAAACTCTTGATGTAATAAATCTGAGCCGGAATAGATACATTTTCTCCAAACTTTTCCAACCAAAAATGTCCCCTTTGAGTTGAAGCATCTGAGTGAGACTCCTTGTCTTCCCATGCTGGAAGGGCCAATGAACTCAGCTTGAATGCTGTGCAGGATGACTGGGATCGTTGCCCAGTCGCTTCAGAAATATAGGGAAATGAACACGAACAAGTGCTTTAAGCTGCAAGTGTGAAAACTTTGACCCTCATTAGTGCAGTAGCGTGCAAGCAGAAGTGGAACATCTTCTGGGTTGACTGATCAAAAAGGAAAGCCAGGGAGTTCATTTTTAAAAATAGCATCATAAAATAAGGGTAAATAATGGATTCATTCCAACCATTCTGAAGAAGCAAAATCATAATGGATTCATTCAGGTCTTTCTAAACTGGGTTACTTCAAATCTAAAGCTGGTTTACTTTCAAGAGTCTCCTCTTGCTCAACTGCCTGTTGTACAAATGTCTGTGAAAATCAATGCTTGGGTAAGTCACAATAATAAAAATCTTATTAAACTCTCAAAAAGAAGGTACTGTCCCTATTCATGGGTTTTATTTAGTAAGACTGTATAAAATTCTATCATTTTCTTGCAGATTTCAAGTGCTGTCACTTGGGGCAAGAGGTAAAACTGACTGTTTGCTCCCCTTTCTCCTGCCTCTTCACCACTGCTTTCTTTTACCTCTCTACATTTCCAGTCAAGCAAGGGTCACATTGGGAACACCACATTACAGAACTAAATAGTCAATCTAATGACTTATTTCACTGCTGGATGCTGAAATGTTTGTATACCTGACTCTTTTCATAGGTTCTCCTGCTCCTCCTCAGGAGTGCTGAATAATTCCTGTTGTGTTTGCTGAACCAGCCAGCCAAGTCATAGCTGAGCAAGGATCCCTGTTTCCATTTCTAATCATCCAAGCATTAAAACTCAGCCACATGGTAGCCACAGCAATCTAAATGACAATGAATGAAGGTGAAAGATAGGCAGAGAACGAGATATCAGAAGTCCTGAAGAGTCTCTCAAATCATGTGAGGTCAAATTTCAAAATATAACTATTTAAAGCTGCTCTTGAAACTTCCTACTGAAGCCAGAAAGTAAATAATTAACTGATTAATAGAGTCAACAGCAAAAAAAAAAAAAAGTTCAGTGAGATACCTATATCTCCAATCTCGGGTTAAAAAGTAAAGGTAAAAGTAGTCCCCTGACATTAAGTCCAGTCATGTCTGACTCTGGGGTGTGGTGCTCATCTCCATTTCTACGCCAAAGAGCCAGCGTTGTCCGTAGACACTTCCAAGGTCATGTGGCCGGCATGACTGCATGGAGCGCTGTTACCTTCCCGCCAGAGCGGTACCTATTGATCTACTCACATTTGCAAGTTTTCGAACTGCTAGGTTGGCAGAAGCTAGGGCTGACAGCGGAAGCTCACGCCGCTCCCCGGAATCGAACCTGCGACCTTTCGATCAACAAGCTCAGCAGCTCAGTGCTTTAACCCACTGCGCCACCGGGGGGTCGGGTTACAGCACCTTAATTTTCGGTTTGTGCTTACTCTGAAGAGTCAGCCTCAGTCTAGCTGTGGGAAACTCCATCAGTAACCAAGTTGTGGAGGAATCTCCTGCTGAGATGCTGCAGAGAGTTTAGAAAAAGTGTTTGCAGGGCAGTAATGGCCTCATGTGAGCATTACAGAAGCCAAATATGTTGACCCAGCCCTATTGTAATATCAATTATATTTGGTGAGGTGAGGTATGGGCTTATTTGGTGAGAAGGCAGCTCATATACAGAGCTCTCTTCTAGCCATGGAATATTAGGATTCAATGCTTTGTTATGCTTTTAGAAATGTGTAAGTTTTTGCCTTCTATATTTGACAACTGTAAACAAGATGCAACATACAACAGCATGGTGTTGAACATTTATCTCTCAAACTTTCCCATCTGGAAAGATTTCTGAAACCCAATTGTCATTCAGGCCATCTGCCTAGGATGTTATAACAGCTCCACTGTAATACCATCAAATCCCATGCCTTTCCAATCACTCACGAATACAGCTGTTGCTGCATCTTTAACCTAAGCACTGTTGTGCAAGTCCTGGAATTTCTTATGCCACCAATGATAAATCAGTATTTTTATCACTTTAACTTTTTTAATATTGAGTATTCCTTATTCAAAATGCATGGGACCAAAAGTATTTTGGATTTTTTTTAAAAAAAAATGCAATATTTAGGATGAGATGTATTTTTCATATCCACATACCTGATGGTAATTGTATATTTGGACCATTTTAAGATTTAAAAGCATTCTGGATTTTGGATTTCTGAATAAGGGATGTTGAACCTGTACATATTGTTGAGTTCTTTTGTTTTTAAAACTGCATACCTACTAAACAGATATATTTTTACAACTGTTCTAATACCATCTTGGAAGGCCATGGTGTATGGATATAGAGAATACAGAGTAGAAGAGATCACTTGACTAGAGGCTTGCACAGGTATAGAGTGAACACAGCTATTCATCTTCCCAGCACACACTCACACACTCTCACAAAAACACACATCTCTCCAAGCAGCACTAGCAAGTTTTAGTGTTCTGAACATGATACTTCACTTCTAGCTGCCATTTTGGCTTATTTTAAACATATGTTTTTTTAAGGACTACTTTAGTCAGGGAAGCAAACATATATGACCTGTTTTTAATAGATTTTGTCAGTGTGCACATGCAGGTCAGCAGGAATTTTTGAAAATAAACATTAATAAGGGTGGTTGCCTTTTGAAGCCACCAAGATAATTTCACAGATCACTAAAGTGGATCTCAGTGGCCCCAAACTACTATGCCCACCCTTGCTCTGCAAAGATGGAGTGCAGATGAAGCAAATTAAGATTTTTATCATATCCAGAGGGAAATGACATGCACTTTGGTTACAGGGATCAAGACAAACCACAACAACTAATTGGAATATCTTGAGGATATCCACTCAAGCATAGTCTTGCAGCATCTCTGTACAAGTTGGCTGGAACTCTTCCTAATAAAGTTATTTTACATGATGTATGCCTATTTGCATACAGAAAAAATATCACTTAATTGTCAAAATACACACAAATCAAGAATTGTGGTCTTTCCTCCTTTCCCTCAGAAAATATATTCACATACATGCTATTCTTTTTTAATAGTGGCCAATGAATGTGAAGATTAAAAAACAATCAAACTATACAAAAGGGGAAATGACAAGAGCAGGACATGCAGAAGACTATGTATGGGGACAATACAGCTTAAGATGCAACAATGACTGTATAAGAGTTATCTATGCTAAGAACAAAATAGCATCTCTACATTATGAAGTGATACACTGTCATGATTTAACTCTATACAAAGGTTTGTAAAAACATGAGGGTTTTCATAGCATAGTAAGAAAACGTGAAATGGGAGCCATGTTGTCATGGTGATTTCTCCAATCATTATGCACTTCAGTATTTTTTATTCCCAAACACAGGTCAAACATACACTCTTGCAAATGTATGTATCAATCCCCCACTAACACCTTTCCACTGATAAACCACCATTCATAAATTCCATTTAAGCCAATTTGTGCATTTATTCAAACAAAGCTACAGAATTGTATAAAAAGTTACTGGCACATCAGTTTGTTCTATGGAAAAGCTTCACCTTAACAAGCAACCAAATATATTTCACACACGAGAAAACACAATGTATAATGCCCTCTCATTTGTACAGCTGATAAAAATATAACTGTAAACTAGGCAGGTGTTTAAAATAAACCTTCCGTACCTATGTGAGCTTTGAAAAAAATAGTAATAGTAAAGTCAATCCAGGTCATTAGAGCAATAAAGCAGCAGAGATACTCAGCATCAAATGCCTTACATCCATATAATCAGAGATACACAATGAATGAATCTTTTTTTCAAATGTTAAGCAAAATATTCATGAAATAAATGTATGTGACATTTATGCAAGCACCATTTTCTTACTGATCTCTGAATATACATTAAAGAAATGTACAAGGGGAAAAAATAAAGAGAGAGAGATTTGCCATAGATCACAGCACGAGAGCTTACCCGCAATTCACCAGCAAAGCTCAGCCAGCCATCTGCCCATTTTTCCCTTGAAGTGGATTCAGCGAATTGCCCTGTTGACTTCATGGAACAATCATTCTGATAAAACCCTATCCGCAAAGTTAATCAATTGATCAATTAATGAAGATTGCTTTTCCTTCGCAAGCAGTGTGCTGACAGTAGGTCATGTGAAGGTTGCCTACAAGCTCCTTTGTGAGAGTCTATTTTTTTAATATAAAAAAGCAAAAAGGAGGAAAGCAAACTGCCCACCCAGAAATTGCTGGTTATTTCGATATTCATTCAGAAGCAGCAGAAATACATCAAGCCCTTCACAATGCCAGCTTGCATGATGAAAGAGCAAAAGTAGTTTTCAGGCTGCAGAATGCCTTAAAAGGGTTACCATGGAAATAAATGTGGAAAAGGGGAGGGGGCTCCTTCGATGACAAATGCTGCTTCTGAACAGAGACAGGCTTTGAAGGGCGGCTGAATGGGAGAGAGGGGAAGGAAATGTGCTTTACTATTACTACTAGGATCAGGCCTGCCTTTGCTTTCCATGTCAGTTGTTCTGCTATGAAGATAAACCCGAATTATTTGTAATGCTGATACAAGATCTTCATGGATGCATATAAGGAAGGTCTTTAAAGCAACGCCTGCCACTATGATCTCATGCCATCAAGAACTGGGACACCCAAAAAAAGTGCTTTATTTGCATTTCCACAGAGAGTTCTTTGTGCCAGTTATCACACATTTAAAATAACAGAGAGGACAGACATGTTGCCCTTATATCAAGGGCTCTAAACAAGAACTGAAAATGCTGTTTGTAACAATTGAAAATGCACACTTTACCAAAGAAGAAATTGGTAAAAATCAAGCAATTAGTGGACCTCTTAAATAATTTTAAAGGAAAAATGCAGATTTGTGAATAAACAACATCTCACCCCACATTTGGCTTCTAATACTACATAGAGTTTCCATTCAGAACAGTCAACTTCATTAGGCAAGGCTGCATCTAAGCAGCACTCAGTGTTTCCATTAAAAGCCAACTGAAGCCATTCATTTTAGATTGAAAACTTTGCATTCACCATCTCCCCTATCCTTTGGAAACAAACAAATCAGTTCTTGTGCTTTGCAGGCACTGGCTAAATGCTTGTGAGTATGTCGACAGAGAATGTGATACACAGAATGTCCTAAGTTTCAGAATAAATTTAAATACATATGTTGCTATTATCTACAAAACATGTTATTTTTTTTTAAAAAAAATGCAGATATCCTGACAGTAAATATCTGCTATATGTGAGGTACACCTCAAGAAGGTGTAAAATTTCCAGAAGAAGCAATTTCTGAGAATGCCTTTGAAGGTTTCTGTTCCTTATTACTGAGGTATAGAAAGCACTACATAAAGCTGCTCTGGAGTGATTCATTTAAGGCAGGCCTGCACAACATATGACCCATGGGCCAGACACGGCCCGCAAATGGCTTCCCTGCGGCCTGCAGAAGGAGCTGGACTCCCCCTTCATGATTGGCCCTTCCCCTGCTTGCCTTCCTGGTCGGCCACAAAGGAAAAGCCCAGCTCCTTCGCCAGGCTTGCACAATTCCCATGCAAACAGTGCCAACCTGGTGAATATGTGGAGTCTGGGCTGGCCAGAAAGGACAGATAGGGAAAGGCTGACCCATAAATATGTATTTATTTATTTGCTGTATTTATATACCACGTTTCCCACCTCTGGGGGGATTCAAGGTAGTTTACAACATATTAATGGCAAAAATTCAGTGCCAACATACAGTAAGACAAAGAAATCATAACTAATTACTACATATAACTTTGACTTAAAATCATTAAAGCATTAAACATAAGACATAAACAAAAATTAAACATTCAGACAAAGCATTAAAATTATCTTAGTATAAGTATTAAAATCACAAAAAATCAAATAGGCAGCCCAGGTTGTGGGCCTGGCGAACATGAGAGGAGACAAGAAGGTAGGGAGGTAGAAAAAGAAAGGAAGGTAGGAAAAAGAGAGAGAGAGAGGGAAAAAAGAAAGAAAGGAAAAGAGAGAGAGAAGAGAGGAAGGGTTGAAGAAAATGAAAAAGGGAGAAGGGAAAAGAGAAGGAGGGAGCAAGACAAAAAGGGAAGGAGGGAGGGAAAGAAAAGAAGAGGATGAAAGAAAGATAGGAAAAAGAGGCAAGGAGGAAGAGAAGGAGAAAGAGAGAGGAAGGAAGGAAGGAAGGGAAAAAAGAGGGAAGGAATTCACAGAGCATGGTTTGGTGGTTTGAACCTTGGACTGTGGCTCTGAACCCACTGGGTGACTTTAGACAAGTCACACATTCTCAGCCTCAGAAGAAGACAAAAGTAAATCCCCTTTGAATGAATCTTGACAAGAAAACTCTGTGATAGGATCACCTTAAACTATCCCTAAGTCTGAAATGATTTGAAGACACACAACAACCCTAATTAATCATTAATTATATCTTACCTGGAAAGTGAGGTGATAAAACCTATTTGTGGCCCCAGACGGCTTAGCCTGTTTAATTTTGGGCCTTTACTACTCCCAAGTTGTGCAGGCCCTATGTGAGCCCATGGAACTTTAAAACAAAATAAGAATTTCCTTACAGCAAATTAGGCCATCTTAATATTGATCTATTTTATGTATTTGCTTTACAGTTTGTATCTCATTTTTTTCAAAAATGAATTCAGGCTGACTTTGAGATTGAATCATTGTGCAATACATTAATATATACATCGCAACCCATAACTCCTAAAATAAGAAACGCCATGACAAGCTTTACTTAGCCACTCCAAGGAATAGCTCAAATATTACTTCCCTCAAATAAGAACTACTGTGGCAGAACTGCAAGTTGAAGAGGAAGTATCTAAAGATCTTATTGCAGACTGCATCAAATCCATGCAAGTCAGAGTTTGAAGAGAAATAAGATCCTGCCATAGGCCAATGATTGTGTCTGAGCTAATAAAATTTCCATGAAGAATACAGCCACAGAGAAGAGATTTTCTACAGTGTTTATCAAAATGCAAAGTAACTCCAAACATCCCAGTATATTACTTCTCCCAAAGAAAAGGCAAAAGAGCAGAGCATTGTACCTTACAAATGTAAATTCAAATTAGGTGGAGCAGATGTATCCCACTAGCCTACTGCCCTACACAATCCTAAGTGGCAATCCTTTCCCCATATCCTTTGACAAAACTTAAATAAGGTTGTCATATCAATGACATCCTATGGGACTGAACTGGATTGATTATTTCACTAAAAGGGTATTGGAATACCAGTGCCATTACTGCTTAAAGCTGTGACACTACAGTACACAGGGGGAGACATGATGGCTGACAGCTTTTCAGAGAGGAAGAGATGGCATTACAGAGCTGCCTTTCCACATAAAAACACATTTTGGGATTTAAGGCCCTAACGGGTTGTTGTAGGTCTTTTCGGGCTATATGGCCATGTTCTAGAGGCATTTTCTCCTGACGTTTTGCCTGCATCTATGGTAAGCATCCTCAGAGGCCCTATTGTTTATTGTTCTTGGTCAAACCAATCTTTTAGGTTCCGTAGCCAGTTTAAACAATACTTAGAAAGAGCTGATTTTAACCTCCAGCACCACCATTGTAGCATGACTGTGTGATGATGAGTCAGGCTCTTTTATTTTCCACACAACTCTGAAAATGCTTTGAGATTTTTCTGTAAAGGGCTGAAATAGTGCTTTAAAAGAAGCAAAAGACATCTAGTCTTTGAAAAGACATCCAGTTGATCAAACATCCATTCTTTGAAAAGAAAATAACCACTTCTCTGCTATCTCTCCTTCTTAGCCCTGTTCTATCACTACAGAGTTTCTAAAGGTTTACTCAGGAAAGAACCACCAAGCCAGTGGAGGTAACCGTCAGGCTCTGTTCCCTCCCATCAGGGTTCGTGGTCTTTCATTCCATTTAGTTTCCCCATCTGTCCCTGCTTCCTCCTCAACTCCTATTCCCTTCTTTGATGAGGACCTTATCAGGCACAGAGAGAGAATTGTCTTCTCCCCACTTTTGTCCTCTGCCAGAGAGATGTAGCTCAATTTCTCTGGGCTCCGCTTCTCTCCACTGCCACAAGAGAGGCCACAGAGTCCCACCAGAAGTAACCTTGCATCATGTGATGGGCTCCATGGGACTCTGTTCCAGCAGTGGAGAGAAATGGGGGGAACATGCTCCTCTTTCTGTGTTTGATAACGTTCTTAGTCTCAGAGGAAGGCAGTGACACACCTCCATAGAATAAATCTTGCCCCTTCCCATCACCCAAAAAACTTGGATAGAATCATCATAAGGGTACATAAGTGTACATAATGAATCATTTGTATGAGTCACAGAGAACATGAGGACTTTCTCTATTACTGAAATAGGAAGCATGCATATAAGATAACATGGGGTACATTATATTCATAGCCAATGTTTTTGTCCATGTAGTAAAATACAACCAAATAAAAAGGGGGATGCTTTTATTTACCAAGCAAAACGTACAAAATGTGCCATGCAAGCTTTCAAAGCATCACTGACTTCTTCAGCAGGCAAAAATGTTAAAAATCATATAAGGGAAGAAAATTGATGTTAGAATCATAGGCCTACATTTTGTCTCAAGTGATACTTTCATTGTCCATTAAGATGCTCTAGAGCAGTGGCTCCCAAACTCTGGTCTTCCAACTATTTTGGTCTTCAGAAGCCCCAGCCAGCCACGCCAATAGTCAGGATTTGTGGGAGATAAAGTCTAAAACATTTGGAAGACCAAAGTTTAGGAGACACTAATCTAGAGGCATATCAAGGCAGGCAGAGGCCACTTCCCTTCTTGGCCACAAGGATATCAGGGATAAATGGCATTAAAAGATAAGTTTAAAAAATTCAACTCCATCAGCAACAGAAAATTAAGTGAAATATTTAAAATAGTTGTTTTTACACATCTATATCAGCAGTACATCTGAAACCAGTCTTGTCTAAAACAGATACATTGTGGCACATTCACAATACACAATTATTTCACTGTGATTTCTTTTTACCTAAGAATCCTAAAATTTGCAATTTAGGGAAGGGCTTTAATATTTTCAGCTATTTTTTTTCTACAAAGGGATTTTATAACACTCCAGTGTTTCACCAACTACAAACCCTAGGATGCAGCTATGGCAGTTAGAGTGGAACCATAGCAGTGTAGTTAAATAGTATACAATGCCACATTGCCACTTCTCTCCTCAAAACTATCTCTTAATTCTTATCTTTTTCATGCACTCCTTACTCTAGTGACCACATAGTCTGAGAGGACTAAGAGAACTTTATTGTTCCTAATAATAATCTCACCCACAAACAGAAAGACTAGTTGGTTGGAAGGGTGAATCAAACCATACCCTCTTGGTTTTGCCATTAAAAAAAACCCAAAAGTTAGAATCTTTTAGAAGTGGAGGTTAAATTTCATGATTTCATGAGCTTGTTCTTAAAAATAATGAAAAGATTCCACAGAATGTTTTATACAATATTCCAGTGCTACTCTGGACTTTCAAGGAGGACTGATTTTAGAAGATGGTACTAGGACTTACTGTTTTAGCCTTCTGCCAGGAAGACATTGAAACTCTTCAGTGGGCATCTGCCTATGGTTTTTCAATGTAAACAAGATGACACAAATGGCAGACAAAAGAAAGCTGGTTGATCTGGAGAGAGGGAGAGACATCCAATCCTGAATTGAGAGCTCCAAATAGTTAATTTTATAGCTTGGAGGTTCTTTTGGATTCTATCTTTAGTTGACATCTCTCTCTTGTATGGGTCTTTGACCAGCTTCAGCGATCCAACCTTTCATGCAGCCAACTGAGCCCACAGAAAAAGTCAACAAAAAAGATAAGTTGCTGAATTTCAGTTTGCCAATAAACTATACTACAGTGTTGATAACTGAGCAGATAACCTGCACCAGTAAAATTCTGGGTCACTTTAGATATGAATAATGCTTACTGTGTGTATCTGTATAGAAAAGCCTTTACTCAACATGACAAACTTCTCTACTAGCAACACATTCAAATTCTTCTTCATTACAGGTATGTAAAACAGCTGAAATTCAATTAGTAGTTCATTTAGGAGATTCAGATGGTCCTGGCTTTGATTAGTAGAGATTCAGAGATGTTCCATTCCAATTCTTAATCTGAATCTCTGAAGCTTCGTAATTGCTTTATTAAAATTCCCTCCAAATCAACAATTTTTTTTACAAATCTCACTGAAAGTTTCAAAATCTTGTGTTTCAATTCATAAATGCTTTTGAGGGGCCCTTTCCAATTAGTAATGCAGAGATTCATATTTCTGAATGGCCTGAATTTCCAAATTATGGCAGATAATTATGGCAGCACACCCCTACTGTTCATCTTCTAGTCATCTCAAGCTGATGCTGGCATATATGTGTCTAGGTAGGCTCCGAGAGTGTAAAAACCTTTACATTTAATGGCATGCTTGTAGTGCTTTTAAGCAGCAAGGGCTTTTTGCACAGCCACCATCGCCTCTCAAACAACACAAGAGGAAAGTACCCATAGGGAGCAGTCGCAAATCCCCATACAGAGAAAATATGAATCCGTGCAAGTCAACCAGATTTTAAGAATAGCTTTTTCAGGACTGTTCCAGCTAAAATTTAAGCCTGTTACAATTCTACCCAGCTCCAGCAAAGCCACTGATGCACAAAAGTGAATCTGGAAATTTCATTTCATTTCCATTTCCATTTCAATTTCCTTTCTTTTATATATATATACACAAGTCATTTTTATTCATGAAAGAAAACATTAAAATTAAACAGTGATGATAGAACAAACAATCACATTTTGGAGTTGTATAATATTAAAAACTACATAACTACATATTTACTGCTAAAGAACAACTAAAAATCTATTTAAAATAACAGAACATCAACACAAGAACAAAACTATAATAAACAAACAAAAAGACAGAACTACAAACCTCCCACTCACTATCTGATGGCTTTATTACTGTACTCCTTTTAAATGATATTATATAATCACACTTCTACTTTTGATCACACTCTACTAATTCATAAATCTACCTCTTGAAGTCATTGCAGAAATTTTCAAAATGAGCAGGAAATAGATGGTTTATAACCAATGCACTAGTAGAACAGGCACCTCGGGTAAATAGGACTCCCCTTTCCTTCTGCTGAGACTGGGCATTGGAAATATATATTAGTTCTTAAAGGATGCCATTATCTGTTGGTCAATTTCTGAGCAAAATTTTAAGTGATAGCACATGCTTTTAAAACTCTATACAGTTTTGGACCAACCTACTCATGAACCAATGTCATTTTTGGAAGCCTTCCTTCAAGTATTACTGCAGTCTGGAATAACAAAGAAGCCACAGAGAAAACCTTCCTTGTTTTGGCCCCATGCCTTTAAACTGCTTTTCCTAAAGAGGTTTGATGGGAAACTCCAATGATTACACATTGTGAGGAATCTTTCTTTTTTTAGTTTCTTACATATGGAGGCTAATCAAGTAGGTGACATTAAAAGAGGCTGAAGCTGAAATTATGCCCTTTAAGATGCGATCCCCTGAAGATGCCACAGAATCTGCAGCTGGTTGCTTCCTGCTGCTGAATACTGTCATTTGTTTCTTGGCAGATACTGAGTGATAAAAACACATTCAATTTAGTTCTGCAGTCATTGCCTGGCAACTTCTGGGCTCCATTCGGGATACTTTCAAGCTATTCTCCTGAACCAACCACTTGCACCATCCATTTTCTGAAGTTCAGGGCACCTTTACTGAATGAAATAAGAAAAATGAGCCCTAAAGGGACTGCCTGTATTAGAATTATGATTTTAAATTATTGTGGTAAACCATTTTAATCTATGGAATTTATTCCCAGACATAGTTATCCATTTATCCAGTACATTTTTAATCTGGATTATTTCAAACAGAGATATACGATGCTTTCTTTAACAGCATCCTGGAAACTGCAGTCAATCTAGAGTGCAGTAGTTAGACTGTTAACAGACTACTGAAATAGGAGCACATTACATCTACTTTGAAAGAACTTCACTAGGGGACTCTAGATTTGGTTTAGGGTGCTCTACAGCCCTTTATCACTTGGTCTTCCAACATCAAAAGGAATTCAATTCAGAATCTTCACAGTGTTGGTTCCTACCTTTGTAATGCCTTTCCAGGGGCATTTGCCTGGTATCCACATAGTTATCATATTGGCACAGTTAAACCTAATGTACCACCTGCACTCATTCTTGGAGGTGTCAGATCAGGCTACAATAACATATCCCATCATTACATCTCTGCTGTTGCAGATAAACCTCTGGCTTGAGAAATGTATAGCTCTCTTCTTAAAACAGCTTCATAGAATCCCTGGGCACCATTCAAAGTGCTGATTATTATCTATAACATCCTATATGGCTTAAGTCAGGACCATCTAAAAGACTATATCTCTATGAACCTGCCCAAATCTTATGATCTTTGGAGGAGGCCTTTCTCTTAGTCCCATCACCTTCATGGATCCATATGGTGAGTTCATGAGACGTGCTCTGGAAATCCCTCCCACAGGAGGCTCAGTTGGTCCCATCCCTGCTGTCTTTTTTCCTAGTATTTCCTAACATAAATACAGTTTTATTTAAGTCATTGTTTTTTAATTGATGAAGGCAGAAATATTGTTTAATGTTTTATGCTATGTGTTTATTGTGTTTTGAATACATTTTGATTGTTTAAATGTTGCAATTGGACTTCTTTTACAACTTTTGTGTAATATATTGCTTTAGCCATATGCTGTTTTAACTTATACTGTAAGCTGCTCTGGGTCCATATCAGAAGATACAAATTAAACAAATAAACAAAACAGGTGGATAGTATTCTATGCACAATGGGCAACATGGACATATAATGCTGCAAAGTGGCTAAATGTAAGATTTTAGTTCAGACTTCTTTTCAAATATAGATGTATGGACTGCCTTCTCTAGCAGGTTCAGCAACTCCATTATTATGGTGATAATGCACTGACATACTTTCTCACAGTATTACTGAAAAGGTGTATTTGATTCTGAACAATCTGCAGTCTATAAATAGTAGTAGCTGTTTTAAAAAGCCAATGAAAAGAGGATATTACATTAAACTTTAAAATGCCTTTCTTCAGATCCCATTTAGTTAGCCTGGGCTAAATGACCTATACAAGATAGCAAGGGAGCTAGGGATTTAAAAAAAACAGAGAAAATGAGAGTCACATTTTGTGCAAATCCACCAGAGATCATACTGAAACGTCTGATTTGCCATTTAATTTATGAACATAGCAAATGCGAGCTTAGGGAAAGAAAAATATATATCCATAAATATTTGATGAGCAAGGAAAATGGGAAAAGGAAAAGAAGATGATGACATGACCATTTCCTGAAGTTTAGCTTCACCACATCTTTTTATCTATTCTAAAATATTTGGCCTGGTTTCCTTTGGTTTTTTAATGACTCATCACAATAGCATCTTTGTCGCTTCTGTTATGACTTCTTCACACCAATCTCCTTCAGAAAGGAAAGAGGAAATTAGAAAGTGTATTCACTGGACATGGCCACAAGATCCCTAATGGAAAGAGCTTGAGACAGCCTGCAATTTAAGCAACTAAATTTTCATTGTCCTGCGTTAAGATACATATGAGAATTACTGAGTCTATCAATTTAGTTCCTGCATTAAACCAATCTTTGCTTGTGTTGCTTCGACAATCCATCTCTGTGGAATAAACCACTAGAGGGCTCCACATCATATGCACATGAATAGTCTTACAATAGCTAACCACTGCCACAATATACAAGCTTGCCTGAAGGGTAAATACTATCTTAACATAATATTAAGGGTACTAAGTGATAACATCTACAGCACATACTTAGCTCATCAAATTCAGTGTCATTCTGTGTTGTATGTGCCTTCAAGTCACCTGTCAACTTATGGTGACCCCATTACTTTCACTTGGTTTTCTTAGGCATTGAACACTTAGAAATGGTTGTGCCATCCCCTTCCACTGAAATAGAGCCTACAGTACCTAGTATTCATTGGAAGTCCCCTATCCAAGCATTAACCAATGCAGAACCTGCTTACATTTCAAGACTAGAAAGGATCTCCTATCTAGGGGGCATTTAGGCCCTTCAACTGAACCAAGAGACTTCAAAGAAAAAAATCATATTATAAGTAAAAAAAAAGTGTGTATTTTGAATCACTACTTCTTAAACTCGATCTCAAATGTGGTCCCCTTAGCTCAATGTTGGGGTAGCAAAAAAAAATGTCAATAGTAAAAGGTTTCTGAACTTAATTTATGAACATAGCAAATGTGAGCTTAGGTAAAGAAAAAAATTATCCATAAATATTTGATGAGCAAAGAAAATGGGGAAAGGCTGTTGTAAATAATTATATGAATCGTCAAAGGCTTTCATGGCCAGAATCACTGGGTTGTTGTAGGTTTTTTTGGGCTATATGGCCACGTTCTAGAGGCATTCTCTCCTGACGTTTTGCCTGCATCTGTGGCAAGCATCCTCAGAGGTAGTGAGGTCTGGTACTGGTAGCCAAATTTTGTTCATTTTCATGGTTTCCTCCTTTCTGTTGAAATTGTCCACATGAATGACTTCTCTGTGTAGTCTGACAGGGTGGTTGTTAGAGTGGTCCAGCATTTCTGTGTTCTCAAATAATATGCTGTGTCCAGGTTGGTTCATCAGGTGCTCTGCTATGGCTGACTTCTCTGGTTGAAGTAGTCTGCAGTGCCTTCCATGTTCCTTGATTCATTCAATAATCTGACACTATACACAATCTTTCATAAGCACCTTCCTCTTAAAATAGCATGTATTTCAAATTAATGTACATAGTATTTGATAACATGCTCTTAAATATTTTATCATTCCAAAATATATTTCATAATTCATTATTTCTGATTTTCCCTTTAAAAAAGGCTTTGGAAAAAATATTTTTAAATATTTCCACCCCACCTTTCAGGCTTTCACATCTCTAGGTTGGCCAATTGTCAGAAGAGAAAGCACTAAGGCCAGGATGCATATTGTTGGGTTCCCCCAGCATGACCATGTTTATATGCTCTACTTTCATGTCAAAAATTCTAAAAGTACAAAGTCCTATGCAAAAACAAGAATCTATCTAACTGGGTTTTTGAAAGGGTAGACAAAATATCCCAATGAGAAACTCAATTTTTTGTCAGAGCTGCTATAATCAAACTCATGTAAGCATCACATTTACACTTGTTCAGCCTCATCCTACTGATTAGGCACATCAATTTCTCTACTGAGCTTAATGGAAAATGCTGGGAAAACCTAGAAAATCAACAAGACGTCTAAAGCATTTTTGTCACACCAGCTGAATTTATAAATACTGAAGCACCTCTGGAAGGTTTAGGTAAATTTTGATGTTACAGTAAGTCCACTTGGCTATGCAAATTTCTGATTTCTGAGAAATTATCTCTAAGCAGTGCTAGATATTTGCAGGGTGAAGAGAGAAGGGGAGTAAAATCAGCTCACTTGCATGATAGACTATGTATAAATTCTCAAGCCACGGGACATCTTCTGTGAATTCTTCTCTTCCTGCTCTTTAGCCAGAAAAAGCAGCTTTTTGCTTTACTCACATGTGAAATTGCACCAGGCAGTATCTGCTGCTGTCTTGCAGTTTACAAAAGGCTCCTTGCCTCAACGGATGTTTCCATTCATGGAGTGGTGATAATTCTCACCTGAGCTCTGAGCTGTTGCATCTTTCTTGATAGAAAATCTCACACACTGCTTCTCTCACACACTTGGAGATCGTTCAATACCAATTGCAGAGAAATCTTGACAATTTCAGCTTCCTTCACTGAGCATTCTAACTAAATAGCAAGCAGTAAACATGGAACAGATTCTCATTTGTAAATTAGTGGCATGTAGGAAAAATTAAAATGCAAAACACGTGCATCTTCTAAAGCATATGTTTAGAACTGCAATGGTAATTTGGAAATGTTGGGAAGGGGGAGGGCTGTAATTGTCAGTGGAAATTTATGAGTTTCAACCATAATCACCAAGTGTCATCTGGTGGATCGATGTAGAACTGCAATGGCAAAAAACATTTTTTACAGCACAGTTCGAGTACTGAACATATAAACTAATGTAATTTAAGCATTTAAATTTGATGGGATCCTTGCCAGATTCAGATTCCACGCCGATACAAATAATTATGTTCCTGGTAAATTTTAACATCACCACCAACAAACTGCTTAATTGCAGTAAGTGTAAGAATATTTGGGCCCCAAGCGGGGATACATACAATCACCCCCCTTGCTTTCAAGTTCTTAACAGCAATTAAGAAGATATCTGTCAGTGCAGACTGTAAGAAGAGACTGTTAAATTCAAATTATATTTGCAGTCCAAATCCAAAGCCATAATTTGCATTGCCCTTCAGCTGGAAATGCTTGTACACCTGTGGATTCCACAGACCTTGACACTTGTAAGGACAAATGAAATGGAATGCTGATATTGAACAATTCAGGAAGAGTCACTCATAGGCCTTTGACCTAGTAATAGAATAGCTTCAAGATGGTTCAGTAATGTTTGGAATATTATAACGGTACTGCAGGCCTTGTTAGGATCTTCCAGAATGTTTACTGCTCAGCTCTGCTATATGATATTCTAACAATACATCACCAATAAAAGTTGCATTGATTGTCAAATGGTAGTTTGGATCACCAATATATAAAATAACTAAAAATAGCAAGCAATGAATTTAAGCAAGGGCTTCATACAGTAGACTCACCTACTATGTGAGCTTGTTGAACATGATTTCAAGTATAAAGGAAGAGCTTTGAATAACACAGAACCATTCTGGAGGATTCCTAGCCTTGTCCAGAGAAGTGTTCTCTCCAGAGCTATTCTATGGTCAATTTCCAGTGGAACTTCTGGCTGAAGCTGAAGCACAGAATTGCACAATTCTTCTCTAAGTACCTCGAGTGCAATTCGGTGGTATGCTTTGGCCAGACTCCCAAAACATCAACAATTTCAGGTAAGAAAAATACTACTTCAGATTACATGTGAGAATCCTACTACACAAAGAGTTGTGGAATGGATCCCTAACATAATACATGGGCCTAATGTTCTAGGATACTACAGCACCGTGGAAAGCTAGGGGATGTAGCAATACATACAAATTCAGTTTCCAGGAAATATATTAGCTATTATTAAATTTAAAAAGAAGGATTGTAACCCACATGGCTTCTAATATTAACTTAGAATTGAATTTAAAATTTCTAATAAAAACCAAGCAGCAGCTAATCAGGTAGTTGAAATGGTTTCCTAGTTATTAAAGTTTTGCACCTCAGTATCTTTCATGTTCTGTGCCCCTCTTCATAATAAGCAAAAGCATAATGAAAATTATTGTAAATAGTAGAATAAGAGCAATCACATTATTTTGTATATAATTTGGATTTTTTGATGTAGAACTGGAAAAACGTGTTGTCTAGATGGCATCCCAGTTCAGCAATCAAGCTGCTGTATTTTGCACTAGCTGTCATTTCGGAATTGTCTTCAAGGGCAGCCCAACATAGAGCATACTGTAGTTGTCTAAGGATAGAAATAACATACTATGTCTATTTAATCTCAATCCAAGAAAGGCCACAGCAGGTACAGCAATAAAAAATTGTTATCCAACTCTCCAAGTCACACAACCTTCTTCATCTTCCAGTGACAGGAACAAATCTAGGAATACGTGTTCAGAGGAAGAGTAACCCCACTGACTGCAGGCTGTTAACCCAATTCCCAAATCCAAGAACCATAAGCTTCCAGCTTATAATGATTTAGCTTCAGCTGATTGGTCCCTATCCAGCCCTTTAGCACTTCCAGACACTGTTCCTGCACATGCACAATCCCACCTGACGAGTTTTATCACCATACTGAGAGCATTTCACCCCTAATCTCCTTATGACACCCAATGACTTTATATGATTATTGGATAGCATAGAGCATAAGACAGAACCCTGTGGCACTCCAGAGCTTAGCAGCCAAGTGGACAAACAGGAATCCCCTCAGGCCTCTGGAACTGGCCCACTGAAGAACAGTGCTTCCTACTAAAATATCACAATCCAGTCAGATACCATAATTAATGGTATCAAAAGGTGCTGAGAGATTCAGGAAGATCAGTGGGGCAGTATTCTTCTGTTTTTCCAAGATTAGCATAGGACATTAATCAAAACAAATAATGAAAGGAACAAGGCAGTGACATCTCTGGCTCATCCTCCATTTGGATATCAGCCAGCACACCAAAGCCTTAAATCAAGAAATAATTTTCTAAGATCTACAAAGATATTTGTAGGAACACCTCAGCAAGCAAGAGTCCAAAAGTGACAGGCAAAAACCCAGAACCTCAAGCCATGGCTAATACCAAATGAGAGACTCCCCCCTGCATACCCAGAAGACTGGGAAACTTGGGAGGCACTGAACAGACAATGCTTTGGTACCATGAGATGCAGAACCAACCTGAAGACATGGGGTTACAAAGTGGAGTCCACGACATTCGAGTGTGGAGAAGAGCAAACCACAGACCACCTATTATAATGCAGGCTGAGCCCTGTCACATGCATAATTGAGGACCTTCTTACAGCAACACCAGAGGAGCTCCAAGTGGTCAGGTACTGGTCAAAGGACATTTAATGAATGGCAAGTTTTTAAACTTCGTGTTTTTTAAATACATTACAGCTGTACCGTTGGTTCACTTCTGATACAATAAATAAATAAATAAATAAAACAACTAAGGCCACACCAAACTATTTTGAGCATCACGCCCACATCATCAGACCTCTGTAGCTGAAACTGATCCCATGAAAACTGGCCTGATAAGGCACTGGACAACTCCCTAGGCTTTGTAATAAGCAAGCTGTCAAGTTCTGAGTGAATATGAGGATGTTTCTGCTGAGAGCAATTTTTTTCAAAGCAGACTATTCTGATTTTCATGCCCAATCTCTCTCACCCATACTCAAAAAGCTCTATACCATTTGAAATAATCCTGATGGGTAGGAAGTTGAGTAGGAACAAGAGTGTTCTTCAAAAAAATTTTAGTGCAACAGGAGTTAAACCACTGACTAAATCAAGTGCAGATTAAAAAATAAATTGGTGTAATTAAATTAATGTCTTTAACAACATATTGCAGTAAAGTATGGATATCCCACATCACTGAAAATGCAGTAATTCTTCCCATTCCAGTCTTTGACAGAAGCCAAGAGATTCTCAAGGAAGTCATATGGAAAGCACTGAACCAGATGTCACAGAAAGGCTGGTGTACTATTTTAAGTTTAAAAATAAATGCCACTTTCCATAAACTATTTCGACATGTAAAGCAGTACAACATTGATATGCTTGTGGAAAGTCATTTCTTACAATGTACTGTTTTTTCAGTGTTTTATACCTTGGACGAAGAATCGTTCACTTTAATTGGAAGTAGATTTTGACTTTTCAGACCACAGAAATTATGACAAATTACTTCACCTAAATGACTTGTAGTTTTCTTACAAGCTCATTTTCAAGTTCCTTCATATTTCAAAAACAATGGAACCCCTATATTATCCACCAAAAGTACATACTGTTAGGAAGAATTCTTGTTTTCAGATTAATATAATATATGCATTCATATGGAACTTTTACATAGTTAAATATAAAAGGAAAATAATTTACTGACAACCCTTCAGAAAACAATGTATGAAGTGCTTCCATGGCACCTCTGAAGCCAACATTTGTGCTATGTGAGGAGACCTTGGCTCAAATGCCACTTCAACAGATGACTTCTGGTTGCACATATGCACTCGTATAACAATATTCCTGTCTGCACAATATAAACTTCTACCATGTAGAAATTGGAATCAAATAACATTACTTGAATATTACAGCACTTGTACTGAGTCTCTACATATTTTTGAGCAAATTTTCAGAGTTGGTAGTCACCATTAAAACGTGAACCCTAACCAGAGCCGAAGTCAGGACATCTATGGAGCTGTCTGCTCCCATGTGGGTTTCAGTTCATGATCCCACGTTTTTATGACAATAATACCAAAATGGTGATTGTTATTCATGATCAATCCTTTTAGTTGTAGACCATCACTATGGCATTCCTTCTTTCTAGAAAACTTAAAGGCACTACATCCTGTCTGATCATGGTATTTAAGCAGTACCAGTCCCCATTAGTACTTAGATGGGAGACTACAACAAATACCAGGTGTTATATTTCAGAGGAAGGAAATGACAAAACCACTTCTGAGTATTCCTTGCGTTAAAAATCCCTATGAAATTCTTGAGATACATACAAAAACATACAATGAGAAATATCCATAGTGTTGCACTCCAAGGCTGGGAACCACCTCTGTATTTAACACACATTCCAGTCCAAAGTAAAATAGCATCCTCCTGCTGACTTACAATAGTTATTGAAGAATATATATGAAAAGCAATTCAGCAAAATAATATAAAAAACCAAAGTCGAAATATCAGGAATAATCCACAGAAATCAAAGTACAGGAGTAGAATAAAAAACCAGGAATACAAAAGCAGAATAAATCCAAAACATGACATTCAGGAACAGTCCTCAAAACTTGGAATCATGAGACATGAACAAAAGATAACATGGAACTAGAAATCCCATGACTTGACAACAGATATATACACAAAACTCAATGTTGCTTGGCCTGCCAGACCCATCTGCTGGGCTAGCTAACAGAGAAAATCATGCCTTCTCCCCTAGGAAGCTGATAAGGATTTCTTGGCTAATAGGCATCTCAACCTTCATAAACACCTGAGAAACTCTATGTTGACAGAACGTAAATCTCCCATCTATCTGCTCATTAGTCTGTCCACCTGGACTTTCAGCAAACTGCCTGTCAGGAATGTGGCCTTCAGACACAGACCACTCATTTTCAGAGCTTAAAATCTCTTGCTGGCTCTCCTGCTGACTTGCCGATCCAGAATCCCCAGTTTCATCAGAATGGCTAACAAGCCCAGAATGCCCAGAGTCTAGGTGCAGGCACAATCAAAGACTGAACTATAACACATAGGACTGTTCTCTATTCACAATTCCTGTGTTCCCTGAAAAATAATTTACCTCAACCATTCTTTGGTTCTTGAACTTTTATCAGCCGTAGCAGACAAGCCAAAAGATAGTATTTTTCTCTCTCTCAGGCATCAAATGTAAAAATAATTCATCTACATTTACATTGACCTTGAACATATGTAGCAAAGAACCCAAAAGATCCAACACATGCTATTCATTTGACGTTTCCTTCATGCTGATATCAGACACCACTTCTTGTTTGGTCATGGAAGCTAAACAGGATCAGACCTGGTTAATCTTTGGATGGAAGATCACAACAAATAATGTACTTATGCTATATTTCAGAGGAAAGAACTGACAAAACCAGCTCTGAGCAGCCCTTGCCTAATGAAATTATTAGGGTTACATAACTCAACAGGCAGCTTGAAGACTTGCATCAGGATATTAATACTGTCCCCCTGAAGCCACTACATTTATTAGGGGGGGGAGACAAGAAAAGAGATCCTCCATCTTCCCATATCCAAGTCCCAAAAGGGGCAATACCAGAGTAAATGTTGGAAAATTCAGAAGCATTGTTTAGGCATCAACAAAAGAGCCAATAATTTGTAGTTACATAGACATTTCCAACTGTAATACAAATCCGTTCTCAATTGCTTTTTTCACTCTTATGACATGAGAAATGCAAAGTCTGAAAAATAAATTCGAAAGGAAGTAAAATGAAATCAAGGCAACATGCTTTGAAAGCAGAAATCTCTCTCTATTCTCACTGATGGCTTAATCCTCTACTTCGGTTTCATTGGCTGTCGCAATGTCTATGGCAATGATTGCCAGCCCTAGAGTAAGTCAAGCTGGCAGTGAGTAAAACAAAAATATCTCAAACAACATTAACAATTAGGAGCTTCCTGCAGAGCACCAGCTGGTGGAAGATGATTATCGAGGATGACAGACACATTTTTTTCATTTAGTGGGCTAACCCAACCATTTCAAGAATCAAAGCAAACCTCACCACAACCTTGCCTTTCTAAAAGACAGCAGCAAATATACCTGGCAAATGTAGAAGGGACTAGATTTCAAAATGAGCCTGGTTTAATAGCAATGCCTTTTAAAGTAGTGAAGAAAAACAGCAATTGTCTTATTTCTCTAGCCCAGTTTCTATACCCAGATCTCTTTCCAACACATTATTCTTACCAGCCAGAATCCTTTAGATCGGGAGACACAAATAAAAAAGATGGTATCTACATCCTGGATTGCAGAGATACACATCACCGCTTCAGACCTCCATTGAGAGAGTCTGATGACACATAACTAAGTTATATTTCCATGCTGCTGAACATCAGTTCTTCCAGACCCGCCACTGTTACTCATTAGCAAAACTGCATTCTCTTATTAACTCAGCTCTGGGGGACAATGAATCTGTGATCTTCACAAAAAAGGAGGATTTCTTGATTTAAAGTATGCTACTATCTTGTTCCAAGTGGAATACTGGGGCGTAGGCTGACAAAAAACACAACTCGTTATCATTTCCTGTTTTTTTAAATAAAAAAACACACAGCTAACCCCACTATACCATCTAAACTGCAAGGTACATAGCAAGTCTATAATTACAGACCAAGTGGAAAAAAGGACTGAAAAACAGGTTGCCCTATCCTGTTTTTCCTACAAGCGATTAAAAAAAATTAACTCTTCTTTACCCTATGAAGAAAGAAATACAAAGCTTCTTAAGCCATGATCCATAGCCTTTTCAGCCTACTCTTAGAAGTCTATTCAGTCCCATTTGGAATTTGTGTATTCATATTAACACACTTTCAAAATAAAACTGGACTATTTTGTATGGACCTGTCTCCCACCTGCTGTCCCACTGTATAGACAGACAGATAAATAGATATTTTAAATGTGCCACATAAAAAAAAACCTGTATAGCCTGGAGGATAATTTAAACAAGCAGTTTGGTGTATCTTTATATAGATTAATGTTGTCAAATGAAAGCATTCCTCTCTGAATCATTAATCACTGCTATCACTAACCAATCATTGAAAACAATATTATTTGTAGCAGATAGCAACCATATCCTACATAGGGTCTACAGAGACATATTAATGCAGGCTGTTCCAGAAATGGATACCAGGTATCCTTTTAGAAGTGTTTCCTTCCATATGATGTTACCCACATAATTATGTCACCCACATAATGATGTGATTCTATACAGCTTAGACCCAGACTATCAGAATGACTGAATTCTTCCATATGTACCTGCCCAGATTTCAAAATATTAGAAGGCAGCCCCTCACAGGCACATCTCTCTGGTATCGTTACAGGTGCATCAAGTGAGAATGTGGAAAAAACCTTCCTGCTGGTTGCTCCCACTCTCTTCAACTTCCCTTACAATGGAGGCTGGAGTGGCTTCCATTTCAACCTCCATCAGCCAGTGCATATCTTTATTTGGGCCATCTTTTGTTCATTAAAAATGGTAAATGAGTATATTTCATTTATTAAATTCTATGAATAGTATAGTGAGCTTTTTTCCTATAATTTCTCTTATATGTGTCATGTATTTGAATCTATTTCAATTGTGTAAGTTACCTGTAGTTCTAGTTTGGGTGGTGGGGGATGCAGAATATAAGTAACTGATAGAAAAATAGCAATCCTCAGATATCCAATGTCATGTTGGGTAGAAAGATCAAAAAGTATATATGCCATTGAATTGGGCTCATTTTGCTGTGCCTCAGTCTATGAGACAGGCACATCATGGACAGTATTGTCTATCCCAGTCGTTCAAGGCTTTATCTCCCTCTGGCTTACCTATTCAAGTATGAGCTTTCCTTGATATCTAGCACTAGCAGAGCAAGCAAGCAAGAGAAAGAGTAGGTATTAATACTATAGGAGTTAAAATTGTTCATACCCCAAGTATGAACATGAAAGAAAGAAAAAACAGAATTCTATGCACATTTTGTTTCATCTAATTCTGAAATAAATGGGAAACCAGATCATATTCTTGTAAACTATGCACAGAATATAAATCAAAATGGATGTGTCACTTGAAAAGGCATTTTACTATGAGATTTTTGCTACATGAGAAAGACTACTGGTCACATTCCAACACACTGAATTTGAAAACAACAAAGGTGTCTTGTGGCACCTTAAAGACAAATAAATACATTACAAGCCTCAGCCGGCTCTCTTGATGCATAGAAATTATGCGCCAGAGAGCGGGGGGAGGAGGGAGGAAAATCGCTCTCAACCCCCCCCCCCCCCAACTCTCCTGGCACATCATTTCTACACGCTGGGAGAGCCCACCGAGGCTTGTAATGGAGGCGGTAAGTTTTTATTACTTTTCTAAGGGGTCTGGGGGCTTGGGGAGAGGGTTGTAGGGCCTCCAGACATTTTCAAGTCCCAAGAGAACATCTGGACACCCACCCCAGATAGCATGTGTTTTCTGGGGTTGGGGTGGACGGGCCCCCAGGAAAATCCACATTTTTAAAAGGTGGATTCTCCTGGAATAAAGGCCTGTCTGGATCCGGCCCCAGTTTACATGTTTCTGGTTTTCAACAGTTTTTTATAATACCTAAAAATAATAATAAGCCCAAGACAGCAACACACTGAAAAATAACTAACAAAGCAACAAAATGCATCAACGTTTCAAACATATGTTTTTTAAAACAATTCTTAGCATTGTTACTTGTGTCTCAAGATCAAGGGAAAAACAACATATCCTTCTTCTGGTGTGTTCTGAATTTTTTTTACCACATTTGTATACCGCCTTTCTCAGGCAGAGTCGACTGTGGATTATGGATGAAACAGGTGGCTTTTCCGCCACTCAGCACTATCATCCATCATCAAGGCCAAACATGTGCCTCATTCTATACAGAAGTTGGAGCCTGATGACTGATTCAAGTCATGCCAAGCAAAGGGATTCATATATCAGAAGGAACATCTGTGCACTGTTTTTGCTGCTCATATGGTGCACTTCATCACTTTTTCAGTGCAGCATATGCCTGTTATATGCAGAATCCCTACTTCCGAAATCTGAACAATGAGGCCCTGACTTCCAAAGCAAAAGATATTTTCTGATAAGAATATATGCATTGGCTTTGATGGGATGTGTTAATACTTGTACATTATTTTGAGGATTACAGAATACACTGGAGAGGGTGTTATACTTTACTGTTTGCCTTTTAAAGGATCAGACATCTGAACAAATAACTAAAGGAATATATTTGTAATTGAGTCTCCTTTTAAAATAGAGTTTAAAAATCTAAGCTTGGATGTCTTCTTTCCAAGAGCACAACTTTGCTCATAGGAGACTTTTGCTGGTGAATGGAGGATAGGCTATCAATCCTGCTTCCTGCCCACAACGCCTTCTGAAAACCTCCAGAGGGTGGGAGAGGCTCTTCATAACACTTTGAGAGCTGGAGCCATGAGCTGCTCCGAGATAGAAAAAAACTGGCAAAAATTAGTACCCACATTTACCACCAGTGGGACCTGCTACTAGATTCAGATGCCATATCCTTCAGTGAAGGGAATAAATCCTCTTCAAAGAAACACAGGTTCCAACAATGATCAAACCCACACATAATACAAGAAAAACAATAATTAAGGTGAGGGAGGAAACCCACTGCACTCCTTAAACAAGCTTCTGGAACAATTAAAGCAGCTATACACTACTTGGGATGTTGTCCAATTGCAATTAGAGATAAAACACAGTAGAAAAGGGACAGTGTCTATAGCTGATTGTTAATAAGATTTTTTAAAAATCCTATTCAGGTAATTTTATATTTAAAGGGGAACATTTAATATGGTTGTGTACAATTTCTATTATCTTTAAGTTCAAAGCTTGCTCTGAAAGCTGGAAAATGTCATTCATGATTTTTTTCTCCTTACCCAAGGTGTCCCTGTTTTGCATTTGGAAGAGAAAGAAATTGCTGTATTTTTTAAAGCCCATTTCTACCCACATTGTCAAAAATAATTCTCTTGCTTTTGCTTTCTTGTGATTTCAACTCTTTAACTTGCCCATTTTTTTCAGTGTACTATTTTCCACTTGGATACCATCAGAAGAAATATGGTTGACAGCAGAAGAGAAAATCAGGAAATGCTCCAGATGTTGTTCAACTGTGAAGCATTCCTCTCCACTAGTTATTCTTGCTAGGGGTGTGCTGGGATTTAGAGTCCAACATCATGTGGTAATTATATTCTAAGGTGTTTGTGACACTTATATGATGCATTTCTTGCAGAATGAGATTCAGAGCAACTTCCAAACATATTCCATTTTTTCATTTGGATTTCAAGTGTTTTACACATTTTGGGAGTGCTTCAGATGTTATAAAGAAATACCTGGTTTCACTAATATGAACTTTTAAAAATGAAATAAATGAAGTGAGAAGCATTGGTTATTCAGACTGCTTATTACAAAAACTCTTAACACAATGTATCCTTCTGGAACTAATTTTGCATAAAATTGTTTGAATCTTGTGATCTAAGTACTTTAATTCGTCAACGCCGAGAAACTAACAAAATTCAAGAAATAGTTTTCCAAATACTGAAAAGAATTAGGTTTTACGAGGACCAGATGGAAAATGCCCGATTTGCTAGTTCTTCTGTAGTGTCTCTGATTTAATTAAGTAATAATTTAAATTTCAGAATTTATTATTATCCAATTGAAAATCCTCACTTTAGTTAAAAAATAAATTTAATTAAATTGTCATGTTTATTGGACCAAAGCTTACTTGTTCCTATCTGAGAGCAATTCTCAGCAACACCAGCCAGTATTGCCAATGGTGAGAAATGTTAGGACAGTGCTCCTCAGGTTATCTGATCTGGGGGAACCTGTTGTTATTATTTTCCCCAGGGACCACTGCCATATTTGTGTCCACTGGCTATGACTATTTTTATTCTTCCTAGAAACTCTTCAGAGACCTATAGCAATGGCTCAGAAAATGGCATGGATCCAGGACCACCACTTTGAGTAACACAGTGTTCCAATTCAACAACATCTGGAGGAGTATTCAATCCTCACTTCTGAATTAAAACTGGCTAAAAATTAATCCACTAGTCATTGAAAGAGCCTGGATGTATAGGTTATGTAACTGAAGCAGAGTTGAAAAACATATATAACTGTACTTCACTGGAATAGGATTGAAGGGCCTCTGCAGAGGAGTTAATTGTAAGCTTTTCCTCCCTGAATTTTTTTTATGGGTAGGATTTCTGACTTTTATCACTTGCTAGTTAATTTTTTAGGTTATGTTGAATTTGCCTTTCCATCTGATGTCAACCATATCCTGTAGCAATTATTCCACTGTTTTCCCATAAATGGTTTTTGTTCTTATTTCTTCTGGGTAAACCAATGTTTCCCAAACTCTGGTGATCCAGGTGTTTTGAACTCAAATTCCCAGAATTCTTGACTATTGTCCAAGCTGGTATGGGCTTCTAGGAGTTAAAGTTCAAAACAGTCGGATTACCAAAATTTCATAAATACTGGTGTAAAATATCTATTTAGACTACTCAAGCACTGCTTCCCATGGTCCTGGGCTCAATGTAATGTAAAGAGAAACAAAAGCTGGTCAGCATTTGTTTTCCATCAGAAAATACAAAAGATAGTTCTCCCCAACATTAAACCTATGGCTGGGACACTAACTCACAACAGAATTTGTAGAAAGTCAGGAATGATCCCCAAGTAGCCTCTATGGCAAGTGTATATGTATGACTAAACTTCCCCCCAGGTGTTAAAAAATGGGAAAAAATGTTTTTGCCTTCAGATATCCTGTAGAGCAGTGATTCTCAACCTGTGGGTCCCCGGGTGTTTTGGCCTACAATTTCCAGAAATCCCAGCCAGTTTATCAGCTGTTAGGATTTCTGGGAGTTAAAGGCCAAAACATCTGGAGACCCACAAGCTGAGAACCATTCCGTGTAGAGGATGTGAAGGCCTTCTTGTCCCAAACCATTTTAGAACCAGCAGAGCCATTTTTAAAACGGCAATGAACAAGAGATCACTCTACTGCAAAAAAAAGAAGAGGAGGAGGAGAAAGAAAGAAAGAAAGAAAGAAAGAAAGAGGCTTCTCTTGAGCATAAAATAGCTCAGAGGATCCCAAAATGTCCTGAAGATGCCCCTCATGACCCTAGCAGCCATTTATTATTATTTTTATTTATTTACAATATTTATATCCTACCATTCTCACCCCAAAGGAGACTCAGAGTGGCTTACAGAACACATATATGGCAAACATTCATTGCTGATTATACAATTAACAAGAACACACTGCACAGACAGAAGTGAAGGGACTTTTCCCATTTTCTTTCTAGCATCTTGGAGGCTGTGCTCAACTCTGACTATGGGGGGGAGGGGTGCTGTCACTCCATCTTCTAGGCCAAGGAGCTTTTCTCCGATTGATGTCCTTAAGGGTGCCTACATTACCTCCCCACTAAAAGCAGTACCTCTTTTATCTACTCACATTTCTGCTTTCAACCTGCTAGGTGGGCAAGTGAGCTGGGGAAGCATCTGAGGTATCGGGAGCAAAAAGGTCAGGATTTTTGTGAGGTGCAGAACTTCAGAGTCTCCCTGAGGGGCCCCATGTTCTACACTATCAGGACTAGAGATAAATTGAGGTGCTGATCAAGATAAATTCAACAGAAGCCAATCTCGGCAAGTTTATCTTTCCTTGGATAGAATAATCCACCAGAAAACAAAGTCCAGTTTCAATCTGCATGGTATAAATTCTTCATTGTAGGCACCCATTGCTGACAGTCATGATTCTTCAAGTCATTCATATGCAGGGGGTAGCCTTGATGACCATACAACAAATGTCAAAAGCCATAATGCAGTAAAACCTTGGTTGAGCCAACTGAAAAGGCATGAAAATCTTGGGGTTGGCTTTTTGAAACCAAAGTTTCTTCATCCAAGAAAGACATTTTAAAGGCTGCTACTAAGAGATTTAAAACAGGGAGGGAAGAGAAGAAAATGCTCTCTGAAGTAGTGCAGCTAATGATTTCCTGTGGCAATAAATAAGACAAAGCCAGAAAATAGGAGGCCTTTGGGTATATTGGGAATGAACCCAAGCAGCACTATGTATAATTCAGCTAATAACTTTGACATCTACTGCTGTTTAGGGACTAAATTACAAGATAAATTAAACATATATTGAAGAACTAAATATACTTTTTAAACTCTAAAGTTGGTTCCTGATTGGGTCAGGAGGTTTAAACTTTACCTCACATCTGTTTTTTTAATTATTCTTTCAAAATTCACATGCCACACATGTAGATTCAAAATTAAACCCTTTCATTAGCATCAACTTTTCTCTAAACTGGCAAAATAGGACTATAATTTGAAATGAAAAACTATCTAAAGCATATTTAAACTTTTCCCACTTGCACAAAATGGATCCTACATGATTCTTCAAGTCAAAAGTACCATAAGGATGCCATACAGAGAACTCCAGAATTCACTGTTGTGGCTACACACAGAGAGACACCATGGCTGGTCAGTTGCTGGTGAAGGGTATAAGGGTCAGAGAAGCATTTGGCTACTGGCCCATAGCTAGATGTTAATATGGACCTCTTCTGCCAAGACCTAATGGGGCACTATGGGTTATTCAAAGGATGCTGCCATAAATTTGCATATCGCTATGGGAATACAACCAGACTCTTCTCTGGTCTGCTTTTGTCCCTGCTAGCAACAGAATGGACATTGAGGTGCAATGGTTAGTCTGGGGGGGGGGGGGGTTGGATGTTGCAGAGGATAGAGGAGTATACTAATCCCTTCAATGAAAAGAACACACAGAGAAGTATAAAGTGAATTGCATTAGCATATATGAAGCCAGTATGGTGTAGACCAGACATGGGCAAAGTTCATCCCTCCAAATGTTTTGGCTTTCAACTCCCACAATTCCTAACAGCCTCCATATGAAAGGAGTTCCAGAGCCCTCTCCGACATTCCCATCCTATACATTTATGAGAGAAGCAAGACCAAGAACAAGAAAAAAACAACTAGGATCTTATCTAGAGCTGAGGCATCAAACTATACTTAGTGTTAAACATGAGTAACAGTTATTTCGGCACTGGGTATCTAATTTATTTATTTATTTATTTATTTCATTTACTTATACCCCGCCCTTCTCACCCCGGGGGGGACTCAGGGCGGCTTACAGTGGGGGCACAATTAGATGCCCAAGGCAATTCACAAGTAGTACAAATACAAACAATTCAACAATTAATTAAAAACATCAGTACATAATAAAATCATAAAACAATCTCATGCTCAGAGAATAGAATAGAAGATAATGATGATGATGATGATGATGAAGATAACAACTTTATTTTTGTACTCCCCCTCCATCTCATGGAGTTGGAAGACTAGGGTCATCCAGCCCAGCCCCCTGACATGCAGTACAAGCCTAGTGCTTTCCTAAATATCATGAGTGAGTGTGCTAAACCTGATTGTTTCTGAAGTCAAGCTCACTGCCCTAGCACTTTACAACTTTTCTGAAGTGGTGAAGAAGGTGACCCTCTTCAATAAATTGTCTTCAAGAAATAAGTCAACAAATACCAGGACTTGGAAAAGGTACTTATTTTGATTACAACATCCAGAACCCCTCAGTGACCATGATAGTTGGGGGACTCCCAAGTTCTTGCATCAAATAAGGTACCATCATCTCATTATAATAAAAACTCAAGGCGGTCATGAAACTACAGTTGTATCTTGTGCCTGTGGTCACAATAAAGCCAGCAGTAAATGAAATCGGCAAGAGGAATTCTGAGACAGCAGAATTACAAGTGCTGCATTCATTCATGCTTCAGTAAAACATAAAAATACTTTCTGTAACTGAAGAGTCATGTGTTTAAAGTGAGGCCATCAAGGCATACTGAGTATCCTACAGTGGAATGAAGTGGGTTTTTTTAAATAAAAAACATGAACTTATAAAGTAATTTATATTCCCACTTTTTTAAAAAAAACACAAGGACCTAAAATATTTGGTGGTACATTATTACAATAGGGCCTCCTCTTGCCATTTTAGTTAAAGAAACTGAGTGCTTTGAAGATTGTGTCATCAGAAGAAAAGTCTTTTCCTGTCCATAAAAGAACTCAAGTTGAACAGAATATTTTTCCCATCTACTTTTCCATATACAGAAATCAGTTTAGAATAGAAGATAGAACTTACAGTCCTGTGTTCTTCTATAAGCTGAATAAAAAATGTGTCTGAAAAGCTTTATAGCATTTTAATAAGTTTTTCAAAACATGAAATACCAAATCCTGCTGTAATTTCCCCCAGCAAAATTTAACAGCTTGCAAAACTGCTTCTGAGTAGTCCTTGCCTAAGAAAACCCTATGAAGTTCATGGGGTCACCTTAAGTCAAAAGGCAAGTTAAAGGCCCATACATATACACACAGTTATCTTCTGTTCAAAAGTAAAGAATGAATGGTTGTCTACATGCCACAGCATGGTACAACAATCTTTGTTACAATAGCTATTGTTTAAGAACTGCATGGGGTTCCCTGAGCAATTCATGGGCTTACAAACACTGTTTTAGTGTATATATTTTGACCAAAAGTTCTCCCTTGGTTATACATTCTGATATCATCATAATGCACACAGCAAAATACCACCTGGTGACAGATAGACCATTAAGAACAAACAAAAGCTAAGAGAGGGAATCTATAACCAGACAAATACATTTTGAAAGCAAGAATCCTTCCCAAATTAAAATATTTTGAAGTAGCAGATCTGTTGCATTAAAACTCTTAGCACTGTCCGCAGAATACTAACTTAATACTGACAAGTGTTCCAGTTATCGGATCATATGCAACATTATGTGAGCAGACAGTGGATGTAGCAAAACTGGAATTACTGTAACTATAATATTTGGATTGTTTTTCCCATGTTATGTTTCTGCAAAATAGCCTCCCCTTCCTCCTCCTCCTGCACCATCACCTTTTACTTCAGAGGACTAAGGACTTCTGCTTAAACAATAAGACTTTCTCTTTGTCTTCTCCCCCAAACAGCCCCCCCCTCCCAAACCCTCGTGAAATCACACAAAATCCAGGTCAATTTGTATTTTTTCAACAGTGCCATTTAGGTTCTGGCACCAAAAGTAGACTCCAGAGTTCATACTTTCACATGTTATTACTGCAAAAGGTCTTCAAAAGCAAAAGGGTTGGAAAGGCAGTAGGGGTCTTCATGATGCTTTCACTGGTTTTGGAAAAGCATTATGGTAATTTGCATGTAAGAAAGTTGTGTGCCATCTATAATATGACAAATATGTATATATAAGATTTGGTACTATGATTCTTTAGCAGTAGTTCCCAACCTGTGGTCTGTGGACCACCAGTGTTCCCCGAGAACTAAGATATGGTCTGCCGACTCACTGGTACTACACTATTGCAACAAGAGTGACTGGTCTTGTGAAACCCTCTTATAGTGTCGAGGGAACAGGGATGTTGGGAGGGGAGAGACTAACTACCTATGAAAGGCACGACAACAAGCCTCCTGACTGCTGCTTCTCCTCCTCCCTCCCTTTAAGTAGAGCCGTCCCATGTGGTGCCTGGAAGCAGAGGCGCCTTGGTGTCTTCATTTTTAGGCCTGTTTCTGGGGTTATTTGGGGTGCTGATTCAGAAAATTGCATTGGATAGATCACATCAGCTCTTGATTATTAAATATGGTTTTCTGTGGGTAAGCAGATGGCAACTATTAGATGGCGTATGTTCTGTATCAGAAACTAGAGCTGATGTGATCTAGCCAATGAAATTTTCTGAATCAGCACCCTAAATACTCAAACCGGATCTAAAGTTGACCAAAAACTGATTTGTAACCCTTTTGGTACTAAAGTGGTCCTTGGTCATAAAAAGGTTGTGAACCACTGTTCTACAGAGTATGTACCAGGATATGAATCTGCGGCCTGATCCTTCAGATGTTGTTGAAACTGCAACTCCCAGGAGTCCTAGTTAGCATAGGATCATGAAGGACCATGTCCAAAACTTATCTACTCTTGTTCTGTATTGCCATGTTGCATCACATGAAGTCAATTCTCTCTGACAAAGCAGGAGTAGGAAACTGTGATAAGTCCAGGAGCCAATTTTTGCTCCAGAATTTTCTGGAGATCACAGACTGCCTCCCTCCCCAATACAGAAATGGCCAAAAAACCATTTCTATTTTTTGAAAAAGGGACATTTAGGTTAAACAATCAAAAATACAGCAGCTGAGGATGTTGTGAACTATACATGTATTATGTAGGAGAAAGATGGACAGAGATCTAATTGAAAAGTGAATTGTTGCTACTGGAAACTTAAAATAACCAATTCATCTATATTGAATTCAGGGGGAAAGGGGGCAGTCCCAAGAGATTTGGCTACATGCAATCCAACTATCAGACTTTATCCACCCAAGAAATAAACGTTACTGTAATTCAGCCACAGGATTGTCATGGGTTTTGCTCTGCTGAGTTTCTGCTTCTAATGTTTCCAAACCAACCTGAAAGCAAAGATCTTCAAGCTTAATTCACCAGTCTTCCTTGAAGATTACAGTGGCAAATCTGAGGAACATTTTCACCTTAAGCAACAATAAAAACACTGCTCAGACCTGATTTGAAATTTCTATATATCTCTGCAATCATGAACCACCCATGAATAAAACTCGTGCTGCTTGAAAGGGTGGGAAATGAAGTTTACATTATTACTGCTGGATACCTCTTGCAGCACTCAAACAACCCCTAGTCTCAGCCATTCACAAGATGGCAACCCCACAACATAAGGCCTAATGAGATAGTTTCCACTTGCTGAGTTACTTTTTAAACTTGTCTGTGGCCCAAAATGGTTTGTAAAACTTGATAACTGAATAAAGCATTTGTAAGGTTTTGTGTAATTGTAACACATTACCATAGTGAAATACATATATTGATTTGAAACTGACTCCATTATTTTGAAGCACCCTATGTATTCCTTGTGTCTTCTTTTCCCATAATATATCTCCTTGGATGAATATATACTGACAGTTGCCAACCTAGGGTGCATCTATACTGTAGAAATAATACAGTTTGACACAACTTTAACTGCCATGGCTCAATGCTATGAAATCATGTGAATTCAAGTTTCACAAAGATATTAGCCTTTTCTGCTAAATACTTTGCCAAATACCTTCACCAAACTACAGCGCTCATCATTCCATAGCATTGAGCTGCTACAGTTAAAATGTTGTCAAGCTGCATTAAGTCTACATTATAGATGCAACTCTAGGTCTAGGAATCCTGCTTGTTTTTCATTGGAAAGTAATGCAAGAGAGTATTTGAAAACAGAAAATTGACAGACCACCAGGGAAGCTAACCCTTCCACTGCTCACAGTACAGTCATTCTACTGCGATTTTCTAAGTTATTTTTCCCCACCTAAAGAAAAAAATACACAATAGCAAGCAGGCTAGAAAGAGGAAATGTAGAGAGACAGTAGCAGACAAAGTACCTAATAGACAACCCTCTGGAGTATTTAACTGAAAATCATTGTATGCTCTGCAGCAACTGGATTTCATCTACATTTTCCAGACCTGCATTTTGTTACTGACTCTGTAATTTCTTGCTTTGATAGGAGAGTGGCTACAAAAATAGCTGTTGAAAAAAACACACACTTCCAAACTGCAATGGAATTCTTTAAAACTACCAATTTTCAGCCCATAGCCTGAAAACAAAGACCTCACGTCTCACCTTTATTTGACCATATTTTAAGTGCTATTCCCTCAAGTAACATAATTTTAAAATATTTAAAGATTTTCATAATGGAAAATACTATGAGCATAGCAGAGCAACCATAATGATTAGCTTCATAATAACATGCCCACATAACTACCACCCCAGTGGAACACTACTTTCCACATTAAAGCTAAATGAAAATAAAACCAGTTATTAATAGAAATTGTTCATAGGCAATCAAAACTTGTTTAATCAGCTTGACAAAATGCAAAAGAAAATGAGATGTTAGAAACTTTTTAGAAGATTGCAAAAAGTCACATTGACAAACTATTTCTGCTTCCTACCCTCAAACCAAAGTTTTAGCCTAGCGCTGTAAGTATAGATAACTGTCTGCTTAGTCCATGTAATACTTATATAAACTGTCTTTTCTGTTTAAAAGTTCAGATAAATGTAATGTCTTATAGCTTGCCTATTTTCTTGACTGGAAAACATTAAGCTTGTTGTGATGCAATAAAAAAGTGATGGGTACAAGTCTGTTGGCACCACAAAGTTACAGGAATCTGTATCACTTTCAATACCATGGTTCCAGCCTGCAGAATTTTGTGAATTGTAGTCTGACAACTATTTCTGGCTGAGTCCATCAGAACTGCCTTTTAGAGAATTTTATTGCCTCATAAAACTGCAAAAACTATGATCTTGTGGGAAGTGTCCAACACATTTAAACTGTCAAAACACTATAAAGGTGCAGTCTTGATATATTCTATGACTGAGGGCCAAAGACAGGATATCTGTTTCATCAGCAATGCAAGAGGGATAGATCCAAACAAAAAGGTTACGCATGAAAAATTGTATCTTCCCACATGAGCCTCTAAGATCCTCAGGGAAGTATTTCTTTCCAACCCATCACCTCCATAGGCATGTTTGGTAGGAATGCCTTCCCTGGGGCTGAACTCCTTCCATAGGAATGTCATGATGTATCCACTCTTGTTCCCTTTTTGACAGTAGTTAAGACATTTTATCCCATCAAGACTTTGCAAATTGATTGTTGGTAAGAGAAGGATTTTTAAGACGCTGTGCTAGTCTTAGCATTTGTTTCAAATATTACAGTTTGAGTGTCCCTTTTCCGGAATTCTAAAATCCAAAATTGTTCACCTGCATGGCTGAAATAGTGACACTTTTGCTGTATGATGGTTCAATGTATACAAACTTTGTTTCATGCACAAAACTATTACGTTATTGTTTACAAAATTACCTTCAGGCTATGTGTATAAGATATGTGAAACATAAATAAACTTCATGTTAAGTCCCAACTCCATGACATTTCCTTACAGTATGTATATGCAAGCATTAAAAGAAAACTGAAATATGGAACATTTCTGGTACCAAACATTTTGGATAAAGGATACTCAACCTGTACTACTAGTAGCTTAATACTATTTGTTCTCAGCTTTTGTATTTTAAAGCTATTTGTGTTTTTATTGTAATTTTTTAAAGTGACTTTGAATCAAAACTGATAAGAAAAGCATGATATAAATAATGTGGTGGCGCTAATAATGATAACACAGATTAAAATCACATTGAAGGATATATGTGATTTTCACAGCTTCAATTGTAGCACAAAAATCCATGGATAGAAACAATGTATTTGATGGTGGCGGAGAAGAGGAAGGAGGAGATATATAAACCTCACTTGCCTAGTTTCCAACAGACCTCATAACCTCCAAGGATACCTGCCATAGATGAGGGCGAAATGTCAGGAGAGACTATTTCTGGAACATGGCCATACAGCCTGGAAAACTCACAGCAACCTATTGGTGTGCTGTTGTCTCTTGGGTGTTTACAACAATTCAACAGACCAAGCAAAAGGCTTAGTTTTAAATGTCTGCTTTGAAACCCATTCCAATATCAGTGACTACCTAAGAAGCAAGTTCTGTGAAAATCAATGAGCGTCATATCCAAATGTTAGGTTTCAGATCTGAAAAACCTGGAAAATGTTTTTAAAATTATTTTTAAATAAAACAAGAAAACCCACCCTTATTAAAGTTACAGCACCATGCAGCCCAAGAGTCACAAGGAAGAAGATATCTCCCCTTCTGAAGTCTTCCACAATGCTATGATTTCAGAAAGGAAAGTTCAAGATTAACTTCTCCCTGTCTCAGCAACTACAAAGGCTTTCAAATGTTGATGTGACTCAAGCACAGTTTACTCTATTCCTTCCCATTGCTTTCAATGAGAAGTTAAAAAAAATCTGAAGGTGTATCAAAAACTGATTCAGCCAATGCATACATCTTTCCAGTGAGTCTTGTATTCTGGACAGAATGCATCTTCAGAGATCACAGGGCTCAATCTGACCATTTCCTGGCTCTTAAGATTCCACCATAAGGCTGTAGTCTCTTTTTTTCTGAAAACATTGCTCCTAAAATTCTATTATAAGACAATAGTTGTATTACCTCAAATCTTTCCAAACTGAAAAAATATGTCATCTTTGGATCATAAAGTCAATATTCAAAGTGATGTGTTCAGGTAACTTATGGTCTATCTGGGCCTTTACTTCAAACCAAACTTTGTTTCTCCCCTTGCAACAAACCTAATGACCATGATACTATTTCCTCTTTTGTGTTCATTCTATTAATACTAATTACAAGGCTTGATTTCAAAGGATGTACAGCTATTGTGTTTTTTTTAAAGTATTACATATGGAAATGGTGCCTTTTATATTAGCAGTTGTGTTCTGGATATCATATTATTACTACTATCAACTTTTATTATATAAAAAATGGATCCTAAAAATACAAATTGCTATTATATGCATATGGAATTTTAATCTATTTGCCAGGAATACTGTATAATTCTGGTTTAAGATATAAACTGCATCCTAAAATCCTACCAGAAACAAAGCCTCGGGTTTCATCTTTCTTTAAGGAAAATATTTCATCGCATACCATTTTAGGGATAGTATTAAACTGATTTGTCAGATAAAAAGGTCACACAGGAAAGCAGCAACAATGGCAAGTTATCATATTTCATAATCCTAAAAGGCTGCCAAAATAATTTCAAAAGCAGACGCAGAGCATCTTGTGCATGTTTTAACACATAAGTCCACATGCTATGCAAATGCAGATAGCCCATCATCTTCCTGACTGATATAATATCATGATGGACACTTCCAGCAAAACTCAGAGCCAAATCTCCAACCCATCATATTGAGCAAAAGAAAGAGAGAAATTGAAATCAGTGTTTGTTTTGCAATTGGTAGGTTTCACAATTTTGAGATCATCACCATTCAACAATCATAAAAACCACCACTCATAGAGATTTTCAGGAACTTTAAAAAATCACCCCACACTCCCAATGTTTTCCCCATTGCTAAGGGGCTAGCATGAGCCATCAGATATGTATGTAGGTAGACAGACAGACAGACAGACAGATAGATAGGATTGTGTGTGTGTGGTTGTGTGTGTGTGCAGCTCATAACAGCCCCTTAGCACTGTGGAACTTGGGAGTACACAGTAAGTTTTTAAATCTATCTTTCCATTTATTTATTTATCTATCTATCCATCTATCCATCATACCCTGTCCAGCTATGTAATATCATATTAATATTATATCTGGGAGAGTTACAAAAATTCAAACCTTTCACAAAGGTTTCTGGTGCTGGCATCTCTTGTTCACACTCTTCTCATACACAGAAGGTGACAAAAGTATAATTTTTAAAAGTGTAATCACTATGAAGAAAACAGACGCATAACTATTTTTAACATCAGTTAAAATTTTGGGGAAAAAATCAATCCTATTTATTCTCAGCTTCCAAATGCCAAGCCAATCAAATGAATCTCTGAAAGACACTACTTCCCAGACTTTCCCAGAATTCTGCAAGAGACAGAAAACACTATAAAATGCTAGTCTGCTAAAGCCCTAAGTCAACCTCATATATAAGTCAAGGACATGTTTGGGGATCAAAATTATGGATTTTGATTGGGGAAATTTCCATCTTTCTGGATTCAGCTATATTCCCCTCCCCGCACCCTCCACACACACAACCACACACACACACAATTGTGTACACATGCTTGAACTCCTGAGGCCTGACTATTACCTAGTACTGCACCTGAAGAAGTGGGTTCATGTCCATGAAAGCCCGTGCCATAAACAGTGGGATTTAAAAGTGTTGCTACATTCCTTCCTTTTCTCCCTCCCTTCCTCTCCTCATTTTCTCCCTGGAAGCATTGTAATTTAGCAATCTTGGGAACAACAAATACATTTCAATCTGAAACTACCCTGGAGATGGGGAGAAAATTTGCATGTTGTTCTAACTTCATAATGATGATACTCTGCAATTGCGCTATTTTAATACGACACTATGAACCTGCACAAACCCTGAGAGCAACAGGAGAGGCCCTTTTCTCCACTGTCGCAAACACAATTGGTGGGAACGAGAGAGAGGGCCTTCTTGGTGGTTTCTCTGCAACTCTGGAACTCCCTTCTGAAAGACATCAGAATGGCCACCTTCCTACTAACTTTCAGGCATCAGATAAAAAATCTTTTCTCTGGAATCAGGCCTTTAATGAAGTTTAATACAAGAGCAATAGGCGCCATAGTAACATTTGGGGCTAAACTTTTCTGTGCAATATCTTATAGACAAGTGGACATGGGAAAGATAATGGCTTTGGTTTATTATTTATTTATTTGCCACATTCATATCCCGCCCTTCTCACTCCAAAGGAGACTCAGAGCAGCACACATAAAGGCACAATTCAATGCCATATAACACATATCCAGCAAATAAAACATATATATTAAAACAACCACTGAAAATGTAAACATTAAAATTATTAAAATCACATAACCCAGTATCATAGTCTAGGCCGTTCCAATTATCATTGCACCATTCCACATTCACATATTGCACTGACACTGATGTCACTAGGGAGGGACTTCCACAACCAAGGAGCCACCACTGAGAAGCCCCTGTTTCTCATAGGTTTATGTTTATTTAGTTTTTAATAATACCTTAAGGGTTGGTTGTATTTTAATCTGTAATGTGCTCTATTATGGTTTAATTGTCTTATTATGTTTTAATTTTTTTGTTATTGACTAAGTCTATTTCCTTTTTGTCCTAATGTACCTGTATGTTTTATACTTTGTTGTTAGCTCCTTTGAATCCCCAATGGGGGCAAAAAGTGGGATATAAATTTAATAATAATAATAATAATAATAGAGGAGGGATTGAGCTTGTTTTCTGCAGCCCCAGAGACTAGAACATGTACCAATAGATTCAAATTACAGGAGAAGAGATTCTACCTAACCATTTAGGAGAAGTTTATGATAGGATGTTTGGCATTGAACATACTGCCTTGGAAAGTAATAGACTCTCCTTTTTGGTGTTGGATACCCCCTTGGTTCACATTTCAACTCTGTTGTTGTTGTTGTTGTTGTTGTTAGTTTTATTTTTTATCCCCACATTTACCCCAAGACTGGGACTCAAGGCAGATCACACATAAAAAGATGCAATTAAAACATACAAGAAGTAAACATTAAAACTGAATTAAACCATGAGCCATATTAAAGACATGTACTCTACATGATTTTAAAAGTTAAATACAATTAAAATAATACAGAAAATACACCCCATTATTAAAAGCCTATAATTCCAGAAACCCCTCTGAATTATTTATATCTCCAGATTGAAGTCCACAAACACAAGGAGGGGACCATTCTAGCCTTCCTAGGCAGGGACTTCAAAGTGTAGGGGCAACCACTGAAAAGGCCATCTCTTGTGTTGCCATCCCATCAGCTATAGCTGTGAAGGTGACAGGACTGAGAAAAGTGCCTCTCCATGGATCTTGGGGCCCAGGCAAGCTCCTATTGAGAGATACAGCCTGGACATTAGTTTTATATTGCCTTATTTACTTATTTATTTATTTAAAGCATTTATATTCCACCCTTCTCACCCTGAAGGGAACTCAGTGCAGAGCACAACATATATATGGCAAACATTCAATGCCGGAATAAAACAAACTATAAATTTACACAAACATTAAAATCAGTTGTATCCACTTTAAAATCAAATTGTTGAAACCATCTTAAACCAGACTTATAAATCATACAGGACTTTATAGGTCATAACTAAAACTTCACAGTTGTGATTTTACTTGCAGGTCAACAAATGCAAGGCTTTGGCTGGAAATATGTTCCAATCCCAAAGTGTTTGTAACCACCAGACAATTCAGGGAACTTAGATATCAGCCAGCCATTCCTTTAAATGGGCCTTTATTTTGTATTTCACAACATACTGTAGAACAGGGGTCCTCAAACTAAGGCCCGGGAGCCAGATACGGCCCTCCAAGGTCATTTACCCGGCCCTCGCTCAGGGTCAACCTAAGGCTGAAACGACTTGAAAGCACACAACAACAACAACAATCCTATCTTGTCAGCCGAAAGCAGGCCCACACTTCCCACTGAAGTACTAATATTTGTTGAAATTGTTCTTTGTTTTAATTATTGTATTTTTTTTTGCACTACAAATATGTGCAGTGTGCATAGGAATTCATTCATGGTTTGTTTGTTTTTTCAAATTATAATCCGGTCCTCCAACAGTTTGAGGGACTGTGACCTGGCCCTCTCTTTAAAAAGTTTGAGGACCCCTGCTGTAGAACAAGCTAAGTTTAATTCAAAGAGTAAAGAATTTCTCCAAGGTTTTCCTTTCACTCTCCACAGTCAATCCATTGTTCTCTTTGTTCTGCTTCACCTGAGTGCAGCTTCAGAACCAATAGGTCCTTGGTATTTCTGTTGTTTATATGTGCCTTCAAATTAACTACAACTTATTGCAGGCCTATTTTTTTTACCTCCATCGAATTTGGAGCATTCACCTAAATTGTAAGATTCACCAGAAGCTCATTTCATTGCCAAGATCCTGTGATCCTTTCTTAGCCTTATCCCTAATCTGCTGTAGTACCTAACCCATGTTTCCAGTGCCAACACCCTTTGTTCTTTTTCTGAAGGCACTCTGTTGCCCTTTTTTATATACTTACATGTTTGGTAGCTGAGAGGAATGCTGCAGATATATGGCTGAATTCTAGGACTCTCTAGGTACTCCAGTGCAACTATGTGTTGAGCATAGAGTTGCAGGAGGATTTAGAGATTCCTCAAAAGAATATATAAATTCAATATGTAAATAATCAAATCCACAAAAGTGAAACCCACAAATGTGGAGGTGCAGAAGTCAATAATAGTTAGGGGGTGGGTATCTTTAGCCTGGAGAAAAGAAGACTAAGAATGTGATCCAATAACCATTATCAATTTTTGAATTTTGGACCTAATTCTGTGTGATTTCCTCAGCACAGCAGCTCAGAATCTAACTGAATGACGGGACTTTATCCAGTTGTTCTAAATAATATGTTCTAAAAATGAAATGTCAATCTTTTCTTTAAAAAAAAGATATTATTTTCAAAAACAGATAATGCTACAAATGATAGTCGGTGGGTAATTACCAACAGGAAAGGTGAAGTGGTGTGACATCTGGTCCGTTAAAAGTGCAGGTGCAGTTTTTAGTAGCTTGTGAAATATGTTGTTACCGTAATTCACATAGCAAAAGTATTGAGTTGTACAGAAGTTTAATGTCAAACTCACATAATAAACTTCAGGCTTAATGTTAGGTAAGATTGTCAAGACATTCTCCGCTGTTTTTATTTAAAACAAAAGAACAGGGAGAGAGAAAATCAACATTATGGCTGATGCTTAACCTACTGGTCCAAATCCATACCTTTCATATTTTTATCCTCAGCCCAAAACTAACAGGACACAAGAGCAGCGTCATTGTGTGTTTTCACTGTTAACATTTGGTTGGTGCCTGCCTATTAACCAAACTAACTGTTATGTTCATGAAAACTAAGAAGGCAGCTGGGGGGGGGGGGGGGGGGTTGGGGGGCAGGTGGAAGGGTCCTGTTTCATACTAAGCACTTATGATCTTTCTAAGAGAATAATAAGTGCTTGGTCTTTAATGTAACTTTAACCCTACAGGTCTGACGAAATCTTTAGAAGCTGGTTCAGGCTTCAAACACTCGTGAGATGCTTCAAAGAAAAAGATGCAATAGCCACTTGGTGTACATTCCCACTGTACAATAATTGAGAGCAGCAGCTGCATTCGTCTGCCAAATCCACCACAGAATGGAACTGGCAAGGTTTCAGCAGGACTCAGAGGTCTTCTGTTGTTAACAAGGACTCACCTACAGGCCATTACCAATGAACCTAGGACACGTGTTGTAAAGTGGAAATGGAAAGGAGGAATGTATGTAACTAAATTTGGAAAATGTTCTGTTCCTGGTTTGAAAGTGTTATTTCCTGGGTTGTTGTAGGTTTTTTTGGGCTGTATGGCCATGTACTAGAAGCATTATCTCCTGATGTTTCGCCTGCATTTGTGGCAAGCCTCCTCAGAGCTGAGGACCTCAAAACTCTGAGAATGCTTGCCACAGATGCAGGTGAAACATCAGGAGAGAATGCTTCTAGAACATGGCCATACAAGCCCAAAAACCCTAGAACAACCCAGTGATTCCAGGCATTAAGGCCTTTGACAATACAGTGTTATTTCCTGTTTAATTGTGCAGTACGTACTTTGAAAGTGGTTGTTATACTCCAGAAGCTTCATTTTTGTGGCTGCCACAAATTACGTTGAATCGGTTGTGACACTGAGATATTTACTGAAAACCTATAGCAAAATGTGCTGCAGCATGTCCCACAAAAACAAAGTTTTGCAGTTTAATAATTTTTCTCCTGTTTTTTATGATAGAACTAATTAGGAAATTACATTTATAATCCAGGAACAAAAATCACATTACATAGTGTTTATTAGCCTCCAACAAATATTTGGCACCAGTCACAAACCCACAGCAGGGAGAGCCAGTGTGGTCTGAAAGCCAGCATTGGACTATGTTGCTGGGGACCAGAATTCAAATCTCCGTTTAGCCATGAAAATTGATGGAATGACCTTGGGCATCATATTCTCTAAGCCTCAGAGGAAAGCAAAAGCAACCCAACTCTGAACAAACTTTGCCAGAAAAACCCCATGATAGGGTCCCATAAGGGTTGCCATAAGGCTTGAAGGCACACAGTAACAATACTGTCTCTGTCCAAGAAAGCACTGGAAGCTTGAAAAAAGGAAACTATAAAGAATTCGAGCAAGAAAGAAAATTATGATTTTTTATTTTAAAAAATACATTTAAACTAGTTTTCACTAGTTTTCTCTAACTGTGCATAACTTTCACTATTCATACCTAAATGTGTCAAGAGGAAAGCATGTCTAGGTAACCTTTGTCAGGACTGCCTTCCATCTGGAAATCGATGTCCTCATTGCGAAAGAACATATGGATCCAGAATAGGTCTTGAACCCACCACCAAGACCCTACATTTGTCGCTGCCTCATCACACTAGAGCATGGATCCACTTTAAATCCGGTTTCTGCCTTCTGCAGAATGCTGGGGTTTGTAGTTTAGTGAGGCCCAGGACCTGTCTGGCTGAGCAGTATAAAGGCCCCTCCCTAAACTACAAACCCCAGAATTCTGCAGGAGGCAGAAACTGGATTTAAAGTGGATCCATGCTCTAAGTGCAGTGGTCCCCAACCTATGGTCTGTGGACCACCAGTGGTCCCCAAGAACTAAAATATGGTTTGCGGCCTAACTTTTACTACCCCATTGCAACAAGAGCAATCCTCTTATAGTGCTGAGGCAACAGGAATATTGGGAAGGGAAAAGCTGACTACCCACAAAAGGTGTGACCACTGCTTCTCCTCCTCCTCCTTCCTCTTGCGCAGAGCCAGTCCATGTGGTGCCTGGAAGCAGGGGCACCTTGGTATCTTTGTTTTTAGGCCTGTTCCAGGGGTTATTTGGGGTGCAGATTCAAAAACTTGCATTGGATAAACCACATTAGCTCTACATTATTAAGTACGGTTTTCTGTGAGCAAGCAGATGGTGACTACTGGATGGCACGTGTTCTGTATCAGAACTGAGAGCTGATGTGGTCTATCCAATGCAATTTTCTGAATCAGCACCCCAAATAACCAAACCAAATCTAAAGTTGACCAAAACCTGATTCATAACCCTTTTTGGTACTAATGTTGGAGAGTGGTCCCTGGTCAAAAAAAAGGTTGGGGACTACTGCTCAAGTGTGATGAGGTCCATAAAAGGCAATCATACTTAGCCATGAGTGAGTGATAGCCTATGATGATGATGAAGACATATAACTCTTCATGTGTAGATTGGGTTCGCTACTAAAATCTGAAGTCATGCAGTAGAGGAGCAACACATAAAGCTGTCCTTTACACAATACACCAGACTTTTGAATTTTGCTACCACAATATAGTATGTATTGTCGAAGGCTTTCCAGAATCACTGGGTTGTTGTAGGTTTTTTGGGGATGTATGGCCATGTTCCAGAAGCATTCTCTCCTGACATTACGCCTGCATCTATGGCAGGTTGTGAGGATGCCTGCCATAGATGCAGGCAAAACATCAGGAGAGAATGCTTCTGGAACATGGCCATACAGCCCAAAAAACCTACAACACCACAATATATATATTGTTCAGAAGTAATATATACCCATTATCTAAAGGCAATTTCTGATCAGGGAAGCTAAACAGGATCAGCCCTGGTTAGTATTTGGATGGAAGCCCACCAATGAATACCAGGGGCTTGGGACTGTATTTCAGAGGAAGGAATTGGCAAAACCATCTCTGAATATTTCTTGCCTAAGAAAATCAATGGGTGACTTGAAGACATATATGCACACTACAAATAACAAAAAGTAAGCATGAAGTGCCATCCTGCCTTGTTAACTTTTCCACACACCTGGCAGGGCATGGTTGGAAGCAGAGCACCAGTTTGTTTGCTTAAGAAACCTAGCAAACCTATTCTGAACTCCTGGACAAGAGGCAGGGATGAGGCAGGGACGGGGTCTTCTCCCAAGACCACCTTTTCCGAAAGGTAAAATATCAGTGAGACGGCGAATCTGCCCCAGCCCTCCTTCGCAGGCCGGCCAATCCAGGGGTTTCCAACCGCAGGAAGAATGCAGCACCTGGCGTTGCCAAATTCCCCCCAAGAGAAATCCCTGCCCGCTCTTCTTTGAAACGTCCAACATTTTCAAGCAAGCAAGGTGTTTCCATCCCAGGCTGAGCCAGAATAAACCATTTGGCCTCCATTAAGTGAAATACGGGGTCTCTGGATTTATGAGCGCGACAAGCCAGGGGCTGCTCTCAAAAGTCTGAAACCCTCTGCAGAGGGAGAGAGAGAATGAAAGAAAGAAAGAAAGAAAGAAAGAAAGAAAGAAAGAAAGAAAGAAAGAAAGAAAGAAAAGCAAGCCACGGCAGCACACTCCTCCTCCCCAAGCGACACTTCCCCGCTCCCCAATCTTTTCGGAAAGCATAAGGAGGAGGGGGAGGGGGGGGAGACCATGAGGGGCTTTGGCTTCCGCGCAGCCCGAGCTGGCAGTGTGCAACTTCCAAGGAAAAGTTCCTTCCCCGAGGCGCCAGCCGATGAGAAGCACATGCAGAAAAGCCTCCTTGGAAGCAGACAAGGAGGAGAAGGAGGGGGAGGGGAGGGGAGGGAAGGGAAGGGAAGGCAAGGAAGGGGGATCATGGGGGAACTTGAGCCCAGGACGGGGTCTGCCGCTCTTCCCTTCCCTTTCCTTTTCCTCCGCTGAAAAAGCCTTCTCCCCCTTCCTGGAATCGCCTTTTTCAGACTCACCCTCCGAGTCCATCTCCGTCTGACTCTGCCTGCAGGAGCCTCACAGCTGGAGCGGGACAGAGGCGCAAGAGGAGGAGAGGAGGAGGAGGAGGGGGAGGAGGGCGCCCCGGCTCTCCCGCGCTTGCTTGCTTGCTTCCCGGCGCCTACATCTCTCCCCGAGGAAACACCAGGGAGGGGGCAATGCCTCCTCTACCCTCCCCCCCCCCCCCCCCCAACAGCAGCCCTGGAGCCACTGACGCGGTTGCGCGGGGAAGGGGAAGGGGAAGGGGCGGGAGGGGCGTGCCTAGCCTGCCACGGAGCCAGGTGCAGCTGCGGGTTCAGGGGGAGCCTCCGCTTCAGGTTTCTTCCCCAGCACCGCGGCCAAGAGGCACCTCTGGGCAGGGCAAGGGCACTGGGGGTTAAAAAAAAGAAAAGAAAGAGGGGCTCTGGATTGCACTAAGGGGAGGAGGAGGAGGAGGAGGAAGACTGTGTGGGGAAAGGGTTCTCCCACCCACCTTGAAAGCAACCCCACAGCCATAGCTGGGATAGACACACTTGGGTGGCCGGCTGGAAGAAGGACCAGGCTGAGCTTGGTAGGCTTCATGCCCCAGTGGGGATTCAAAGCCCCGGCACTCAAAGCACTACCCCAAGCTGGCTTTCACCACCTTTCTTGAGATCTAGTCAATTCAAAGTGCAGGCTATTTCAAGTGAATTGCATGGCCAAGCAGGGATTGGAACTACAGTCTCCAAAGTGCTAGTCCATCGCTCAAACCCCTTCAATTCAAAGTACAGGTATTTCCTATTAAGCCCTAATCCGTTGGAGCCCTGTCTATCTTCATGACCTCATCCCCCTCTATGTACCTGTGCAAGCGTTAAGATCTGCTGGGGAGGCCCTTCTCTCAGTCCCACCACCATCACAAGTGTGGTTTGTGGGGACGAGGGAGAAGACCTCTTTGGTAGTGCCCCCCCCCCCGGTTTTGAAACTCCCTCCCAAAGGAGATTTGGCAGACACCCCCCCCCCCCCCCCCAACTGTCCTCCTTCCATACGGATCTGAAGACTTGGATGTTTAAACAAGCCTTTGAGAATGTCTACCCCCAATGGTCCACATAGCACTGCACTTTCATCCCATGCCCTTGTTCCTTAGCTGCAGTTTGCACTATCCCATTCCCTTGTCTTGTCTACAGACTGGCCATGTTTTATGATAGTTGTCCCCATAGGTTATTAGGCATTGTTCTGCATTTTAAATTGTTTTTATTTTCTATATGTTTTACTTTATTGTATTGTACTGTGTGTTTACTTTGTGCCATATGTAAGCCTCCCCGAAGTCTCTTCAGGGAGATGGAAGCAGGGTACAAGAATAAAGTTGTTGTTGTTGTTATCTAAAAAAGCATCTGCCTCACCTCTTCTGGGGTGTTCCCAGGACCAGCCTTAGGTAAGGTAGACACACTTGCATGGCCAGCGGGAAGAAAAACCAGGCTGAACTTGGGTTTCCAGCCCAAGAGGGGATTTCAACACTGGGCTCCAGAGTGCTAGTCCAATACTCAAACACTTGGCTGGTTCTCCCACTTAATTTGAGATCTAACCACTACCACCCCAAAAAATGTTTGCCTTAGTCTCTCCAGGAGCGTTCATGGAGCCAGTCACAGGTAACTTTGCAGATGGAAGAAGGCCAGACTGAAATTAGTGTTTGCCTTCAGTAATTTTTTGTTGTTGTTGTGTGCCTTCAAGTGGTTTCTGAGCTATAGCAACCCGACAGTGAATTTATTGAGAAGTTTCATTTGACAAGGATTGTAAAGAAGAAATTTGCCATGGCCTTCCTGAGAAGATAAGAGAGTGTCACTTAGCCAGGGTCATCAACTGAATTGCATGGTCAAGCAGGGATTGGAATTACAGTCTCCAAAGTGCTAGCCCAACGCTCAAACCCCTTATCGTGAAAACTACCCAAAACATTACTTTGCCTCTTCTGGAATGTTCCTAAGGCCAGCCATAGGTGAGATGGACACATTTGTTTGGTCAGATGGAAGAAGGACCAGGTTGAGATGGTGTTTGTCTGCAGTGAGTTTAATGTTGTAATTGTGTTCCTTCAAATTATTTCCAAGCTATAGTGACTCCAGGATGAATCTGTCATAAGATTTGTTTGGCAAGATGCTCCAGAAGAGGCTTGCCATTGCTTTCCTCTAAGGATAAGACAGTGTGGCTTGGCCAAGATTACTAGTTAGGTTTCATTACAAAGCAGGGATTTGAACCCTGGTCTCCAGCATCCTAGACCAACATTCAAACCACTGAACTATGCTGGCTCTCTCTACCTATCTTGAAGCCAACCAATAAAAAAAGCTTAACATGGGCTCTTCTGGAATTTCCAAGGACCAGCCCTATAGGTGAATTGGTATGTCCTGCTAAAGGGAGGAGGAGGCTGAACTCGATGTTTGCTTATTTGTCCCTCAAAAAAATAATTCTCCCTTTTCCCCATCCATTCATTTCCATGTTTTTTGTGCCTGTGCTATATTTTTTAATATTGATTTATTGAGTATGATGCTAACCACAAAAAGCATGTTGTCTTTCTTGGTGTAATGCCATCCTAAGATAAAGATAAGAACACTACTTTGTTTTGAACACATTTTATCAATGCTGTATTTTTTTAAACAAACAAACAAACAAACAAACCAGAAACGTAAATTCCAAAGTTATGGGGAAAAAAAACACCTCTGGGCAAACAGGATACTCTGCACATCAGTGTATAGCACAGATGAGGAAAATGTAGTCATGTTGTTAGATGGCAGTTTCTATTCCTGACTTTTACATATGCTGACTTGGGGGCTCTGGCTAATTCACATTCCCACCTATATCAAGTCAGACAAATCTTAGTATGGTGGAGAGCCAGGCTCCATGACTATGTGACACTTCCCCTAAATATTTCTCAGTACCTTGTTTACTCCCCCATTTTCAGTCCCTGTATGGCCTCATACAAAGTATGACAAGTGAGTTAACTTCACAATACATGGTGAGATTATAAACATTGCCCTTGTGTAAAGTATTCCATCACACCCACTTGTTTGTTTGTTGTGATTTCTGCTTGCTTCTCTCTAGTTTGTCTCCCAACAAACCAAGGAATGAATCTAGGGTTTGATTTAGTTTTGGCTTACTGCAAGACAACAGAAAAGGAAATGTGCCCATATTTTGTCGACACAATAAACAAGCCACATAATAAATGCAAATGGGAATAGCAGTAGTCTGCTATTCTCACTTGACAGGTTTAATGTTCCTTGGCTTCTTATGTCATGTCATCCAGACTCACTCTATATGATAAGGTCCCAGTCGGATGAAGCATAATTAGTTCCTGCTTGTCCCCAATAATCTGTCCCATAAAGCATAGTTAGTCTGTGCTTGCCCCCAATAATCTGTTTTGTCATCCATTGACTTTCCCAAATTACCTTTTCTTCCATGATCTGTTTCCATAGATCATCACACAGTCTGCTCTATAGACAATAGAGCAATCCTTTCTGGCATTCCTACTGCACACATGCTAAATGAATACTCTCCTACTGTCCCAATTTGACAAGAAGACTCCCAGTTAATCTTCTAGCATCCTACTTTGTCAACTGTTTAAAAAATGCCCAGTTTCTCTTTACTCCCCCTTTCATCCTTGGCCCTTCATTTAGGACCTCATCACATTGACAAGGTACCCTTGTCACAAATCTCTGTGGCAGATTGGTGGGACAGCGGAGCAATCCTGGCACCCCGCACTTCACTGGCTTCCATATCACACACAGGGAAGCGTTGCTGTGTGGCTTTTCCCCACATTGGCTCTGTGATTCCTTATGGAACATGGGAAGCCTTCCATGTTTTTGGCCAAGTGTCCTAGGATACTTGTGCCCCAGTTTATTTGCACAGCTGCACCAGAAGTCAGCCTGCATCATGTAATAGGTGGCATGGGGCTCTGTTAATCAACTGTGCTGCAACTAACCTAAGATGCTTGCAGCCCATTTTGTGATGAGTTTGTTACTTTCATTGCTCAAACTGAGCTAAATGTGAAGGATTTATACTCAACTCTGCGAGTAGCTGGGTCTTTCCCTTCTCTGTAGTAGGCTCAGACTAAAGCAAACTGCTGCAGTCTCTCTTAGTCTATGTGTTCTTTCCCATTAACAACATATGCCATCTTAACCATACTCCAATGTTGCTTGTCTGTATGTATCCCTGTTTTCATCTGTGAAATGTTAAAGGCTGTAAAAGAGCTGTCCTTGGCTAACATTCTCTATCACACCAATTACATCAGAATTTGCAGCCAAAATCTTTTACTGACGTATGGTGCCATAAGCCTCCTTTGGCCATTCTCCACTTTCTTGTGGACAGCAGCAGAGCAAACTCCACACTCACAATCTCATGCTCCAATTGGCTTTACATCTATTTCAATATAGCCTGACATCTTTGCAGCTCTTATCCATAGACTAAAGAGGCAGCAATGAGGAAAAGAAGGTGATGGTTCTGGCCATTTCCTCTGCAGTGATGAACCTGCTTCCTCTCTTCAGGAACACCTAATGTTTTTAAAGAAACATTGGAACAGGGCACCACAGGAAGAAATGATTCCATGGTTGTGGTAGTGGAGATATTTCCCCATGCACCTTGTCATGTTTACTTGAGAATGAGATATGTCAGTCATCAACGATCAGAGTATGGTAGAGTCTTCTTATTTGGAGTCTTTTAAACAGAAGTTGAATGACCATCAGTCAGTAATGCTTTGATTGTGTATTCCTGCATGGCAGAATGGGGTTGGACCAAACGGCCCTTATGGTCCCTTCCAACTCTGTGCTTTCAATGCTTCTTTAATAACACTTGTTCAAAAAAGTTTTTCCCCACCACTGGCTGAGCCTTGCAATCTGTAATATTACTGTGTTTTTGGTGGAAAGTATATTAGGATTTAGAAATATTGTGAATATTAATGATCCTTAAAAAAAAGTTAAATTGCCAATTTTAGAAATTTTGCAACCTTGACTCTCATTATCTAAATCTGTTGGTTACAAATCTGTAATTCCAATAGAGACTACTAATTAGTATTTTTGTCAAGGAAAAAATACTTCCACACATCGAAACAGAGTGATTTTACAAACTAATCCCAAAAGTGCTTTCCCTGTGTTTGCTTTGATACAAAATATGCTAAGCAGTGTAATGCTGCTATTAATTGCATAGAAGCACTGTGGAATTAAAGTAAGTGTTATGTTGCTCTTGATAAAATGAAAGGTTTAGAGATCATGTGGTTCTTGTGGTTTTCTCCAAGCTGCTACAAGAAACACTGCAAAAACTAGAATGGAAGGAATGGAAGTGTAACGAACTGCAATGATCCTTGGCTTACACTGGAAAAGTTGAGACTTATGTCAACATTAAGTACTCGTTGAATATTTGGGAAAGCAATGGCAGTACTTGCTCATCCAATGCTTTCCCCCAGTAGTGCAAAGGCAGCTAGGTGGTGCTGGGAGGGCAACTAAAATGATATATTTGAGGAGGGCAACTAAAATGACCAAGGGTCTGGAGACCATGCCCTATGGGGAGCAGCTTAAAAAACTGGATGATTAGCCTTCAAAAGAGAAGGTTGAGAGAAGACATGATAGCCATGTAAAAATATGTGAGGGGAAGTCATAGGGAGGAGAGAGAAAGCTTGTTTTCTGCTACCCTGGAAACTAGGACTCAGAGCAATGGGTTCAAATTCAAATTCGACCTGAACATCAGGACAAACCTCCTGATTGTAGGAGCTGTTCAGCAGTGGAACTCTCTGCCTCGAAGTGTGGTTGAAGATCCTTCCTTGGAGACTTTTAAACAGAGGCTGGAGGGCCAACTGTCTGGAGCACTTTGATTGTGCTTTTCCTGCATGGCAGGGGGTTGGTCTAGATGGCCAATTTTGCCTCTTCCAACTCTATGATTCTTTGAATCCATGGATGAACAATAGATGGATACAAAAGACTGACCGCATTTTGATATTAAATGGCATTTGAGAGAAGTGACATATGGTATCATTCTTGTTTGTTTCATTGTTTGCTATTAACTTGCCTTCGATTTTTGGTGACCCTTTTATTGAAAGGTCTCCAAGATGATCAACAGACTTGCTCAGGTCAACCAAACTCAGGGCTGTGACTTCATTTGATGAGCCAATTTATCTTTAATAATGTTGTTCTCTATTCCCAGAATTCTTGTCTTTTCTTAAAAAAAAAATCAGATCATCTCATCATTTACCACTTGCTACTTGTTTTTTCAACAAACTTTGAAAAGGTTTACAGTTTTGGGGTACTCCTGAATCCATTAGTGATCCACCACTGGCCAAAGTGTCCAACACTGGCCTAAGTGTCCATTGAGGTAAGGAAAATCTATTGCCAGCTGAATCTCATATGCAAAAGGTACCAGGCCTTGATGAAGAATAGTCAAATGATTGGAATATAAACATTAGTAATCTTGAAACTGCATTAAGTAATCTGGATTATGTGAGACAGGATTAGGTACTCTGTTGGACTGCTCCTAAATCTGACTTGGAAACTGTAGCTAGTACAGAATGCATTGTCTATTATTACTGACTTTGATGTTAAGGTAAGGCCTGACCTATGTTAAGGTAATGCCTTACCTGTGCAAAGCTATATTCTGTTCAGAGCCAGGTGACCTCAAGAAGTATGACAAAGTTCAGTCCAATTCCTGTTATATCAAAACAGGACATTTCTTGATATGCATATACTGAAAATTAGAAACAGATGGGATAAACTGTGATGTAGGATACTAAATGTGTAGTTGCCATTATGATTCTAGTTTTCCAGCAAATACTGGAAGTTTAATCTCAGTACAGTTTTAAATACATTTTTTTCATTTTTCAGGTATGCAGTAGCATTTTTTCCAGTGTAAAATGAAATATGCAGCATGGAACTTGAGTTCACTGACTCCTCCTAACTCTCCAACAGTAATACACAGTGGGTCAAGTAAGATTTATTCCTTTCCCTTTTATATAATAATTCATCCCAGCTGACCATAATGCATTAAAATCATTCAGAAGGAAAGCATTTTATGTACACTTCCATTCTTTTTGGTGCTATTATCCTTTTTACATTATAAAGATTCCCCAAATATCTCCTTGATAGATAAACCTTTAGATTTATTCTTTGTTATTTTACAGGACCTTTGAGTCTATAAACCACCACATTTGAAAGAAAATAACTTCTCCTGGCATAACATTTCGTATAAGAGATATGTGTTTAACTTTTGGCTGAATGATATCATCGTCAGGGTGATCCTCATGTGCTTTTGCCATCATATGATATACTCCACTGAATGTACAAAGTAGTTCTTTTGTGCAAATGCTGCCTCTCTGCGAGTTGTAGGCTGTTAGATTAAAACTTGTTTTTCTATTTAAAAGAAGATAGGTTCAAATATTCGCAGCATAGCTATGTATATAATTTTCAGACCGAACCTGTAAGTTATAGAATTATTATGTTGTTGTGCTGCAAATGGGAAATACAGTCATATAAACACCTAACTTTCTTTTGTTATTCTGGCTACAGAGTGTTGAAAGCAACTGAAAGGGAACTTTCAGTATGTGTTTATATTAACCCGTTTGAATGATTCTGTACTCCAGGAAGCAGCTATGACTGGGGCTAAAAGAGCAAAGAAAAAATGCCACTGCTGTTGTTTACTTTGAAGGTTTCTTGTACCTTGTTGCTGTAGTCTTTCAAGTCATTGCAAACATATGGCAATCCTAAGGCCAGGTTTTCTTGATAGAATTTGTTCAGAGGGTTGTTTTGTTTTATTTTGTTTTGGCCTTTCTCTAAGCCTGAAGGAATGTGACTTGTCCAAGGTTACCCAATGGGTTTCCTTGGTCTGAGTGGGGATGTGAGACCTGGTCTTCCAATGTCCTAGGCACCATCTATGCTAGCCAGTTAATCCAATCTAAAGCCTGTTTCAAATTGTGGTGGCTTGACAAAAGTCACAAAAGCACATTAAAGAAAGCCCTTTATGTGTATCTGTTCTCTATGGTTTGTGTCACACTAGCAGAAGTTGACCTCAAGAAATATTGGGCCTCAAACTGGTTTCTTGATTTCAGGATTTCCTATGTAATTGTTTGCACAACAAAACCACATTATATAATACCTATCTGAAACTACATTCAATGGTCAGTGTAGTTGGGGCCCTAATCCAACACACAAACAATTACATACAGAGAAAACTCTTTCCCCCTGAATGAAGAAGCAACAGTGAGACAAAGACAGGGAGCTCTTTACCTGTTAATTTGAATTCATGGATCTGGTACACATGGACACAAGTAATTCATTGAATTCAGCTCACCTGGCAGGAATTCTAAATGTACATTAAGGAAGCTATGTCTCTATGTCCTGTTGTCACAGCTTCAGCATAATAGAAAGCTGGTTGTAAAATCCATTATTTAATTTCAACCATGAATGTTTCAACAAAGGGTCAGATGAGACATCAATAATACTGTGTTCAGGATAATTAGGGTCCTGGGCAGGAATGCCTTTGCAGTTCATCTGCTTAGAGTAATGCCAGAAGATGAAATTTTACTGAAGGAGATTACTTCAAGGTAAGCTCTCTAGAGCAAGAGACAGGTCTTGCAATATCTGATTTCAATATATGGTGTTTTATTCAATATCATTGGATCCAATTCTCGTGGCAGATACAGGCTCCTGGGAATGACTTTTTATGAACAATGCAAGCACACCTACAGGCATCTTCTACTCCTCCTCCTCCTCCTCCTCCTCTTCTTCTTCTGTTGTTGTTGTTGTTGTTGTTGTTGTTGTTGTTCTTATTGTGAGCCTTTAAACCATTTCTGACCTACGTTGACTCTAAGGTCTATCACAGGGTTTCTTTGGCTGGAGTTTTTCAAAAAGGGTTTGCCATTGCCTTTCCCTGAGACTGAGACAGTGTGAATTGCCTAAGGTCACCCAAAGCATTTTATGGCCAAATGGGATTCAAACCCTGTTTCCAGAATCATATTCCAGTGTGTTCTTCTGATGTGATAAAATGGAGGATATTGTGTTTTTTGATGTAGGGTTAATGGCATGGAGTTAGGGGAGGCCAGAAGATATTGCTTTGGATATTTAGGTCATATATATAATGATTTAGAAGCTCAAACACAACATATTTTGATGGCACTGACTACAGACCAGTGAATGTACAACCAAATGTAGGTTGGCTTATCTCATCATATGGTTTTCAAGGCAAAAGGCATTTGAGAATGGTTTGCTGTTGTCACCTTCTGCACAGTATCAATTCCTTTAGAGTTATCTATAGTGCTACTGCTGCCTCTGAGAGATTATCTGCCAGTGTCACTGTCACCCTCACCACCACCATCACTATCACAACTGCTGCCCAGTAGATGTTTGGCACATTTAGTTTGGCTCCTCCTCAGCAAAACCTGTCTGATATAGGAGATGCTAGCAGCAGCTTCACTGTAGTATATGGGCCCTCCATCATGGAAAGGTAGAGTGCTGTCATTTGATAGCAGAATCAGAGTTGCCATTGTATTCTTGATTTCTATATATGAGTATAAAAGCAAGACCATGAAAAAAAAATCAGGCAGAGAAAAATGCATACAAAACCCCCCCAATAATTCTTGATATGGTAGAAAGCAGTAGGAAAGGAGGAAGACCACATTCCAGAAGTAGTATGAGTGAGAGACCGGAGCAGGTCAATTGGTACCTGGAGATCTTGGAGGTTTCTCATTCATAGAGTCACTGTAAGTCAAAGTCAGTTTTAAGGCAAATAGAAAGCAAATTCAAATACAGATATTGTTTGAATAAAGTATCATTTCAGTGTATCAAATTTAGGCTGCAATTCTATATCAGCTACTTGGGTATACTTAACAAAGTAACTTCTTTGTTTGGCAATAGTGTCAAACTTATCACCAAGTAGCAATTGTGAGTAACAGTTATCTAGATTGGTAGCTGTTCTGTATTCACAGTTTCTACTTATGGCAAACATTTCACACCGTAGCCACATTCATTACTTTTTTCCCAACCCACCTTACTGGGCATCAACTGCATTGGAAGAAGGTGGTGCATTCTGCCAGGGATTGGAGCACAGTTGAATGGCATTTCCATCAGGTTGAGAAGGAAGAGTCAGGCTAGAAGAAGTTATTTTTTAAGTAAACCTAACTACCTAAATAGCTGAGAGAGAATGCAGCATGATTTAAGTCTAATTCATACTACATAATAACATTCATATCCCTAAAGTAGTGCATATACTTTCAATGTGAACTCTTCAATTGCAAATATTCTTTCTTCTGGATGGCAGGAAGGTCCCCTATGACTTATTTGGAAAATGTGACACCTTAAACCAAGATGGCAGATAGATTTCAAAAGGAAGTTCAAAGCAACAATAATGGTGGAGGTACAGGAGAAAGGTAGGAAAGATCATCAAAGGCTAACTGGGATGTAACTTCAGCAAAACTAGAACAGGGCCCACAAGCAAAGTTGGCCACATTGGCAAAGGTTGAGATCAAGAAGAAATTGAATATGGGGAAAGAATATGGCAGATTCTAAATGAGTTTTTTTGGGGGGGATGACACTTTTACAGCCTCTATCAAGCAGTATTACAATTGAGTTGAAAGGACCACATGGGGGTGGGATAGAGTGCTACTCATTCAGGACTTCATCCCATTTGTGGCAGAAAGTGGGGAAAATTGTCTTCTTACTGTAGCATTCCATTTCTTTCCGTTTATAAGAAAAATGGATAATACATTCACCCGCATCACACAGGATGTACTTCGTCAGTTTCTAAACAAATCCTCTGTGTTCTGAGCTATCACAAAGGAAGTGTATTCCTCGCTCATTCCACATTTTTTTTTATTAAAAAGGGAAACTTCTTAATTGAAGAAGTCTGAAGTTGAAGTTGGAAAATCCCAGGTTGAAAAAGGGGAGGGGAAAACGTCACTACAGAAAACTGATGATCGAAATTGCATAATTCCCAAATAATAAATTACAATTAAAGTTTAATGCAACAGGATTAATGGTGAGAAAAGGAGGATCGAGGCACATTTAGAGACTGCTCACAGGAATGACCACACTTTGACATCACTACAACAATAAGCTCTTTTAGCCAATTCTGTGCAAATTGAGAGCTCTGTAGATGATTGGGTTGTTGTAGGTTTTTTCGGGCTATATGGCCATGGTCTATAGGCATTCTCTCCTGAAGTTTCGCCTTCATCTATGGCAAGCATCCTCAGTGAGATCTGTTGGAACTAGGAAAATGGATCTATATATCTGTGGAATGACCAGGGTGGGACAAAGAACTCTTGTCTGTTGGAGCTAGGTGTGAATGTTTCAACTGAACACCTTGATTAGCATATAATGGCCTGGCAGTGCCTGGGGCAATCTTTTGTTGAGAGATGTTTAGATGTCCTTGATTGTTTCTTCTCTGTTGTTTTGCTGTTGTAATTTTAGAGTTTTTTTAATACTGGTAGCCAGATTTTGTTCATTTCATGGTTTCCTCCTTTCTGTTGAAATTGTCCACGTGTTTGTGGATTTCAGTGGTTTCTCTGTGTAGTCTGACATGGTGGTTGTTAGAGTGGTCCAGCATTTCTGTGTTCTCAAATAATATGCTGTGTCCAGGTTGGTTCATCAGGTGCTCTGCTATGGCTGACTTCTCTGGTTGAAGTAGTCTGCAGTGCCTTTTGTGTTCCTTGATTCGTGTTTGGGTGCTGCGTTTGGTGGTCCCTATGTAGACTTGTCCAGAGCTGCATGGTATACGGTAGACTCCTGCAGAAGTGAGAGTATCCCTCCTGTCCTTTGCTGAACGTAGCATTTGTTGGATTTTCTTGGTGGGTCTGTAGATAGTTTGTATGTTGTGTTTCCTCATCAGCTTCCCTATGCGGTCAGTGGTTCCCTTGATATATGGCAAGAACACTTTTCCTCTGGGTGGATCTTCGTCTTTATTGTTCTCGGTCTTGCAGCTCTTCTGATGTCTGAGGTAGAGTATCCATTGGCCTGTAGAGCCCAGTTGAGGTGGTTCAGTTCATCTTGGAGGAGGTGGGGTTCGCAGATTCTTTTTGCATGGTCTGCCAAGGCTTTAATGGTGCTTCTTTTTTGACTTGGGTGATGGTTGGAGTTTTTATGTAGATATCTATCTGTGTCTGTAGACGATTGCTTCTCAACTTCAAAAACTTTTATCTCTACACACTTCTACACCCATTTTAAGAATGGGTGGGTTCTGTTGGACTCTTTTTAAAAACATTTTAAAGTGTGCAGAAATGGAGGGGATCCTGCATCTGATGAGGTCTTCAGCAACACTGCAAATCGTAGCCTCTCAGTGCTGCTGGCTGGATTTTAAGGTGGGCTTGGGTGGGGCATTTGTGATTGTGTCAATGGTTCGGGGTATGGGCACATTTCTAGAGAATGAGATTATATTTTAGGTGGAGTAACTTTAAAATTTGCATCATGCTGCTTCATGAAATGTAATTTGAAACAGCTTAGTTTATCTAAGCAATTTGGATCTTGCATTTAGGAATAAAAATAAAATTAATTCTTAGATATCTGAAAGCAATTAGAAAATGAACTATTGATAAGCAGCTTTTTATGGCATGCTATTCTGTCAAATTTTCTCCTGTACATGCCCCCCCTCCACCCGCCCCAGAAGTTGGTCCCATCAGTGGGATTTGGTAGATGTCAGACAAATGTAGGTTTTAGTTGCTTGAGTGTTAGTATTAAAAATAGGACTAATACTATACCTCCTACTGTACCATACTGTAAACTCTTATCAGTTTTATATTAATATTGAAGTAATGTGGTTAAAATCAAATAAAGAAAAATAAAGAAAAACTTAACTTATATTAACATAGTTTTACTGTTTTACTATATTATAGAATCAGAGTTGGAAGAGACCACATGGCCAATCAAATCCATCCAGACTCAGTTTAAGAGCTTCCAAAGAAGGAGCCTCCAGCACACTCCGAGGCAGAGAATGCTACTGTTGAAAAGCTCTCGCAGCCAGGAAGTTCTTCCTAATGTTCAAGTGGAAAATCCTTTCATGTAATTTGAACCCATTGAGAACCCCAGTCCTCGTCTCCAGAGCAGCTCCCTCTTCCTTATCACTTCCTTTCAAATATTTGAACATAGTGATCCTGTCTCCTCTCAACCTACTCTTCTGCAGGCTAAACAGACCCAGCTATTCAAGCTGCTCCTCATAGGGCATGATTTGCCAGTTGCTTGAGAGTTCCAGTTAACCGAGAGTCTACTATACTAATGAATTTCTCCCTAGCATTATTTTTTATTTTAAACGCTAGGTGGCAATGTTTCAAAATTAACTCAATAGTTTTGTATTCTACAAGACTCAAATTTTAATGTAAAAAAGACTTGTTTAGATTTTTAAATTGACTACCTTTTAAAGAACTAGGTAGATTTTTAAAGGCACCCTGAGTAGCTATCTCTTTATTAAAAGCTCAGTTCAAAGAGCTTGCTTGTGGCTTTTCTTGTGTATGTGGCCTGTTCATTTGCTTTAATGGCATGTTTATGCAATCCTTTCTTCTCTGGATAGAGGCAATCTTTGAGCTTAACAATAACTATTATGAGGTAAATTACTCAGAAAAGAAACATTCATTCTTATAGTAGTCGTTGTAGGCAAGTGGCTATTTGAACCTAGGGCCCTTTCAACACAATTACAGCACTATGATTCCACGTTCATTGTCATAGCAACACTTATATTTTAGGGAAGGGTGCCTAGAATTCCGAACCAGACATTTCTGGAGCCTCACCAAGGTTCCAACTAGAATAATAGGGTATAATTGAACAGGGTGAAAGGGGTCCTACTTGTAATCCTGATATTGCTGTCTTGCTGGCATAAATGTAATTTGATGCTGATAAGATCAATTAAGAGACAAGCAAGATAGGTATTTTCATTAATGCCATAGTCATTGCCTGGTCACTTATGATTATACTTAACAGACAGTAGTTTGTTGTTAACTACCATCAAGTTGACGTCAATTTATGGCAATCCTATCAATGAATGATCTTCACGTCATCCTATTCTCAATTTACCTATTCAGATCTTGCAGACTTGTCCTGTAGTTTTCGAGATAGAGTTAATCCATTGGGATGTGGTCTTCCTCTTTTCCTACTCCTTCTACCTTCCCAAGTATTAATCACTTTTCTAGTGAGTCATATATTTCTCATGACATGGTCAAATCCCATTGCAGTTTATTCAACTCCATGTATAATCTAATTTCCCTAAAGCAGTGGTTCCCAAGCTGTGGGTCCCCAGATGTTTTGGCCTTCAACTCCCAGAAATCCTAACAGCTGGTAAACCCACTGGGATTTCTGGGAGTTGTAGTCCAAAACACCTGGGGACCCACAGGTTGAGAACCACTGCTAAAAGCATCAGATCCTATCTGATTTTGGCAGCTAAACAGGGTTAGCTGTAGGTGGTACATGGATAAGAGATCACCAGTGTAAGTACCAGGTTCTGTAGGTTATGTTTCAGAGAAAGGAACAGGGAAAGTCACCTTTGAGTAAGCTTTGCCTAAGAAAACCCTATGAAATGCATTGGGTCAATGTAAATTGACAAGAAAACTTGAAGGCACACACACATGCATGCATGCACAGAATAAGCTTTCTGCAACTGGAATACAAACATAAAGGGGTAGTTTGTGCGATAATATCAATCTCCCTTAATAACAATTATGCCATAATGCTGTGAAAATGGTTCTTTCCCCTCTAACAATGGTGTGAAATTTCATGTTGTCTTAAGAAATTCCATCGGGCATTGCACTTCTGCTGTTACTTTATTGGTGGAAACATGCCTGACAGGTGTCAAAATTGTGTGTGTACATGTATGTGAAAAGAGAGACAGGGTGGGGTTTATCACCCATTTTATCACCAAAGCAAATATTTGGCCATCTGTCACTATGATTGCCTCTAGTCTTCAGAATGACAGTAATGTTCCAGCCAATCTACTGCTTCTGAGTCCAAAACAGGTGGTCAGAGAAATATAATTTAGCTGACAGAGATGGCTACTAAGAGTGATGGCTGGTAGTGCCCTCCAGCTGAACCACTGAGGAAAAAGGCAGATGGGATCCCTTCATCCTTGGCACAGCTCCTAGTACCAGACGACACTATGAGTTGTTTCTGAGCCTGTCCTTCATCACTGAAAAGGGACAAAAAGAATGGTCCTATGCAGACTTATTTGGAAATTTGTCCCATTTTATTCAGAGAGATTTACACCTTGCTAGGTGCTAGGAATTTCATCCTTAACATGTTTATTAAATGTTAATCAGAAATTTGTTTTCCTGGAGGGCTAGGAGAAAGTACAGCCAGCCCTCCATATTTGTTAAGTTGGTGTGTGTGTGTGTATGTGTATGTGTGTGTGTGTGTGGGGGGGGGGGGGGAGATGACATTTTAACAATTCTATTTTTTTAGATGATAGAACATCTCTCTTGGAATCTCTAAACCCTCCAGTACAACTTTATAGTCAACATCTGCTGGAAGGTGATCATAGAATCTCACTGAAGGAATAGAATAGAATGGAATGGCTTCATTGTCATTCTACTATCACACAATGAAATTTAAATGTAGGGCTACTCTGGGAAGAGGGCTAAAGATTCCTAGGGGGTGTTCTCTCTAGGAATAGCTATGTCTTCCAGCATGCCTCTATGATCAGCTTGGCCATAGTCATGCTGGAGGACCTAGAAATCCCTGGAGATGTCTTAATCACACCCATGAATAATCAAGTTTGCAATAGCCAAACCTGAAAATGTGGAGGGCCAGTTGTAGATTTGCAAAAAGTGCCGTTGCCACACTGTTTAATTTATAAATCTGATCTGAGGCCTCCATTCCTCTCAAATGATATGTAAGACACATGGGAATTCTGATGGACATGAGGAATGTGTGGCTCTTCAGATGTCATTGGAATGTAGCTCCCATCTTCCTTTAGTAATACTGCCTAAAGCTGATGGAAGTTGTTGAACAATTTAGACGTCCATATGTACCCTACCCTGTGATAACCTACCGATCTTTTTAAAAAGCCCTCTGGGTTCTGTAGCATTCAAAAGTAGAAGCTACAAAGTACAGCTGATTTTCTATACCCTGGAGGCAAATAGTATTTATGCATGATTATTAGGAGGAATATAAAGGGAGACATAAAATAAGCAACGTCACTCTCGCTTATAGCTGAATTTATTAGCAAAGAATCAAAGTCAGAAATAATGTTGTTGTTGTTTGACAAGAAATACTGGTTCTTCATATGGTTTTTTCTCCAGATCATTTTAGCTGCTCTCCTCTGGACACATTACAGCCTGTCAGCATCTCGTTTCAACTGCGGTGCCCAGAACTGGACACAGTGTGATTCCAGGTGTTTCTGACAAAGGCAGAATAGAGGGGTTGCATGACTTCCTTGGATCGAGACACCATACTCCTATTTATGTGGGCCAAAATCCCATTGGTATTTTTAGCCATCGCATCATATTGTTAGCTCATGTTCACCTTCCTGTCCGTGAGGACTCCAAGATCTTTTCACACGTACTGCTGTCAACCCAGACATCCCTCATTATGTATATTTGCATTTCATTTTCAGAATCTCTTGCATTTGCCCCCGTTGAACTTCATTTTCTTAGTTTTGGCCAATCATCTCTCTAATCTGTTCAGATCGGTTTGAATTCTGCTTGTGTTTTCTGGAGTATTGGCTATCTCTCCCAATTTGGTGTCATCTGCAAACTTGATGGTCATGCCTTCTAACCCTTCATCTAAGCCATTAATAAAGATGTTAAACAGAACCGGGCCCAGGATGCGGCACCCTCATCACTTCTATCTGGCACCCACAGGATACAATTCACTCTACATGTCAGGCAATGCCACTTAAGGTGATGAACGTTTCACTTTTGAACTACAACTCCTGGTGTTACCCTATGGTCATGGGCTCTCCCATGATTTAGGCAACACAGCTGAGAGGTGTAGTTTCTCCTCCAAGTAAACAAATTACTAATGATACAATGCTTTTAGATTACATTGATTGAAGGTCAGCAGTATGACCCCCCTCCCCAATGTAATTATGAGAGATAATTGTCCAATGAAGATTACAAGTTTGTGAGAAGTGCAGAAGATTTGTGATGCTTCCAAGCTGAGAGTCAATAAAAACAGTAAACACAGTGCCATGTGGGACAAAAGAGGGATTGAGAGATTTTGGGACTGATGGAAAAGTAGGGGAAGTGCCACTTGTCCCATGGTTCCTAGGAAAGCTTGGCCATATGCTAGACATGGAGATCCAGACTCCCCTTTCACTGAAAACCTAAAGAACACCATCTGCACCTTGAGTAGGAATGTTCAGCCAGCCATGTTAGGACTTATGTTTCTTTCTAACCCCTGCTGAGTATGATTTAAGACTCTAATGTACCCTTGTATTGACAACCATCCTTGGTTTGCACAACTGTTGCAACACTAGACTCAATGCTACAAACCGTTGTCAGAGTCAGATAGATGTACTGCATTCATATGATCACATCATCCAATTTCAAAATAAACCGGTTAGAGAACTATTTTGCAAACATTTTGTCAAATATACAAAAACATGTGTTGTGGAAAGGGCAATTATCAAGCATTGGTGTCTGGTACTGTATGACATTGTTATATAATTCTATTGTGTGTATATGTGTCTTTGTGCCACCTTGTGGCAACGCCATAAATTTCAGAAGGTATTCTTAGGCAAGGAATATTTAAGGGTGATTTCACCAGTTTCCTCCTTCGAAAGATAGCCTACAGCACTTGGTATTCAATGATAGTCTCCCATCCATATACTAACTACGGCTGATCCTGCTTAGTTTCCTAAAGATGTTGTGTTTTCAGGACATTACTATTTAGGCTTCTACTTCATATCATTTTGTGCAGTACTACCACCTAGTGGATGATTCATTGCATGTCTCCTAATTGTATCCATCTGCAGAAAGGTTGGATTTTTCTCTTTAGTATTTGTGCGAGGAAGAAAGCACCTCACACTGGTAACTGTTCTCCATCTTCTTTCTGAAGGTCTTTCTGAGCTTGCAACATTTGTGGCTGGATGCAGAAAACCAGCAAATGCAACTTTATCCATTATAGAAACACTAAACAGAGGAGATAACAGCCAGCCAGATATGAATACCCTCCAAGGACCAAGTCAATCACTTCCATGCATCGAGATCAGTGCCATTCTGAGCCTTGTGAGTTGCTGATGGAGGCTGTTATTTAATGCAGGCTCTTCCATGGCTGGCTCCTTTGTCCGTTCCTCAGGGAGAAACGGGAACACTCACTTTTCACAGATAACCTTGGATTCCTCTTCAAAAGCCAAACTCGGCCTCTTCCTTGGGTCACATTCACTCCTACTTACCAAGTAGAAAGAGGTTAATTGGTAGTTTTGTATGATCAGATTTCTTGTCAGGAAGAAGTAAGTGGATTATGTGGAGTTTAATTTCTGCTGTATACCATTTTTATTCAGATCAAAATTAGGCACTTTTCTTTAGAATTTATGTCCTACTGCTAGGACTAAATAATTAAGATACGTTTTCTATCTTATGTGTGAATAGTATCTCCTCACCTCAATCCCCATCTGGATAGGATAACGCTGGCACCTGTGCTTGTTTCTTGACTACTTTCTAAAATGAAAAGTATAACTCCAAAATAAATGCATATGTGTAAACAAACACAACGCTCCGCAGCAATCTCCAACTAAAAATATCTTGAAAAAAGCAAGCCAGAATGAAATCAGAGTAAGCAGCAAATAAGACACAGAGGAAGGAAGGCTGGCACAGCGGAAGCTCCTGGATATCATATTCCTTGGACAGCCTTGCTGTCAACAGCAGTAGCAGAAAGAGATATCAGGATGTAGTTCGGTCATACTCTCCAGAACTGCCAGTAAGTCTACAGAGGACGATAATGACACTTAATGACATTTGTCAATGCTACTAGAAATAAAACTGCTCCGGGAAGTGGATTTTAACAGTGCTGCAGGTGGTCCTTGATTTACTGGTATGTCACAAGAAAACAAGACCATGGTAATTGGTCACATAAAATAAGTTATCCGCTGTTCCATGGGATGGCTCCTTGGGATGCTTCTTGTAATTTTTAAACATATCTTCCCGTGATCTGGAAGCTGCATTAGAAGCACTTCAATTTAGAATGGAAGGATACAAGTAATTTTTGGCCCTCCTGATGGTTTGAACTTTGAATCCCAGCTTTATCAGCTAGCATAGCCAAAGGTTGGAAGTTCTAAACATATGGAGGACCAAAATCTGAGACCCACTAAAGTTACAAGTCACACAATGTCTTTTATTGTTGTGTTCTACATGTTTACTGTTGCTTCCCAGGAGTGGGGGAATAAGGCTTATCAATCCATTGTATCAAGAAAAAGGACTTAAGTGTTTCAGTTTTTTAAAAACCCTGTTGTGTAGATTTCATATAAACCTGTCTTGTACAGCATTGTTTGTGTGTGGGGAGGCATTGTCTTCTAATTTTGTCCCTTCTGTTGTGATTGATGAGGGCTATTTTATTCCTAGGTGTGGCCTTTTTCCAGCTTTGTTGTCTGAAATTCCTCAACCAGAGATTCTGGGAGACTGAACCTGGGACATTTCTTAGATGAAGCCTTTATTCTAATATGCAATTACAGGGAGAATGCAGAATAGTGGTAAAGCTTTAAGTCCTTCATAAAGGTTTCATATTCAGTCCTGTGGCATCATTAATTATAGGAATCGGAGGTAAATGGTAATATATAGTATTACCTAGAAGGACCTAGGTGGAACCATCTACAAGCCTAGGTCTTGCTCTTCTTTGGGAATTTGGCACTTTCTTCCTGTCCAAAATATCCTCTATAATGCAGACTTTAACCTTGTGGCCTACATATCTTCTGACTCTAATTCCTGTTTCTTTATCATATGATGAGCAAGTCAGTTCCCTTCTCCTCTTCTTCAGCTATCAGCAAATATTCTACTGTCTGCAACATCTCATAGATCAGGGGAATGTAAGTTGATCTACTCACATTTGTATGTTTTCAAACTGCTAGGTTGGCAGAAGCTGGGGCTGACAGTGGAAGCTCACGCCGCTCCTCGGATTCAAACCTGTGACCTTTCGGTCAACAAGCTCAGCATCTTAACCCACTGCGCCACCGGGGGCCTACTAGTATCCTTGTAAATCTTATCTTGAATATCAGAGAGTTGTTCAAAGCAAGCTCTGGTCAGTCAGCAGGATTGATGACGCTTGGGCTTAAGACCTAAGGCTTCAAACAACTCAGTCCTGAACTCAGTGATGAACGGTGCCTCTTAATCCAAAGTAATTTTTTTGGGGGGGAAATAGACACTCACCATTTCGCTGCTTTTGAGTAAGTTGTATGGAAGACAAAATGCAAATCTGACAAACATTCTGGCAGGCTGATAAATTCTTTTAAAAAGTAGAGGATTGTCCTTTTCCTTTCTTATTTGGTCGAAGAAGTAAATAGGTTCTTATGAAATGCAATATTTCTACTTCCAAGAGAAAAATGATGTTCTAAACTGATTATCTTTTTATATCATAAAGGGAGTCTGGCAGTATATAGAAGGAGGGAATTATATATACTTACCTATCTTTTTCAATTGTGACAAAATCTGATTACCTTGAATTTAAAACTGTGACTTGCCTCTGTCATTTCATGACTGTAAAATAACAAACAGGAATTCACTACCAAGTGCACCTGGAAAATTCCAGTTCCCCAAAGAGTGTGCATTAATATTTGTTGCACTAAGATAGCACATTTTTAGGGATGCGCTTAAATAACATCTAAGCATCATTAGTTAAATCACATCTAAGCATCACTGATTTCAATGACAGAGTAATGTATTCATGTCTGGACCATTTCCACTGAAATCAATGGGATTTAAAAGCTGTGTTGGATCATGCCTATAATGTGTACAGAAGCCTTAAAGGGCAGCACAGCATGCTTTGCATTTTAAAACCATTTCAAAAATAAAACAGAACCAGCCAAAAGCTCTTCTTTCTCTTTTATTGATACTGCCAATGTGACTACCTTTACACAGGTAGATGCTGTCCTACACAACATGCACTCTTTTAGGATTAATTTGAACTCTTCTTTTTTTCCTCTACACCTCCTAAAATTATCAAATGAACACAAAAGTTGGACCGTAATCAATTTCCACATCTTCCTTTTAAGCCATTACATTGACTCCTTTCCCCTCACTGACTGTGTAAAGGTTACTTGGCAATAGTACATGCATATGACAATAAAATGGAGACCAATCCACCACTAAAAAGTAATGCACATAATAACATAATACAGTACTTTGACATTTCAAATAAATACCCACATAGAGATGTGATTTAAATGTAACCATGAGTCAATACTGTAACCAAGATGATGAAAATATAAGTCCCCACCTTCTAGGAATAATAACGTTTCTTCCAGCAAACAGAAAGCTTTTTCCCCACGACATTATTATCAAAATTTCTACTCTTTTTATTTTAGAGGAAGGTGATCTCCACCCTCCCACCAAGAAGTACCAAATTCAATCATTCAGACTTTGGCCTCAACAATTAGCACCAGCAGGTACACCTTGTTGATGCACACCTGTGTTTCTGTTTCCTGAAATCACATTGGATTAGATATAACATGCAAGAGAAAAATATTAAATGTCTCCTTTTTCATCTTCACATTTGCAAACAATACTATGGTTAACTGGATCCACCACCATACATATCTACCAGAACACCAATATTTCCAAAACACCCTCTGTACTGCAACCACAAATGTGTTAATACATCTTGCTTATTATTTTATTCAACAACATCCATATTTTGGTTTGCAAAGTATATTCTGGTTTTGCTTCTTGTGTTTGCTTGTCTGCTTCTTTTTTCTTCTGTGCCCCTGAATTTGCATGATGAAGTATCATTGACTAACAGAATTTTTTACAATTTTGCGCATATCTCACCTCTCTAGCGGGTCTAGCCGTTACAAAATGTGTCGAAGGGGAGTTTGCTTTGCACTTATTGCTCCACATCACCTCTAAGTTCCCAAACCATGTCTTGGACAGACTAAGCTAGCCTAAGCTCCTCCCTTTGAAATTATGAAAGGCACTACTGGCAACAATTAAATGACAAAAAAGGCGCTGAAATCGAACACCCTAGCACGGATAACTTTAGAATTTTTCCTTCTAAAATGTACCACAATTTGGCACAATAAAAAAGTAGTAACAAAAACCAATTCCAATTTGGAATTTCAGTGGTATAGTTGTATAAAATTCTGTTAATCAATCATACGCCATAAGATTTTCCTAAAACCCAGACATTCTGGAATTTATAGGTAACACTAATATTTATTTTCAAGTGCCTATAACTGTTTTAAACCAGAGCAAAGTCAAGTTTTCTTCTTGTTACATTGAACTATTCCTAAGAATAATAATACAATATGAAAAAACCCCAGAATTTGAATACCCTGGATTTCTCAATTAACATGGCAGTTAAAAATCAGTAATTTCAAACAGATAAAGCTTAATATTTTATAATTAAAAAAGGAAAGGAAAAAAGATGCTGATGCACAGCATATATATAGTTTAGCAGAAATCCTGGTTTGCACTGAAGCTCTTTTTCTAAACATGATGCAGAGAAAAATAGCAATAATAAAACTCTGCGATATGCAGAGGGGAGAACATCAAGCAGAAGCCTCAGATGGAGACAGCCTATAAACATAAGTCACTGGATTTTGTTCTTTAATATAAACTCTTCTACAAAAAGAATAAAAAGACGTCAAAGTAAATATCAAAATATTAAAAGTGCACAGGTTTAAACAATCACTGTTGTTTTCTTAAAATAAAAAAACACTCTATAATGAAATAAAAGGGAGGGGTGAGATACCAACCAGAACATTTCTAATAAGCCATAAGCTACCATGGCAATTATTACATGTTGAAGTAGGTTTCTTCAGCATTTGTAAGTTTTCTTCCTGCAGCAGCATTTTAAAAGGATAAAGCTTTGTTTGTATTGATACATAATGTGTCAAAAAGCAAAAGGAGAACCAAAAAACTACAAACAGGGATTGCAGATTGAAAGTTACGTGGTTTTGTTTGAGGAAAAGGGTTGGGGGGAAGGTTCATTATCAGTGGTTTCCATTCTTTGTGCCACAGGCTAAGAAGGGACGAAGTTGCACTGGCCTTCTCCGGGGACTACTCTACAGCTGGAAAGTGAAAAGTAAAAAAACACAAAAGTGAACACATTAGAACTGGGCGGGATTTCTTTTCTTTTTCAGTTCAAGAAAGGAAAACAAGAACACACACATGCACACACAAAAGTGTGCTGCAAGAGGTCCCTTAGTACAGGAGTCTGATGAGGGGAGGGGGCATCGGTTAGTTTTTGTAAAGGGGGGAAAAGCAGCCAATGTAGCTCATGGGTGCTTTTCAAAAGCATCTGGAACAATGCTTTGACGCATGGCCTGTTAGCAAAAGCTGTGCAGGAAGAAAAAGTGTCTTACAAGTCCTGAATCAAGCTACGCTGCTCAAGCAGAAGTAAACGGCAGTGAGTAGGAAAGAGGTCTTGCAGGAGCCTCTCCAGAAACATGCAGGTCAGTCATGCCAGCCATGGTAGAGGTCAGTAAAATCATTCAGGAAAACCGTTCCACTCGCAGAGGTAAGTGATGGCTTAGTGGGTTTTCCATGTTGGATCGCCAACTCAATGAAAGCAAAAATGAGAATATTATAGCAAAAGTTAGTTTTAGGAAGCTAGTCAGTCAACCGGTGCAACAAGCCTGTCCAGACAGCCTGTCTTAAATTTATATACAACAGTATATCACCTTTGGGGAGTCTTCAGAATTTCCTTTGCTAGTTGTGTTTAAAACCAGCCAACCTCTACAGCTGACCAGTGGATAAGTGCTGCAGGGCTTGCTACTTAGCTATTATAGGTTGGAGCACCATTTTTGATCTGGAGCGACCAAAAATGGTGCAAGTCTGAAGGCTCTCTATGTGTTTGTGTGTAGAACAGAGGTTGAGATAACAACAGAAAGTAATAAGTTTGCTCAAATCTCCGCCTTTTCAATAACTCAACACAGAACATAACCGTAAATATGTTATAACCAGCGAAGTGAACTGACACATGTACAACACTGAAATGTCCCTATTTCCTTTCAGTTACCTGGAAAGCCTGCCAAAGCAATTGATTTCTTTCAAATATCCTTCCCTGGTGTGTGTTGGGTCACAAAGCCCAGCAGAGGAAAGGATACCTTTAGCATTTTAAGCAACAACCCCCTGTCAACGTGGAAGCAAAAGAGTTTGCTGCTTCTAACAGAGCAAAGTAGTGTATCAATCTAAATGCCTAGTTATTCTCAAGGCATTTTGTAAAAATAAAAATAGTAAGATAGTAGGGTGGAGAAGGCCTTCTGGATTATTGTGCATTAAAAAGGAGAAAAGCAGGATCAACCCTTTTGTTAAAAGGTATGTTTCTAAAACTACCAAAACCTGCCAAATACCAATATTAAAGCTCAGATTCAAGAGAATACAGTGTTTTCTGCAAATGTCATAATAAAGCGAGGCATTTTGTGCTGTCAATCAGTCATCAACCAACTGAAAAAACAGACCATTCACATTTGCTGACCCTCCACTTTCTGTATTAAACTGGACCATTCCTAGGGCTTTATTTCTCTAATTTCTAGATACCAGATTCTCTACTTTAGAAATTTTCAATCTGATTTCATTTTTTTCATATTTGTATTGTTGTCATTGTGAACAGTTTTTGTTCCTAGTCTCATAGGTCCCGTTCTCACTTAGCTTCCTTTTGCTCCGAAAGCAGGCAGCACGTCTCCTTATTAGACTTACAGTAAAATTGCTGTATCTCCTAACTACTTTATAGGCAGAGTGGCAAGAGAGAAGAAGCAAGCTGCTGATCATCTAAAAGGAAGAGTAATATGAGACGAGGCAGTACAACACCAAGATTATTATTAGCATGGCTTTAGGGCAGGGGAAAATATTACTACTATCTGAAGACACAGCTGTGCAGTCCTGCATGACTTCTTAGTAATAATATTCTAAGCATACAAAGGTCTTTGAAAAGAGTACAAAATGAACAGGGCTTTACATTAAAATAATGTTTGAGGCTAGGCACTTTTGATTCCTTTTGTTTCTTCTTTCGTTTTTTTAAAATGTGCCTTATTGTGCTCCTTAAATTTATCACAATTTCAAAAGCAACATTTCCCCCCAGTCTTGTAGCATTCTATAGGCACCAATTATGAAGTACACTTTTTTCAAAAAAATTATCGAACATATTGAAATTAAGTGGCTAAAAGGCCTCTTAAATGTTCAATAGTGGACAACTTTTTTGTGAAACAGATTAATCTGTATATGCTATTCTACTTCGTAATTATGCATTAGCAAGAAACAGATCACTTAATTTCTGGTGCCTAGAATGTAGAGCCCTGTAAAATGTGTGCTTGCATAAGAAATGCAATGTCTTTTTACTTAAAAAAATCTCAGAGCTCTATAACACTAACCTATTAAGAGTTAATACTGACAGTTAAGTACAGCTGCATTGCAACTTGACAATACTAGAACATACTTCTATTAATTTTATACATGTATACTGTGCAGTTACAGTAATAAAGGGCATGAGCTTAAGCACTTTAAAAATTCCATTGATTGCAGTGGGAGAAAACAACACTTGTTTAACTTTCCCACCAAAATCAAGGAGATTTTTTAATAAATTTAACTTTGGCTATATGATGCCCACTGTGCAATACACCCTTCTGATGTATTACACTGTTAGAAGCAACAACATGATACTACAGAAACATTTGTAGTATATGTACTTCCTCCCAACATAATGGCTCTGAAGATTCGAATTTTGTTTTCTTTTAGCATTATGTTTGTTTCGGGACATGCAATATTGCATATCTCATTGATTATTATTTTTGTAAGTGTGCAATTTTCTCTCTGATATTAAGCATGGGCTGCAAACAGAGGGCTTGAGAAGATATCCTTCCAATTAGGCTGTTCCAGCATTTATAGCTTACAAGAAAGCTTTTTGCAATTAGTAAATGGTGATTGCGAGAGCAACTAACAGCCACAGCAGGTTGGTTTCTTCATATTACATATCTAATTTTCAAGGATGCATTTCGCCACGTCTCAAACATTTTGAACACAAAGGTTTTGTCAGAGGCGCTCTCTCCATGATGTGAAGAAGACCTGTCACCCGGGGAAAAGGACCACATTTGTGTTTTGCAAGCTACAATTAGTAACACCTGGTGCAGCATACCTGGGATGCACCTTTAACACTTATCAACCAACAGCAAAATCCAAGTTGTTCATGGTAGAGAGAGCCAAGTGCTTCTCCACCATTAAACTTGTTGCCAGCATCTCCCCTCCCCATGCTTGTGAACCAGGTACAGTTAAGACCACTATAATACAACCTGTATTACATGGTTTAACAACATACTAGTACAAATCCACTCATCACTGCAACATTAATATAGTGGGGATTTATGCTGACATTCAACAGCACAAACATCAGATGCATATATATGGCCTCCTATTTGCCTTCTCAATCACAATATATCTTATATTTCTCACTGCAAAACACCTGGTTGTTGTTAAGCACAGACCCTTCCGACCTGTCTCCGCATGACCGTATATGACTTACGCTGGGGTTACTACTCTTGGCTTTGGAAGCAGATTTTGTGCGCACCCGTTTGGACTGCTCGTGGTCCAGCTCAAGATGCTCAAGGCGCTGGGTCAAAGCCAGCTTTTGCTGAATGGCCATACGGAGCAAGGAGTTCAACGTCTTCTTCTCATCTTCAGCTGCAGCAAGCTGGCGTTGCATTTCATCCAACTGGGTGACATACTCATCGCATCTGCAATTAAAAGTATTTGACCATCAGTATCCAAGAATTATTTCATAGGTTTCTTTTAATTGAACTGATTTCTACAGGGGCAGCTTGTAGATCTCTTGAAAATAGCTATCCAGGTGCTTCTGGCTTATGTTTTACAGCAGAACATATAGCTTCCAGACTTGCAGAAGCAGAACTTGAAATACTTCCTTTTTGACAATACTGGCTATACTGGCTAGAGGACTCTGGGAGTGATAATCCAGAAAGTATCTTTTCCAAGCTCTGTGCAGAAGTAGTTGCAAATAATCACTTCCAAAATCCTTGTGTTTAGTGGGCTTAGGAGATTTGGACAATTTTACAATACAGTAAAACTCACATAAACTCACTCCCAAATAAATGAACCAACATACTGGGAGTGTGGTGTATCTTTCAACCACAAGGTAAAATTATCCAAGTTGATTTAACTATTGCACTGTGCCTTCAAAACTCCAATGTATGTGCAAGAAAATCCGCTAATTTCTTAAGGTTTTCTTACACTACTTACGGTTAATTTCAATGTTTAGCTCCCAAAAAAAGATTGTTCATGCTTTTCTTTAGTTCTGTACTCTGAATCACAAAGGACCTGAATTTTTTTTCTCAATAGGATGGAGCCATGACATTTAAAAAGGAACCACAGTGCTTTAATTGTGTAATATGAAAGCGTATCTGGCCAGGATGGGCCGACAGAACTCTGTAACTACTAGATTGTATATACAGTATAATTCCCACATTTGCAGAGGATACAATTCTGGACTTTATGTTGATACACAAAACTACAGATAATAACAAACCCTATTGAAATTGAGGATTTCTGTCCCATGGCCATTATAGAGTTGTGCTGGAGAGCACAGAAAATGCCTAAAGAGGACCTATTTTGTTGAATCACAGATACCAGTCTCACAGATATGGAGATTGTAATGTATTTTCAAAAGTAGAGGACAACTCTCTTTTGTATCTTCATCCCAATGCATGCTTTAGTCTCCCTGGCACTTAACAAGGCTAAACTTATACGCACAATATCGGGCAGGACATTGCACCCAAATCTTGCAGTTCATGACATGCTTTAAATGGATTGTATATATAGATAGATCTGTTTATTGAAAGTTACCCACCTGAGAGATCTCTTTCTCTCACAGAAATCCCTTTGTCATGGTGATTAATTTATCTAAATTCTCCGACTGACTCTTTTACACAAGTTTTAGCAAAGTGATTAGTTTCTATTTGGTTTTGTCTTTTACTGTTGATATGATCAGTGGACTAATCAATAAACAGATCTATCCATACTTTCAATCCATTTGAAGCACGTCATGAACTGCAAAATATCTACATGCATGCATGCATGTGCACACACACACTATCTATAACATCCAATATGAAATGTCATGGAGAAAAGAAAACAAATCTTCATAACTTTATGACATGTTTAGTAGACCTTTAAAAAGCCCTATCATCATGACCTGACTTTGAGGGGGTTTTCTAATGGACTTAGATGGCCATCAATATAACAGGTGAAGTCAAAATGTATACTATTGAAGTTTAGATTCTTGCTTCTACCAAAGCATTTCATTCTGAAAGTGACTGCACATCTCAAAATGGGGTCGTTTTTGTATAGAAAGATGGGTTTTCTTTGTCTGCATACATTGCCTTCTATTCACCCTGAGGACCTAAGGAACAAAGCTGTCAGATCATAGCTATCATTTAACTGTGCTCTGCTCAACCTCATTAACTGGTGGAGGACATTGTAATTAATGTTCATTGGCTTTTCCTTGCCAGAAGGTATGATTACTATATTCTATGGAAACACAGAAAAGTTATATAAGAAGAGCACGTTGAGTCATTCCAAGGCTTGTTACAGATCTTACCAATTGTTTTGCAGCATATCCTGCAATAACTGAAGACAGATCCATCTTTGATTTTCATATACATATAAAAAGGGAATTCACAACACACAGTACACCAGGGAGGCCATATTTCACAAGAGGTTGTTATTTTATAGCATCAAGATAGATGATAAGTCTCAAATAACATGGTGGACTTCCTTCAACATTCTCCACCAAAATTGGTGTTTGTACAGAAAATCTATTAGCAAAGCTATTTTTAAAATGTTACCAGCATGCAAACTATTTAACACACAGCTTGTTTCCAAAAGCTGGATTCTGCATAATCCAGGCTTTTGAGAATATTGGTTTAGCACTTTATGCATAGCAATATGCATATGCAATCCATTAAAAATAGTTCAAAAGTCGTTAGTGAAAATTTGTTAATGAGATTAACAAAATTTTGTTATTATTTTGTTATAGTAATTGCACATAATTACTATAATTGGGGAAACTTCAGGGGCTTCTTTCTCCTTCATTTTTACAGCTAATCTGGTGAAACTCGTTACAATCATAGAACACATTTACCACTCATAGCCCACCAAATTTCAGAATGTTCAACTTATCCATGGAGTTTTGGAGAAGGTTTTATAAACAGCATTTTAAAATAATAAAAATATGTTCCTAATTTGACAGTATTATTTCCTGTTCAATTGTGTAGTCCATACTTTGAAAGTAGTGGTTCTACTCCGGGAACTTTGTTTTTGTGGCAAAAACTTTGTTAAATGAATGAATGGCTATGTTAAATTGGAGGACTGGATAACAAATTGTACTATAGCACAATGTCCCTCATGCAAAGACAAAGGTTTTGCAGATTAATAAACATTCACCATGTTTTTATGATAGACCCAATTAGGAAATGACATGTATAAACCAGGAACAAAAACCAGCGTACAGAAAGCATCAAACACCCCCGAGAGATGGCAACCCAGCCTAACAACAACATGTTCCTAGTTTGGAAGCGTTATCTCCTGTTGTATAACCCTTTATTTGAAAGTAGGAGTTCTACTCCAGGAGCTTTGTTTTTGCGCCAAATACTTTGTTAAATCGCTGGATAATGATGTCAAATTGGTGGACTGGATAGTATACTACAGCAAAATGTGTTATAACACAATGCCCCTCATGGAAAGACTTTTTGCAGTTTAATAAACTTTCACCATGTTTTTATGATAGAACTAATTAGGAAATGACATTTATAACCCAGGAACAAAAATCATAGTGTAGAATATTAAATTTATTGTAACCCTGGCTGGATGCGGAAGGACAAATCTCTCTGATGCTGAGCAATGCACTGCATTCTGGGAAATGTAGTTTAGGGAAGGCCTTTTGAATTCTCTGTCATAGGGCTCCCCCCTTCCCAAACTACTTTCCCCAGAGTTCTGTGTTGTTCACTGCAAACACTGTTCCCTCTTTTTCCCGTTAATTTCTCCATTAATTTACAGAGGAATGGAAGCTTTTTTCACTTTGCTTAATTGCTTTCCATGAAAATGACGATCAAGATCTTGGGAGGGAGCGTTCTGAGATTTACAAAATACAAATGAAAATGTTTTAGGTAGGTTTTGATTCTGAAGTCTTTGGGGTGGGCCACACAAACGCTTCGGATCTGGCTTCCAACTTATAAAACTTTCAAATTTCTTCTGACTTCTGAAACTTTAGAAATTTTTGCACAAGCCTAATAGCTAGTATATAGAAAAAATCTAACTCAAAATTTCTTCTTATAGTAGGAGTAAAGGCAATTTATTAATCTGTTCCACCATTACAGAAACAGAATACATTATAATGAAGCATTCATTGGGTTGTACAGGCAATTACTAGTTAATCTTTACTCTTATACATTAAAAAAATAAATGTTGGACAACCGCTTTGATATCAAGTAAGGTCTTATCTTCAAGGATTAAAGGGGATTTTGAAATATGTCATTAATTTATCATGTTTTATATAAGAAATGCAGAAAAATATTAAGGTTTGTTTTTGGAGAAGGCTTAATATATTAGGAGAAGTAGAAACACTGAGGGCAGGTCAAAGCTTAAAAATTTGGCAGTGACCATTTCATTCTTTTTGGAAATATGCCAGAAATAAATATGTTAGTGATTATATCACTGTTTCAAAAGTAGCACAGAATTAGCCTGGCTTATTTTAAGTGTCACTTACCATTTCTCTGCATACTGCAATTTAAATATTCTGTAATTCTATAGCATACTAGCTAAAATGGTTAATTAATCCCAGGGTATTTTCCAGTCTGCATTTCATTAGGACATCGCACAAGGCATGATTGTTACTTGAAAGGGGCATATGCCATTAATTATTCCCATCTAGCCTTTGAAGTTTCACTCATGCTCAATGTGGCAACTTACAGCTGGTTTGTTTAAAATGGAGCCACGTGTTAATAAAATGGGACAAACCAATTCAACTGAAGCAGTATCTTGGGCATGATATCATGCACACCTTAACGTGAAAAATACCCACTTTCAAAGCCAAACGTGGATTCCACTTTTGGTTTGGATTTTTTTTAACATTTATCAAAATCTGTGCAACTCTGGGATGACAACAGTAGGTTGAGATTGGCCCCAGAGAAACATTAAATCAGTCCCCAAACCTACTGAACTTGCCTCTCCTTTGTCTAATGCTTTCCTTATCTGCTTTTCCTGCTGTAGAACAGGCAAAGCAACTGAAGCTACATGGTAGTTTTGCTGTCATGAAATCTCCCCACTTCTCTCCCAAACAGCTTGTTTTGCACTGTGCTGTAGGGTAAAGAGCAGAGATCACCAAGTAGCTGTCTTGGACAATTCTCACCCATCTCTGGAGGTTAAAAGGTGGGTAGGTTAAAAGACCTGGCTGCTATTTACACCTGCACAAGTACAGTGTGACAGTTCTGGCGATGAACAGATCTGTTAAAACCTAGTTGACAGTTGAGTAAGTATGCTGCTAATAACTTGTCTTATTGATGATATGAATACACACCAATCTGGGTAGAATAATCTGATCAGCCAACATTCCTGCATTCAAATAACAAAATTATATGTAAGGTGCATGTAAATCATCAATGACCATATAACTTTGTTGATTTGGGTCATCAGTTATACCCCCCCCCCCCCCATAAATCTTATTATATTTAAACCCAGACAGCAAAGTCAGAATTTGCTTCTTTATTTCCAGGAAGATATGGATCCAAAGTAAAGATGTGGAAATTAATAGAAATTGTCGAGTTAACAATTTTGATGAATGATAAATCATTGGAGACATTCTTAAAAGAACGGAATCTTTTGTATCAATATATATCTGAGAGAGATGAAAAGACGTTTTGCACAGATTTGGAGATATAAAATGTTGGGGTATTCATTTCTTAATGTACAAACAATCAGAAGTCCGTAACTTGCCAGATATAGGGTGGAAGAAAAAAGTGTAACAATAGAGAAACCAAGTAAAGGGAAGCAAGAAATTCTCTTTTAAAACTAATGCATATATGTATGTTTGTATTTTAAAGCTACCTGCGATTAGAGCAGAAATGCTGATAAGAGAAATTGTGTAGTTAGTTATGTAATTGTTGTTCAGGTATGTTCATTAGAAAGTTTTTGTCCTGGAAAGACTGACTGCCTTTCCAAGAAAAGCCTATTCAGCTCACCAAGATGGGGAAACATGGGCATGGTGTGAAACACATTCTGGCATTGAGGAATGGGGATTTCCCATTGAAAATTTATCTTTGTAGATTTCATTACACGTTACTCTACGGGAGAAATAGAAAGAGCCCTAATACTGACAGATGTTAGTGCAACACTCAAGCTACAGAAGAGGGAAGGTAGAAAACCTGCAACTGCATCGCCGAAAGAACTCAAGGAAATGGCAGCTGTGATTTTCAATTTCTGATTTACTCTGAAAGTAACTCTAAGATAAAGAATTAAAAAATCCTATATTAAATAGCAACAGAAATATTAGGTGTTTCTCACACAAGAAAAAGAGGCAAGCAGTGTCTTCAAAGTTCACTAAGTTGTTTTCCTCCCTACACCCTATGCTTCCCATGGCAATTGTGAAAATTATGGAAGTTTGACATGTAGACTTCCTAGTTATATCTTATGACAGTCATAACTAACATCTGTCCAGCCCCTCTTGCAAAAGAGTCACTTCATTGTTTTGTTTTATGTTAGTCCGTGAGTCTCAAATTTCTTACCTACAGATTATATTTCCAGAATAATTTCTCATAACACGTATTTTTCAGATGAATGGCATGGGAAAAAAACAGTCTTCTCTATTCTCATGATACTTTGTACCCATAATGTTGACATGATAAAGGAAGCTTATTACAGGTAAAGATTTGCAAGATGCAGACAAGGAACTGATAATCTTTTATGACCTGATATAAATAATCGCATATCCCCCAACAATGGAACATGCAAGAATAAGAGAAACAAACTTTCACACACTGTTACACAATAATTTAACTACTAAACTAAATGACAAGGTAGACACATTCTTTTGTAGTTAATTGTTGTTAACCTCGCTTGAGCACATGGGAGCTGTATGAATCAGTACCTCCAAGACACATTTTCTTAATACTGTCAGTTGCCATCCACTCTTAGCATTTGCCCTCCAAAATATTAAAGGTTGTGTATGATTAATCACTGCTGAATTATAGCTTCTTCTTCATAATGCTTTAAATCAGGGATCAGAAACATCTGACTATCCAGATGTTATTGGACTATGATTTACATAATCCACCACTATTTGCAATGACAGCTGGGGATGAGAAGAAGGGAACACATTCTAGGTGCACTGTGAAAATTGTCACTTTATAGCTTCTTTAATGTAAAGAATTCCACATTCAGGTAGCAACATTGATTGCCATGACTAATTCCTTCTTGTTATGAAGAACACACATATTTAACTTGGAAATTTCGTGTGTATATAGTATATAAAATTTATGCAGTTAAACAGAATGTTCATCATGTTTTTTGAACCAGTAAACTTGCACTTTAATGTGCAAAGTAAACTCTCTCACACACACTGACTCAAACACACAAGACTGAGTAACTACTCTATCTTTACCTTTCCAAATCTGATAATGCAACACCTTAAGTTTCATTTGTTTTCCCCATGAAAATCTTGTTTATAATGTGTTTTACCTGGTAGCAAACATGGCCCTCAGAGAAGAAAAGGTAGCAGCATCTTCTTTTAAAGCCTTCAGTTCATTGCGCAGCTTCATCATCGTCTCTGTAACCATGGCCTTTTCATTTTCATACTTGCTCTTCAAGTTGGCAAGGGCAACCTCTGCAGTCTTTTTGTTTATGAAAAAGAGCAGAAGAACATTTTCACAATGAACTAAATGTTAAATGAACTCATTGGCTAAAGTACTTTGCATATACAAAAGATCAAGGCTATGCCAGCAAGAGCAGACAGAAGTCTGCAGCATCCCAGATACAGGGATGACAGAGACTGAAGCCATAATCTATGCACACTGTGAAATGAAATTGCTAAATGGGCTGCACTAGTTTCAAGCCTAGGTGAGTGATAATATCTTTTAAATTTTCTCCTATGAATGCTCCACCTGCAGTCTAAAGGTTTGCCCCACCATTTCAATAAGAATTCTTCCCCTTACCTCAGCAATCACCTCAATGTGATACATAGATCTTAAATTCTCTACTGACTGGGCAGAATGAAGAGCAAAAATAATAGTAGCATTGGCGTTCATTGTAGGTAAAAGAAGGAATGCTAATATTTTGACCCATATCCTTCACCACAATAAAGAAGCCACCACTTAGTACAGGGCTTTGACCAGAAGCATGATCAAAAGAAAGAAATAAAGTCCTGTGGTTAACTGGATTTTAGGTCCCAAATCTACCAGGAAGTAATTTCAATAGTCAGACCAGCCAACAGCAAGGATGGAGTTGAAGTTAAGGAGTTGCAAGATCACGCCAAGAAGTAGCTTGATAGATAGAGGAATTTGATTCCAGGAGGGGGGATAAAGAGGCTATCAAAAAGTTGGCATTTACTGGAACAAAATGATTTGGTATGGCCTTATCCTAAATGGCTTTAATCTGATCTAGTAAGGCTCTTCTTACGAATTAATGTGAGGGTTAATAAGCAGAATGGACTGAGCAAGCTTGTGGGAATAGCCTTTACATAACTGGAATAAGAAAATGGATTTGCTAAATCTTTAGTATTTATGATGCCAATCTCTGTAAAACTGTAGATCAGCAGTCCCTCCCATTTCCACCCCCCAAAAAGCAAACATGCTCACCTGTTTGTTGGCCTTAAGCACAGTTCTCAGAGTTGCTATCTGCTCCCTCTTGGTACTTAGCAGAGACTTCAGCTTCAGGATTTCCTCCATAAGAGCCTCTTTGTCCTTGTCCACTACTGGCCCAAGTTCCTGGGTAGTCACTCGCTGCCGAGAAAGCTCTGTTGTTCTATCTACCGCTGCCTGCAGATGCTTGATCTGATCACGGATTATGGCAATCAGGTTGTAAATGTTCATGGGTTCTTTTCGGGGATCGGATACTGGTGATGGGAGAGATGAAACTGGTGAAGGACTACTTTCCCCACTCCCATTATCTGATTTTCCCAAGTCTATAGATAATAAACCTTTAGAGAGCAGGATGGGTGATCTGTGGCCTTTGCCCTCTGGACTGGTGCGCCCCCCTTTGCCTTCTTTGTAGTAATCCAGCATTACCCTGTTTGGAGTTTCATTGTTGCACATGCAGACATGATGGTACAAGTTGGCCAGTTCCTCGCTGAAGGTGACCAGTTCATCCTGGGCTACAGTGAGGCTGCCTTGCGTTTCCCCAGCAACATCACTGACTTTCTTGAGTTCCTTCTCCAGGCGGACTACCTGTTCCCTATCTTGCCTACTAGATTTTTCCAATGAAGTGATCGTTTCTGTCAGAGCTTGCGTTTCTGTCTCATACCTGTTCTTCTCCTCTTCGTATTTGGAGTCACACTCTTCATATTTGACCTTAAGGCCTTTAAGCTCATCTTTCAAGTCACTAATCTCCGCTACAGCCACTTTATACTTGCATTCCAGAATCTCCGGGCCATTGATGTCAACTTCATAATAATCTCCATCCTCATGGCTGTCACGTTCCTTTTCATTGTCAAGAGCGGACTGGCGTTCCTTGCTGACCTGGAGCTTTTTCATAGCATTGAGATTCTCCGTGAGTCTACCAACTTTCTCATGCTGCTCAGAAAGTGCTCCCCGGGTGTTCTCCAATTGCTTCTGAGATTCTTGGAGTGTAGACAACAAGTTCATTTTTTCTCTTTCCATCTATAAAAGAGACAAGTTAAACATTCATCTTTCTAAACATCACTGTTTTCACAACTGCCATAAAGGATCTATGGCACTTTGGTAGAGCAAACATGCTTCATATGTATACATACAGAGGCAGCTGACATTTAGATCTAGGTTCTATGCAGACATATAAGTAAATGTATTCCATCAACACATGAAAAGAGCAGAGCAATAGCCTTATCTCCACTCTCCCTAGTTGAAATAGTGACAGGTTGAAATAAGCAGACCTTCCCGTATATTGGCATGCTTTATATGCAACTGTGAGTAGTTTTTAAAAATCAGTGTTCTGAATCACACAGACAGCATCCACATGTAGGTGAAGCTCTCCTATTAAATCTTTTCATTGTCTATACGAAGACAGAGACAGAAGAGATGGCAGAATGATGAACCCATTCCCTTCTTTGTGAGAAGATTGAACACACTTAGGAATAGAGTTTCAAAAGCTGACATCTCAGATAATTGACATTAATTCTTGGCTAGTTGGGGTCTTCACTGATGCTTAACTGGGGCTGTTAATGCATTCAAATTATGAGTGCTGATTGTTTCATGCAGTTTACATTTGAATACCCCCAAACTGGTTCTGGATAGCAAGCAAATATTCCACGTAGGCATTTGCTTTGCACAGAGGGCTGCAGCAGTAAGGAAAGGAGAGAAGAATGTCTTTTTGCATTGGTGGAATAGCAGTATTGCCCAAATGCAAGACCAAATTTAAACTGAAACGCTGGTGTGTGAACCAAATTGTGATTTTTTGATCCTAAATTCTAAATATCTCCTCTGTGGCAAAGGTAACATGCCTGTTTTCAAGGTCAAAGAGAGAGGAAGAGGTTTGTTTTTTTGTAGACAAATTTCCAATATGTAAAAGGCCTCAGGGCCACATTCAAGAGACTAAGAATGAAAACAATTCTTGAAAAATAGAAAAGTGGAAGAGAAATAATCTATTTCAAATGTATACATTGCTGTACAATTTCTAAATATGATATCAGGACTATCCAAGGAATCCAGTTATTTTGGAACAAAAAGAACACTTCAAATTATCAGATTACTTATAATGTGTTGTGACTAAAACCATGCTGTTTAAAATAATTATAGACTGTGCAATAGGAGAAGGTGTCAGTCTAGATGAGTAAAAAAGTACCCCAGAAAAGTCTGGCACCCAAAGGAAACAGATGAATTAAATTCTCTCACTTATGCTCACTTTTTATGGCACCCCAAATTTTCCTTTTGGTTTTTTAAATTCATCTCTAAAACAGAATTAGTCTTATGACTAAGCCTCAGAAAGGTGTCACAAGATAAACTAAATAATACTTCAATATAGTATCCAACTGTAGCAATAAGTAACTCATGGTATTCAAACAGAATCTAAAAGTAACATACATTTTGGGAAATAGTTAATTTCATGTAGCTAATATAAAACATATTTAAGAAATATTTACCTGCATAAGTTGCTGTTTCAACTTCTGGATTTCAGATATATTCAGCTCACTTAAGAGATCAGACACAAGACTAGGGGCTGGAGGGAAGCCCTCATTTTTCTTAGGGGTTGATGCTTTATTATTGCCATTGATTTTGCTCAGGCAGTTCTGTTCAAAGCCATTCACTATTTCATCATTATTAGGCTCTGTGGTTTCATCACTGAACTTCAGTCCATCCAAAGAGATGTTCAAATGGCTGGTATACATAGAGTCGTTGATGTTCATATAATGAGACAACTCCTTCCGAAGGTTATTCTTCTGTTCACGTTCTGTTTTCAGGGTTTCTAAGGACTCTTCAAGTTGGCGTTCCGATATTTCTTTCAACCTGATTGCATCTTCTAGTTGGCTGTTGAGGAATTCAGTAACTTCTTCAAGCCTCTTGATTTCATGTTTCAGCCCTTCAAATTCCACCTGTGACAGAAACAGAATCACTAGAATCCTTGACATGCAAAGGCGAAATAAGGGTTAATAATGAAAGTGACACAAAGAACGTCAATGAGTTCTTTATGCGAGAAGCTGAAAGCTAATATGAACTCTTTTATCCAGGAAAGTTTAAAGTTTTCTCATCTTGATTTTCCTCTTAAGATGGCAATACTGTAAGATGCTGTACACTTCAATATACACACAATGAACCCTTAACCTGGATTGAAGCTACCATTGTTGTTGATGTTGCAGGTGTTAGTTGGCATATATAATTTTTCAACATCAGACAGATATCAAATTTGAGGTTAATATTTATTCCTTCCCCAAAAGTATGGAACCTGTATAACGAATAAAACTGACACATGTTTAGTCAAATATGAAAGTAATCCATCACTATAGGCTTGCCAACTGAAATATTTCAGTTATATCTGATGAAAACCTATGCCATATTAGGTCTGTAAGGTTGCCTAGTCAGTGATGTATCCACTGCAAGAGACTAATACAACTCCTCTTCTGCAAAACTCATCTTGCATTGCTGAGCAAAGCAAGCCAAGAGCATGTTAATTTTTTTTAAAAAAGGGACGAACCCCACAACATCAAAGACAGGCATTATTATGAAGGAAAGAAAACAAACAAAATCATAGGATTTTGAGGACTGAAATCTGTGGCATCAGAGGCAAACTACAAGCTGTCCACATACCCAACTAATGTGATGTGAAGACAAAAGGTATATCTATCTACACTGTAGAATTAATGCAGGCCGACACCACTTTAACCACCATGACTCAATGCTATTGAAACCTGAGATATAAAATTTGCTGATGCACCATAACACTTTGGTAGAGACAGCAAAAGACCTTGCAAAACTACAACTCTAGTGATTCCACAGAATTAAGCCATAGCAGTTAAAGTGGTGTCTAACTGCGTTGTTTCTAGATGTACCCAAGGATGCTCCAACCCTTACCTGATTCTGCTTCAGAACAGATACTTGTTTTTGCAGGCAGATGTTCTCCTCTTCAAGTTCAGTATAATCTTGGAGCAAACGAGCCTCTCGGAATTTATATTCTTTTATATCATCTCGCAAACGACCCCTCTGGATTTCCACATTCTGATTTATCTGCAAAAATACAAAATAATTTATTTTAATTAATCTGTTTTACAATCATTGATTTCAAAAGATCAAGCCCACACTTGAGGACTTTTCTTAACTGGAGCAAAGCAGAACTAGGATGGATGGCAGAAAGAACTTGGAAGACCTGGCTGTTCCGATGTGCCTTCTCAGATTAGGAACCTCCAATACCAAGTCCTAGAAGCACTTTAGTAGAGCTAAGATTATTGCACACCGCACATTGCACTTACTTTATAATCCTACATACCTCCTACCACATCAGCACTTTTAATCTTGTACCCATTACTTTGGCCTGGCCCAGTTTTATAGTGTCTTGATGTATTGTTTACTGTTTGTTGTTTATTCTGCTTAACTGTTTTTAATTTGCTTTAGGTATTGTAATGTTGTATTGTGTTTTGAGGCCTTGGCCTGTGTAAGCCGCATCGAGTCCTTCGGGAGATGCTAGCGGGGTACAAATAAAGTAATAATAATAATAATAATAATAATAATAATAATAATAATATTGTTTTGGAAGTGAGCAGGATTTGTTTGCCATTTCTAAAAAGGAAAAAATGAATGGAGGAGATGCAGTCCCCCCCCCCCCCAAGGTTAAAAAGCAGACTAGATGAACATGTATAAGGCACTATTCATCTACAGATATGGGTCAATGATCAATAATGCTACAATAAATGTTCTTCCGCTCTTGTTAAATCTTACAATCACTGGAAGGTGAGAAAAAAATCAGAAAATAAAGTTGTTATATCATTTCAATCAGAAAGAAACAGCCAAATATGCTTGTAACTGCACACTTTGCAACAGCTAATCCCAGTAGTCTGAGAAGGAAAGGAATTAAAACGGAGAAACATTTTCCATTGGATTAGCAGCCAAAGCATTTGTCACAATTCCTGTGCCCTGTCTAAATCAATTGCTCAGCAAACATATGCTATAAATCCCAGGTTTATATAAAATATAGGCCTAACAACTGAAATGAAATGTGATGTAGGAATCTGCTTTGCCAATGCAAGAATCGAAAATAATGGCCTACACAGGCTTTATGTGTAGCCTAGCAGGGTATATACAAATACCGGGCGTTGCAGGGTATATTCCAGAGGAAGAAATTGGCAAACCCACCTCTGAGCATTCCTTGCCATTTTCATTATGTCAACAGTTGACTTGAAACCACACCTACACACACCACCATTCTACTCCAGAATGGATTTCCCACGTGGTACACATTCATAGACAAAAATATAGCAATATCCCAAGTATAAAACAGACAAATAAAATTTGATCTTCACCCACCCCTCCTCTTTTTTATGTATGGATTATCATGACAATCTTGATAAGATAACATAGCACAGCTCTCAAGTATGCCTTAATAAGAAAGGAAAGGATACAATGAAAGCATGTTTGTTTGCAAGGCAGAGTGCCCCAAAGTCTTTTGTCATTCAGTGCAGTAAGCAGAATCACCTGAACAGCAAATCCAATAAAGCCAATAACAGCTATCACTCAGGCACAGATTAAACTATACAAGTCCATGTTGCTTGCCCCAAGCAAGTTGAAAACAGAGGATCACAATGTGAATTATCATAGATCGAGCAACAAGCCATGTAATATATACTGTTAATGAAAGGGAAGTGTAATCTGAATCATATCTTGAAGGGTCTTAAAGATAAAAAACATGTAGTCCAACTGAGATTTTTAATATGTGGAGTTCGTACAAATTGCACACTTGACTAGCACAGGGTGAGCAACAGTGGTCCCTCTAGATATTTTTGGACTATAGCTCCCACAATCCTTCACCATTATGCTGGCTAAGGCAAATTGAAGTTGGAGGCCAGAAGCATCACAAGATCTCAGTTGAACAAGGGCATTACTGCAGATCTAACCAAATCTAACAAAACTCTGGTTGCTTTTTCATTGCAAGGTATAGTAAACCTGTAATGGAAGAAGGACAGGAAAAATTATCAATAGCATAATACTAAGTAGCTTAAGATTGGATCTCATTTTATATTTCTCTCAGTTATTACCCACTAGGTGATCCTGGGCAAGTCATATTTGATATTTGCTCAGCCTCTGAAGGCAAAGGCAAAACTCCACTGAACACACATTATTAATCTCAGGGTCACCATAGATTGAAAATAACCTGAAGGTGTATAACTACAAATCCATCCTTTTACATTTGTGGTGGCCAATGGCTTCCCTATCAGTAGGATGAGAGATTTGTGCTGGGTCTTTGTGTGGGCGATCCAACATGCTGAAACTATTGTGGAGAAAAGGTTCAGCACACAAGTCAGTTCCTTTAAAGTCTGGAGTGGATTTACCACTCTGCTGACATGCAATCCACCAGCCATCACTGTTTTTTTGAAATAATCTTTATTAGATATTTTCATAATACATGATAATATTAAATAGTAGCAAGTTTAAAATCAAGTATAGGGAAAGAGAAAAGTAGCGAAGAGAGAGAAAAAGAGGGAAAAATATGATATAGCAAGAGAGAAAATAAACAAGAATAACAGAGTAAAGTGAATATAGTAAGAAATAGATTGTGAAACAAGAAAAATGAAAGAGGAGGAGAGAAAGAAGGAAAGAGAAAGGGGGGAATAAGATTATGTCTTCGGTCCTACTTCTGGGTTGCTTCAAGGAGGGATTCTTCCTTTTCTTTCTTTTGTGACAGACACCAGAGAGAAAATATAAGAACAATTATCGATCTGATAAAAGCAGGGCCCCCCAAACTTTTTGAACAGAGGGCCGGGTCACAGTCCCGCAAACTGTTGGGGGGCCGGATTATAATTTGAAAAAAAAACATGAATGAATTCCTATGCACTCTGCACATATATTATTTGCAGTGCAAACCCCCTCCCCCCCCCAAAAAAAGACCCACACTTCTATATAAATAAAAATGTAATGTTTGTTTGTGGGGTTAACAGAACTCAAAAACCACTGGACGAATTGACACCAATTTTAGACACAAGACACCTAACAACCCAATGTATGTCCTTCACTCAAAAAAAATGATTTTGTCATTTGGGAGTTGTAGTTGCTGGGATTTATAGTTCACCTACAATCAAAGAGTATTCTGAACCCCACCAACGATGGAATTGAACCAAACTTGGCACACATTTCTACCATGACCAACTGAAAATAGTGGAAGGGTTTGGTGGGCAGTGTCCTTTGGTTTTGGAGTTGTAGTTCACCTACATTCAGAGATCATTGTGGACACAAACAATGATGGATCGGGATCAAACTTGGCACAAATACTCAATATGCCCAAATGTGAACACTGGTGGAGTTTGGGGGAAAATAGAATCTTGACACTTGGGAGTTGTAGTTGCTGGGATTTATAGTTCACCTACAATCAAAGAGCATTCTGAACCCCATCAACGGTGGAATTGAACCAAACTTGGCACACAGTTCTCCCATGACCAACAGAAAATACTGGAAGGGTTTGGTGGGCAGTGTCCTTTGGTTTTGGAGTTGTAGTTCACCTGCCTCCATCAATCACTGTGGAATTAATGATAGATCTGGACCAAACTTGGCACTGATATTCCATATGCCCAAATGTGAACACTTGTGGAGTATGGGGGAAATAGAATCTTGACGTTTGAGAGTTGTAGTTGCTGGGATTTATAGTTCACCTACAATCAAAGAGCATTCTGAACCCCATCAACTTGGCACACAGTTCTCCCATGACCAACGGAAAATACTGGAAGGGTTTGGTGGGCAGTGTCCTTTGGTTTTGGAGTTGTAGTTTACCTGCCTCCTTGGAGACCAGAGCGGCCGGAGCAGAGGGTTCCAGCGATGGTCGGAGCGGCGCCGGGTGGGCGTGGCCAGAGAACGCCAGCGTTCCCACCTGCCGCCGCTGGCCACGCCCACCCGCCACCGCTCCGGCCTTCGCAGGAACCCTCTGCTCCAGCCGCTCTGGTCTCCAAGGAGGCAGGTAAACTACAAAAGGCTTCTCCCTCCCACAGGAGCATAAGGGCCGGAGCAGAGGATTCCCGCGATGGGTGGAGCGGCGCCGGGTAGTCGTGGCCAGGCCAGGCCAGGCCACACGGGCCGGAGAAATGCCCTTGACGGGCCGCATATGGCCCGCAGGCCGTAGTTTGGGGACCCCTGGATAAAAAACTATGAAAGAAATATCCAAAAAGAAGTAATGTTTTTGGCCCTGGACGCAGAGAAAGCATTTGATAATGTTAACTGGGATTTTTTCAAACTGCTAATGAAAGAGATAGATATAGGATATTATTTCCAAAACGCAATTGAGGCAATTTACAAAAATCAGCAAGCAAAAATAATAATTAACGGACAAGAAAGCAAAACAATTGAGATAAGGAAAGTAACAAGACAAGGGTGCCCCCTATCACCGTTGATATTTATATTAACACTTGAAGTATTATTGAATAAAATAAGAGGAGAAAAGGAATTAAAGGGCACAATAATAAATGATCAATCGTATAAATGCAGGGCTTTCGCTGATGATATAATTTGCATAATTGAAGAGCCAAATAAAAAACTAAAGAATTGGTTGGAAACAATAAATGAATTTGGGGAGGTAGCAGGATTCAAATTAAATATGGAAAAAACAAAAGCAATTACAAAAAAAACATCAAAAAGAAAAAGTTACAATTACTAAAAGAATAATGGAATATTCAGATAGTTTCCAAGATAAAATATCTTGATATTATCATCACTCCAAAGAATGCTCAACTGTTACAAAATAACTATGGGGAAAAGTGGAAAGAGATTAAAAATGATTTGGAAAAATGGAAAAATTTAAAGCTATCCTTTTTGGGCAGGATCGCGAGTATAAAAATGAATATATTACCAAAGATGATCTTTCTGTTTCAAAACTTACCAATAATAAGGAACCAAAAAAAACTAAAGGAATGGAACAAAGACATTAAAAAGTACATTTGGCGAGGGGAAAATCCAAGGATAAAATTTAAAAACATGACAGATGAGAAAAGGAGGGGAGGACTAGCCATGCTGGATCTAAATTTATATTTCAAAGCTTGTGCCCTAACATGGATTATTGATTGGATAAAACTAAAGAAGGAAAAAATATTAAACTTGGAGGGAGCAGATTTGAGAAAGCGATGGTAAGTGTACATATGATATGGAAAAACCAGCCATCACTGTTTTATATTGATTCAGATCTTCCATTCGGAGGCTATTTTGTGTTGAGAGATACTTCTCAAACTCTTTGCTGTCTTTTTAAAAATTATAATTTAGGACATCTCTCTCCTCACCAACTCCAGATAAATTATGTAAAATGCAAGAAACACCATTCCCAACAGAGATACACCAGAGACTCTACTCAAATACTCACAAAAAGTGACATTTCTATGATACAAATGAAGTATACCCTTGCTATTTCATGATTCTCCATGAATATAACAAATTGAAATTCATCCCTACAGCTGTTTATATGTTATGCAACATATAATTTCTCAGAAGAGATTAATTAGCAACTGTTTTCAGTCCTTAAAGGCAGGAAAAAAGCAAACTAAGACAATTTATTGAGAAAAAGAATTGCTCGTTGCAACATTTTTAAAAACAGAGTCTGGATGAAGACATTGAGGAAAGAAATAACTTGCCCAACCTTAAAATAGTTCATTTTGAATTCCCAATCCATTTTTTTTTAAAAAAAACTGAATGTAAGAAATAACATGAGCTAGTCTGGATGGGAGGCTGTCAGATAGATCACATCATTAGATTCTGTGGTGGGTGAGCAAAACTGTATGTTGTTACCAATCTTGTTCACGCTTTTAGAGTCCACCAGCTGTCATTTCTCATTAATTTCCTGTGATCAAGAAGTTCTAATATGGATTTTGTTCTCTCATGCAAGAAAAAAGTATTTTGGAACAGAGTGCAGTCAGTATCTATTTCTCGAAGTCTAAGATCATGGACTTATAAGGGCATTAAAATACCTGCCTAAAAGTGTTATTTTAGCATTAACAGATGGAGTTGCAGGGTGGGACTTACTTCTTTATACTGAAATAGAAAGGGTACTTTTAAGGAGAAATGCTTTCCCCAAACTACCTTCCCCAGACTCCATATTGTGTTTAGCATTGCAATGTTCATTACTTATACCTTTGAATCCAAGTTTCATATTTTAGATTCGAGGGTGGAAATTTCATGCCCTATGGGACCACATGTGTCTTCAGTTTCCCACATTACCACCTACACTTCTCCCTTGTAAACAGCCAATAAATAAATAAAAATAAAACAAAACATATTTCTGGTTGGAAAAAAGTGGTCCAAGGAAACTCAATACAAATAAAAACAGCATTGGGTTATGGGGATCCCCACTGAAATCCACAAGCATGTGGACAATTTCAACAGAAAGGAGGAAACTGTGAAAATGAACAAAATCTGTTTACCAGTATTAAAAAAACCTGGAGATTCAAGATAGTAAATAATGAACACCAATCAGAATCAGAAGAGCCCCAGACAATAAACAATCAAGGGCCAGTTAACACCTCCAAAACAGAGCTGCCTCTAGGCAACAAAGGTCAGGCTGCCTCTATGCAGACACCCTCACTGACTGACTCTGCATACTTGATGGCTACTCAAATGCTAATTTAAACTTACTAATTACCTCATTCACACTTTCTTTAAACAAACAAGGGTTCTTTTCCCCACCCTAGACATTCCACAGACATTCCATACACTCCACTTGCCTCACTGACAACAGAACCTCTGAAGATGCCAACAACAGATACAGGTGTAATGTTAGGTGAGAATGCTATTGGAAAATGGCCATACAGCCAAAACAAAGTACTCACCATTATTTCTGATGGTGACAGGGACATAGAGAAATCCATCAAACAATACTTTCTATACCACTAAGGTTCATGTAGTAGGAAGAAATCTTTTAGGAACTCTCCTAAATTTACAGTTCACCAGATCAATCTTCCTTAACTCAGAACCTTCCAGATGTTTAAAACTACAGTTTCCATCACCCACAGATAGCATGGTCAAATTGGAGGTTGGCTAATACAATAGAATCCCTAAATCCACAGGCTCTGGGATCTGTGATTTCTACGAACCGTCACATACCATATTATAAATGGTGGCAATATGAGCACAGATACACTGGAGCATGCATATTCACATTGCCACCATTTAATAATATGGGTTGTGATCTTCTGTTTTTTATTCATATCCATGTGGAGTCCTCGAACTCAACCTCTGCAAATATGGCGGGGGCTGCTGTATTATACCTTGATTATAGCTGAAGCTGTTAGTCACAGACCTTTAAGAATATTTATGTCCTCTCTTTAATGTTATGACTAAACATTCTTACGTAAACCAGTTTTAGTAATTTTATTTCAATTCATATTCTGTTTCTTCACCACCTTGTGCCATTCTTCATCTGTTTGGTTGGTTGAAGACTTCAGTCTTCTACTATTAGGAGTGACACACAGAAAATTATTCTTCTATGAAATTTATTAATACAAGATTTTTTAAAGGCCTGTTTTTAAACATGATATAAAAACAAGCATCCTTTATAAAAATACACACTCGGCAGTTTTATACAGGTTTTGCCTTGAAGTGCTTCATAAATAAAACAAATGCTTAAATATTTATTCGCAGAGCTTAGCTTATGAATCACAAATATCTTTTCGCTGCCCTGGTTTTTGCAAAACTATGCTATGAATTGTTCATACCTACTGAAAGAGCAGCTTTTACTGTGGTAGAGATATAGGCAGAAAGTGTGTGGGGAGGTGTACTGTTGCCTGTTAGAGATGCATGCTCTTCCAGTGTGAGCATAGTTCACATGCATAAAGGTTTGGTTACCTTTGCATGGACTTCAAGAGAATTGGAGACTGGCAATCTGAAAGCACCAGAAGTATATTGTGTGACAACAACAAAGAGGGCCTTCTGGTTTAGGGTAACCTCCCTAAGGACAACACTTCCCCATCAAAATATGAGTAGTAAAAAAATTATATTCTTTTCCTCTTTGGGACAAAACCTATTTCCTTGATCAGGTATTTAGAGATGATTTTTCTTAAATTGGTTGCCATCAGCTGTATTTACTGCCTGCCTTATACTGCTGTAGTGGTAGTTGTTTTCTTGTTTTAAGTCCCATGAAAAATGGTAGCAAAAAATGACGGGTGGAATAGAATCCATTTAAGCAAGTAGAAATACATGTTGTATCTGTGGAATCAGGACGCATTGATAAATCTATGGCAGGGGTCCTCAAACTAAGGCCCGGGGGCCGGATGCGGCCCTCCAAGGTCATTTACCCGGCCATTGCTCAGGGTCAACCGAAGTCTAAAACGACTTGAAATCACATAACAACGAAAATCCTATCTCATCAGCCAAAAGCAGGTCCACCTTTCCCATTGAAATACTAATAAGTTTATATTTGTTAACATTGTTCCTCATTTTAATTATTGTATTGTTTTTAAGTGTTTTTTACACTACAAATAAGATATGTGCAGCGTACATAGGAGTTAATGTTTTTCCCCCCCAAATTATAATCCGGCCCTCCAACAGTTTGAGGGACTGTGACCTGACCCTCTGTTTAAAAGGTTTGTGGACCCCTGATCTATGGTCTCATCGCTATAACTAAATTCAGAGTATGGTTGTCTCTCCTTTAAAAAAAAAACAAAAAACCAAGACCGTCCCTGTCACATTCAATTCACACTTGCATTGTTGTTGACATCTGTTAGAATTTCTCGCCACAGTAACAACCACAGCTGTGACCCTTAAATTTGGAAAGGTTATTCATTCTGGAAATGGGATCCAAGCATAAACTTGGCTAATCCTTGCCAAAAATAATCAACAGATCTGTCACTACAATCTGAGAATATTTCTGTGTAGACAGTATATCTAAAATTAAAAGTTATGTCTGGAAACGCTATGTCTGATTGTCATCAAATTTCATCCTGCCATTCCTTTGCAAGTTGTTGTTGCTGCTTTAGGAACTACATGTATTCATGATTCTGTGAAATAAAACACAGCATTAATTATTATGAGTTTGCATCCATTATGATGAATCTGTGGTTTTCCATGCACTTGAAGCACAAACAATGCCTTTGAGCTAGCATGTAATTTACTGAAACAAATGTGGAGCGAGGATAATTTGGACAGCCATCACATTGTCTCTAGATATATATTTTTTCCAAGGGACTCTTTTTCTTGTCAAATTAATTAGCATAAGTTTTCTAGCAAGAACTGCTTCTGAAGAAATCACAGATGCTGAGGTGTAGACTTGTGAAAAGGATATGAATAAACACGAAGGATATGAATAAATGCAAGGTCTGTTTCTAGGCTTCCTTGGTTATAATTAGGAATCACAATTATTATGATGCTTTACTGTTAGACACCCACAATTGCATGTTATTCTTTCACTTTCATATCTAAGTGTAAAATGTTAACAACCATGATCTGAAACATCCATAAGAGAGCATTGGGTGCTTGGTTATTTACATAACTCACTTCTTCTTCAATATATCTAAGGTAATATCCATGGTTGTCTATTTGTGAGGTAGATCACACTGACAATAACTCACCCAAGTAATCACTGGGTTTCATGGTTCAATGGATTTGCAAAGTCCCCATTCAATTAATGGATCACTTCACCAAACTGGCACTTCTCAATATTTAGCAATCACAACCATTGCATATATTAATTTATTAATATTCAAGTAATATTACATGACTTATTAATGTATTATTAATTAAACAATAAATTACATAATAAATAATAAATATAAATATATTATAGATAAATATATCGCTGCACAGTGGAGGACTGGGCCGGGTGTCAGAATGCCTGATAAACACTAGACAATATGTTAAAAATATTGATGACCTTTTAGTAGCTTGAAAATATAATAGAAGTTTCAATATTATTACTGTATACAACTAAAATTAATGTCGTATTAGTATTTTAATAAAAGAACAAACTCATTTTTTAGGATACTTTATAATTAAAATATAATTAAAAACTCTAAAAAATAATTTTGATTCAGGTTATGTGAGGATGACACACATATTATATTATATTTATTTTATGCATTTGTACCCTGTCTCCCAGAGGCGGACTCGGGGCGACTTTACAACAGACAACTATTAGATGCCAAATACATACATTAAAATAAACAGTTACAATGAAAACAACAGTTTAAAACAGTTATAAACATTTACTTGGATCTTTACTATCTCTTATAAAAATTAAATAATAGCCTTATCGTAGTGGTTGGCCCCCTTTGTATCCTGGAAACCTATGTTTTGAAATCCAGTCAGTTACTGTCAATGCAATTTAATATAAATCAATTAATACTGAATTTTATCACAACAGAAGCAAATTGAGAATATACTGCAAGTCGCTTCTGGTGTGACAGAATTGGCCATTTGAAAGGGTTGTTAACACCCTTCAAGATAATCCCAAATTGGTAAGAAACTTTGCAACAATATATCTTGCAAATGAATCAACAATTTCTATTTCTACACCTTTTCTTATAAAAGCAGACTGAAGGTCAAAATCAAAGTCAAAGCAAGTCACTATTTTTTGACACGTGGCTTGGAGAACATTTCTCCTCCTACCAAGATGAGGCTTATGGTCACATAATGGTTTAATTAAAAGTTAAGTGATGGGATACATCTTCACTCATGCAGGTTAAGAACAATAACTTCCAGACAGCACAGTACACCTTTAAAATATTCAGGTAAAACATTTAATAACACTGAAACATTAGACACAACGTGTATTTCAAAAGGAATGTTTTCTGAAAACAGTGTATATTTTAAATCAGAATGTATCCTTGGATTTTTGAATTAGCTGGAGGCTGACTTCCGACAGATGCCTGAACAAAAAATATACACTTCTTTTTCGCATCTTTCTTTCAGATATGATCAATGCACAACAATGGGGTTAATCAGGAACAGATGCCGCCCTCAAGAATACGCAGGGCAATCTGATTGCATTTTCATTACAATTAATCATCTTGGAATGCTTTCTTCATTAAAGGCTTTCACAGAGCTAAAAATGATAAATTATAGCCTTTTTGTGGAGTAAAATACAAAATTTGTATAATTATTTAGGAGGAGCAAGACAAAGTAACAAGCTGCCAGTTTAAAATCAGCTTTGATAGATATAAAAGGTGGAAACCCAACAGCTGCCATCTGCAGGAACCCTCAGTATGGTGCTCAGCACTAGCAGTTGGCTTGATTAATATCTTTCTCTACATCTGAATATTCTTGCAAACAGTAGAAAAGCATTTTTGCTGGATCTGTTTGTCCTGCTGTTTTTTGTTTATTTCTAGGAGCAAATCAAAATGGAAATAGGAGGAGGAGGAGCTTTGTCAGGTACATGACACTGACCCCATCTGGTCTATGGTTGAGGAAAGAAGGCAAGTCCATTTGACAGAAGCACCTTTGGGACACCATGTTTATTTCTAGCATGCATTACAAATGGCTCTGACAGCCAAACTTGGACAAAGGAAGATTTCTAGACAAACATTCATCATGAGATTTCAGAGTCCTCTTGAGATTTGAGACATTTAGCAATTAAAACAATATACGCTGAATGAACTTTAAAAGAAGACACTCCCAACTACCAGAGAACTCTTTATCCACTATGTCTTAAATAAGAACATAGGAACGTATAACATATCAGTCATTTCCTTTAGAAAGTGCAAATAAGTTTATGCAGGGTTCCTAGAACTGAAGACCGAGTTTTAGGATTATATCTGTTTGCCAATGTTTAGTTTAATGCATGGAAAGGAAACCTTCTAGGTGTTTTGTACTACAACTTCCACAAACATGGCCTAATTATCAAGGATCTCCCACTCCTGGTTTCTGAAAGATATCTCTTTGGCTCATTGTCTTTATCAAATTTCCTGATATACCTGGGATAATTTTCTTCACTTTGGGATGCATAGGATGGGCAGCACACAATGTGATCTTATTGCCAGTTCAATGCTTTCTTAGCTTCAATTTCTAGCTTCAATTTCTATCCCCAACCCTACCATAACAGTGTGTGTGTGTTCCTAACCCGCAGTTACTGGGAAGTAATGGCCCTTTGATTCTTTGCAGAAGCTCGGGCCTAGTTTCCCCTTGCTTGTAGTTTCAAGGGCTGTTCATCTGAAGCTTTGGAATAAATGACATTTCTGATTCCCCCAAACCTTCTTCTGGGGGTGGTCTTACAACAGAGACCTTTGCCTTTTGGATGGTGACCTTTCAATGCAATTTTATAGCATTTGTGTGGAATCTTCCAGGAATAAATACTGGGCCTCCTCTTTTGGCTTACCAGTATCTTTCTGTTGTGGGTTTACTCCATGCTACTGTTCATGCTGAACTCACTCACTTTTTAAGTATTCAGATATTGCTTATTTACATGTATTAGCATGAACAAAATGTCATCCGAGGGTTACTTGCTAATAAGCCTGAAGTTACAATCCTTGTAAAGAACCTTTTTCAATTCTTGCTGAAACCCCATTTTGGAGTTTCTACCTCTCCCTTTTCTTTATTCCTTACACTACTGTCTGTAAATACGTTTTAAAATTATCTCAAAGAGACAGGATCGTTTTCTTTAAATATATATATATATATATATATATATATATATAAAACTTCCCCAAACCACCTGTGTATGTTTATAGAGTGTATTATCTAGTCCTCTCTATTACTTCTTTTTTGGTAGCATTTTTAGAAGAGGGAGTGGGGATGTCCTCCGTGAGCACAGACATCACTTTGAACATGTGATTTGTGCATTTCTTAGACTCCCTCTTGCTGCGCTGCCATTATGACAGGTCTGAGCTTTTATTCTGTGCTGTCAGGGAAGTGAATCAAAATTGTTTCACATCCTTTCAAGTCATCCTTTTTCCAATTTGTTCATCCTCCTGACAGCATCAAAAATGACAGGGGAAAAGCCCTTTTGGAACAGTATATCATGCACTTAATAAGTCACTGCAGAGTGCTTCATATCATACGGTACAAATTCTTCTTTCACAATAGCCAAATTCACCAAAGTTGTGTCTGGTCACACCCTATATGACACAAATATAAAGCAGCTTCTTCTTTTCCCTGTTCTTTTAAAACAAGAACAATCAGCGGGGCAAAAATAGAACACATGACTTAACATTACAAGCTTTAGGAAACCTCAGTCACAAAATGTGTCCCTTCTATTTAACTTGTTTAGCAGGTTTCCGAGGGAGAGCAAGGACAAGAGGATAAAGATACACAAAGGACTAATCTGCATTTCAGCTATAAATCCTATTGGGGACAGAAGTGTGTCCTGACTTTGGGAATACCCTGCCCTCAGTAATGATGTTAAGGCAGGTGCTTATGGGAACTTCGAAATCTGGAACAATTAGGCTACTGTGAGGATGTAGAAAAGAGCACCAGACAGAGCCAAAGTAGGCAGATGGGGGCTAACAACAAGCTTAGCTGGCTACTATGGTGACAGCCCTGGCACCTAAAAATGAACCCTTGATGGAAATAACAGGAGTAAAATTGGGGAGGTGGAGGGAAGATGAAAGAGCTAGTGCTGGGGAGGGGACAAGGGAAAAGTCTTGTAGACAGGCAAATAAATCTTGATGAACAGGCCATAACCCATTTTTTTTCTCAGTCACACATTTCCCAAGACATTTCAAAAGGAAGTCCTACTGAGTGTCCTTCTTATTATTCAAAAGGTTAATGAGTGGAAGATTGTACTTTGTTATGAACAATTCTAACATACAGAAGGAGGATAAAGTGCCATTTTTAAAAAGAGGGAATAAATTCAGAGACACAAATATGTTTGCATACATTATATGTTAGCTTTAAGGAGTGTAAGCTTCCAATCTGAATCAATGTTCGTTTCGGTTAGGTGTCTAAAAGCTAGAACTGGGAGTGAATTTGGACACCCGACATTTACTTTAAAATGCCTTTTATTTTATTTTTGTTGTTGTTTATTCGTTCAGTTGTTTCCAACTCTTCATGACCACATAGACCAGCCCACGCGAGAGATCCCTGTCAGCTGTGGCCAGCTCCAGTTCCTTCAAAGTCAAGCCAGTCACTTCAAGGATACTATCCATTTGTCTTGTCCTTGGTCGGCCCCTCTTCCTTTTCCCCCAGCATAATTCTCTTCTTCAAGCTTTCCTGTCTTCTTATTATGTGATCAAAGTACTTCTTCTTTGCCTCTAATATCATTCCCTCCAGTGAACAGTTGGGCTTTGTTTCCTGGAGTATGGATTGGTTTGATTTTCTTGCGGTCCAAGGCACTCTCAGAATTTTCCTCCAGCACCACAGTTCAAAAACGTCTATCTTTTTTTGTTCAGCCTTCCTCATGGTCCAGCTCTCATATCCATAGGTTACCACTATGAGAATCTTTGTTGCCAGTGTGATGTCTCTACTCTTCACTATTTTATCGAGATTGGTCATTGCTCTCCTCCCTGCCTCATGTACAGAGGATGAATTGTTGGAGGCTACAGACAATGCCGTTGCTGTTGCCCGTTTTTGGTCATAATATTTTTAGCTGTCTGCACACCTTCTATTTTATCAGTTTTATACTAATTTGTGCAATGCTTTTGATATGAAATAAATAAATAAATTGCTCTCCTCCCAAGTAAACATCTTCTGATTTCCTGGCTACAATCTGCGTCTGCAGTAATCTTTGTACCTAGAAATAAAAAGTCTGTCACTGCTTCCGTATTTTCTCCCTCTCTTTGCCAACTATCAGTCTGGTTGCCATAATCTTGGGTTTTTTTATGTTTAACTGCAAGCCAGCTTTTTCACTTTCTTCTTTCACCTTGGTTAGAAGGCTCCTCAACTTCTCCTCACTTTTGGCCATCAAAGTGGTATCATCTGTATATCTAAGGTTGTTAATGTTTCTTCCAGCAATTTTAACTCCAGCCTTGGATTCGTTAAGCCCCACATGTCTGAAGAAAACACAACCAAGAATTGCTTTAAAAATTACCTTGATATTCAACATTTCCTGCATTGGGCTCAAGGCAAGGATCCATGGCTGCCCCCCCCCCCTTTATCTTCACATTAGCCCCATGAGGCAAGTCAGGGAGAGTGTGCAAGGGCCTGGGCCAAGGGTCACTCAATGCATTTTATAGAGTGAGAGAATGAGCATGGACTGAGAGACATATGAAGACAAAAAGACTCAAGAATCAAAAACCAAGCATATCATCACTGCCTTATCACAGTGTGGGCAGCAGCCAAGTGAGCTAGAAGAAACAAGACCACCAGCTTCAATCCCAGGGAAGAAATTCTATGGCAGAACTGTGCCATAATCTCTTGTCTCTGCTAGCATTAATGCTAGAAGAGAGGAAGGACAACATGTTTTGTGAAAAGAAGAACTAGCAAACCATGTTGAAAGAACTTCTGCTTTGTTGTCTTTCGAAGGCAATGCATTTTATTCAAGACTGTTAAACAAACTGTGCAAACAAGGTCTAGTATTCACACAAATTAATGGTACGAAACTAATATTAGAGGCTATTCAAACCAGCAGAAGCAGACAAAAAAATAAGATAATACAAGGAATATGTTTGAGGAATGGATAAACTCTGTACTTCAACAGTTCAGAAGAAGGCTAAGGAAAACAAGTATTACTAGAAATGTAAGAAAGGTGCTCTAATCATTGGTTAAATCAGATCTTGAAAAAGAGAATTCTGAACTCATCTCTGTTATCAAGAAGGTGTGAGCAATTTGTACTTAAAATAATAATAATAAATGATGGGAGTACTTTTCCTGAGGCTGCTTTGAGGGAAGTTTATTACTTGAATCTGCATTATCCTTCATCAGGGCTGGGCTGGGTAAGCAAACCACAAATTATTCCACAACTTGACACTTTTCTGATTATAATACTTGCAGTAATGCCTTGTCTCATCTCCTTCTTCCATAGTTTTTATTAACAATCCAATAAACAATAAAACGTCCCCAGAGCTACACATTTATGGGGAATTTGAAATATGTATTTGTGGAAAGACAACAGTTATGGCTCTTCTTTCTTGCTTTGCATCTTTCAACTTTCCTCAGTCTAAGGCATAAACAATAACTTGTGGAGTGAGCAAAATAAATTAAATAAATTAAGTGTATTTGCACTGAGAAATTCATCTGGAGTTAACACCTGCTTAACAGATTATATAAATTGCACAATGATGAAGTTTTCCATTTCGTTCTAAATGGAGGCTTTAAAGCCTAAAAGCTAAAAAAGCAAATGGTTCAGTTTAAGGAATAGGAATCATTCCATTAATACTGTTTCCGATTAGAAGCGGAAAACAAAGGACATGATCTGGTATTGAATAAAAAAACCAACACAGCCTACACCAGGGTCAGTGTTTTTCGATGATGATGATGATGATGATGATGATCATCATCATCATCATCATCATCATCATCATCATTTATACTCCACCCCATCTCCCCAAAGGGACTCAGGACAGCTTACAACATGGATAAATACAATAAAAATACATAGAAAATAAAAATAAACAAAATGATAACATATCAGATCAATATAATACAAAACAAGATAAGTCGAAGAACGAGTAAACAAAAATTAAACAGTAAGCATTATAAAACATTAGTTAAAATCACTAATTAGTTGATATATCCCAGCAACTTGTCTTTTCTTCTGACTAAAGAAAGAGAGAGTGGACTGCCTCTTATGGAAGCCTCTGGGAATAACAATTCATCTTTTAAATCAGTTTCAGTTCCTCCTGACATAGCTTAGTGTTTTCTTTCAAAATCCCACATTTGCAAAAACCAGAAGTGAAGTTCTGCCATTTCTCAATGTCATCTTTCTATTTTTGGAATACTGAGCCCCTAGAAAGCTCCAGGGATAGAAGGCTACATCTGAATCCTGCCAGAATTGCTCACCTCAGTCCATACTGACTGACTACATTTCTTCAGGGAGGAATGTTTCCCTGCCTGCCTTGAGATACCAGGAACTGAACACAAAGTCTTTTTATGTAAAGAACTAATGTGATCTACCATTAAGCCATGGCCCTCCCTATTTGCATCAAGATGCCCTCAAAGAGACAGAATCTGCTGAGCTTGCCTGTGGCAACAACTAGGCTCACATTCAAAAACCACTCTATCAGCATGCCTTGACAGGAAGAAACTTGAAAACTGAGCAGTTGTCCAAAACAAGCCATAATGCATGCAATCACAAGATTTGTGTTGTATGCTGTAATAGATGTTCTTGGAAATGGGCCTGATTTTCCCCATGCACGTACACATGGCTAAGAATAATAATCTCCACAGAGAAGTGGTACTTCTTGTTGAAAATAAAACTAAAAAAATCGTTCAATAATAGTAGTTCTGTAGCATTCACTCTAGGAGAGATTCCTAGAAAGTACATTCAGTGCAGGTAATATGATCACAAATGCCACAAAATTCCTCTTTTCTGTGCCCCAACAGCCATCTTGTAAAGTTGACTACAGACCATTTGATCTTACTGTTGGGATACCCTTCTCCTGCTCATAATCTTATGATCCCAAATAGATGTTCCAAATGTTTGCATTTCTATTCATTTTGATAGTAGAAAGGGAAGCTTAACCTCAGAGGTATTCCATTTCTTAAGCTTGCTAGCCCAGAATGAGAACTCAGTTTGTCACAGAAAAAAAGGAACCAACAAAATCATTGCTTTCTTTGTCCCACATGTGATACATATGATGTCAAAAGACCTTTCTTCATATGATTTGCATGCCTCAACCAGGAATAGCTGAGTTTGGGATTTTGTCTACAGCCTGTGGATACAAAAATGTACTGCTGATGTATCCATCCCCAAGGTTCAGGATTGCTGTGAATCTATATATGGTATACATACCTTCTCTTTGATATATACACCATGAGTTGAACCTGGGGTTATATACCATCTATTAGGCAAAGTGAAACTTCAGACCTATGCTTGCACAGCTGACGATGGTGGTGGCAGTGGAGCTGTCACATACTACCATGGCTCAGAGTTTCAGAAGCAGGTCTCGGGGCCAACTGTGTTGCATATGCTTTTGTTGCATACATTTTGGCCATTGTGAGTAGAGCATCCCTTATCTGAAATACTTGGGACAAAAATGTTTAGGGAATTCAGTCTTTTTTAATTTTGGAATATTTGCATATATGTAATAACGCCAAGTCTATACATGAAATTCATTTCTGATTTTTATACACAGCATGAAGGTAGTTTTATATACAGTATTTTAAAATATTTTTATTGATGATACAAAGTTTCTGTAACATTGAATCCTCAGAGCGTATAAGTGTCACAATCTCAGCCAATCGCAGGGACAATTTTAGATTTGGGAGCATTTCAGATTTCCAGATGAGAGATATTCATCCTTCATTTATCAATTGCTCTTCACATTCATTGTAAAATTAATGCATTTCAAAGAAAATAATATTCAAAATTTGAAATCTTTTATAAAGACCTTTTTAGTTGTCTGCCAAGAGCCCAAAACCGCTTCTTGGTGGGCCAGGGAAGGAAGCTGAACTGCCCAGTATGAGGACTTCTTAATCAGCCACAGGAGTGGAAGAACTACTCCCATTCCCCTTTACTTCATGCACAGTCTTCCACTCCTGTCTTTTCCACCTTGTCCCAAAGCCACTACTGTGGCTCGGAGGTGCTCACCCACACATCTAGTGGTCACTCACTGGTGGTTCTCATTCATAACATAAATCCGCTGCTATTGAACAGCTGCACCCCTCACAATTGTTTTCACTGAGACTCAAATGTGTTGTTGATTGCCTTGTCTGCATGTTGTTTTTGAGGCCTTGTCTTCCATCTTCTTATGCTGTTGGCATAGAACATGCTGTTACACCATCAATTTTAAAATGAGATTCAATTCTTATGTCTAGTTGACTTCTGCAGGTGGAATGTGAATGGACCTCAGACAGCAACCTAGTTATGGTCCTGCCACTGAATACTTCTGCTTATGCGTAGGCTTTTGATAGGCCATTGTGGAGAGCAGAATGTCAAATGAAAAGAAACTTTCATCAGGATCCTACTTAGAATTCTAGGTAGCTCATATCAAACAGAAAAGTGCTGTCTGATACTTCAAAGAAAGGAGTCCTGGCATTCATGATGCTATTTCCTAATTTGTGCTGGTTTAGTCACACTTTTTTCTTCATGCTCCCCTTGCCCAGTCTTGTCTTGTTTTCACAAGTTAGTCATCTCCCTCTGAAAAACAGACCTTCAAGCTTTCTATTGCCAAACATAATAACAGACAGACAGGCCTACTAGGCCTTTAAAAACATCTACAAAGCCCAGTAGCTGAGACAAATGCCTTCCCTTGTTTTAGGTCTTCACTTTTTGAAATGCTATGTAAGGTTATCTCTTTTGACAGGACAACTTCTATTGATGAAAAAATTGTACTAAATGGTATTGAAAACAATCCCCATCATGTGGAAAAAAATATAGCAGGCAGACTGGGATATTGGGAGGGTGTTGCTGTCCTCCAATCTAATCATACATAGTTGACTGAGCATTAATGCACTTGTATCCTTAGCCAATATTTGAAGGTACAGGTCTTAGATGCAGCATCAGCAAGAAATGAAACATAATCCGAGGCTAGACACTAGAGTAATTCCTCCACTTTTTTGGTTTTGAATTTTGCAGATTTGGTTATACATGGATATTATTAAAACACTTGTTTTACCTGAGAAAACATTTCTCAAGTAATCTCTATGTCCTTCAGTGTGATTTTGTGATCAGCTTCTAGTAGAAGCTGACAGCACTGTCATGCTGGAAGACATAGAAATTCATAGGGGTTAAAATTGAAAAGAGAAAAACTATTCACAGGAGTTGGGCCCCTAACTCCAGCAGGTATAGAGTACTAACGGTATTGTTCCCTCCCACAACAAGAAAGCTACACACACACACACACACACACACAAGCAAAGTGTCTGTAAGTCTAACTAGAATGATATATATCCTGATAAATAAGAATTGGTGGATAAAATATAGAAGACAGAAAAAGATAGCTTCTGGTCTCTAGCATAGTCAACTGCAGACTTGGAAATACTTTCTTTTGGGGTTTTTTTTCAGATACTTTGAACTCCAGATGCCAAAATCTCTGACCATTGTCCAAGCCTGTTGGAGATTGCTGCAATTACTGTCCAAAACATTTGAAGACCAAAAGTTGAGAACCACTGTTCTACAGTTCAGGGAAATTGCTATTTCCAGACTTTACCTCCAAGAATCTGCCAGCTGGCAGAATTCGAGTAGTCGTAGATCAGAAAGCATGTAATTTTCCCAAGCTGGTCAGTGAACTGGGAGCTATTCTACTCTCCAGTCTTGCAGCTCTTCCACCAAGAGACTTCTGTTTGCATTATACAGACTATTCTCCGCAGCCTGATGAAGTGAGACTTCACACAGTGTGCCAATAGCTTCCTACAGTTCAACCTCACTTTGCAAAGCAAAAATACTGAAAATACTCCTCCAACCCAGTGTGTCTAACAAATCAATTGGGACTATGCTTCACACTCTTCCTTCCTAGGAGGATGCCCTCTAATTTCATTTAACAAGAGCAGCAGTGGTTTGCTGCCAGAAATGATGCAAAGGGAAGTTGAAGGATTGGAACTCTTTTAAGGTCCACAGCTTCCAGATCTTTTCGAGCAGAAATACCCACAAAGTTAAATATAGCCTACATTCAGACATCACACCAAATGGGTTAAAATAACTCTCATGAATGATTTCACATACAGAGTGCAGTGTGTGTGTGTTCAAGTTGCCTGACGAGTAATTGTGATCCCGTGAATTTCATGGATTCTTTAAGGCAAGCAATGCTCAGAGGTACAGTAAGCTAGAAAAAGAAATAGCTAAAAACACTGATGATGTACAAGGATTGAAAAAGGTTGGTGTCAAGGATCAGATTTTGATTTCACATTACACTCTTGCTCTTTTGATTTTTACACTATCAGAAAAAAGGTGAAGCAATTAACTAGATTTTTTTTCAATACTTATAGTTCTATATAAGTCAGATATATGTCTTGTCATGGGAAAAATTAACTTTGAACACTGTATGAATAAAATAAAATGCACAGTGAGCCCACCTTCCTCTCACAAAGAAACATACCTAGACTTTAGACTTTCAATAAAATGTGTCTCTCAAGTCCCATCTTAAGGGTCACTTCACATGGCTGATTTTCCCCAGAATTAACTGGGCAGCAAACACACAATGTCACACCATTTGTACACCATGTGCTTGTACCTAAAAGATTTCCCTTTCAACACTTTTATTAATTATGTAGATATTCAACAAAAAAATAAAATAAAAATATCTCTGTGTCATACTTTTCAAAAATGGGCACAAGGCAAAGAGGTAGCATTGATCCATCAGTTCCTTTGTTTTAGTACGGCATCTAGTTGTAAGTATTTAACAAACTGAAATAAAGAAACATGCTTTCAGCAACATCAAATATATAAAGATAATCATCTTGCCTAGGCCTGAATTTTCTGTAACTTTTTTGACCCAGTGCTGAGTAAAACCAATGTCAACTACTGTACTCCACTAATGAGTATGTAATGACCCTTGAAAAAAGCCAAGGGTTCATAGAGCTCCTTAAGCATACAAGTATATGCGGATTTGGGCTGGAATATGATATTTCAATTGCAAGAACAGAGTATTTAAAATATTCAAAAAAGTAATAAAAATATTAAAATAACTGAAGTGACACAAATGTGTCAAGTTTTAGAATTCTTGACCAGTCTGATTGGTACAAATGTATTTATTTAGAACATTTCTACTCCACCTTTCTCCACCCCGGGGGGGGGGGGGGATGGGGACAGGGACGGACGACATTCAAGATGGCCTACACTTAGGCAACTATTCAGTGCCACTACACAATATCCCAGAGTACTTGTAAGATATCAGTACAAACACAAAACAATCTATGCGTAATGTCAAAGTGTATTATCACGAAAACATATAATATTCTGTTTACCAAAATCCCCAGTACAAAGCTCAATTCAGTGGTACACAGAAATCAAAAGGAGCAACCGCTCTCAAACGTAACAGTTCTGGGTTTGGATAGGGATTCCACTGTGTATAGGCTTCAGGGATACATTCAATGAGAAAAGTCATATAAACAAAGTAAGCATTGAGTCATGAGGCTATATGTAAACTGAAGACAATAATGAAGATAAAGCGCCACCCTCAAAACAATCTTCATGGAAAAGATCCAACTCAAGTCCAGTGAAAAATGGAGCACTGCTTCTCAAAATAAGTCTTCAAAGAAAGGTCCCAATGGCATTCAACAGGGGTGCCCGGGTATTTTTATACCCAGTTTCGGGGAAAGCAATCCCCTTCCTCAGGAGTTGATAAATTCAGCAACTCCAGACTCTTATATCATGCCAGGTAGCTTATACAAAAAGTGACTCTGCTTGAAGTAAATTCACACTGCTCCTTAAGCATACAAGTATATGCGGATTTGGGCTGGAATATGATATTTCAATTGCAAGAACAGGGTATTTAAAATATTCAGAAAAGTAATAAAAATATTAAAATAACTGAAGTGACACAAATGTGTCAAGTTTTAGAATTCTTGACCAGTCTGATTGGTACAAATGTATTTATTTAGAACATTTCTACTCCACCTTTCTCCACCCTGGGGGGGGGGGGGGAACAGGGACAGGGACGGACGACATTCAAGATGGCCTACACTTAGGCAACTATTCAGTGCCTTCAAAAGACAGTATACAATTAAAAACAATTTAAATAGAATTATAAAACACATTAAAACATTTAAAACATCAGTGCATTCACTGTTAACCACATTATCCAAAGCCATAGTCTGGGCTGTTTAGTGTTTTAGAGGCTAAAGCCAGTACTTTGAATTGTGCTTGGTAGCAGACTGGCAGCCAGTGTGTGCCTTCAAGTTGACTGTTGACTTACTGCAACCCCATTAATTTCATAGTGTTTCCTTTGGGGAAGAAGAATATTCAGATGCTTATGCCGGTTCCATCCTCTGAAATATAGCCCACAGCACGTAATATTCATTGGTGGTCTCCTAGTCGAGTTCTAACCAGGACTTGTCCTACAAATCTCTTTCATGCCTACTGATCAGCTGGATGTGGGTGATGAAAGTTGCAGTCCATTACAATCTGAGTACAGGTAGTCCCCAAATTACAAACAAGATAGGTTCTATAGGTTTGTTCTTATATTGATTTTGTATGTCGGAACAGGTACATTTTTGAAGTGTAACTCCAGCCACATACACACACACAAGCTTTGGACAGCATAGAGAAGGGTAAACACCCCTGTGGTGCTTTTTTGGCTGTTTGTGACCATGTTCAGAAGATTTCTCCTCAGTTTCTCTCCCTGTGATAACTGAATTTGTGTGTGGGGGGGGGGGGGGGGGGGGGGGGGGGGGCGGACGAACGACTGGATTGTTGGGGAAACAAGGAATAGTGATAAACTTTAGCTGAGATACTTCCTCTGCGTGATAACTGTTTCAGGAGTGAATTTTCCTTATTAAAGGTAGATTTCTCTCACTTCCTCTTGTCTCACCCCAGTTCTTAACTGTTAGTCATTTGTAAGTTGGATGTTTATAACTTGTGGGCTGCCTGCACTTGCAATGGGGAAAGGCTGCATTATCTTCCATTCACATTCTGTCCTTCATCAGAGCCTCTTTACCAATGCAAAAAAAGAAAAAGAAAATAAACAGCACAAACACTTGGTGGGAGCAATGATTGGCACTGGTTTGTATAAATGGGGAACATTTCTAACTCTTTTTAATGGCAAGTAATCAAATGCACAGTAAGATCAGGCAAAACTGCTCCAAGAGACCAGCTCTCCCTTCTCACTTTGCTCTAACACAAAGAGCACAGTTTGGCTCCAGTATTAATAGCATGGCAGCCTTGTCACAGAAGAAGCCAGAGAAAAGTTAAGGCTACTTTTCTTTGATAACGCCCAGTAATTTGTACTGAAGAAGAAAAGGCTAAGTCCAATTTGCTAGGCCACTTCAATTTCACAGAAACAGCAAGATTTAAGGGTTCCTTTTTCAGTTTCCCAGAACATTTTCTGATTATAAATACTATGCTGGCTCAAAATCCAGCTAAGAGCTTTTTAAAATCATACAAAAGTTTAAAGAATAAAATAGCAGTTTGGATGAAATAATAATAAAGTAAGACAGATAGATGTTAGACAAAAAGACAGTAGTCACCCTTCCTCGACATTTTGGTCTTCATCTGTATCCAAGGGAAAATATTTCAAAAAGCAAATGAAGAAAGCTTTGTAATAGCAATTGTGTCACCACCTGTTGTGAACTCAATATCTTTTACATTTGCCATCTTTTTTTTAAAGCTATGTTTGCTTGGCATGCAACTTTACTTGTCGCGGTTTGATTGCGTCCTTTCTACCTTTTCAAATTTTCTGCCACCATCAAAACTTTGCAGACATAATTTCCCAGCCATCGCTTGTCACAAAATGCCTATTCTCCACAAATTTAACTTGTGATTACACACCAGTTGATATCTGTAAAACAACTGAGTACCATATGAGCAATCCAGTATGTTTACTAAAATTAGCGATTATCCTTAGGGTTCTGACAACCACCATGGTCAGTGTTGCTTCTTATGTTTTTCCCCCAAATTAAAGCTGGATATATTATAGGCTTTCTTTCAATACCACCACTATTACAGTATACTGAGGACATGAGACACAGAGCATTTTCAGTGGCTGTTCCCAACCTCTGGAATGTTCTTCTCCAGCTTTTGCCAATAGGCAAAGACATTCCTAGCTAGCTTTTGAACATCTGAGCAGACAATCTTTTAATAGAGGTAGCTTATTTAAAAACTTGTGTTTGTTTTTTTAAAAAAAATGTTTTATAGTGTTTGTATGGTTTTAATTGTGTTTTACATTTTAATTGTGAATTTTTAATTAAAAGTGGTTTTCAAAGCCACCTTGGTTCCCACTCTGGGATAAAGGTGTCCTTCTAGTGCACTAAATAAATAAAATAACAAATAATTAAAATCTTACCCCACCTGCTAAAACTGTGCAAGAGGAAGGGCAACTTTACATGGGGAAGGAAGATAATTCCTCCAGGCCATGCCAGTGCTTTCCCATCTACCTGAAATTACACTTTACACAGTGATTCTCAACCTGTGAGCCCCCAGATATTTTGGCCAACAACTCCCAGAAATCCCAGCCAGTTTACCAGCTGTTAGGATTTCTGTGAGTTGAAGGCCAGAACATCTGGGGACCCACAGGTTGAGAACCACCGATTTAACAATTCCACCACAACCCATCTACAGCCAAACCCCATCTTTTTCCATTGAGGAATGACCTGTTCAAGGCCTACACATAAAACAGCAATTGGCCACATCTCTGATACAGACAGTTTCAGGTAGATCTAGAATTGGGCTTTTTTTTTAAAACTTGAAGGATTCAATGGCTTTGAGGAACTGTCAAGAAAAAGTAGGGCTCAAGAATTCCATGGGCCATTTACCCTACTCTGTGCTAAAATGATTCAATTGTACACACCACTGTGAGATTTAAGTACTGAGTCAGAGCTGTGTGTATTTCGAGACAACTCTTGAGCTAGCAATTTTCCATTCCTAAGGAGATTACACATTTACCCTGCAGTTTCATTAGAGGCAGTCCACCTTTCAGGACTGAGTGTTTCAGTAGGCCACTTAAGTGTTCCAATGACATGCAAGCAGAGGGCAGAATTAACGGGGCATAATGACCTGCAGGAAACAAGGTTTTCAGTTTTATAAGGAAGTGCATTTCACTCAAATAACATTTACTGTTTAGGTATTCAGCTCTAGTGAGTTCCTCCAAAATCCAGAAACACAATTTCCATTGGATTGTTTATAGTTTCTGGGCTGTATGGAAGTTTTCTAGCAGCCTTGTCTCCTGGTGCTTCACCTGTATCTGTGGCTGGCATCTTCAGAGGAATATGTATTTATTTATTTATTTAAAACGTTTATATCCCGATCTTCTCTACCTCCGTAGAGGGACTCAGACAGGCTCTCAGCAAGGATTCAATGAAATAATACAATCTAAAACATCATATAACAAAAAATACAAATAGCATAAAATATATATAAGCCAAATCACCAAAATAAAATCATATCCAACTCAGTCTGCGTGTGGTCGATAACTTAGTCTGTAGCGAGTCTCAGCCATTATTCTGGAAATGCTTTGTTCCATAGCCAGGTTTTCACTAGCCTCCTGAAGTACAGGAGGGAAGGGGCAAATCTGCTCTCAATCGTGAGAGAGTTCCATAGTCGAAGGGCTACCACAGAAAAGGCCCTATCTCTCGTTCCCACCAGACACGATTGCGAAAGTGGTGGGACCGAGAGCAGGGCCCCACCAGAAGATCTTAACAGCCTTGATGGTTCATAGGGGAGAATACGTTTGGACAGGTAAACCGGGCCGGAACCTTATAGGGTTTTATAGGTTAAAACCAGCACTTTGAATTGTGCTCGGAAGCTACTTGGCAGCCAGTGGAGCTGGCACAACAAGGGAGTTGTGCGCTCCCTGTACCCCGCTCCCGTTAGTAATCTGGCTGCCAAGCGTTGCAGCTTCCGGACAATCTTCAGAGGCAACCCCACGTAGAGAGCATTGCAGTAGTCTATACAGGATGTAACCAGAGCGTGGACCACCATGGCCAAGTCAGACTTCCCAAAGTACAGGCACAGCTAGCGCACAAGCTTTAACTGTGCAAAAGTTCCTCTGGATTCTCTGAAGATGCCAGCCACAGATGCAGGCAAAACAACAAGAGAAAATGCTGCTAGAACACGGCCATACAGCTCAGAAACCACACAACACACAACACTTCAGTAATTCTGGCGGTGAAAGCCTAAAACAATACAATTTCCATTTTTTTGCCTTTACTAGGCAAATTCTGGTTTGAGTCATACAGTATTAGTATTACCTTGAACCACTGTCTGCACTTTCAGTTTTACATTATTGCTGGATAATTTAATGTTAGTGTTTTCCTAGCTTTTCCAGGGTAGCAAGTCCCTAACCACAGGAAGTCAAAAGTTTGGTTATGGATGTCAGTTAGAACAATGTTTATATATCTTTTTCAACACAGCTATCTCTCTTAAAAGTTCTTGCTACAAAACAGCTGGATATGTTTTGCGACCAACACACTGTGAAAATATAAGAGATGCGTCTACAATATATAGCCTTTAGTACTTTCCTTTGTAATCAACTATTGCTTTCTCTTGGAATTAACTACATTTGCTAACTATGAAACAAGACAAACTGAGTTATGCAGAAATATTTCAGAGAGGAAAATGTCCTCATATGTCTGGCTCCTAAAAAACTTTGCCTGGGCATCAGTGCCAAACTGAAATGAAAATGAAAAACAGGACTTCCTTGCAGATGGGACATATATTACTCATTCCCTTATTTTTGTTTGCTTTTGTTACAAGAAACAATTGCATTTTATTGCTATTCTTCAAAGCCTTTAGGGAAGTCGGCCTTAGTATTTTTTCAACTTTAGACTTATACATAGGATTTTAAATAATATTTATCACTAGCTGTTTTGTGATTTTTTTTCTTCTGATAAGTGTTTAATATTTATTAGGCCTGTGTGATCGATGAAAAAATGTTTCAATACTCATTACTAAATTGCGGTGGAGAGGAGGTGAATAGTTTTGAAAGTGTTTCTAAAATAGCATTAGGGGTCTGTATCGTAACTATAACGATATAACAAAACTTTCATTACTTTTTCATTAAGTAATTGTGCAGGAGAGGGAGGTTTCCAGGGCTCATTTCTCCGCCTTTCCTGTTACAATGGGAGAACACATTTACCACTGCCCCCCCCCCCCCCCCATTTCAGAATGTTTTAGTCATTCACTGCTTTGGAGGAATTATTTAGAGTTTTTATGAACAACATTTTTTAAAAAACTATCTCCTTGATTTTCTATTTTCGTTCAAGACTCAATGTGAGTGTGTTCTCTACCTGTCTCTCTCTGGGCCAGCTATGTGCTGGAGGGGCTTCTTCTTTGCCCAGCCATCCTGCCAGGCATCACTCCATCCCTTGCTGCCCACTTTGGGGAAAGAGAAGGGCTCCTCCCTCCACTCCTGCCTCACCATCCTTCTAAGGACCCTTTGGGGGAACCAAACCCGGCTCTTTTGGGGAAGAAGTGGCTCCCGCGACAGACACCTGGAGCCACTTACTAGACTTACATAACTCGCAAGTCATCGGTCTGTGTTTTGAATCTTAAGTGTTTTGCATGGCCACCCCATGTGTTTCTAAATATCGCATTGTATGTACGGATCTTAAGAAATAGATCCAACAAACGATTTACAAACGAAGTTTTGCACAGTCCTAATATTTATACTTTTAATATAGCTGTGTTTTGGAGGAACTTCCAGACTGAAAAGCAGACTGTACAAAAGAAATAAACAAAGTAATGCCAATGAATAGTCCCAAATATATCTAATTGAAGACATGTCTACCATGTAAGTACCCATGGTCTTTTCAATGAATTGTAACATGGTTTCATAGCTGTTTTCAGGCATTATATCATCACATAAGACACCTCACCTCTCGCAGTTCCTGGGCCACAGAATTCAAGCGTTCATTTTCAGACTGTGTGTTGGCAAGGACATTCTTCATTTGCTTTAGTTCTGTCTGCAATTCCATGACTTTTTTCATGTAGTACTCTTCCTTTGTGGCAGACTCCTGAATCAAGGTCTCTTCCCTGCTCTCTCCATCTGCTGCGACTTTCTTGTGGTTGGTGTGAGCCTGGCCAAAAGCCTAGAAAAGAAGCCAAATTTTCTATTAAACATCTCCACTCAAAATCTGCTTAATAAAATGAACCAGTTAATCAAGAATATACTGGTTAACAGGCTGAGAAACTTAGCATTTCAGCCTCTGCATGTGGTGCTGTATTTTTCATTTTACTTATTATTGCAAGATATCAGACCTCACTGTGTACTAATATTATTTAAATCTCATATTTAGGAGGAAATAATTTAACAGAAGATTACAAATTAATAAAATTTCTAATATTTGCCTTGTAAACAGAAAATAATGGCACATTTTCACTAACTTCCTATCTCTCATTACAATTATCAGGAGGCCAACAAAGATAATGGAGGGCATTTTTAGAAGTTAAAATAGCATAGACAATAAAACTATTGCAATTTTTACAAGTTTGGACACGAACTTCTCTTATATTAATTTGATATTACTCATTTTTACAAAAAACCTTCCTTGGAATATACCCCCTTTTATTCCACAACAGTTTGTAAAATTATGTATAAGACAGTCAGATCAGCATTTAAGTTACCACTAAGTCATGGAAAACCACTGAGTGACCTCAGGTAAGTCACACAAATTCAGTCCCCCCGCCCATCCCCCCCATGATAGATTTGCCTTAGGACTGCTGTAAATTGGAAATGACCTTAAGGTACCCAACAACAAAATTCAGGTGAAGAAGTTAGACAACAATCTAACCAGTCACACATCACTAACCAACATCACAATCACTCAAGGGAGATCATACATAGACAAATACTCAAAACTGAGAGCACAGTGAATGTACATCTCACTAGGGGCAGTTCTACACAAGCACTAAATTCAAGTGAGGATATGGATTAGAAGGATCTGGTTCCACAGCAAAGTGCCTACACAATCGCCCCATGAACTGGTTTGATGCTGGGACGGTGGATACAGTATCCAATGATTGTGGAACCCAGGATTTTTTCCCCCCTTACCTAGTCCATTGAGCATATCCATGTCCATTCGAGATTAGTGCTGGAATGTGGTAGGGTACAGGAAAACAAAATAAGGAATGTAAAGCTAGCATTCCCAAGGGAATGATGGGGTTTCCTGTGGGAGTGATTATTCACCTTCCAGTCAGTTGTGTTTTGGGTGATGGGGGATGAGGGGGCTAAACAGAATCAGCTGACTCCACATTTTTTCTGTCTCTGATTTGAGCCCTGCATGGGATACACTCTCATCAGCTGCAGCAGATTTATTTGATTTACTCTGGAGTTTCCGATGAATTCTTTTAATGCTCTGTCTCTAATTTAATGCATGCTACAATGTACATTGAGGTGTATGTTTGGTGAATACTCCACCCTCTAGCCAGATTCAAGCTGGATTATAGTGCCTGTGTAGAACTACCCTCAGAGTAATAAAGTGCAGAATGACAACATCAGCATTTGACCATAGATGGCCACCGCTATTGTATTACTTTTGACAGAATGTTCTGAGAGATTAGCAGTTTCATCCATAATCAACTCCAAGAGGCAAACCTTCCATTAAATATAGATGGGTCCTCCCTTCCAGTCGGTATGCAAAGTCCTGGGGCCAAAGCCAGGCAGACTGCTTCACAGCCAGGTGTCCTACTATTACTCCTTAATGAAGAGGAAAGCGCTTATGAGACACCAGAAGGGAAGTGACAGTACTGTAGTACAGTAGGGTTGTCAGCAAAATCAGCAGGACAGCAGAAAGACAAAGAATGACAGTCCTGTTCTCAGAGTAAAGGGAATATCTTCCTTCCCCCTGCGCCATCTAGGCTGAAAGAAATGCAAGGCTTCAAATGACATAATTCTCCAGACAAGTCTCATTGGGTTTGTTATGCAATGATTTCATCTCATTCACTAAAGTGACATGGATGCAATCACACAGTGAATAAGCCTTTGATATGTAACAATATCAGGAAACATCAGCAAGCTAGGAACAATGTTGTTGTTGTTTTTTTTATTTTAAGGCATAAAAACCATTTTGCAGGAGTTGGAAGAGAATTTTACCTGTGAGTTTCCCCCCTCAAAAGCAGCATTTTTTGCAAATTCATCACTATTTCCTAAAGCAGCACCATGAGTACAAAAATCAATCTCAAGCAAAATATAGAGGCTCCTCTAATTTTTAGGAGATTGATTTAGGGATAATAAATAAAGATGATGATGATGATTACTATAGACATTTGCAATGATCAGTATCAGCACTGAGTCACTGCTGTTATTAAATTCTGTAAGTATTTATGAGATGTATTGCCTCCACCTGGTATGGAATTATAACTTTGAGGAATGCTGCTCTGCTTAAAGAGAGTTTAATTTGATCTGCACATATATGGCTTCTGGATATCTTTCTCAGCAACTTAAGAGGAAGAAAGGGAGGGAAAGTAATACTGTTCTGCTGATCGGAAACATATTCTTGAGTGTTCCTTTTCAAAAATGCTTCTTTGTCTCCATATCCTTTCCTTATATTTAGAGAAACTGCCACCTTGTAGTCTTGAGTGTTTCTTTTCAGAAAGGCTTCTTTGTCTACATATCCTTTCCTTATATTTAGAGAAACTGCCACCTTGTATTTGTAGAGTTGTTCTGGAAGAAAGAATTGTATTTCCATTACGTATTACACCGATAGAGACTTTAGATGAGAAGTGACTGGAAGGAAATGTACCTAGTTACAAATACTAACAAGAGAAGAAGGAATATGGGGACTTCAGGGGATTGTGAGGAAAACTATGCCTGGATCTACTTGAGCAACTACTACTCATCAAATTCCTTACTAGAACTCAGAGAACTCCTGCCAGAATCACCACCCCCTCCCATTGATTTTACTTAAAAAAAATAAAATCAAAATCCCCCCTGCAAGCCACTTTTGCCCTGTGTTGCTTTAAGCCCAGAAGGAGATCTCCCCCATGCCCACCAAAGGTACAGGTGGCCTCCACGTTCACAGGTTTAATTTCTACAGATCTAATTGTTTATGCAGATGACACCACTCTGATGGCCGAGGGCGAGGAGGAGCTGAGGAGCCTTCTGGTCAAGGTGAAGGAAGAGGGCGCAGAAGCTGGGTTGCAGCTAAACGTCAAAAAAACCAAGATTATGGCAACAAGAATGATTGACAACTGGAAAATAGAGGGAGAAACCGTGGAGGCCGTGACAGACTTTGTATTTCTAGGTGCAAAGATTACTGCAGATGCAGACTGTGGCCAGGAAATCAGAAGACACTTACTTCTTGGGAGGAGAGCAATGTCCAATCTCGATAAAATAGTAAAGAGTAGAGACATCAGACTGGCAACAAAGATCCGCCTAGTCAAAGCCATGGTATTCCCTGTAGTCACCTACGGATGTGAGAGCTGGACCTTAGGGAAGGCTGAGCGAAGGAAGATCGATGCTTTTGAGCTGTGGTGTTGGAGGAAAGTTCTGAGAGTGCCTTGGACTGCGAGAAGATCCAACCAGTCCATCCTCCAGGAAATAAAGCCCGACTGCTCATTGGAGGGAAAGATACTAGAGACAAAGTTGAAGTACTTTGGTCACATCATGAGGAGACAGGAAAGCCTAGAGAAGACAATTATGCTGGGGAAAGTGGAAGGCAAAAGGAAGAGGGGCCGACCAAGGACAAGATGGATGGATGGCATCCTTGAAGTGACTGGACTGACCTTGAGGGAGCTGGGGGTGGTAACGGCCGACAGGGAGCTCTGGCGTGGGCTGGTCCATGAGGACACGAAGAGTCGGAGACGACTGAACGAATGAACAACAACAATTGTTTATAACTTTGTGCCAGTTGCTTAAATAACAACCATCGGAGCTAGAAAAATCCCACAGGGCTGCCCATTTCTCTTACTCTCCTCCTGTCTGTCTTCTTTCCCATCAACAGCCCCATGCCATGCCTCCCTTTCCTGCCTTGGCATCATGACTCCTCCACCTCGCTCCAAGGTTCCCTCTGCCAGACCTCTGTCACTTCTGCAGGTCTCCAAGCCCGTCCACCTCATAGGACAGGAGGCAATATTTATAGAAACTTGTGGCATCTGACTCCCTGGTGACAGGGAAGAGGCAGGGAGGAAAGGTTAGAGGTCAACAATGACCTCTAACCTTTCCCCAGGACTGGAAAGAGAGCAAGAAGGCACTATGGTGCCAGGACTGGAAAGAGAGGCATAGGCTTGGGCTATTGATGAGACACCACCACTGCCAGCCTATTCTGATGCGGCTGCTGCAAAAATCACCTTCAGTCCTCAGAGACACACAGACTTGGAGACAGGTAAAGGTGGCAGCAATCCAGTAGAATTGGCTTCAGAGTGAGGTGGAGGTATTATGGTACCAAGACAAGAAAGGGAATTGCATGCTGTGATTTTTGGAGGAAAAGGAGTCTGTAGCATGCATGTTGCCAGGGAACTAAAACATGCAGATATTCATAGTTTGCCCACTTTTGCAGGGATTCTGTATTCTTAATCTGTAGGAAAGTTGATGGCTTACTGCGCTTGCATTCCGATGCCTTCTAAGGCAGAAATTGGGATTTTGAATTAATGGATTTGTTCAAGATGGCAGTTTCACTAAATACACATTTTTACAGAACAAAAAAAATGCTAACACAAATGCTGTGCTTTCTGTTAGGTCAAGAGCAAGTCAGCCTCATTTTCTTCTCCAAACAAACCTCCTTGTAAAATCATCTGTCATGTTTTCTATTTGGCATTCTATGTTGCCCTCCTTCAGCCCATATCTGTCATCACTGAAGGAAATTTACTTCCAAAATGCAAAAGTAGGCCTCAGTATTTCATTACTTTATGAGGTAGGAGACATCTACTGATACACAAATTATTGAATAAAGAAGGGCTGTAACATATGATTGTTTACTCCATCTTCTATTCAAGGCAGTAATTTATTGCTCTTATCAGATCAAATTCATTTTTAGATAAGCAAGTCAAAGAAACCACAGACAGATATCCATTGAGGAAATTCTGGACAGGTTCACAAAGCAGCCCCAAGGGAAATTAAAAAGCGTCACATTTCAGACAGAAAGTAAAACGCCATCTGTGCAAGTTGCTGTCAAATGAGTTTCAGCTGTACAAAGCTGCTTATAAGCCTAATGCCCAAGACCTCTATAAATGTTAAAGGGGGGCAGGGGGAGGCAAGCTTCTCCTCAGCAGACCAGTTTTTCTTTTTCTCCCCAAAAGATCCATTGGTTTTTTTTGTAATGAGGCCAACTATATATGTAAACTACAAAGTGGAAAACAAAGCTTGAATACCAACTTAAAATTAAATGACAAAGAGTAACTTATGATACATCATGTACACATCTACTGACAATGAAGCCCCACTAAATTCAACTGGGCTTATTCCGAGGTGATTGGACATGAGATTTCCACTTTTCTTGTTGCTTATTTATTACATGTATCTGAAATGATAGGTCTGACCAGTATGCCTATGCTGTGACAGAGCAACATATATACACAGTGCAATTAATTGGTGCAGGACAAGCTACTTTTGAATGTCTAGTTTGATTTCAAATGAATTTGCTCTAGCAAAAGCTGGAACCAGCCTATCTGAAGAATCGCTTCAAACCATTTCTCAATTTATGCTCTAATAACTTTAAACCCTTCTCATCAGCACTATAGTCATCAGGGACAAGGAGATGGGAGTTTTATATGTTGGCCTCCAAATTATGGAATAGCCTTCAAAGAAAGACTTTCAAAGATTCCCCTCAAATATTGTTTACTCTTAAATCCATTCTATATGTATCATGTTTAAAAAATGCTCCTTAATTTCCTGTTCAGTTGATACTGTTGACATTTTGCTGTGATATTATTTCCATTTGCAAAACTACATTGAGTTTAGGAAAGCTGTTCTATAAAAGTTTAGAAGTTAAGGTCATTGGTCCATCTATGATGACCGCAATAACAGCCACCTTGCTTCCTATTTTTGGAGAAAGGTGAACAAATAAAGGGATTGATCAGCTGGGCTGCCATATCCACAGATCCTGCATCCATGTATTCAACCATCCATGGTGGTGAACAGGGGAGTATTTGCACAGTTCAAACTTGTGCGCCAGCTGCACCCGTACCTTGGGAAGTCTGACTTGGCCTCGGTGGTCTACGCTCTGGTTACATCCCGTATAGACTACTGCAATGCACTCTACATGGGGTTGCCTTTGAAAACTGCTCAGAAGCTTCAAATGGTCCAGCGTGCGGCAGCCAGGTTACTAACAGGAGCGGCGCTCAGGGAGCATAAACTCCTCTGTTGCATCAGCTCCACTGGCTGCCAATTTGCTACTGGGCACATTTCAAAGTGCTGGCTTTAGCCTATAAAGCCCTAAACGGTTCCAGCCCAGTTTATCTATCCGAACGCATCTCTCCCTATGAACCTTCCAGGAACTTGAGATAGTCTGAGGAGGCCCTGCTCTTGATCCTGCCTGCTTCACAAGCACGATTTTGGTATCCATGAATAACCAAACCCCAACATACACCAGGAGCCCATTGTATATACTTGTCAACCTGGATCCAAGAACAATAGATTAGCAGTTTTCATGGTTGATTTTTTGCAATATGGAATATGTTCCATGGCCTTTTTCAATTGAAAAAATAAGCTAATTTATAAAACCACCGACTTCGTATGTGCTAATTTTTCAAAGTGGTTCCAGATGATTGAATGAACCGTTTCTTACATTTTACATAGGCTATAAAGGATATGGGCAATGGGAGGGGTTTAGCAGAAGGATGATAAGAGGCATGGAGAACAAAACATATGAAGAAAGGTTGAGGGATCTGGGCATGGTCAGATTGGTGAAGAAAAAATGGAGGTGACATGACTGCACTCTTTAAGTACCTCAAGGGCTGTTCTCTGCTGCCCCAGAGAGCAGAAGGCTAGTTTTTGTCTGAACATTAGGATGAACTTTTTGGCAGGAAGAACAGTTTGGAAAAGGAACCAATTGCCTAGAAGGGTGGTAGGGTCTCCTCATTTAGAAGACTTCAAAAAGGCTTAGACAGCTACCTAATAAGGATGCTTTAGCTGGACATCCTACACCGATCAGGAGATTGACCCCTTCCAACTCTACAAATTTATGATTTTATTATTCTACTTTCAGAACAAATCCTTGATCTCCAATTACTTAGCAACATTAAAGATGCTTGAAGTATTACCACCATTTCTTACAGGGTAAACATATTTTTGCTACAAATATCTATGCTTAAGAGACACAGAACATTACGGCACATACAATACATAGCTTTCCCAAAGTGTAAATATAAATTGACTCATGTTGTAACATACACACAAACACACACTGCGAAAGAAAAAAAATGTTATAATTGACAGGCAAAAAGGTTTTTGCTTTTGTATTTTTACACTCTTCAAAGCATACACAGTCACATTTCTAAAAAAAATCTATCTGTATGGAAAATGCCTCTATTATGTTTTGTCTTTGTTGTGAAATCTAGTTGTCTTTGTTGTGAAATCAATGTATAGATCTAAAGGCTTTGCACCTTGCGTGTGGCTACTTGGGAGTCTCAGTTTCTAAGCTGTCACACTGACTGAAATTCTGCCACTCCATTTAATCCCATAAATCATATACTAATCATAAGCAGAGTTTTTTCTCATTTGTATCAACCCATTTGAAAATGTGTAAAGAGCAGTTGCCATGACAAAGCCAGCTCCCTCGTGCCTTCCACCAACCAGTCTTTCTATCCAATGTGGTATATGGCAGTCTCAAATTTCTTGCTGCACTTTTACTAAACAGATGGTTTTATTTTTCTTGCAGTTTCTGATTCCTTGAACAACAGGGAAGATTTACACAGTCTGTTTTTTCACTGATTTATACGAATGTAAAGTCTTTTGGCTCGTTTCCTGTTATATTCACTATACACAAAAAGTAAGCTTCTGGTCAGTTGCATTGGTATCATTATTGTGTTCAAAATGATAGTATAAGTGCATAAATATTTGTGTGTGTGTGTGTGTGTGTGTACACACACACACATATATATATACACACAACAGATGTGAACAAAATGTCTGCTACAAATTAGAATTGAATCTCCAACCTCTGAGCTGAATCTCAGAGGTTCAATATACCAATAACAAAAAGCCACATAATTGTGTAAATTGCTTCTAATATAAAAAGGGTTTGCCTTACTGAAGGAGCCACCATAAGGTATCGGTTTTAGCACTGAATTATGACTCTGTGAGACCAGAGTCTGAATATTCACTCAGCCATGGAAACTCCCTAGGTGAATCTCTTTCTGTGTTAGAAAAAAGCAAAGACAACCCCACTCCAAACAAATCTTGCCAAGCCCCCCCCCCCCCCCCTCCCCCGGGATAGGCTTGTCTTAGATCACCTTTGTTTGGAAATAACTCAATGGCACATAATAATAAGTCTTACTGCGTCATGCTGCCTACTTCCTACAGGTACCCAAACCCTGCCCCTATCCAAGTCCTGACACACATCATACACTGTTTTATGTTGACTAGGCAAGACTTTGCAGAGAGATGGAATTGAGGAGAAAGGCATGCATTTCCATAGATGCATTTTGAAAATATCAATAGGCCAGTTACAAAAGCCTTCATCGCTTTCTTTGTTCAAGGTTTTCACTAATATTTTGCACTTTGCGAATGTGCACTGGTATTGAAACTTTAGTGTATTATTTAATAACTTTAGTGCATTGTTAGTTTGGAATCTTTCAAATGCTACAGTTCCTTGTATTGTCGAAGGCTTTCACGGTAGGAACCACTGGAGTGTTGTGTGGTTTCTGGGCTATATGACAATGTTCTAGCAGCATTTTCTCATGATGTTTCACCTCCATATGTGTCTGGCATTTTCAGAACATCTGGTGGTGCAGTTGCAGTTTCTTTCCACTCCCCTTAATATTCCTTCTGTATCAGCAAGAGTATCCCTCTGGGCAGAAAAATCAGGCAATTCCAACTGGATGGCCCCCACAAGGGTCTTCCTCCAGGGGCAAACCAAAGATGGGCAACATGGAAGTCCATGAACACACTCAGAAGTGGTGTTGGCAGATCAAAAGACATCTTGGCAAAATGGCACTACCTAGAAGAATCCTCCATCTTGTGTGACTGTGTAGCAGAAGAAACAACTCAACACCTGCAAGCTTGACCACAATGTCCTGCCTCATACACAGAGAAAGAACTGTTTGAAGCTACAGACAATGCAGTCACGGTTGCCTGGTTTCGGTCTAAAATTATTTAGCTGCTTGCATTCCCTCTATTTTATCAGTTTTATACTAATTTATTTATGCAATGCTTTTGACACAAAATAAATAAGTTTCTTTCCAGTAAATAAAATTAAATGCCTGTGGGTTGGAACCCTTGCATATTAATTTAACATGGGACATGTGTCCAACATTTTTAAACACTACAGCAATTCAGAATATTTTGGACCATTAACTGGAATGGTGTTGACTAATTGTTTATTCGTTCAGTCACTTCCTTCCAACTCTTCTTCACCTCATGGACCAGCCCACGTCAGAGCTCCCTATGGCCATGGTCACCCCCAGCTCCTTCAAAGTCAAGTCAGTCATTTCAAGGATACTCCATCCACCTTGTCCTTGGTTGGCCTCTCTTCCCTTTTCCTTCAATTTCCCCATCATCATTGTCTTCTCCAGGCTTTCCTGTCTTCTCATTATGTGACTAAAGTACTTCATCTTTGCCTCTAATATTCTTCCCTCCAGTGAGCATTCAGGCTTTATTTCCTGGAGTATGGACTGGTTTGATCTTCTTGTGGTCCAAGGCACTCTCAGAATTTTCCTCCACTATTGACTATTGTTCTTTTTTTTTTTTTAATATCTTACCTCTTATTAAGCTTATATTAACAATATTCCTGGCACAGCAATTAAGGTCTGATGATGAATACTTTATGCATCCTGCTGTGACACTGATGTCAGTGATATGTTTCTTGACAGGACTATTATTCAGTTGGAGCTTGAAATATGCAGATATCCTTCCTCCATTATACTTTGTGTCAAAGAAAATCCTCAGATTAAATTCAGACTATCACCATCAAGCAATGACAGGTGACACATCCTTCCTCCTGGGCTAGTAATATCTTTTATGTTCGACTTCTGCTTTCCTTTTTCACACAGATAAAACCATTCCCCATCAACACTTCCATTAAAACTGATTAATTCCCCAGAGCATTAAGCACAAATAGCAACCATGTTTACAAATGAAAGGAATTGTACCTCTACCTCCATGGTCCCCTTTGGGATAACACCCAATGCTGTTAATGTCAAAAAGCAATCAGGGTTGAGCCTGCTTAGCTTCCAAAATCAGTCAGGATCTGATGCATTTTGAGTATTTAGATTCTTAACAATAAAACTGATGAATTAGTTTTTAAAAGAAATACTTTTTCACATTGCTGCCAGAACATAAAGACTAATTTTTATCATTGAAGCCATGTCTGTTTGTGTACACATGTCTATTTTACTATCAGATTTCAAGATTGAAGCAAGGGTTCATCTTATATTTTGCACTTCATCTTACCTCATAACCAGTTTAATTGTATCTACAAAAAGAAGGAATATTTGGTGGTGAGTTGTTATTACCATGAAAAGACCAGCATATAATCCTTATGCATCATACAGTTGAAATCATGGAAGCAAAAGGATGATTTCAAATGACAAAAGCCAAGGGCAATATTCAAACACTGATTCAATGATAAATTCTGGAGAATGTTCAATACGATGAACTTGATATTCTAGTATAGGAACGTAAGTATGTTTTTAAAGGTATACGACATATGTGGTGTTATATTCCAGTCATGTTTTCCATGACTGGAATATAATAACTAATGGATATAATCTATTCAAAAAGAGTACTGTAACTTACACCCATGGAGATTGGTAGATGTTGGATTGATGTAGTTTCGGGTTGTTTGAGGGTTCCTATTAAAATAGATCTAAGTAATACTATATCCTATACTTTACCATATTGTAAACTCTGTATCGACTTGATATTAATACTGAAATACAGGAATTAAACAAATTAAAACAAATAACGACAAACTTAATTTATTTAATGTAACTTTTCTGCTAAAAACTGATTTAATTTTGATTTTAATTTAAAGTACTATTTCTTCAATTGTGGCAGTTGCTTGAGAGCTCTGATTGTGTTCCATTTAACTGAGAGTCTACTGTACTTGTAGAAGAAAAGTACTGAGAACAGCATTAAATGTGAAAGTCAAATTAACTTGTGACTGCAGGTTTGCCATATTAGAGAGAGAGGTGATATCATTAGGTCATTTGGGTTTACTGTGTTTTCTTGGCATTGCTCCAGACCTGAATAAAGCAAGCTTCAGACAGTCAGGCTGCTCTTAAATTTAATCCCTAGGGTTTGTTGCGGTGTGGACATCTGTCCACAACCAACATCCCTGAAGCTATTCATTTGGTTCATGGGCTATTCATCAAACAATAGTTACTTTGGGTCTCTTCTAACAAAATGCAAACCAATTTGAACAGAAATAACACATAGCCACCTGATCCCTGCCTTTACACTTATTACTACAATAATTAGGGCTTCATCTCATATTCTAAAAAGAATTGCTGGAACCTTCATCAAAGACATTTGATTCATAGTTATGTAGTTGGATGAGATCAGGAAGGCCATCCAGTCCAAGCCTATTCTGCCATGCAGTAACACAAAATCAAAGCATTTTTGACATATGTGCTTTAAAAGTCTCTGTTTAAAAATCTCCAGAGTGGCTCTGTGGCTGCATATTCCACTATCCATCTTGCGATGCAATACCACAAAAAACTGCAAGACTACACCGGTTCAGCTTTAACTTGTGTGTGATGACATCTCATAACACAGATGGAATATGCAAGTTACAGTGAACATGAGTTGTGATTGCAGAGTTCTTTACATCTTAGCAACCTAAACAATTCCCAATGGCCATGTCAGAATATTGCTAAAATGTACACAAAAAGCTGTAAGACAGTGGCCAAACATTCTAATGAGCGGAACAACTTCATACTAGCCTTCTTTTTCTCTCATGCTTTCTTACTCAATTGACTCCCCCATTTTTCAATCACCTTCTCTCTTTCTGCCACACATAATAAACACTTTTGTAGGTGCTGACAGCAGATATACTCCACTTCAAAGAAGCTAACCCCAAATCAAAAGCTGGAGATCTGAGCCACTATTTGATAGCTGTTTCAGCTGAACAGAACATGCACCTTGAAGGCTTTAGAGATTTCTTACTTGGAGTAATTCTGGCACGCTTCCCCACCCCCATCCCAGGACAATTCTTTCCTAGTGGCTGAACAACAGACGTGCTGTTAAGGAAAGTCGTGCTCCCAGCACCTCAGAGGCTGGAAGGCTTTATTTGCCAACACAATCCCACAGACGGCAGGCAGGCACGTGACTGGCCCAGCCCGGCCTTACAAACAGATTTGCCAGCAAATGGGTCAGGCTGTCAGGCATAATGCAAAACAGTCTCCACATGATTTGTTAAGGTTAAACCAGACAATACTGCTCCTAGCCAAGCAGACCTGGGCTATTACAGTGAGCAGGAGCAGCCCAATTGTCCACTCTTGCTAGCCGCAGCACATCTAACCTAAAAACAAAGTTGATGCCCGAGAGCACTACCCAGTTTTCATTCAAAACACAAAGGCATCAACTAGTAAGGACCTGACCTAAACTGGGATGTGTAGTTTATCCAGCTTGCACCATTATATCTCATAAATATTTACTGGTGTGATACCATATCAGGTACTTGTTGACATCCCCCCTCCCGTGTTTCCAAGACTTTTGGAACTTTATTTTCATACTGTTGCATGAATTGATCAGTTTGCTTTATATTATATTTTTGTATATCTTTGTATCATTTAGTTTTATATTTTATTATTCCTCTTTTTCCTCTATGTAAGTATATATAGTCAGCCTTCCGCCTTTGCTGTTTTCAAGGGCATAGGACCCCCATGAAAAATGAAAAATCACAAATAAAGAAATTGCTATTGGAAACGTCTTGGTTTCCACAGAATCACATTGGAGGACCTGGAGATTCCTAGAGAGGTGTTTCTCTAGAAATCTCTAGGTCCTCCAACATGACTGCAGGAAGTTACTTTGCACAAGGAATGGGAATAGCTACTTTAAATGTATGGGACATTATAGCAGCACCTGCCCAGAATTGAGTATTTCAGCACAAGTTTGTAGCAGAAATCCGAACAGCATCAGTTATCAAAGGTGTGTACATTTATAGGCACATATATGAGAAAGAGGAAAAGTCAAGCTCTAACCACTTTCAGCACCATACACTTCTTCATTTTCACATGTTTATATCTAGATACTCAGGGAAGGTTACAAAGTGTTTTTTCTCTCCTCATGCAAACTAGGATAAAAGCAATTTATACAAAAATGCTGTGGGTGACAGTATAATAGAATGCATATCCTTTTGTAAATACACAACTGCGGACGTGCAGCAGTAAGTTAAGACGTCATCCAGTTTTTGAAGTTGGTGCCAAAGCCTGCAGACGTAATCCTGAGTAACATATTCTCACATGAGAGAACAAAAGATTCAGTGAGGCAAGCTTATTGGAAGAGGCCACAGAGGCAGTGGTTTGCTCTCTTGGCTTGCAAAGAAATAAGGATTTCGCTACGGCACTGCCTGAAGCCATGCAGAACATTTTGTGGACCTGCCTCTGGCCAACACAAAGATTTGAGCAAAACAGCCTTTGGTAACTTGTCTACTTTATTAGCTATTTAAATAAACAAACAAACAAACTTAAAACTAAGTGTCTGTTACATTTGTTTGCTTTTATTTGCTTCATGATGCCTAGGGCAGAAGGAGGCATGAGCAAAATTCAGCCATCGCAACTCAAACTTTTGAGAAAGACCAGGTAACTAAACAATTAGGAAAATATCCTTCTCTACAGGACTCATCAAAACACACACACACACAAGTTATATATCCTACCATAGAGTAGCCACTCATGAATTTGTACAATGCTACAATCCTATGCTGGTTTAAGGATCCAGAAGGGATGAAAGAAGTACTAACACCAAAACAAATGCTGCAGGAAGGTAGGGGAGGCAAGTACTTATCATACAAGTAGCAGCCAAGTCTGATGAAGAACTTTGCCTGCATCTTCAGGCCTAAACAAGGAAAGGTACACTAACATAAATAGACCAGATTGTCCTCAAGACTATTTCATTCCTCCAAAAGAGAAGATTCAGGCTTGGAAATTACAAAATTGTAATTGGTGAAAATTCAAATTTCAGCTCTCTTCATGTGAGAAAATGAAAATGACAATTTTGGCAATATAGACATGTGTATGTTGCTAAGAACAGATTTTAAAATCTAAGATGTGTGATTTGTGTTTCCTATAATACAGACCCCAAATTACTGGAGGTGGGTTTTGTTTTTGTTTTAGCATTTTTTGGGGGTTCCTGCCAATAAAAATTATTATTATCATCATCATCATCATCATCATCATTATCAGCCAACAAAATTCTTCCTGATACAAAGTCAACATTTTCTCCAATAATGAAGCGATTCAGAATTTGTTGCCACAACAGATTAACAATAATGATTATGCTTTTTTATTTGCTTGTTTTGAATAACCTTAATCTCATCCCCAGATGTAACACTCCAATAGTCAGAAGGATTGCAAGTTGTTATAGAGGATGATATTGCTATAGGGTCAAAGACTGGTCAACAGTGTGATGACATGCACCTCTGCAAACAGAAGACTAATCTGGGGTTGGCACAGTAACGTCCAAGAGAAGAATCATCCCAAGCTGTTAAATCAGGCTTTAGTGTATGCCCTGCAAATGTATCTTCTAATCACTCATTACCACTGGTTAAAAATACACCACCTGAATATTTCACCTAGACAAGGCTCTCAGAATGACTTCAGAGAGAGATAAGGGGATTCACTGTTACCGATTGAGTATACCTTATCCAAAATGCTTGGGACCAGAAATGACTCAAAGTTCAGATTTAAAAAAAATAAATTATAGAGTATTTGCATATATGTATATGATGACATATCTTGGAGATGGGACCCATGTCGAAATACAAAATTCATTTTTGTTTCATATACACCTTACACATATAACCCAAAAGTAATTATATACACAAGATTTTAATGATTTTGTTCATGATACAAAGTTTGTATATACTGAACCATCAGAAAACAAAAGTATCATTATCTCAGGAACCCATAAGGATGATTTTGGACTATTTTGGATTTCAGAATTCCGAAAAAGGGATGCATAACTTTTATTACATTTATATTAATTAAGCAAAACAAAATGGTACAAGTAACTAAAGAAATTTATTGTCTGGTCTAATAACTACTTGGGAGTAAAGATGAGCTGTGCTCAGTAGAGTTAGGTATGTAAATGAAAACTGCTCTGAGTATTTATGTTCAAAATTGTCTGGCAAATACTAAAATGCTTATCAACAGTCAAATACAGTACAGTTAACCCCATGAAAACAAAGGTACAGTGGACCCCTGGAATTCCCTGGGATATGATTCCAGGAATACCAAAATCCAAGGATGCTCAAATCCTATTATATACAGATCCATAGTAAAATAGTGCCACTTACTAAAACTGCAAATTCAAAGTTTGCTTTTTGGTTTTTTAAGGAAATCTTTACAAGCCATAGATGGTTGAGCCCGTGGATACAAGGGCTGACTCTAGTTTTGATCAAAGGATGTGTCTAGCAGTTTACTGTTGTTCTTTTCTTTTCCTGTCTTTGGCAGGATTGAAATGGCAGGAAATAGTCTAGTGAAGAACAAAAAAGTAATAATATAATCATTTAAGAAAGATAAGAAAGCAAACTAAAATAAAATGCCACTCATCACTAACATTTTGACAACACACTAATACAATTGAGACATTACTTGTGAAAGAATATTCAGATTTTGGGTTAACTAACATAAAATCAACTATTTATTTAAAATCTTTTTACACTTCTGTAACCTCAAGTCATAAGAAACAGATGGAGCCACAAAACAAGACCTAAAACGTTTAATTCTGAAGAACAAAGACAAATAGACTCTGCCATATTAACATGCCCAGGTTGGCTTATTTATGATTTAATTTCAGAAGGATTGACTGGGCAAGAGTAACTCAAGTTTTGATAGGGGAACAAGGAAGAATTTTAGTTTCCTGTAGTCATTTAATGTGGTACCAATGCACACTGAAGGAAAAATAGACCAAGCTGGGCAAAATGCACCTTCTGCAAGCTATCATTATTTATTTATTTATTTAAAAGTTTTGTATACCGACCTTCTCACCTCTCTTGAGGGACTCAGACAGGTTTCCTACCATAATATTACATACAGTCAATAAAACATCATAATGCATATTACAATAAAACATTAAAACAGCAATTACATTCAATAACTACAATGGTCAGTCGTCACACTAAAATCGTTGTTCATCATCCTCCATCCATATCTCAGGGTGTTGGCTCACTCATCGAATGCCTGTCTCCATAACCACGTCTTCACCTGTTTCCTAAATGTCAGGATAGAAGGGGCGGTTCTGATCTCCAGTGGGAGAGAGTTCCAGAGTCGAGGGGCCACCACCGAGAAGGCCCTGTCCCTCGTCCCCACCAGACGTGCTTGCGAGGCCGGTGGGACCGAGAGCAGGGCCTCTCCAGACGATCTTAATAATCTTGATGGTGGGGAGAATACGTTCGGAGAGGTAAACAGGGCTAGAGTCGTTTAGGGCTTTATAGGTTAACACCAGCACTTTGAATTGTGCTTGGAAGCTAACTGGCAGCCAGCGGAGCTGGTGTAACAGCGGAGTGGTGTGCTCCCTGTACCCAGCACCCGTTAGTAGTCTGGCTGCCGAGCGTTGGACTAGCTGCAGCTTCCGGGCAGTCTTCAGAGGCAACCCCACGTAGAGAGCATTGCAGTAGTCTAAACGGGATGTAACCAAAGCGTGGACCACAGTGGCCAAGTCAGACTTCCCAAGGTACGGGCGCAGCTGGCGCACAAGTTTTAATTGTGCAAAAGCTCCCCTGACCACTGCCGAAACCTGGGGCTCCAGGCTCAGCGATGAATCTAGGAGAACTCCCAAACTGCGAACCTGCGCCTTCAGGGGGAGTGTGACCCCGTTCAGCACAGGCTGTAAACCTATACCCTGTTCGGCCTTTCGACTGACCAGGAGTACCTCTGTCTTGTCTGGATTTCGTTTCAATCTGTTGTCCCTCATCCAGTCCGTTACAGCGGCCAAGCACCGGTTCAGGACTTGGACAGCCTCCTTAGTAGCAGGTGGAAAGGAGTGACAGAGTTGGACATCATCTGCGTACAAACGACACCGTACCCCGAAACTCTGGATGATCTCTCCCAACGGCTTCATGTTAAACAACATAGGGGACAGTACTGAACCCTGCGGGACTCCACAGTACAATGGCCGAGGAGTCGAGCAGGAGTCCCCTAGTGACACCTTCTGGGAGCGACCCTCGAGGAAGGACCGGAGCCACTGCAAAGCAGTACCCCCAAGACCCATTTCCGCGAGGCGTCCCAGAAGGATACCGTGGTCGACAGTATCGAAGGCCGAAGAGAAATCCAGCAGAACCAACAGGGACACACTCCCCCTGTCCAGTTCCCGGCGAAGATCATCCACTAAGGGGACCAAGGCTGTCTCAGTACCATGTCCCGGCCTAAAGCCAGACTGCGCCGGATCTAGATAGTCCGTGTCTACCAGGAACTTCTGGAGTTGCGAGGCAACCACACGTTCCAGGACTTTGCCCAAATAGGGGAGATTGGAAACTGGCTGAAAGTTGACGAATTGAGTGGGGTCTAGTGATGGTTTTTTCAACAGAGGTTTAATAACAGCTTGTTTTAAGATGGCTGGAATATTGCCTTCCCGAAGTGAGGCATTAACCACCATCTTTACCCGCTCTGCCAAACCCACAGGTAAAATTCAGTGGCACCACTACAGCCCAAACTCCTAGCATGTTTTAAAGGCAAATTGTTCCTTTTATTTTATTTCCAATGCAAGTTAAAAAAATGTTTACACAATTTATAGGACAAAGATTTTGAAAAAGTTTATACATTACAAAAATTATTACAATTTATACATTAAAAACGTAATATGTTTAAGACACAGCAAGGATAAATATCTATCACATTCCAACTAAAGAAAAGCCCACTTCTGGCTCAACCGATTAAAATCAAAGCTCTACATAAATCCTGATAGCGATCACACAGCAACCAAGCCTCCTGTCCTTGAACCCTCCAGAAGCAAGGAGAGGGCTTGGTCATGTTCACCCAAACAGATGTTTGCTCAGCTCTTGCTTCACAGGCAATACATGTCTGAATCCAGGTACCATAAAAACCTCTTCAACCAAGCGGGCTGTTCAAGTCTTTCTGAGGAAAAGAAGGGTAGGCTCTTCATGAGCCTGGGCCCAAACAATTAAAACAAATAAACCACCAGCACATTGCCACATTCCTTGGTGAAATGCTCAAGCAATTGGTCACTAATCAACTCCAGCTACTTTTGGAGAACACCGTTTTTTCAAATGAGGAAGAAAATAATTTTGATCAAGATTTAGACATGATTATGGGAACAATCTTTGCTCGGAAACTTTCTCAGAATCTTCTCTGGTGGCATTTAAAAAGAGGCTGGATGGCCATCTATTAGGGGTGCTTTGATTATGCTTTTTCTGCATGGCAGAATAGAGTTGAACTGGATGGCCCGTGTGGTCTCTTCCAACTTTATGATTCTCACCCCCAGATTTCCTGATGTGTTATTGCTTTACTTCACATGGAACAGGCACAAGAGTCCCATGTAAACCACAGGAGTACCATGCAGGAATGGGAAACTGTATTTTGCATGTTTTTTAAAATATCTTTATTAGACTGAAAAGGGTAAACAAAAGTGCGATCATTAGGTTACTCATTTTGAACCTGCTGCCATTTCTGTATGAATGCCTTCAAGTCACATGTTAACATGTGACAACTCTATGAATTTCACAGGGTTTTCCTGGCACAAAGAATACTCATAGGCACTTTTGACAGTTCTGCTGAAATAGAGCCTACACAACACCAGGAGTTTATTGGTGCTCTACCATGCAATTACTAACCAGAACTGACTGTACTCAGCTTACATGATCAGACAGGATCCGGTGCCTTTAGGTTACTTTAGTCCTCCTTGGGCACACAGAAGACTGGGTGACTTGGAAGGTGCTAAACAGACAGCGCTCTGGCACCACGAGATGCAGAGTCAACCTTAAGAAATGGGGCCACAAAGTGGAGTCCACGACATGCGAGTGTGGAGAAGAGCAAACCACAGACCACCTATTACAATACAATCTGAGCCCTTCCACGTGCACAATGGAGGACCTTCTTACAGCAACACCAGCAGGAGCCCAATTAAACAATATTTACCATAATGACAAGTTTTTTTAAAAAAACATTGTGTTTTTAAAATACATTACATCATCAGGCGCTACAGCTGATGATACTGTTTATTGCTTTTAATTAATGGCTTATGTACTGCTTTAATTGTTGTTTTATGTATTTTGATTATTGTGGGAACATTGTAATTGTTTATATGTAGCAACATGGAATCGTTACTAATTGTAAGCCGTCCTGAGTCCCCCTTCTGGGGTATAGAAGAAATACCGGAAATAAAATAATAATAATAAATAAATAATAATTACAACTTTACCCTCAGTTCGCTTCTGATATGATAAGTATAAACTTCTGTCCTTCGGGGTGATTTTTATATTACACCTTTGTCTCCCTAAGACAAAACAATACAACTGCACACCATAGCATTCTTTTCTGTAGTGAAGGGAAGAGCTGGAAATTATGATGTTCTCCAGATAATATCGGGACTACAGATCCCCAAACCACAGACAAATAGTGTGATTGGCTGGGAGCCACAGTCCAACAACCTCTGAAGGGCCACGCATTTCCCATCCCTGAATAAATTTCACTAACCAATTTTGAGCAGAAAGTTTTGAAAAGGGAGGAATTCTACTTCTGACAAGTGATTTAAAGATAAACCAACATTGGGAAGGCAAGTGCTCAACCTCTCACACAGTGAAACACAGTGGAAGCGAAATGCTGCAACCTTTATCTAAGTGTGTACTAGAAGCAGAGCTCTCCTCACAGCAGGAGCCCAATTAAGCAGTTCTGCTGGAAGTCTGAGATGGGGCACAATTAATTGCCCATGGAGTGATGGGTGGAGGAGAGCAGGCGAGAGGGGAAATCTCTCCTTAGAAAAGCTGTGTACACAACAAAAAACAGGGGAAAATAAGTGTTTGTGTTTAGAGAACACACACAACATTTTAAAAGTGGACCACAATTCCCCATTGCCAAACCATTGCCAAACCGTTGCCAGCTTTTATTCTCTGCCCCCTTCCCCAATCCATTGTCATCCTGCCACTCACCCTTACAGCTGCCCCTCCTCACAGAAGCCCTCAAGTGACATGTGGCTCCAAAATGTCAAGCAAAACAAGGCAGTCCTTTAATAAATGCCACACTGCCCTTTTCTCTGAAATGAAAGGCTGATAGATGAAGCTAATTGTACTCAACAGATGAACCAATATGAGGCTTTAACTGTTGCCTTGCTTATTCACAGGGCTGTTCAAGGGGCAAGGTTCTCCCTATTACATTTGCATTGCCATGTACAGCAACTCACTTCACAATTAAACTGCATTTCAGAAACCAACAAATGTGTATATGTGGCTTTTATTCTCTTCCAGTAAAAAAATAACAGTAATCAGGTACTGATGTTCAGAAAAAGCAATGCCGAAGAAGAAAGGGGTTTAAAAAGAAAGGCAGCCCTGTTTGAATTTTAGATCCTTGAAGGCCTCATTAAAATAGCAGATCTTTGTCCAACATCAGCTTTTAAGTGGCGAGAGAGAAAAAGGAACTATAGAATCTAGTAGAATGAAATTCCAACCTCATCAGCTGGATTTGGGAAAAGATATGAAGAATCATTAACATCTTAAACTCTCCCTGCTGTGCCTGAATGCAAACAAGTTCAAAGGCACAACAGTCAGAATTTGCTCTCCCCTTGACTCTCAAATTTAACAAGGGACTGTGCTCATTCTAGGCAACCAGAACCAAAAGAAAACGTATTGGGGCCTTGGAAGGCAGTAAGAATTGAGCCACATGTTTTTTTGTGTCAATAATCTCAAGGATTTTTTTTAAATTGCCTTTTGAAACAATATCAAATATATCAAAGTCCTAAGGCAAATCAAGCCTGAACTCTCCCTAGAAGCCAAGATGACTGAAACCATCATACTTTGGATATAATTCGTAAGAAAATGCTTGGTAAAGTACCACATAGAAAGTAGTAGGAAAATAGGAAGATCACAACACAGGTGAGTAGACCCAATCAAGGAAGCTATGGTTCTGAGTTTGCAAGACCTCAACAGGGCTGTTAATAACAGGATGACTTGGAAGTCTCACATTCGTGGGGTTGCCACAAATTGAAATTAACTTGATTGCAGTTAACAACAGCAGCGCATATAATCTCTCTACTGCTTTTGAAGAAGAGATTAAGAAATAGCCAAAATGTTACAATTATGAGGAAAAAAACAATATTGAAATCTTCCTAAGTGGCTATTGATGGCACACAGTCAGTTATTTGCAAGCAAGGCCTTGAGGCACATAAATTCTCCATACCAGAGCCAATGTCTAAAATGAATATGATTGCTTTGGCAAAAAGAGAACTGCCATGACCACATGATGTGCTGCTGCCCACACATTACTTGTCAGGCTATAATAAAGACCATGGGGAATAATTTAAAACAGCTGCCACATGGCTCTGACTTGCATGCAGAAGGTCACCCTTAATTTGCATGGGAAATTGACTATATTGTGCCTTCATCCTCTTACCTTGTATAACTTTGTAATTTATTTTTAAATGCAGTTCTTTAATTCAAGTTATGTGACAAAAGACATAATCTAAAGATGCTCTATTGATAGCACTCCCTGTATCACACTATGATAAATCCTTCTCCGTGAAACACCCTTGCCAGCTCTATTTGCTACCCTCTGTCATTCAAATTCTCGAATGAGATTTTTTAAAAACATTTTTCCTTAATTTAAAAAAATCAAAGTTGTTAGGAAAACAGGACAGCAATGATGCATTTTAAATATATATTCTTATGTATTTCTTGTCTTTGCTTTAAAAAATACAAGTGGTATCTATTCCTATTTTTAACTTCCCAACAATCTCAAGGCCAGGATGGCATACGTATTAATAATAGTTCAACATCAGTCTGGAGAATTTCCAGGGAGATAGAGGCTAACTTAGAGTCCTGTTTACAAAAATGTTGAAGAGAAAAGTAAGAGAAAATAATCTATGTTTTAAGAATTCAGATACACTTTAAACAAAAACAAAAAAATTCTGCACATGTATGTACAGTCTTCCAGTAATCTAAAATACATTTATCATGAATATGGACTTTCTGAGCACTTTGTAACTTTGACAGTTTTAAGAATGTGGGACATATTTAACCATTCAACATTTTCAGACAAAAAACGTCCAAATGAAAAACAGTAGAAAAATTCTATTGGTGTATTGTTTAAAGAGGATCTGAAGTTGCCAGCCTCAGGTGCAGGCAAAACGTCAAGAGAAAATGCTACTAAAACACAGCCATACAGCTCGGAAAGCACACAATGCTCTGGTGTATTATTTGTTTTCTTGCCTCCTGGGAAACTTCACAGAATCAAATGTAAATGCTGGAGGCTTATTTTAAAAACTGCTCAAGCTTTGCTAGGGTGTGTGTCTCTATGTGCCTTCAAGTCACCTATGGCAACCCCTATAACTTTAGTAAGCTTTTGCAGCATTCTGAAAGTGATGGAATGGGTCTCACAATGTCGCATAAATCATAGTTTGGGAAAGCTACAACTCTCAGAATCTTCCATGTGTCTTTCCATCTGGTCATATTGGTTAAGAGATTCTGGGAGATGTGGCCCTAAAACAACTGTTCCCAAGTACTGGAAGAAGCTGCAGTGTTTGACAAACATTATTTCAAAGTGTTTGACAAGCAATGCATTTTCCTCCACAAGAGGAAACCAGTGATCCTGAGATTAATTACAAAGTATCAAGAGAGCCAAGGGATATTTTTCACAGACAGGAAGGATGCTCTATTCCTCCGCTATTTCCCCCAAGCTTTAAATAAACGTGAACTCTTTTGACCAGGAAGCAGGGAATCAGACACCTTTGCCCTACTCAGTGAAAATTTGGTTTTTGTTACACACAGTGAAGGCTATAATCATTATTCATAGCCTTGGAAAGAAGATCTTTGCTACACACATGCCAAGTGAATCCTCCATGCCAAAACACATTTGGGCATTTAATGAGGCACTTTCTCAACTCAAGGTGCAAAAGAAGCAGAGTGGCTCCTTAGTGCATTGTATTTTTTTAAGGGGGCTAAAAAGATTTATTTTATTTTTTTTGTTGTGCTAAAAAGATGAGGAAGATGGAGAGCCCAAGGAAAGACAAAGTCACTGATAGCCATCAGACAGTCAGACTGGAAGTTGCTCTTTACCCACAAGGAGGAAAACAAGTCTTTCTTGGTGGGCTTAAAGATGTCTTGGAAGTAAACTACTAAACCCAACAGCTGCCTGAGATGTTTTAAAGTGGCTTTAAAATCTGGCAGGCATTCAGAGATCTTTGGAGAAAATTGCAAAGTAGCTGTAGAGGAGGAGAAAAATTAGAGACTCAACAAAGTATGTTGCTGAATTTAATTACAGCATTTTCATTCCCTCCACCCCTTCCCCCATATACATATAGAAATAGATGTGGCCATTTGGATGTCTCTTGGGAAATCTGTCAGGATAAAGAAAGTGCTTCCCAACCTAGATTCCTAAATCATCATAATGTGCCAGTGAACTAACTAATGCAATAGAGTCTGCCAGTCACGGGCCTTCACCCTTAAGTCCCTTGCTGTTCAAGGCAGGGTCTCTAAGACAACTGGCTTTGCCACAGAACAAAACCTGACGGTCGGTTCGTAAATGTTGTTATCTGCCCTTGTCCTGGGTGTTGCTTTAAAGCAGACAAGTATCTCTTCTTCTGAATTTCCTATGAACTCTGCTTTCAGTTAAACAAGGCTGTAAATTTTAATCTGCAAGAACCTTTAGGGGACTTACACAACTACAATGCAGTAAAAAAAACAGGCTTCAAAAAGTGATGCATGTATCTGCTTTCTAGGAAATTTGGGGTGTTTTAGTGCTATTGTCCATGTTCTGAATAGAACACATATATGTATGACGAAAAACGTATAAAAATGTGCCCAAAACATGCCATCATTATTCTCCAAAGAAATATCTATTACTAAGGTTTTGCAAAATGCTACTAAGAAGCATTTCATGGAAGTCTACAATGAAGGAACTTTTAAATACATATTTTTCTTCATTCTTGAGTCCCAAACTGCCATGTGACCTGGATAATGTTTCTTGTAGGGCTTCCCCTCTTTTTTTCCTCCTCTATTCCTTTCCTTTTCTCTTTTTCTGCCAGTTCCCCTCAGATCTACTGTTACCTTCAACTTCCCTGGCTTTTTTTCTATCCAGATTTACTGAGCCGTAGCTCCTTTCTCTCTCATTTGTGTCCACCACTCTGTTTAGCACCAGCTTGGTGCCTCTGCACTCCACTGGTGCCCGTCTGCTCTGACCCCAGAATTCCTCTCCTTTCTGGCTTCCTTCTAAGTGGCCCATGCCACTTAAAAATACACCCTCTCAGCCTGTCCCAATGTCCTTGCCAGCTTCGAGGTCAGCCCATGGCCACTCAGGCAGCCACCATCCCAAGCAGTTGTGTGTGCTGGACCTGAAACACCCAGGAGGTTGCAAAGATGACTTACATAGGAACAAAATCTGGAGCAACTGAATGAGAGGACTTGTAGCCTGCATTATAAAGCTTTGTTGCTGGTGATGTCATTGATCAAACATGAGTCAAGGTCATTCTGAACAAAGAAACAAACAAAACTAAAATGGAAAATTCTCTCCAGAGATAAATTTGGACAGAGGTCTCCAAGGAATGAGCCGTGCCAACAATTACTTAAAAAATGGAAAACAGGAAGTGGTTGTTTCTTTTACATGGCCTCATTTACACTCAGTGGGTTTTCTTTAGACACAAAAACCATACAAGTTGGAGCAAATTGAAGGATCATATGACATTATTTAACAACAGAAAGCTATTTTTGACTTGTCAAGAATAAAAAGGCATTGAAAGGGGGAGAGTGTAGGGAACTGGTCAACAGGAACACTCTATGGTTTAGAAACCCAAATGATTTGTTTAAATGATAAAACATATGTTGGCAACACTGCTAGTTACAAGCAGGCCACAAACTGAAGCGGAGTCACAATTCTGGATCCCTAGAGAGCTGACAGCAAGCTCCTCAAAAAAGCTCCTGTCAGATTTTTCACCAACCTTGTTTTTGTTCCACAACCACAGTTCTCCCTATTCAAAAGACAGAGCATTTTGAGATCTACATGAAGGTGTTGGCATTCCAAATTTCATCATTTTATCTTTGCAAAAGAATAGTATAGTCAATGGGGTGAGAGTGGGGACAACTGTCAGGGAACAAATCATCTAAATGTCATACTTCTTTTTCTTTCTTTCTTTTTTCTTTTTGTAAACAACTTTTATGGGGGTCTAGGAGCTTTGGGAGACTGTCATAGGGTTTTAGGACCCACAAAAACAGGATTCTGATGCCACAAGTAATCTGCAAACCTTTTTTCTCATGCCAGTCATAGTGTTTTTCTTTCATTTTCTACCTCCCCACATTTCATCCTTCAAAAAGTAAGTCATGCTCTCCTTATGGCATGACCATAATGACAATCTTGGTTGTATTTGGGTTATGTGGATCAGAATTATTTCACATCCAGTCTAAACAGAGCATGAGCAAACTTTCAGTTGATAAGTTGCTAATGGATCCCACACAATTATGTTTTAAAGTGATGAATATGAAGTGAGAATCATGAAACATATGACTGCACATAGCTCCTTAAACATGGAGTATCTACACGGATCTCCCAAGAGGCTAAAAAATTCTTTAAACAGTTAGGTTTTGGTGGATCACCTCCCCAAAAAGTTTCCCCAAACCCAGTGTAGACTAACAGCAGGACAGTTGTCTACTCTAGCTGCTACAAGGATGAGTTGTGACTCTTCATCATTCCAGAAGAGTCCAAAGGGGGCAGTTAAACTCTTCAAACTCTGGAGCATGCCCACACCTCAACTGATGAGCTATATAAGCAGCTTAGGAAGCAGCGAAAAACAGCAAGGTGAGTTGCAAGGGAGAAGCAACCAAACATATAAGGTAAACAATAAAGTTCAACAGCCCTGGAATTCAAGGCTTGTCCCAAAAATACAACTTAACATTATTTCCTTAAATGAACTCTTCAAGAGCTACAGCTTTTTACCTGTATAAATGTAAGTGTGTAAGCTGAAAACTGCTATATGTTGATACCTGTCCAAATCCCACAAAACATGGTTTTCAGCCTGTCAACAACTGATCCAAGTTCCTGATTTCCAGAATTAAATCATCCCACTAAATGGTAAGGAAGGGGTTCTGAAAAAGAAGGTACCAATTTACTGGCTAAATTGGGCTTTAAAAACAAAATAAAACCATAAGCCATTTATGAAAGGCAATGCTAATTATTATTATTATTTTATGCTGCATATGCTGAACAAAAGATCTGCCATTCTCTTAGAGCGAAGACGAATGATTCAGGTCAGAAGCCTGGCATGCAATTTTAAAGTTATTACAAGTTCAGCAGAACTATTCCCCTGCTGTGGAGACAGGTGTCCTGCTGCTATTCCAGTTCTAATTGCTTGGGAGTTGGGCTCCTCAGGACAAGCTAGCATTCTTCCATGTACAATTTTTAAAAACCTATTTGTATATTAAAGAGATATTTTACCCTACTCAAGCAGCTTTCTACTTATAATTCAAGACCAGGAATGAGCAATGTATAAGTCCAGATTCTGTGTGATCTTGGAAGCCAAGCAAGTTCAACCCTGGCTAGTACTTGGGTGGGAGATCACCAATGAATACCAGGTACTGTAGTTATATTTCACAGGAAGAAACTGGCAAAACCAACTCTATTACTTGTTTAAGAAAACCCTATGAAAATCATAGGGTCAGCAACAGGCAACTTGAAGGCACATACCTTTACATGTTTGATAAAGAGTAATTTCTCAGCTAAGTTTAAGAAGCAAAAGCTTTTCCTTTATATTTAAGGAAGAAGAGCTTTGTTTCTGAATATTAAAAACGCTGGCTAAATGAACAGTTCTTCTCTTTCACGACACTAATCTGATGTAATTTTTATACTGTACACACAAAGCCATTCTTGCCAGGGTTTCAAGGCAACGCTTATGCAATGGTGAAGTCATCTTCTACAGATAATGCCTAATTTGTGCTTCCTCCCAGACACAGCCAAACAGTAATCAAAGCATCTAGATAGTTCTGAATGAGAACAGCATACAGATTTTGCTTCAAAGAAGCTTCCATTGTACTACAAATTGATTTTAAAATAAAAATTTAAAAAACATAACCACACTTGGAGAGGATTATAAGACATTAACATTTATTGATTTACTTGTTTATTCTTGTCTAAGAAAGAGAAAGTTGGTGGATAAAGGAAGTACATTCTTTCAGGCAGTAGAGCAGAATTAAATACCAAACTAGAAAGAATTACTGAACTCAAATAGCTAAGGTTCCTGAACCAGTTGCAGTGCAGACGAAAGGAACTAAGGGGTTTTGGAGACAACCAGGCCTAATATAGTCTTGGGATGGTGGGCAGGGTTACTGCTAACATTTTGTCTGCCTAGTGATTCTAGAAAGTTCCAAATAGCGCTCTGCGCCTGCACAGATTACCCAATTGTGTGATTCACAGAGACCACAAAGAAGAAACTATATGTTAAAATATTACAATCCATCTAATATCATCTTATTAGTAGGGTATGTTTTACAGATTGAAAAATATTGAGATTCCTTCGTTTTAATAAATCTAATTCTCTTGTGTAATGTTGGTAATTATATTGAACTTCAAAGATAATCAAATAATTAAAATAGCCACACTGCAGTGAATCTACTCTGGATTTTAGTATGGACTTTGGAAGAGATATCAGGAATTCTGAACCTCCATCCTTAAACCAGGTTCAGCCCTTTTGACAGCTCATTTAAAGTTCAAACTAAAATATACAGTGTTGGGCATGGGACCCAGCACTTATCATTGGCGACTCTACAACTTCACTAATATAAATATAACCTTTCATTTCTAAGGTCAACTCAAGACACACCAAATGCATTTTCTTTTGAGAGAAGATCAGAAAATGGTCTTTGAGATCAGAACAAATTAACTCTACAGACTAAGAATCATGTAATTTTAATTGATGTTTTAATACTATGTTTCTAATGGGTTTCGTTTTAACGTTTTTGTTTATTTACTGATGTATTAATATATGGCATTAAATTGTTGCCTTTGTAAGGCTGCTCTGAGTCCCCTTCGGGGTTGAGAAAGGTGGGATATAAATGTGGTAAATAAAATAAATAAATTTAGAGATATATTCAGGTATGACTCACTAAGAAAAGAGGATTGATTACATAAAACATTTGAAACATTAAGCAGACCCCCCCCCCCCCCCAAATATCTTTCCAGGGTTTAAAAACTGGATCAAAACTTGGTATGTTCCTGTTTGGAGATGATGGTGGATTACAATAAACTTCTTATGGGGATGGCATACAGAAACTGCTTTATCCCTATGCCAGTGTTTCTCAACCTGGGGTTCGGGACCCCTGGGGGGGGGGGGTCACAAGAGAGTGTCAGAGGGGTCACCAAAGACCAAAAGAAAACACATTATTTTCTGTTGGTCATGGGGGTTATGTGTCGGGAAGTTTGGTCCAATTCTATCATTGGTGGCGTTCAGAATGCTCTTTGATTATAGGTGAACTATAAATCCCAGCAACGACAACTTCCAATAGTCAAGTCTATTTTTCCCAAACTCCACCAGTGTTCACATTTGGGCATATTGAGCCTCGTGCCAAGTTTGGTCTAGATCCATCATTGTTTGAGTCCACAGTGCTCTCTGGATATAAGTGAACTACAACTCCAAAACTGAAGGTTAACACCCACCAAACCCTTCCAGTATTTCCTGTTGGTCATGGGAGTTCTATGTGCCAATATTGGTTCAATTCCACCATTGGTGGAGTTCAGAATGCTCTTTGATTGTAGGTTTACTATAAATCCCAGCAACTACAACTCCCAAATGACAAAATCAATCACCCTCCCAACCCCACCAGTATTCAAATTCGGGCATATCGTATATTTCTGCCAAATCTGGTTCAGTGAATGAAAATACACCCTACATCTCGAATATTTATATTACGATTCACAACAACAGCAAAATTACAGTTATGAAGTTTCAACAAAAATAATTTTATGGTTGGGGGTCACCACAACATGAGGAACTGTATTAAGGGGTCATGGTATTAGGAAGGCTGACAACCACTGCCCTATGCTGTCTAGTGTGGAGACTTTCAAAAGGTTTGGGCTGTAATACTCATTATCCTTGCTGCCTGGCCAAGTGGACAAGGCTGATGGAAACTGGAGTCCACTATATATGGAAGTCACCACCTTAGGAAAGGAGGCTTTATCACCTACTTTGGTAACTATTTCCATGGGAATATATTAAAGTCTTAAACTAAGCTGAAGAATCAGCTCTACAGTAGTCCATCCACATTCACTGGGGTTAAATGTGCTGGATCACTGTGAAAGTGTTAAAAATTGTAAATAAAAAACTCAGTTTTTAAATCTAAGAGAACACCTCTCTAGAAATCTCAAAATCCTTCAGTGCAATTCTCGTTGACCACAGAGTTGCTCTGAAAAACCAAGGGATAACTAAGGTGAACATACTAACCACATCTGTGAAAATAATCAAATCCACGAACTGCCAATGACTGTATACTGGTGTATTGCTTCAAATTATTTTTGGTATATTGCTGCAAATTATTTTTTATTTTAGTCCTTTTGTATAGATTTTAAGACTTTTTTTAGAAGTTACCATAAAGATAATTTATTAATCTTCTACTAAGATTGTAACAGTCACCTTGAGAGAACAGTCATCTTTTAGGCAGCCTGCAAACCTCTTTAAATAAAATCTAAAATAAAGATTTTGATAGATAAAATGACTCCCATATTAATCCACTGTTTTATACCCATTGGTAACAATAGGAAGTTAACTATTTTGTCTAAGCTACTCAAAGGCATGCTGCCCTGCTGTCCTACTGCAACGGTGACCTATATTTGATGCATCGTTTTCACCAGGCCACTCACCCAGCCGGTTCTTCAGAAAGAGCTGAACAGGATATTGGAGAGAGATTGTTAACATATTATCTCAAACTACACACACAATTCAACTTGGCCCCCACCCCTCCTCCTTACAGATGGCAGCTACTAATTGAAAACTTCTTATAATTAAATTTACCCAAGACCCCTAGCATTCTGCTAAGGACCTCATTGCTGGCTGGACTGCACATCTAATAAAAAGCCCGTGTCAATTTTGTCCTAATTAACTAGAGGAGAACTACAAGGATTACAAAACACACATACACAGCCTGGGGGTTACTGATTCCAAACCACTCGACCAGGATTCCAGAAAGAAGCAAATCGCTTTATTTCCCAGTCGAGCTAGGTATTCACATGGCATGCTAGTGTATTTTTCAGTATTGTGAGGGTTAAAATTGAGACCAAAAGACATATCCATATTCACAATATCTGGATGATTTGCTCATGTTCCTTATCTAGATTCAAAAAACAAAGTTTTCAGAATCAGGCACTCAGAGCTGATGCAGACACAAAGGCAGCTCTTTGCAGGCTGGGGTTTGCAATTAGCTCAGGAGACAGCCTCTGGGAAGTGTCACACAGGGCAATTTAATTTCTCCTCCTTCTTAGTATTAGCCATGGTCTTCCATATAAATGCTCTCCCATAAACATTTCTAGTACAAAAGCAGTACCAGGGATGGTATATAAAGTAGACTCTTTCATTTTCCCATATGCCAGCAGTCTTTTAACACTTTGCTTGTCCAGATATTCACAAGATTTAAACCACCTCTGGCTAAATTTTGCAAAAATGTGGGCCTGTTTGCAGGCTCCGCACCACCAAACTGGGAGTTACTCTGACATCTATATGAACATGCGTACTTTTTCAAGCAATCATAAAGCTATCAAAGTCAACTGAGGAATGAGGCCACAGAGATACAATACCCAACCTGATTTGGCTGAATGACATCACAAAACTAATTCAGTGCAAAAATGGGGCTTGTTTATGCGTTTATCAATTACATTCATGGATCCTTGGCTCCAATGAGCTCAATATGAGCAGCACAGTTTTCCCTTTCCCAATTTATACAGATCTGAAGTCTATCGGGATAAAAGTAAATCAGGAAGTGATTCACTGGCCCAAGGTCATCTAGTGAATTTAATGGTTTGGTATAAACCAGAAAGAACCCATATCCAAGTCCAAATCTATAACTACTGCATCACACTCACCTATCTTCTGTGTAGAAGTTTTTTTTAAATTTCTTAGTGCACATCTGCACTGCAGAATTAATGAGGCTTGATACCACTGCATTAATTCTACAATGTAGATCCATCTTTACTGCCTTCCTCTTATCCTAAACTGTCAATGCTTACTCAGCCTAGAAAGGTTTGTACAAGAGGTACCTGATTCTTCTGCTCAGCACAGCAGTTTTATTCACACACACAAGGAGAAAGACAAGATATAAAAAATAATGAAATAAAATCAAGAATACTGTGCATCTAGTCTCCTGATATCCACGCATAAGTATTTAACTTTTGGGAAAAATAAATACCTTCAAATTAACAGCACTACAATGGACACTTGCACGGCAACACTGTATGCAGACATCTTCATGACTCATCTGGAACAAAACTATATCAGCTCATATAGTCAGAAACCTGAGGTACATGGATGGCATCTTTATCCTGGGACTCATGGAAAGTAATAACTTGAAAAGTTTCACTGGAATTACAACAAATTCCATTCTACCATCAACCTCGGTCAGGGACATTTAATGCAACAAGTTCACTTCCTTGACACTATTGTCCAGGTAAATAATAAACATCCATACACCATGAAATAAATATATATATATATATATATATATATATATATGAGATTACTCCACATATTTACACAACTCCAGCTTCCTCACAGAATACGCAACCTATATATATTTCAAGTTCGCAATTTTATACTATTACTTACTTAAGTCCTCTTTGCAGATTCAATCATTATTATTATTATTATTATTATTATTATTATTAGACTGACTCTAAACTGCTGACATCATTGGGCTGTCTGATGCTGAGCACTGCATTCTGGGAAATGTAGTTTAGGGCAGGGCTTTTTGCATTTTCTGACACAGAGGGCCTCGCCTTTCCAAACTACATTTCTCAGAATGCTAAGTTCTCAGTCTCCAACCCAACTCTGCTAGTCCCATCCCCAGTTGCCTTTCCTTGTGGCGACGGGGCCAAAAAACAGCCCTGGTTTTAAAAACATTTCATGTCCTCTTGGCTTTACCAAAGTTGCTTAATGCTTTTACTGAAAATTATACTGACCCTGGGAGGCACCTGAATGTTACAGAATATTTACAAAAATGAGTGATGAGTGTTTCGATTCTTACATTTCCCCTCCCACCTTTCCTGCATGTTTCTAATATTAATTCGCATGCATTACTTTAACAAATTTGATATGACTTACGAGGAGTAACTACATTTTTGCACACCCCTAGTGTATACACATACTTCACACTAATGTTTTCACCATTATAAAACTTCCTGGAAACTGCCAAAATAAAATATTCTTAGTTCATACCAAATTAGCTGTGTCAGTGTCATACTCATTAGCATGGATTAAAGTCTGTACAGAAATGTACACTGTATATGCTTTATTTTTAACGAACAAGACAGCCATTCACTGACCACAACCACCCATTGAACTGTGCTTTTTTCCCTTCAATTTGGGTTATTAATCAAAGTTTGGGGAGGGGAGTCATGGGAAACCCATTTAGGACTTGGTCAGTCCCCCCATCCCCAAATCATCCTCATAGGCATTCCATTAACGCCAGTACTCACAAAAAGGAGGGAGTAAAATTATTGCTGGTGATTTTGAACCAAATGACAGTAAATCTTGGAAGTGCAACTTTGTCGAGCTATATTTCTCACAAACCAGGATACCTAACTGAAGCCTCATTAAGTAACCCTTTTAGGCACTGGATGACAGGTATATTCAGTGATGGCAATAGGCCACTAGTTGCCATCTTCCCCATTGAAAATTGTAAGAGACAAATAAAAAAAGACATCTTTCAGTAGGGACCAATATTTTCATATGTAGTAGTGGTAGTTTTATAGCATCCATGTCTTAGTTTAAAACTGAAAGACAAAGAAAAGTGAGCATTCACTCCACATAGCAAGTTATTGAAGACCATTGTTGTATTACTGGATTGGCCACTGTCCGAAACAATAAGCCCTTTTTAGAAAACCAGGGATTCATCCTCTTAGGAGGCATGAGAGAGGGATTTAAGCTTAATTTAGCACCATTTAAAAAAGATTACCCCTTAATTGCAACAGAAGCTGGCAGACACAGGCAACAATGAACAGCTATTATCTAGTGGATTTTTCTGTCTGGGCAAATACAAATACAGCCAGAAGAGAAACCAAATGAACTTCTACGGATCCCATCATCTGCAGGAAGTCCCCTTGCAACCACCTCCCAGTGTATCATGCAAGGAGCACACACACACCACAGGGAGGAAAATAAACCTGAATTCTTTAGGAACAGCTGCAGGCTGTTTTGCATATACATCCCTATCTTGCTTTGGGCACAAACTCTGCATTCATCAGCATGCAAATCAAGAGAATGCAGGACAAGAGAAGATGTCAAAACTGCACCAAGAACAACTCCAGGCTATGAGGGGCTTGTGATGCAAATAGAAAGCTTAAAAGAAAGGGGGAAAGGGAAGGTTGGAAAACAGTCAGGAAAAATAAAGCAGATGCTTTATTGGAACTGAGCACACAAGATAAGGCAACAACAGATTTCTACAAAATGCAGTAGCAGAAGCCATTGGGTAACAGCACTATATAAAATACCCACATCAAAATTGTTTTCTCAGGCCCACCAGAGCAAATGATTAATCAAAAGTTATGGTTTCTATTTCTTAGGTGTTCCTGACTCTTATGAAGCATTGCATTCATTTGGAAAACATTTGGCACAGGCTAGAATCCATGACTGTAATTCTGCTGATAGAAGCAGTTCTATCAAAAGTCACTTGAGAAGCCATCCTCCCTCACAGCCACAGCCCACTGTATGCCTTCAGCGTATGCTTCTTTAGACCTGGGAACCCCTCCAAAGGAGAGCTGCAGGGCAGAGCAAAAGGCTGCTGGAAGAAGAGGAAATTGTTACACTAGCAGAAGTATGCTAGCACAATCCTGGATACTGGCCTACGCTCGAGCAAATACAAGCAGGCACTGTGTCTGTCACACAGTCATAAAACAATATAATTGGAAGTGACTCTAAGAGTCGTGCAGTCCAATCTCCTGCCAGTTTAGGAATCCACTGGTAAAGTAGACCTGAAAGGTAATCATCAAACTTCTCTTTAAAAACCTCCAAAGAATGAGAGTTCAACACGGTTTGAAGTAGTCTGTTGAACAACTGTTAACATACACGAGTTTTTGATTCACATTTTCTGACTAAAGACAGCATTTCCAGGTGAATCAGAAGCAAGGCTGCAAAAAACCCTTTTTTGTTTGTGGTATTGTAGAGACACTACGAGCCCAAAACTTCAAAACTGAGCTAAACAGATATATATTCACTACACAATACTACCAGTTCAGTGCATTTAAAACATTGCAATCATCAGTCTGAGATGAAGGGAAGAAACTTGAAAGAATGATAAACACATTTTAATTTGTTTTAGTCTGACATGAACTTATAGTCTCGCTTAGTTGATTATCCATGTAAATCAAAGGAGGGCAAGACCCACATCAAATCTACCATTTGGCCTTTGAAAACAAAGCAGGAAGGCTTCTCCAGCAATGGGGCTTTGAAGAAGAAAGGCTCATTGTTCTTAAGTGTAAAGCGGAACAAAACACATAATACTATTTTATTTTCTACTGTAGTACAGTCTTATAAAATTATACCCCTTTCCTTCCATAATTCAGAACAATAAGGAAGAACAAAGCACAGATATAAATCCAAACTAAAAGGGGGTGGGAGAGGACACAGAAAACTATATGAGAGAGCAGGAAAGAGAGAGGAAGCAGTCAACTTGAAAAATTGTATTATGAAAAAGCATTGCTTTTGTGCCTCAGAGTGAAGCTTGCATTCACAGGCAGAATTCAAAGGGAACCCCATATAGCAGTTATTCTAACCACCACAGGCACAATGGCAGCCATAATGTCTAATCTAATATCTCATGGAAGGAACGTGACAGGATTTTTTTTTATTCCCAGTACACAGGTTCCTCTTTCATCTCCTGGGTAAGGACCATGACCTTGCTACCTTGCCTTAGCTATAAGATTTACAAATATTTCCAGATTTCTAGGTTGCTGTCTTTAAAGATACAATAGTGTATACATTTTAGAAAATGATACAGTAAGAACAATACATTTGATGAATTACATCTGGTTATTATCCTGGACTATCATGACATTTCACAATGGTTACCTTGGGCAGGCAAAGCTATCTTAAAACAATGGGAAAAGCTCCAGCCTTCTGATTGCTACTGACAAGAGAACGTTCGTTAAACAGACAAACAATTTGCGCTATGCAATCTGCAATCTCCTCAAAACGAAATGGAAAGGCTTCCCTCGCTCTTTTCAGCAGGGCTATAATGGGGGAGAAGAAAATCACCCAAACACTGGACTGCCTCCATGCCTTCGAGAGAATAGACCTTTTCAATGTTTACTGAAGTGCAAAGCGCATATCTGACAAACAAAAGCTAACATTATGTACAGTACCACAAAGCTATGACAAAGCTAAGGCAGCACGGCTCCACTAAACAAGCCTGGAAGCCCAAAGCAAAAAAAAGCAGAGGGGAGAAAGAGGGAGGAAACAAGAGATGCCAGAGGCTGCCTGCATATTAAGGCAACCTTCTGCAAAAGGAAACAACAGAAACGGAATGAGGAAAAAGCAGGAATTCTTTTATGAAGTGCACTTAAAAGTCCAATTCAAGACTTAATGGTATTACATGTTTCAGTGTGGGGTGTGGAGGGAAAGAAGTATGACCAAGGTGGTGTGAAAGAAAAGTAATAGAGGTGCATTCATGAGAAAAATAAGGACACTGGATTGCAAGGTCAATAAATGTTCTCCCAAATTGCAGAAGCTAAGGCTCTCCTATAGCCTGGCCAGAGACATGGCCCAAGAAAGGATGAGGGGATTCAAAGCCATAGGCTTCAGCTGCCTCCAGAACACTGACCCAAAAGAAAGATATTCATGCCTCTGTGTCCTCTCTGCAAGGTAACATAACAGGAGAGTCAGAAGGAACATTGGACCAATTTTTATGCTAACTCACATGACTTCTGAAGTAGTAGAAAAAGAAGAAACATCAGTAGTGCAGGCAAACCCGTAATGGACCCAGAGCTTTCCAAACATTTCATGTTGATGGCAAACATTTTATACATACATCATTTCATGACACAGTAATTCACTTTTATTAGCAATCTGTAAGTTAAACCAACCCCTTATTGTAATAACAAAGTGTATAGGGGCACATCATATCTCATGCAAGCTTTTCATTTATATTTTAAGATAATAACACACATTTCCAATAATTTTGTCATTTCTCTCTGCAATTGCACGACACACCTACACACTGCATACCAACACATGAATGTGTTGCAACCCACATTTTGAAAAGTTCTAATGCACACTATTAAGAGACTAGTAAATAAGCAACTGCCTGCTCATTTATTCTTAAAAATCACTGTAATAAAGCAAGGTAAAGAAGTCATTTAAAAACTAATGAATTGTTTATTGATATCTGAAAAACACCCCACATATGTGCTTGCCCAGAATATGACATCTTCAGAGAAATATATGTCCCAGTAATACAAGGGGCTTAAATTATTGAGTACTTGAGACACCTGGATTACAGACCTTTCTTGCAAAACCCATTAGACTAGTTAATTAAAATAATAATTTATAATCATTTAAAAAGTAATTATAATATATTTTATCAAGCAGCATGGACAGAGCTCTCTCTCTCTCTCTCTCTCAGCATATCTGAACATACTGTGCTATGCTATCGTTAAAGAGGACCTGACCTGGGTGTTCACATTGCAGCATTGGTTAAGAGGACCCAGCAGAGATTGTTTTATCTGAGACTTTTAAGGAACCAACAATTGGAAAACTGCTGGTGTCTTTCTACCGCTGTGCTATAGTGTTCTAACCTATTGCATTTGTCAATGGTTTGCTAATTGGACAGTGGCAGATAGGGAGGTGCTCCAGAGGATTACCACTACTGCTCTCTCCCCCCTTTGGAAGAACTTTATAATTTCTGCTCAAAGTATTCTTAAGGATCCATTTAACTCTGGATATTCTTCTTTTTGAGTTGTTACCATCTGCCAGATGGTAAAGGATGCTAAAAACAAGAACAAATAGGATGAGAGATATCTTTTATCCTAGAGTTGTGACTATATTGAACTCTATGGTTTCACACTGATGTGGTATTAATAGTGTAGTGAAATAGTGATTAGAATGTGGAAGGATGGATGTTTTGTAATTCTATATACCGCATTTACATGATTCTAATGCACACCTTTTTTGGCTAAATGGCCCTGCCAAAATTGGGGTGCGCATTCCATTACCATAATATGATAATAGGCCTCCCTGCTTGCCACAATCTGTGGCCTCCTTGACTTGCATAGGCTGGCACATTGCCAGGGCCAGCCCCCTCATCAACCATTCGTTGTAGGCCCCAGGAGCAAAGGAGGAAGTGGCAAATGTGGTCACAGTCATGGCAGAGGAGCTGCCTCCTTGACTCCTGGGCCCTGTGGAGAGCAGCAAGAGAAGCTAGCAAAGGCATCCTGGGTCCTGTGACCTACAACAAACAGCCTGCACAGATGCCTGGGGCCTATGGAGAGTGGCTAGCATCTTCCACCTTGGCTGCTGCCTCACCAGAGCCAGGTCCCTCATCAGCCACTCACCCAAAATGAGGAGGAGACGAAGGCAGCCTCCTTCATCCTAGTTCACTGGAGCATTGACTCTACCACCATAGAACTTTTTTCATTTTTTCTCTCACCCTTCCATCCTTCCTTCTCTCTACCTTTTCTTTCTCCCATTCCTTCTTTACCTTCTTTCCATTCTCTTTCTGCTCCACATTACATTTCCCAGCAAATGCTTTTCTTTTCTTTTTTTTCTTTTTGGTTTCCAGGTCTTGAAAATGGAGTTGTGCACTAGATTCAATGGTGCACTAGAGTAAATAACTTTCATTTAAAATATTTTCACAAAAGCTCGCCATATTTTTTTCATTTTATTACCATTATCACATAAGCTATCAATAAACAGTACCAAGGAATAAAGAAACCAAAAGCATGGATCATCACATTACATGCAGGAGTAGACAAAGTATAACCTTTGGACCCTCCAGGGCCACCCTGCCAAATATTTGTGAGGGTCTTGAACATTTTGCTTCCAAATGGACCGGAGCATCATTGAATCCTCTAAAGGGTTCTATGGACTATCCTGCTGCATTTTGGACCGTTTGGAGACTCAGCTGTTTTGGGCCCAGGCAGCTGATTCATCTATGGAGACGGAATGTTTACAGGATAAAGAAGGTCACCAGACCTTTCCCTTCCTTGGAGGCTCTGGAAATCCCCTGAGCCATTTGGGGGAATCAAACAGATTGCAGACTCTCAAAATTGGGGGGTGGGGCAGCCAGGAGGCAAAATGGCAATTTACAATTTTCCAGGATCTCATGGATTGGGAGGATTTGTGGTCACCAACCCCTGTCATGATTCTCACTTTGTTTATGATGCAGGACTTGGAACAGTGGTATAAACAATTCCTCCCCCTCTCAAACGTAACAAGAGTTTGCAGCCACAGGCAACTGTACTGCAAATTTGTTACGCTTCTTGGAGATAAAGGAGAGCAGGAGCTTGAGGCCAGACTAAATGGAGGTTGAAGAAGAAGAAGAAATCGAAAATTGCTATTACAACCTACACATAAAGAATACCAAAAATCGCTGAGGGGTAATAAGAATGCCTAGATCAATCATTTTGCGACATGGTAATTTAGTTTTACTAGCAACCTGGATGCTAAACCAATCCCTTATAAGATATCTGGACACCTATAGAACTAAAAACTTTTCACTTATATTCTTAAAATTTTGATTTCTTGCTTATTTCACATAGACTCAGAAGTTTCCTGTTACATTTGTGTGACACACTAACATGTCACGAAACACAGTTTAGAAAGCTCTGGCCTAGAATCATAGAATTGGAAGAGGCTATAAATGTAATCCAGTTCAACTTCCGTCATGCAAGAATATGCAAGCAAAGCACTCCCAAAAGACAGTAATCCAAAACAGAAATACTCCAAATCCCTACTGTTTTCAAATAAATGTTAGTTATGTAGGAAAAGACAACCCGATCACTAGAAGTCCAACTGGAAAAGCCATTTTCAAACAAGATAAAGTGGGAAAATCATCAACATGAAATGGCCATTTACATTTTCTGAAGAAAATTTATATACTGAAATAACCCCCACAGGAACACTACCTGCTTTGCTTACCTATATTTGACAATGTATGTCCTCCAAGGCCCTCCAAGGCAACTCTAAATAACTTCCACCAAAAGTTGTTCATTTCAATAGTGTTTGCTGTTACCCATGGTTTCTACTTTTCACTGAAAGTTCAGGAACTTATCCCCCATGGATGGATGGGTGACACTGTATGATCTTTACATTGCTCAGTTAAACAGCCTTTCTGTATCTTTGGCACTTTCAATTATTCTTATCCTTACAATTCTTTATATTCTGAATATCTGTATCTGAGCTATTTGTTTTTGATGGCATTATATGAATAAATGACAATTATAACAATGAAGCATTATATATTAGCATGCTACCTTGTCCCAAGGAAGCCCAAATTCTACAGAATTCTCAAACGTCATTCCACATGAGCACAAGTAATATATCTAGTTTACAATGATAACATATTGGAACCAGTCTGTCAGCAAAGGGACAAGAGATTGGCACAAATCCTCAGTTCCTTGCTATAATGGGTTGGCTGTTGCCATCCTCCAGGCCACCTTCAAGACAAAGGGTAGAGACCTGCTGGTTGCAATTTTCCAGGGTTACAAAGCAGTGAAGAAGGCAAACAGAATCTCTTATGTCCAGCAATCTATGTCTCCAGTATCTTAAAATACTTTATTTACCCTCTCACCCCAAGGGGATTGAGAGCGGTTTACATACACAAAAAGGAAAACATTCAGTGCCATAGTCAAATTCACACACATCAAAATAATACAAAGTAACAACAATAAGCTTATAACTAAGAAAAAATAACAAAATACAAATACTTAAATGAAACATAATTACACTAAATAACACCATACACTTATCAGTATCTTCCCTCCTTTGTGGCCACTATCCCTGTGATCCTACTACCACCACCTTCACTGGCACATTTATGCCACTGTAGTTCACCCATAGGATTCCTGTTGTTGTATTTTATACTTACTATGTGATAACCAGAGGAGCATTAATGTCTCTCATATGTTATATCAAAAAAGCCCTGTAACAGGGAATCTACGTGGCACTCCCATTCATCTGATGACATCAGATGGGAGTCCATAAAAAATCCTGTGTAGAAAGCATTACAGAATCTGATCAGGAAATTAATAAAGCATGAACTAATCCACAATAACACATATTAGTGCCAATAATAACATCCTGGTCTACCAGTGCAACAACTCCTCAGACGGAGATGTCACAACTCTTTCATTTTTCTCCTACTCTAATATACTCTTTCCATATTACAAGCACAATATACGATGTTACGCTTTTGGTATTGATTTTATTCAGCCAGCACCGTTACATTGATATCTCATTGGTTTTAAGAGTAACTCCTTCTAGGTAAAGACTGTTCTACATGGCAATTTCCTATAATTCTCCAGATTTAGAAATAAATAAATGTAAAAAGCAGTAAAGCAAACTTTTAAAAAGTGGATTTTTCACATCAGCATTGCGTTATTTGCCCAGACCATACCATCAATACAGGGATCATCACTGTTATGTGGACAGGCAGATCACCTACACTTGTGTCTAATGAAGAATAAATGACTCAGGACCCAGATATATCTTAAACATGTATACATTTGTGACCATCACACTCTTGAAGTCACTTTCCACCACCCAAAAAGTGTGCAGAAGATTTCAACCTGTAGAAAAAAAGTAGCAGCTTGAATGACTTCTATTGAAAACATCAACATGGAAATGGAGAAATACTTCTCCTTCTAAACACTTGGAGAAAACGTATTTGTGATTGAGAAGGATTCAGGAAGGATCCATTCTGAATTACACCTCCATTTCTGTGTCTACAGGTTCAGCTTGATTGTGTACTATACAAATGAATTTTCATCACCAGAATTATCATGTCATTTGCTCTTTCTCTTTCAACACCAACTTTCTAATCAGTTCTGTTAGGATCGAACTATTTTTCCCCATTGCTAAAACTTTCATTTACAAAATCACAGGCAGGTAAAATTCACCCATGCTTCATGCAATACATCATTACTTGTGATCTTTGATTTTATCACCCTCCACCATCCAAAAATTCCACTCTGTCTGCAAATATCAGCCCTTGTATCTCTTCCTGATCCACTTGCTTTGATCTGTCTCCAAGAGTATGTATGATGTTACACTTCCTTCAAATGCATCTTTGGCCTCCCATTCACCACTCTGTCACATTTTAGACAGAAAACATCATGTAATCTGATTAGTGTTACCAAATCTCGTAAAAATAAACACACAGAGAAAGATTCCACTTTATCATTTGTGTACAGCTAAATAATCATACAGTAAGGTAACACTAAGAAGCAATACTTAACTAAACTTGTGCCACACTTCTTTCTGTTAGACCATAAAAATTACACAGGAACGTGTGAAATATCAAGCTAATCAAAATATTTGAGGCTATCAGTTTTCTTTGCTAGGTTACAGAGGTTTAAATGGGGTTGCTTCTAACTCTTCTATTTCTTGCCTTTATTGGAGGTGCTCTAGCTACTTTTATGGCCCTATCTCTTTCTCTCTCATTTTATAAACTCTAATTATGGTAGTATCCCAACCCAGCCTGGGACCTATGAATTATATACACAGAAAATTAAAGTTAGGGGATGTAAGAATAGATTCAAAAACAAGACAAGTGGGGGAGGGGTCGAGAATTCAAGCTAAAATAAGGCATCTTTCTTCACTCTTCAAGGTAGCAGGATGGGTCAGTTCACACACAGAGAAGTATCACAGAAATCTGTGCTGGAAATGAACTTTAGTGCTTGCTGATACTTACTTGGCATTGCCTTTCCGCTTTGTGAAACAGGGGAACGATGTCTGACCGCAAGTGTCAGCTCCATACAATAACCCACTGTTTTGGACAGGAAGTGGGTATGTGAGTGTCTTGTCAAAACAGGCCCCAGCAGAAAATTGAAATAAATCTAAATAATATAAGTGACAAACTGGTATGCTACAGCACAAAACTGGACTGGTTACTGTTATATATTTAGGAGTCTGTAAGATACTCTCTCTGCGTTGTTCCCACTCAGTAGTGAAAAGTCAGTATCAGATCTATCTGAAACACACCTACTTTAGAACCAGTACATTATGTTCAATATCCTTCCTATTTGTATGAAAACCCCATAAAGTAAGAGGAGTATTGTCCCTAGAACAGCTTCACTTCAAAAGAAAGGAGTTTTTAATATGGATAATCCCCAAAAGGCTAATGTATTAAAATACTCCAAAAGTCTCTGCACAAAAATTCTTATGCTTTGCATCATAGCTCCCACTGCCCTATCCACCCGCACAAAATATATAGAAACAAAAGAAAATTCATTCAGAATCCACATCTAAAGGGAACATTCACAATACTAGGAACATTGCCAAAACACAATAAAAAATTCTCCAAACAAATAAGTACTTCCCAGCTGCAAGATTCCAAATCATTTATATAACTGCAGACTCCAGCAGCACCAATATGTTTAAAGTGACACATTTTTCCAGTTGTGTTTAGTGGGGACAGATGCTTTTAAAATGATTGGGTTTCATGTTGTGTTCAAAGAGATTTCTTAATGTAGTTCACATCAAGGTCACATTAAATTAGCTATGCCTCTCAACTCAGGGTTTAATTGCCTTCATGCACCACAGATGTGAGCATGGGGGATCAATACACACATGCACATTTTCACACACACACACACACGCCCAAGCAGCTGATATAATAGACTTCAGTTCAGGCAATCAGTGAGAGCTATTTATGCCATTTCTTGACTCACGTTCTGCTCTGAATGAGGGCTTTTAACCAACTGTCAAATGCAGTTCTCCTCTCCTTGGGTATTCATCGCCCTAAATATTATAATCTCTCAAAAGAGCTAAATGAACCATCTGAAATCTAGGATTAAATTCCAGCACAGCCACACACACAAAATTGGTTTCCTTCCATTTGCACTCTTGCAGATTTAATGAGGTGAACTCACTACCCTGCAGAATTGCTAACATTGCTGACACAGATATAAAACTATGTTACACAGATAAGGAACATGCATTTGCCTTGCTTTTATATTCTATTTTGTCATGTCGTTGTTAGCCACTTTGAGTACTTATGAGGAGAAAAATTAAGTAAATAATAATAAATGAATAACAACAGTGCTGAGGTTGCCACATAACTGCTGACTGAGGGGGTTACCCAGTTAAATATTCTTACACAGAAACCATAAAAAAGTGTTGGTTTTGACCTTTAAAGCCCTACGTGGTTTGGGTCCAGGTTACTTACAAGATTGTCATCCCGCACACTTAGGTCCTTTGGGGGTCAGCTACTCCAACCTGGCGACTGTCATTCAGAGGACCTTTCATAAATTGCCTCAAGAAGACTGTGGAATGAGCTGCTGGAAGAGCTCCAATAGCTACTACACCAGCTGTCGGAATTTCAGAAGCAACTGAAATTTATTTACCATCTATTTCCATCTATTCGAACAGGCCTACCCAGTTAATTTTAAGTTGTGAGTTTTAACTTGCAGGACGTTTAATCTGTATTTCATCCGTGTACATTTGTTATATGTATTTTGATAGTGTTTTGTTTTATCTTGCTGTTTAACTATGTTGTATCCTGCCTTGAGTCACAAAGAGAAGAGGGTAATAAATAAATATTTTTATCATTATCATTACCATCATCTTCCTCTCATCACTATTATCATCCACATCCTCATCCTCACTTCACATGATGTTGAACAAGATTTGTTCACACAAACCCTTCTTGAAGCACAGTAATGAAACATGGAAGCATCTGAATAACCATTGTTTCATTTTTGTTTTCTTTTTGTTCAACTACAATCTAAGGTTTAAGATTCTAACTTGTTCTGGATCCAGCAAGCCAAACTTTTCAGTCCAGTAAAAGGCAAAAATAGAATTATTTGGAGAGTCTCAGGTTTAATTACAGTGCACCATAAGGAAAAGGGGGGGGGGGGGAGGACAGCAGGTTTGCACACAGTCATTTCATGTCTTCGCTCAAAGATGAGGAAAGTGTTGTCCACAGGCCCCACTTTACATTTCTCAAGCTCCACAGAGCTACTTAAAAAAACAGTGGTGATTTGGCCGAAACATTATTTCATGTCTTGGCTCAAGGGTGACCAAAGTGTGGTTCACAGACCCCATTTTGCATCTCCCAAGTTCCACAGAGCTACTTAAAAAAAAGAAAAATCAGTGGTGATTTCGCTGAAACCAGCTGAAAACAACTCAACACTGGAGCACCTCTGCTTATGCCTGACCCTCCCAAGCCCTTTCCCCAAATAATCCTAAAATAAGGCAAAACCAAAAGTGAGGTGATGTTGCTTCTGGCCACATCAGGTACATAGTTGATACCCTCCAGGAAGATGTGTCCTCAATTCGCCTGTCAAAATACGGCAAACCCATGAATTTATTTATTATTTATTTCAGACAACTATATCCCGTCCTTCTCACTCCCGGAGAGGCACTCAGGCCGGCTTACAACCGGCAACCATTAGATGCCAACAGCAATAATAAAAACACAGTTACAGTAATTAAAACACCATCATAAGTTTAAAAGACAATTTAAAAGAGACAAATCCAAGTTGAAGTCCAGAGTCATAATTCAAAATTAATCCATTGTCAATCACATGATTCCTTTATAATTGTTACTGCTGCTCAAAAGCTCGGTCCCACAGCCATGATTTCAATTTCTTCCTGGATAGGAGAGAGGGAGCTGACCTGATTTCATTAGGGAGAATGTTCCACAGACGGGGAGGGGGGGCACCACTGAGAAGGCCCTGTCCCTCATCCCTGCCAGAAGCACGTGGGAAGGTGGCAGGATCAAGAGCAGAGCCTCCCCGGACGATCTTAACCTCTGAAGTGGATCATTTCATAGCGGTTTCTTATGCAAAGAACAGTCAGAGGTGGTTTTGCCAGTTCTTTCTTCTGAAATATAGCCTAAAGCATCTGGAATTCATCAGCAGCTACCAATTCAAGTACTAACAATTTCTAACAGTCAGTAAGATGGCTGGCATTTCTGGAAGTTGAAGTCCAAAACACCTGGAGGGCCAAAGTTTGCCAATGCCTGCTTTAGAGCATCCATATTCTTTTTATATCATTCTAAATTCTCAGAGGAATTTTGAATTGTCATGTTTTAACACCATGCTATTATCTTCGTCCATAATTTAGAAACAACTGCAGTCATTTTTACAAATGGAAGGAGCATTTAAAATGTTAACACCCTTCAAGGAGGGCTGCAGCTTTAACAAATAATCCAGTAGAAGGTATAATAATCTGCATCTCTTGGACAGAGTTGGGGGTGGGTTGCTCTCAACATTTCCTTTAGTGTAAGATTTATTTAAACCAGCTGTGTGTATGAACCAGAAGTTCCTATTTCCTGTCCAAAATCTGCTGCTGAATTATATGTGGGAGGAGGGGAGAAGCGGACAGAGCAAAAACAACTTCTGTGTTAAAGACCAATTAGACTTAATTCTGAAAAACTGCATTTTCCTAAAAAAAAACACACACACACACACACACAAAAACAGCCAAAGCATGGAGACTTATTCACCTCATCTACTGAATACAGAAATGGTGTTTCAGCATACAACTCGGCAAGACAGATGTATTTGCCAAAATCTAAGATAAATGAACCCTGCCTTCCAAGTCATTAGATTTCAGAGTTTGTGCTCCCATTAAGTCTCTAATTTTGTGAGTAATTGGGGCACAATGCCTTTTTCATTCTTTAAAAACAAGCTTTAAAAACAAAGCTTTAAAAACAAGGACAGCTCAGATTCTGTGGGAGGTGAGAGGCACCACTGCCAGCGCTGAAGTTCCCATCTACACCAAAGGTTTAGCCAGAGTTCAGACTCAGCTCTGAAGAAACAACTCCACCACAATGACTCATATGGACAAATTGTAATGCAATCTCAGACTTTGTCTTTTCGGATTAATACATAAATAAAATAAAACCTAATGGAAGTTTAAAGAGTTTTGTTATACTTCCAGGAGTACTCCAGCTATGTAAGCCAAAGCTTTATTCTGGATCATGAAGCAGAAATACGTAGGTTGTGCTGTTAGCTATAATAATTATTTCTACAAATATTAACTATTATAAACAATTATTACAACTACAGTCAATTTGTAGGGTTCAGTTTTGAAGATTTGATTACTACATTCTCTCTAGGAATCTATAGATCCTACAGCATGACTCTGTGGTCAACTTCTGCCTTAGATGTACTGAAGGTCCTTTGAGATTTCTACAGAGAATACTTTTCCAGGCATTTGTATGTTCTCCAGTGTGATTCTATGATCTAGAGTTGGCTATACAAGTGTGCTGAAACATAGAAATTTCAAGTGAGAACATATTACAGTTTTTTTAATTGACTTCTGCAGGAATTCTGAGTCCCTAACCCTAGGAAATATGGAGCTCTGAATTTACTACATTATTCTAGTATTATCCCACCCCCAGCTCCGAACACACTAAATATATAGTTCCCCGTAAGTGTATTCAACATTCATTCCTTGATTCTCAATAAAGCACCAGGTGCTTCCTTGTTCCTCTTGGACTTTTGGGGTATCTACAAATCTCAATTTACCCAGAGTATGTCAACACCTTTCCCTAGCAGCTGAATCCATTTATATTTTTTTAAATGACAACATTACAAAACTAATATTACTTGATACCAGATGTGTTTATAGTCTGTTTGTCTTTTAGTCTCTGATGTCACAAATTAAAGTACTCTAACATATTTACAGAGTCTATTACCAGTATATAGACATTGAAATTCAGATATATTTAAGCAAAGGTTATTCATTCTAGGGAAGGGGATAAAACCACATGGATAAATGAATGTGTTCTAAACTAACAGCTAAGATAACCAGCTAATATAAAAATGAACAAACAAAGAAGTACTTTAATATTTGCAAATAAAAATAGCATGTTGGCCAGTAAAACAACTTTTAAAACTGTACAACAAACCTTTGTGCATGTCTGTATTATTTAGTGGTACGGAAGGTCACCATTTATTTATCTTGGAAACCACAATCCATTCAGATCTAAGTTCCCTATTATTCAGCAGAGATCTTTAGAATATTGGTAGAAGTTGGTGTGATTAAGTGTTATGATTACAAAGCTTATCATGCTATTGCAACCAAAAAAATCAAAAGAGTTCTTAGCAAACATTGTGCAATGAACATTTTTCTTGAGGGTATTGACTTCTCAAAAGTTAGACAAAGAAGCAGAAATATTCTATGAACTGTTTCATCCAAAATGTATTTCAGGGCCCTGTTTAATTATAACACCTGCAGAACCTGTCCAGAGATGGTGACACTCTCAAATTGGTTCTCATGCTTCCCATGTCTTGAGCACATTACCAGATTTTTGTCTTGCCTATTTCAGGAAGAGATGTGAATACAGACTGAAAGATTTGAAAGGAGCACACTGACAATAGCCTGTTATAATCAAATTTTGGGACTAACTCATTACAAATAACAAGCTACATTTAACAACAATACATCTAAGTTAACTGGAGGAATAATTACTATTGTTTCATAATGTTACTCTTACATGGTCTGATTCTTTTATCCTCATTACTATTTTTTTCTAGCACAGTCCAGCAGCTTATAGCATTGTGTTTTTGTTTAGTTTGTTGCTTTAGGTAATTCAGATACAAGTATTTTACTTTGTCCATGACAGTAAGAGGGAGGACCTGCGCTGACACACCAACTCCACCAGCTCATAGAAAAAGTGTGGGTGACCGAGAAAATCCCAGCAGACTTCAAGGATGCCACCATCATCACCCTCTTCAAAAAAGGGGAAAGAACAGACTGCGGAAACTATCGAGGTATCTCCCTTCTAACCTCCGCTGGGAAAATCCTCGCAAGAATCCTTGCAAACCGCCTTCTGCCCCTCTCAGAAGACACCCTCCCAGAATCCCAGAACGGCTTCCGTCCCTCCAGAGGAACTGTGGACATGATCTTCACCGCACGACAGCTCCAAGAAAAATGCAGAGAACAAAATCAACCTCTGTACATGGCATTCATCGACCTTGCAAAGGCATTCGACACAGTGAATCGCAGCGCTCTCTGGACCATCCTCCAAAAAATCGGGTGCCCAAGCAAATTTGTGAACATCCTGCGGCTCCTCCACGACGACATGACAGCAACAGTCTTGGATAGCAATGGCTCCCAAAGTGACCCATTTAAGGTGGAATCGGGTGTCAAACAGGGATGTGTTATTGCCCCAACTTTATTCTCCATCTTCATCGCCATGATACTACACCTTGTTGATGGGAAGCTTCCCACCGGAGTGGAAATCATCTATCGGACAGACGGCAAGCTATTTAACCTCAGCAGACTGAAAGCCAAAACCAAGGTCACAACAACATCTGTTATAGAACTCCAGTATGCTGATGACAATGTCGTCTGTGCGCATACAGAAGAAGATCTACAAGCCACTCTCAACACCTTTGCAGAAGCATACACAAAGCTTGGCCTGTCACTGAACATCGAGAAAACCAAAGTGCTGTTCCAGCAGTCACCAGCCGCCCCCTCTCCAATGCCAGAGATACAGCTTAATGGTGTAACATTAGAAAATGTCGACCATTTCCGCTACCTTGGCAGCCACCTCTCCACCAAAGTCAACATTGACGTCGAAATACAACACCGCCTGAGCTCTGCAAGTGCAGCATTTTCCCGTATGAAGCAGAGAGTGTTTGAGGACCGGGACATCCGTAGGGATACTAAGGTGCTTGTCTATAAAGCTATTGTCCTCCCAACCCTGCTATATGCCTGTGAGACGTGGACTGTCTACAGACGTCACATGCAGCTCCTGGAACGATTCCATCAGCGCTGCCTCCGGAAAATCCTGCAAATCTCCTGGGAAGACAAGCGGACAAACGTCAGCGTGCTGGAGGAAGCAAAGACCACCAGCATTGAAGCAATGGTCCTCCAACATCAACTCCGCTGGACAGGCCACGTTGTCCGGATGCCTGACCACCGTCTCCCAAAGCAGTTGCTCTACTCCGAACTCAAGAACGGAAAACGGAATGTTGGTGGACAGGAAAAGAGATTTAAAGATGGGCTCAAAGCCAACCTTAAAAACTCTGGCATAGACACTGAGAACTGGGAGGCCCTGGCCCTTGAGCGCTCCAGCTGGAGGTCAGCTGTGACCAGCAGTGCTGCAGAATTCGAGGAGGCACGAGTGGAGGGTGAAAGAGAGAAACGTGCCAGGAGGAAGGCGCGTCAAGCCAACCCCGACCGGGACCGCCTTCCACCTGGAAACCAATGCCCTCACTGCGGAAGAAGATGCAGAGCAAGAATAGGGCTCCACAGCCACATGCGGACCCACAAGGAAACCCATGATGGAAGACCATCTTACTCGTCCAACGAGGGATCGCCTAAGTAAAAGTAATTTTACTTTGGAATGATGGGAAGGAAATTAGTTGCTTTTGAAATCATAACTGCAATGTTAACTAAATACTAATCCAATCCTAAGGTACAAAGCGTGAGACAGATCTAAGATGTCCAATTCCTGTTACTGAAGATTTGGGAGCCTCCACTTCTTAATCTTGGGAGAAGGACAAAGAATCACAAGATCAAAATCAAGTTCATGGGATTTCAGTCTTGGCATTGTTTTCTTCAAAGCATGGCTTCTTCGGATAGCAAATGTGGGCAGGGAAATTCCAGACAGGAAATAATCAGGGCCAGCTAACACCTCCTAATAAAGGATTGCCCAGGCAGGAAACAGCCAGACATTGAAGCTGCAAGGCTATTCTGTGCTTTTTTTGCTCTTGTTGTGTTTTATACTGTTTTAATGTTTTAATCTGTATTATGATTTTATGTGTACTGATTTGTTGGAAACTGCCATGAGTCACCGATTGGCAAGAAAGGCGGTATACAAATACAGTAAATAAATACATAAATGCTAACTAAGGTGGCCAATTGCAACATTCACACTTGCCTCCAACAGAAAAGAGTGCTTTCTCACACCCTGGATGTTCCACAGATATATAAACCCCACTTGCCTAGTTTCCAACAGACCTCACAACCTTTGAGGATGCCTAACATAGATGTGGGCGAAGCGTCAGGAGGGAATTCTTCTGGAACATGGCCATACTGCCCAGAAAACTCACAGCAACCCATTTGGTGGGATGTTTGACCATAAGCAAACAGATAAGCACATGTATGGTAATAAAAAGTCTTTGTTCAATCCATATTATAAGAAACAGAGTTTATCTTAGGTCTGGTGGGCGGAGAATGTAACTAATAAGATCTGCCCAAACTATTTGTAATTAAATGCCCTTATCCCTATGCAGACTACTGGCAAAAAGAGCTGAACTTCATGTATTCTTTTCCAGCTGTTTTCCATTAGGGTCTATGTTTGAAGTTAATGAATCAAGATGGCTCACCCAAAGGTAAAGTGTCCCTTCACTTTTCCCCCCAAATACAGCCATTTCTGGTGTCAGATTTGTATCCGCTCATTATTTTGCAAAAACAATGGCTCATCCATTCTATACAAAATGTAGCACAGTACCCTTCGTAATTGTTGGCATATCTTAGTTTGGAAAATATTCTTATTGGTATGTGCTTTCAAATAATTTCTGACTTATGGTGACCCTGAAAGTGAACCTATCAGGGGTGTTTCTTGGAAAGATCTGTTCAGAGCAAGTTTGTTCAGAGTCACCCAGTGGATATCCATGGCAGAGCAGGTCTTTAAACCTTAGCCTTACACTACGCTGGTGTCAGGGAAGTATAATGACTATAAGGGTAACATCTCAACTATGAACAGCCACTCGCCATCCTGGTATCTTCTGCTTCAAACTAATTCTATTGTCTGTCAAAGTGAAATGTCAAATAATCTTAAACAATTCCCTTGAGCTCCACTCCTAAACACACTTATTAGAGATGAAGTCTCATTGAATATACTGCAATGCAATATGCTTAGGAGTGAGAGCCAGTGGGATATAGCGGTTTGAACACTGGACTATAACTCTGGGAATATGGATCTGAATACTCAGTCATGCAAACCACTGGGTGACCTTGGGCATATCATAATCTCACAGCCTCAGAGGGAAGGAAACCCCCACCCCTGAACAAATATTGACAAGAAAACCTTACGATGGGGTCACCATAAGTTGGAAACAACTTGAATGGCACAGAACAGCAATGCTTAGGAGCCTACAACTCCTACCCAGCCGTATTTTGCAAAAACATAAAGATTCCAAAATTAAACCATCTTTTCAAAATGTATTCCATCAAGCTATAAACCTTTTGTTTGGTTGTGATTATTCCATTGCAAATTTTCAGAAAAAAATTACCAAAAAGGGAGGTAGGATAAAGTCTGTACATCAATGAACAAAGAATCAAGAAAAGCTCCTCCCTCAGAAACACTCTCCCACTACTATCTCAACCAGGGTTTTATCAATTTTATCCTGAACATTTGGCCCGCCCATTGTGTTTTATCTCTTTATCTCTTTACCATGTTATTTTGCAACTGTTTATTTTAGTTTGTTATTTCATATTTTTTAATTTTGATGTTATTTGTGTTTCTGTGTATTTTACTTTGCTGTGTTGTTTTTTGGGCTTGGGCTCATGTTAGTCGCCTCGAGTCCCCTTTGGAGAGATGGTGGTGGGGTATAAATAATAATAATAATAATAATAATAATTATTATTATTATTATTATTATTATTAGCCACTTCTGAGGCCTTCAAATTGAAAGGCAGGGGGATTACTAACAGCACAAATATATCCTTAAGCATAAACCAATGCAAATTACAGTACAACCATTGCATCAATTGTGTCTTGACAATTCAATGCATATGTAAATCCCACTGGTTCAACTTTAGGTTTTACATGGAAATATTTTCCTGACAGTTTTGCACAGACATTTCTAATAATGGCTTTTCAGAAAAAAAAAATTATACAATAATGTACTAGATTTCACAAGGTAAAATAACCTTGAAGATGTCCCATGAGGGTCAACCCTGGTTAGTGCTTGGATGGGAAATGGCCAACAAATACCAAGTTCAGTGGTCTATATTTTCATAGAAATTAACCGGCAAAATCACCTCTGAATCTTATGGATTTCATGAGGTTTCCATAAGTTAGCATGCAACCCATAAGACGCACATATGCAAAAATCCAATGGGAATTCAAGCATCATCTCTTCTCCTTCCCCAACACTCACGCAACACAAAAATTTAAGCAACAAATCAGCCTTTGGCAAAACTCTGTCAGCAAAACAGAATGAGACAGAGCAAGACCTCTAGGCCAGAAGAAGAATGTCCCAGGGAGAGGAATTCTCCTCCCACATCAAACCCTCCTCTACAACAAGATCAGCAGCTTTTCACAACCAGATTCTAGTCTGTACTTAGGAGGCAAGTTGAGGAGTGGGGTCCTAGGTAATAAAAAGTAATACACATTGCTGTATCTGAAAAGCCGTCTTCCTTTTTGCACCGAGCTATGAGAACTACTTAGATGCCAGTGTTTATTTGTGCCTCTTGTCCCCTGTGTTAAGTTTTTCATAGCTCATATTCCATGGCCTGGCTTAGATTCGTTGGTTGCCCGGTTACCAGCAAATACGTCCCTGCAGCCTGCCAGAAGTGGAGAGAGAAAGAGCAGATGAATGCCTGGAGAATGAATCACCCCCTGGAAGTAGCCTTATGGCCCTGCAGTGTAACCGATTAGTCATAACCTCACATACAGTACAGCAGGAAAAGGAAGCAGTGAAGCCATTCACTCAGGCATAATGAGTTCCTCTCTGTACCATTATTAAGGAGAGGACAGTCTTCAAATCATGTGATTTTAGCTTATTTAAAAATGGTAACCCCTTAAAGTCAAATCCAACTCTTGAGAAATATGCAGAGAGCTGAAGATGCAATTTTGACAATACCCAGGGCTTGGTTCAAAGAATTTCATTTGTGCCGGCTGAAGTGCTATCCGAAGGTCGGCAGTTCGAATCCGCAAGACTGGATGAGCTCCCTTCTGTCAGCCCCAACTTCCCATGCAGGGACATGAGAGAACCCTCACAGGATGGTAACACATCCGGGTGTCCCCTGGGCAACGTCCTTACAGATGACCAATTCTCTCACACCAGAAGCAACTTAACTTAATTCACTTCTGACATGATAAAAAAATGGGACAGATCTGTCATTCAGCCTCCAACCTGTTTTATGTGAAGGAGAGTTTAAATATGAGTATAAGATATTGAGCGGCTACTCAGAATATCTCAGCACAGCAGGGATAGCAAGCATTTGTCAGATGACAGATGAAACATGAGTGTCAAAACTCTGCTTGAGACTATGTTTGCAATGCAAGTGCAAATTCCCTGTACTTCCTCTTGATGCTGCTCAGGTTGCAGCCACAGCTTCTCTCCAAGGATTTCTGGACTGGTCTGTCTCACCTCTGGACCTCTGAACAACTGCAGAGCTGAGAATGGCAAGACAGATGGGAACAGGGAAAGAAGATGGAGAAAAATATAGGGAGGAGCAGGATTTCAAAAATCTTAACATGCTTAACATATCCAAATCTATTCAGTCCCACTGCAGTCAGTGATGTTTACTTCCAGGGTAGAAAGTGCAAGGATTTCAGGCTCAAGAATGTTATTTATGCATACAGTAAAAGAAAGCTGTTCTCTTATGCAGTCTAGCTGGTTCTTCTTAATGTTCTCAACAAGAAAAACCAGAAATAAATCTGCACCTAAGAGAAAGGGTTTCTAAAAACGAAACCAAGTATATGGAAACAAATTCAGAGACAAGGGAAAATGCTTCTGAACAACTTTTGCTAAGAAAACTCAGTGATGGGGTCACCATATGTCAGAAATGACAGGAAGGCACAGAACAATAACAATTAAGACAAAAGGAAAATACTATTACAATTTTAATTTTGCACAAACAGCACCAGTCTGGCCCACCAATGAATTCTCCTGAGTAAACCCTGCTGATATAAAAGAGATGAAAGGTTGAGAGCACCTGGAGGAAATAAATTACCAGGAACCGATGGTATAACAGCAGGCCTGCTTCAAGTTACAGAGCCAGAATCTACTCTTTTTCTAACTAAAATCAATGAATGGAAAAAAAGAGATAATGGCCCACATATTAGAAATGCTCAATATACATTCGAAATCTCTAGGAAAGACACTGCAGTACCTACAGGGCCATTACATTACATCCCCATGTAAGCAAAGTTATGCTCAAAATTATACAAGAAATATTTTTAACATATATAGAATCAGAAACGCCAATGCCCATGGTGGGTTCAGGAAAGGAAGAGGCATGAAGGCTCATGTTGCAAACACAGGTTGAATGAAATAATGGAAAACATCAAAGAATTTCAGAAGACCCTGACATCAATCAGAATGGAGGTTGAGGTCAAGGTATTAGGACAAAAATGGGACTGGAAAGAGCATTTATGAAGGAATTAAACAAGCCTAACATGGAAATATATATAACTGAAGTTAGAATGATGCCATGGACTGCTAAAAAGACAAACCACTTAAGTCCTGGAGCAGACTGAGCCCGAAATCTTCCTAGAAGATAAGATGACTAAATGTGGCCACATTATGAGAAGGCATGACAAAATAAAATAGGTTCATTTCACAGTTAGTTTTATTGCAACTGTTCTTCATATATTATTTTGTGTTTCTGCTATTTTTATTTTTTTTTCCTTTTTGAGATTACTGTTTGTTTATTAATTGTTTTGTTACTGTCTTGAGATTTATTTTGTAAACAATCTGGAAAATATTTAAAATCATTATTCCACACATATCTAAACATGGAGGACAATCAACCAAGCAACCCTTCTCTATAATGCTCTTCTGAAGCTGCCATTTCTTTCAATGGTGTTGCTATCAACTGCCAGCTAAATCTTTTTGGGAGCTTTCACTAGGTGTTTTGGTTTTCTTGGGTTATTTCAATGAAATTCAATCTAGTCTAGAACCATTTGCTTTGGCCTGACAGTTTTACATTGGGGAAGAGGATTAAGAAATAAATCTTCAGTCTTAGAAGAACTCTTACTGCATTTCTTTGCTGAACATGATTCCAAACCTTTAGCTAATTGATCTTTTGGTCAATGTTTTAAAATTAGACCAGTTAAACATTATTCGGCTGTTTCTCCTGTGCAATTAGCAAAGCCAAATGTACTTAACTTTGCATAAAGATGGTTGAAGTTGGGTTTTTAAGAAATTACTCTTTTTCAGCAACTAACAGCCATCTTTGCTGGGTCACTCTGGTTATGGAATAACCCTGTGGCCACCTCAGAAATCCAACAGATACCAATTTGATGCCAATTCAAAACAATTCTTTTCGTTTAAAATACTTCAATACATTGTTGTCTCCTATATCATTGTTATTAATTGTCTTAAATTCATTTTATGCTAAGCCACCCTGAGATCTTTTGATATACTGTGGAACATAAATAAAACCGGTTCCAGAGCGTGTGCACATACAGACAGAATGGAACATCTTTTGCATAAGACAAATAAATAATTCGTGGTACTCTCAGATCTGTCTGCACTAAGTAATTTAATTGCAAGAATGACAGCCACTGCCTCATGAGCCAATCAGAAAGCAGGTCCAATGAAACAGCCAGTTTTTTGCTCACTATAAAACTAGCTGACATCACAAACACAGATCAAAGCACCATACAGAGCAGATAACCTTCTTTGAAGTAGGTAATGTAGACCTCATTTTCCCTACAAGAACCTTCAGCAATTAGGCTATGCACACAATCTCCATTTTCAAGCCAAAGTTGACTCGGTAAAACCTTAAATACCTAATCCTCATTTATAGTAGTAATGCTGCTTTAAACAGAACTATTTCCAATGTCTGGGTGTATTCTGGTAAAGGCTGATTTATTGAGAGTCCAAATTCTCCATTCAAACAAAAGCAAAAGAACAAAAGCAAAGGTGATGAGGTACAACTAAATCTAATCAAGGCTAATATAGTTTATGTTCATATGTGAAGTCCTTAGATGATGATGCTAAGACATATGTATTCCCATTTGCTGTTTTTATTCATAGTGTTTTTAACCGTCTGAATTATGTAGAAGTAAACAACAGAAACTCAGACGGAATTTCCACTGAACATACCAAATAGCATTTGGGTCCCACCATTCCCTCTTCAAATGACTACACTGACACTGCACCACAAACCAGTCTTTTCTTTCTTCCTAGTTGTCTGCCAACCTATCCCTCACTAAGAATGTAGAAAAACTATTATTCCATCAGAATGATGCAATAATTATGCAGCAACTTTCTAATATTGATTCGTGTGTGGTCCAGTGCATATCTCCTTAATAGACAGGTAATGCCACCTAGAAATAATGGTATTGGGTATGAGTTAGAATGATAAATGAAAAGATTTTTTTAAACTGAAAGGCTTTTGTTGCAAGCATCTGACAAGATAGACAGCATTTACAGTCAAAAGGACAGAAGAGGGAATAGAGCAGGCATGGGCAAACCCAGGCCCAGGGGTCGGATGCGGCCCCTTAGGCTCTTTTTTCAGGCCCTCCTCTCTCTCACCATCCTATCCTTCCTTTCTTCTCTCTTTCCTTCCTCCTTTCCTCCCTCGCTCCCTTTCTTACCTCACCTCCCTCTTTCTCTCTCCCTCCTTCCTTCCCTTCCACCCTTTCCTCCGTTCTTCCTTCCCTCTTTCCTCCCTCCTTCCCTCTCTTTCTCCTTCCTTTCTTCCTTCCTTCCTTACCTTTTGTCTTTCCTTTTGTCTGTCTTTCTTCCCTCCCCTACTTTCCTCCCTCCCTCCCCTTCCTTCCCTCCATTCCCTTCAACACTTCCTTCCATCCTTCTCTTCTTCCATTCCTTCCTTCCTTCTCTCTTTCCTTCCTTCTAAGGGGGATGTTTAGCTGGGAGAAGAGAAGGTAAACAGGGAACATGAGAACAATGTTTCAAGATTTTAAAGGGTGTACCATTGAGGAGGAGGGGGAAAACTGACTTTCTGCTCCTCTAGAGACCAGGGCACAAGGGAGCAATGGTTTCAAATGGCAGGGAAAGAGATTCAACTGAAAAGATTAGGAAGAACTACCTGAGAGTAAGAGCTGCTAGAGAGTGGCATAGGCTGCCTCAGACTGTGGTGGAGTCTCCTCCTCTGGAGGCTTTTCCGCAGAGGTTGTTTACTGGGAGTGCTTTGATTGTGCCTTATTGCATGGCAGGGGGTTGGACTGGATGGCCCTTGGGGGTCTCTTCCAGCGCTAGGTTTCTAGGATTATATATCAGGATTAGGCAACACAGGATCTAATGGCTACACTTTTTTCTCTCCCGTCCACCATCTCATCCTGGCGAAGGCCAACCCTTTTGGGATCCAAACATTTCCCGTCTTTCCTTCACTTTCTGCCGCCAAAAGAGAAGGGGAAGAAAGGGCAGGGAAGTGACTTGGGGAGAACCCCCTCCCTTCCAGTTCGCCCACCCGACTCCAGCCTGCAATGCAGCCCCAAGTTAGAAAGTTTGCCCATGCCTGAAATAAGAGTGTCACAGTAAATTCCAAGACACACATATTGTCAACAATTGCAAACACTATATCTTGATTACACCTGCGCTAGAGGCATAACATAGCATCACAGTGGAAGACCTAAAAAATCCACAAACACTTCTGGAAGGGAATGTTTTTGGAGGTGTGGGTAAGTGAAACAGTGAATATGGACTCTATAGATAAAGAGATCATATTGTATAAGTATCATGCCTAGGAACACCCCTTAGGGCAGTCATTCTCAACCTGTAGGTCCCTAAGTGTTTTGGCCTACAACTCCCAGAAATCCCAACCAGTTTACCCGCTGTTAGGATTTCTGGAAGTTGAAGGCCAAAACATCTGGGGACCCACAGGTTGAGAACCATTGACTTAGGGGTTGAGCACCAGCTCCACACACACACACACACACACACACACACACACACACACACACACTATGATCCACCAAACAGTACCTCTTTTGTGTAAAACATCCACCAAGGTGAGCAATACACAACAACCGTTTCCTCCAAGAGTCACATTGGAAGCAGTGAGATGGAAGCTTTTTCATGACCTACAAAACCCTATACGGTTCCGGCCCAGCGTATCTGTCCAAACGCATCTCCCTTTACGTCCCATCTCGGAGTCTAAGATCCTCTGGGGAGGCCCTGCTCTCGGCCCCGCCTCTGTCACAAGTGAGATTGGCGGGGACGAGGAGCAGGGCCTTCTCAGTGGTGCCCCCTCACCTATGGAATTCACTCCCCGGGGAGATTAGATCAGCAACATCCCTCCTTTCCTTCAGAAAGAAATTAAAAACATGGATGTGGGACCAGGCGTTTGGGCAATCTGGCAGATGAATAAAGGCTGTGACGATGGATAGGAATTGGACGAGGTGGAACGAAATATGAACTCTGAGTTGGTGAACGTTGTGTCTGAGATTGGCTATTGATTGTGTGATATATTGTTGTTTTAATTGTTTTAATTGTTGACCATTTAATTGCTGGTTTTATATGTTATTGTATTGTGCAGGCACCAAGATGTGCCTTTTTGTAAGCCGCCCTGAGTCCCCCCTCGGGGGTTGAGAAGGGCGGGGTAGAAGTATATGAAATAAATAAATAAATAAATAAATAAATGTGGCATTGTGCCCATTGCTTAACTAAGATGCACACCTGACCATATAAATTCAGGTGGAGGAGACAATAGGTATTGTCTGTATCCCTCTACTTAGTCTAAGAAAAATGGCAGGAAGCAAAAATTACAATAACTGTGCATCTCCGAGCAATGTTTATTTCCTCTTCATTACACAATTTTTCATCACTATCTGACAAACAATCAAGATGCAATCTGTTTCACAGGATTGTTCTACCTCTTCTGACAGCTCAATATTTTACCAAAAATGCTAGATCCCAGAACAGGGTGGGCACAAAAATGGAGAGATGACATTACAGACTCACACATAACAATATTTTTTCTTTCAAATAAGCTGGCTATTTAGAATAGAGAAACAGGAAAGAAAAAGAGCATGTTCCCATATTAAGCAGCCTTTTCAGCCTTTGCCTAAACAGAAATGCTAATAATTAGCAACATGCAATCACTGTGTTCCTGCTGTTATAAGTACTGTACATTTGCATAGACTTTTGTTTTATGGCTCATCTGGATACAAATCAGTGTGTGTAACTAAGAATAAGAGTGAAAAATATTCTAATACATACAACCTGTTTAGATACTGATAAAAAAAGCCAATGCAGAATTGTATTTGAGAAAGACTATGTGCTAGCTCTGAAGCTATGGTTATACATTTAGCCACCCTAAATCCCTGATCAGGAGAAAGATGGCATACAAAAATATGCTATTTCTTAAGCCTAGCTCCAACAGCTTATATTGTAAATCCCATCAAGATCCAGTGAACTTATTTCTGACTAAACCAAACATAGGAAAAGACTAGAACTCTTCTGAACAAGCTTAACCATTGTGATTCTGTGTATAAGCAGCAATTTAAGAGTTGTTTTTTTCAGGCAGCTCACTGCACATCTGCAAAAAATTTAGGAAGTCCCTAATGAGACCCAGACTTCCCCATAGCAACAAAGTTGTAAAGAATTATAATTTTCCCAAATCCAGTCCATATGTAATCAGGCTCTCTACCAATGATGTGTAGTTTCAGCTCAAAACATTCCACACAAAGAAAAATGGAATAGATTCTGCTCCTTGTATAGATTCCCAATTATAAGTAGAGAACATCTGCTTAATTTTTAGCATAACATTTTAGCATTTGCAATCAAAGGAAGGGGTAACAAGATCCAAAGGTATTGAATTCTCATCTTATCTGATCATTGGAAATCCCACCTCCTTCCCAGTTAAGCCACAGAAATGCCTTTCATCTGTGCTTATGTTGCTGATTGTTGCAGTTGTCACATTTGCACATGGCACAGAAGAGGAGGGACACAGAACAGTGAGCACAAAGGCATCACACTGCTGTTCAAACACACCATTTGTAAGGCCTGCTCCAGGCGATGGACATCACTCCATAGATACGTCTTCCCAGAAACTAAGATAGATTTGGATTTAAAGAAGACCTTGAAAAATAATTAATAGTGACCTCCTAAAACTCTTTTGATTAAACGGTGAGGATAATATTAAGCACCTTGGTTGAGAACAGGCTTCATTAACAAACCGTGCCATCATAAAGACTTGCACTATTTAATTAAACATTTTTCCTCTGTTAAGTAAATACTGAAGTTGGGCCTGCATTATTGTTCCAATGGCTAGCAAATTTGTAATGTTTTATGCCACCTTAAAAAACCAGCTTCTCTTGTGTCCATTAAATGTATTTATTTATTTATGTACCATATTTATAGCCGGCCTTTCTCAACCCCGTAGGGGACTCAATGCGCCTTACATATATAGACAACAATTCAATGCCATGTAAACATACATATATAATAAAATAAACATATACATTAAAATAGTCATTAAAAACATATCAAACCTTAAAACACTTATTAAAAATCACAATATCCAAAATCATAATCCATGGCCATTCCAGATTGTCATTGCACTATTCCGTATTCTCTAATGGGTTACTAACCAAATGCTTGATCCCACATCCACATTTTTAGCTTTTTCCTGAAGGTGAGGAGGGAGGGAGCTGATCTGATTTCATTTGGGAGGGCCACCACTGCGAAGCCCCTGCCTGTCATCCCTACCAGTCGCGCCTGCAAAGGAGGTGGGACCGAGAGCAGGGTCTCCCCAGATGATCTTAACCTTCTAGCTGGCTCATAGAGGGAGATACATTCAGGCAGGATCCCACAGGTAAATCGGGCTGGAACGTTTAGGGTTTTATAGTCTAAAGCCAGAAATTTGAATTGTGCTTGATAGCAGACTGGCAGCCACTGGAGCTGACATAACAAAGAAGTTGTATGCTCTCCATACCCCACTCCGGTGAGAAATCTGCTTGCTGCCTGTTGGACTACTTGAAGCTTCAAGAGCAACCCCAAGTACAGCATGTTTCAGTAGTCTATTCCCGATGTAACCAGAGTGTGGAGCACTGTGGCCAAGTCTGACTTCCCAAGATACGGGCGCAACTGGCACACAAGTTTTAATTGTGCAAAAGCTCCCCTGGCCATTGCTTAATCCTGGGGTTCTAGGCTCAGCAATGAGTCCAGGATCACTCCCAAACTGCGAAACTGTGGGGGGAGTGTAACCCCATCCAGCACAAGCTGTAACTCTACACCCTCTTCGGCCTTACGACTGACCAGGAGTTCCTCTGTCTTGTCTGAATTCAATTTCAATTTGTTTGCCCTCATCCAGACTGTCACAGCTGCCAAGCGACAGTTCTGCTGTTTGCAATTAAACAGCTTCAAATCAAAACCAAAGAGAGGGCTTCCATGTTTTAGTTTATCCTTTTATTTAATTTAATATAATAAAATAAACTTTATTTATACCCTGCCACCATCTCCCAGAGGTGCAAACACATAAAGTACAAAAATTGCAGAAACAATAACATCAAACAATAACAACCAACGTGAATATCTCACTACACAAAACCCATTGGATAAAATCAGTAAAATTCAGAAATTCAGCTGCAGGTATATGAGTGATAAAAACAAAACAAAAATGAGAGGTTAAAAACCTAGAAAAGCAAAAATCAGGTGATGTGCTCTAAGTAAGTCACCTGATCAAACCTACCCAAATAAAGAGAGACCATAGCTACTCATTCTTCTATTATAGCACACATTGTGGGACAGGGAAAAATGGATGATTATGTTGGTAAGGGAAATATTCATAATAAATTAATTTACCTGTGCAAAACTGTGGTCATAAGACCTATTCAACGAAAACCAAATACTTCATAGTCACGAGCACACAATGGCTGTTTTGGACTCTTTCTTCAAAAGAAAAGTCCTGAACATAGTTGAAATAATATCTCAAACTCTTAGGCAGGTGTACACTTTCCAGAATCCAGAGTAACAATTGAAATGGTTTTTACACCACTGGGAGAAGTTAAAGTTATTGCCTTCCGAGCTTCCATGAACTTCCATGAGTTTGTTCTGTTGCTTTCAATAAACTGTTCATCTATTTGCATTAACACTGCAACCTCCCAGCAGACAAAACTGCCCCGAGGAACCCTTAATTATTAGCTGTTTGAAAATGCATACTCATTTCTCTGGTTAAGCAAATATGCCTCCCACACTCTCCAAATATCAGTAATTGTGCATCTGAAGACACAATGCAGCAGGCAATTAAATAATGTAATTTAGACCTAAGTAGCTAATTCCATCGAGCCAACCTGAAATAGGCCAGGAAGGGGACAGTTCTTGTAGATGCCTGTACCAGATTTCAATCAATAACTTGATTATTAACCTCAGTACTTTGGTTGAATAAACAGTGTAGGAATAATGCTGTTTTACGCCATTTTAAATGCATGGCTCAATGCGATGGAATCCCGGAAGCTGTAGTTTTACAAGGTATTTTAGCTGCCTCTCGCCAAACTACCAATCCCAAGATCCCATAGTAATGAGCCATGGCCATTAAAGTGGTGTTAAACTACATTCATTCTATAGTGTAGAGGCATCTTTAGTGGCAATGCATCAACTGAGTGGATGAAGTTTGACTCCACTTTAATTTCCATGACTCAATGCTAATGAATCCTGGAAGCTGTAGCTTGGTGAGAGACCAGCACTCTTAGGCAGAGAAGGCTCAAGACCTGTAAAACTACAGCTCCAATGATCTCATAGCATTGAGCCATGGAAATTAAAGTGGTGTCTGATTGCATTCATTCTACAGTATAGATGCACCCTATCTACTGTCCTGGCCATTTCCCTGCAGTGTGGAGGAAAGCTGCAGATGTCATGGGACCGGCACGGTGCATTAAGGGAATACACTGAGCTGCCCCTTTAAGGGAATGGCAAGGCACTGCGCCAGCAGAAACAAGGAAGGCCAAGGCGCCTTTCTCCTGTGACTTTATTGCCAATGTGCAAACCTAGGGAAGGTGGGCAAGGAGTCGCTTCCTTTCCACATCACACACATTCACACCAATATTAATGGGTTTTCATCTTAGACCTATGTCTTTGAATATATGTGTGTGTGTGTGTGTGTTTCAATGGCCTAATATTTTTGTGAATTTGAACTGACGTTTTATTAGTAGGAATTGTGATTTCAGTGTGTTTTAATCTCAGGTCTATGTCTTTGAATATATGTGTTTTAATAGCCTTGTTTTTATCTATGGAGAGGTCGGTAACAAATTAATTATTATTATTCGCCATCATCACCAGCCAAGTGCACAGTCCGACTGCCTGGCCAGAATCCCCAGGGGATTTCCAACCACTGGCCTATACTCCCCACACACACACTGTATGTCTCTGGCATGTGCAAGGGGGTCCCTATGTCTTTCCTACAAAACAACCCTGCCATACACACTCTAAATTCCAGGCTGCTCTAACCACTGTGGCTAGTGCTTCCCACCCACCCCCTGGCATGCTATACATCTCCAGCATATTCAATTCCAGCCTGACCTGATCCACACTGGCTCATGCTATAGATCTCCTGCAGGAATGCCCTGTCTTGCAAAAAAAACAAACCCAACAACATTACATTCCAACCAGCCCACCCCAAGGGCCCAGAATAAAGGAAAACAAGAAGGCCTGGCCTTCCTCCACACCAGCTGCTACTTAGAAACATGTGTGTCTGTGTGTGAGTGTTCACTCAATTCCTGGCTGGCAGGACTCTTCCAGGCTGGCAGAGCTGTAAGCATTAGCCCATGTTCCCCCCTGCAATCTGTATCTCTCCAGCATGCATACATATTTCCTGCCTTGCAACCCACTCATCATTCCACTTCCAGGGCCCAGAGGACAAGTAGGCTTTCCTCCCCTCTTCTTCACTCTCTTTCTCTCCCCCTGCTCCTATTCTTCCTTCACCTCTTCCTCTACTCTGCCTTTTCCTTCCTCTCAACTTTCTACTCCTCCCCCTCTTCTTCCTCTCTCTCACCCAATACTTCTTCCTCTTCCTTTTCACCTCATTCTCTTCCTCTACTTCCTCCTCCCTTCCTCTTCCTCACCCCCTTCTTCCTGCCCCTCCCTTTCTTCCTTGTCTTTCCCTCCGTCCTCCTCTCTTTTCTTCCTATTTCTCCTCTTTCCCCCAGCACTTTTTCTTCCTCCCCCTCCTCCTTCTCTTGCTCCTGCCCCTTCTTCCTCCCCTTTCTCCTCTTCTTCTTGTCCTTTCTTCTTTTTCCTTCTCCTCCTCATTCTCTTCCTCTTCTTCCTCCTCCTTGGCTTCCTCCTGACCCTTCTTCTCCCTCCCCCTTTCTTTTCTTCCTCCCCCTCTTCTTGCCCTTCTCTTTCTTCTTCCTCCTCCTCTTCTTATGGTTCCCTTTCTTCTTCTTCCTTCTCCTCAATCTCTTTCTCTTTCCCCTCGCCTTGCTCCTGACTCTTCTGCCTCACCCTGTCTCCTCCTCCTCCTTGGCCTTCCCTTTCTTCTTCTTCCCTCTCCTCCTCCCCTCTTCTTCCTCTCCCTCTCCTTGCTCCTGCCCCTTCTTCTTCCTCCCCTTTTCTTCTCTTCTTCCTCCCTCCTTTCTCCTCTTCCTCATTCACCACTTCATCCTCCTTATCTTCCACCCCTTCGCCTTGCTCCTGTCCCATGTTCCTCCTCCCCCTTTCTTCTCTTCTTCCTCCTCCTCCTCTTGTCCTTCCATTTCTTCTTCTTCCTTCTCCTCATTCGCTTCCTCTTCGCTCCTGTTTATCCCCCTCCCCTTGCTCCTGAGCCTTCTTCTTCCTCTTTTTCCTCTCCCTCCTTCCTCCTCTTCTCCCCCACCTCTTCATCCTCCTCTATTCTTCCTCCCTTCCTCTTCCTCCTCCCCTATCTTTTCTTCCTCCCTTTCTCCTGTTCTTCCTCCCCGCTCTTCTTGTCCTTCTCCTCCTCTTCCTCCTCCCCTTGCTCCTCTCCCCCTTCTTCTTCCTCCTGCTTCTTCCTCCCTTCCTCTTTCTCCCCCCATCTCCCCCCCCCCTTTCTTCTTCCTCCCTTCCCTTTCTTCTTCCTCCTTTCTTCCTCCCTCCCTTCCCTTCCCTTCCCTCCCTTCCCTTCCCTTCCCTCACCTCCTTGAGCTGCTCCATCTCCCCGCGGGCGGTCTCGTACTCGAGCTCAAGCTCCTCGTACTGCTGCTTGAGCTGCTGCTTCTCCTCCAGCACGGCCAGCCCGTACTCGGCCGCCTGGATCTTCTCGCGGGTGGTCTCGCCCAGCTCCTGGAAGAGGCGCTTGACCTCCGCGCGGAGCCACTCCGGGCCCGACTCCCGCACCAGCCTCGCGTACTCCTCCTCGTCCGGCAACGCCGACATCTTCGCCCAAGCAGAGCTGCCCTCAGCGGCAAGCAGCGGCGGCGGCGCTCTCCACCAGCGGGGGAGGGAATGCGGCGCAGGCAGAGCGAGACGGAGCCCGCGCTGGCCACATAGACCAAAATAGGGATGCGTGTGCGTGTGTGTGTGATTTTCTGCAGGCTTCAAAGCCGCGCCAGTCTTCGTGCGGCCATGGCTCCTTTTCCTCTAGCCCTCCTCGCCCAGGCTGCCATTCAAGGGATCGAGTGGATTTCCTGGCTGGCCCGCGGGATCCTCAGAGCATGATTGCGGCGCCTGCCTGCCTGCCCGCTTCCTTCCCTTGCTGCGGCGCTTCTCGCTGGGAATGGAAACCGCAGTGAAATCATTCAAAAGGAACGGCCAGGCGCTGGCCCCGCGGCATTGTAGGAGTTGTAGTCCGCCGCTCCTTAGCGGGCGAGCTTATCCCGAGGCCTCGGAACTACCCTTCCCACAATGCACAGCGAGGGAGGCCAGCCGCAGCCGATGGGAGCCGGCCCTGCCCTCTTGAAGGAATTCTTGGGAGGAGAGGAAGGAGCTGGCGGCGCAGCGCTGCGGGGGCGAGAGCGGCGTCGCCGGATGAGGCTCCGAACAGCGACCCCTGCAGGCCGCGCGCGGGAAGTGCGGCCACACTTGGCTCTCAGCCTGAACGAGGGTCCGCCTCGCAGCTGATTGGGGCTTTCCCTTCATTATTGTCACCATCGTCAAAATCACCATTTTCATCATAATCGCCATCACCATCATTATCCTAGAGACACCAGAGGCACTCCCAAGTGGCCAGCGTCTGGCCAAAGGAAATTTAGCAAAATCCCAAGTTTTCAACTTTGTGGGGTTTTTTATAACTATATTCTCAATTCTCTTCTGACATGATAAATAAATAAATAATCTTATGTATTTGTATTCTGCTTTTCTCCCAAAACAGGGAGCCAGAGTGGCTCACCATCTGAATAGCTATACAATTTACAAATCTTACAAAATGCAAATATTAGAACTATACAAAAAAACGTTGAGTCCCCCTCAGGATGAGAAAAGCAGTATATAAATACTGTAAATAAATAAAATATGATTATATTGCATTATGATTTTACAAATTAAGCCCTAGAACATCATGTTTTATAACAAATTGACAGAAAAAGCAGTTCAATACACAGTAACATTATGTAGTAATTACTATATGAATTCAGCACCAAAATAGACAAGGGTTCTTTCTTTCTCCGTGGATCTGAGCGGGAGGCAGATTGTGTTGGATAATACAGAACACTGGCTGAACAAAGATTGGATAAGCGAGACTCTACTGTAGTGAAAGGGTGAAGGCATTGACATCTCTGGCCCATTCTCTATTCAGATATCAGCCAGCAAACCAATGCTTGGTGAGGTAGAAAGCAATGGGGAAAGAAGAAGACCACATTCCAAGTGGTGTGATTCAATCAAGAAAGCCATGACCCTGAGTCTTGAAGACCTGAGCAGGGCTAAATGAACATTGGGTGGCTTAGGGGTCTCTCATTTATAGGGTTGACTTGATGAAAAGAAATAGGGTTGACCAGGCATGTAGCCAGGGGGGGGGGCTTGGGGGGCTTCAGCCCCCCCCCCGAAATTTTCATGGTGGTTCGCGAAAAGGCCTTATTGGTGCATTATTTAAACTGTTATGTTTATTCCTATCATGATCTGATCACCATACTCAATATATCCCATATGCATGGGGGTATTGGGGTAATGATACAAAAGGTTTGCTAGGCTAGACCCTCTTTCACTCAGACTCAGCCCCCCCCCCCAAAACTCAGCCCCCCCCCGAAACCCCCCCTGAAAAAAAATTCAGCCCCCCCCGAAACGAAATCCTGGCTACGGGCCTGGGGTTGACTTGATGGAAGTCAAGGTGACTCAAGGCTACCCCTCTATTCTGCTTTGGTTAGACCACATCTGGAATATTGTGTCCAATTCTGGGCACCACAATTCAAGAGAGATATTGACAAGCTGGAATGTGTCCAGAGGAGGGCAACTAAAATGATCAAGGGTCTGGAGAACAAGCCCTATGAGGAGCGGCTTAAGGAGCTGGGCATGTTTAGCCTGAAGAAGAGAAGGCTGAGAGGGGATATGATAGCCATGTATAATATGTGAGAGGAAGCCACAGGGAGGAGGGAGCAAGCTTGTTTTCTGCTTCCCTGGAGACTAGGACGCGGAACAATGGCTTCAAACTACAAGAGAGGAGATTCCATCTGAACATGAGGAAGAACTTCCTGACTGTGAGAGCCGTTCAGCAGTGGAACTCTCTGCCCCGGAGTGTGGTGGAGGCTCCTTCTTTGGAAGCTTTTAAACAGAGGCTGGATGGCCATCTGTCAGGGGTGATTTGAATGCAATATTCCTGCTTCTTGGCAGGGGGTTGGACCGGATGGCCCATGAGGTCTCTTCCAACTCTGATTCTATGATTCTATGATTCTATAGAGCATTCTGAATACCACTCACTAAAAAGCAAATTATAGGATTCCATGGGATGCTGTCATGGCAGTTTAAGCATAATTGTGCTATTACCGTGCAGTGTGAGCAGGCCTTAGGACATGTTTCCCCTTTCATCTATATCAATATACTAAATCAATCAAGACAGTACATGAGGCAATAAATTCCTCCTTTGCCTACATCTCCTACATCTTGAAGTAAAATGAAAAATTATAACAAATAAATACCTTGTCATACCACACTGTTATAGTGCTATTATCCCACTTTAACTACCATGGGAACATCCTGTAGAATTCTTAGTTTTACCTCTGTTTATGTATTGTCTGTCCTTGTCAATTGTATGATAGCGTTGAATGCTTGCTGTATATGCATTCTGTAATCCTTCCTGAGTCCCCTTGGGGAGATAGGGCAGAAAATAAATAAAGCATATTATTCATATTAGTAGTAGTAGTAATAGTAGTAGCAGTATTGGAGCCCCCTGAAGACCGACAGGTCAGAGATTTGAATCCAGGAAGAGCACAGATGAGCTCCCTCTGTCAGCTCCAGCTCCCCATGCGGAAACATGAGAGAAGCCCCCCAACAGGATGGTAAAACATCCAAACATCTGGGCATCCTCTGGGCAACGCCCGCACAGACAGCCAATTCTCTCACACTGGAAGCAACAGTTTCTCAATTTGCTCCTGACACGATAAGAAACTATTATTAGTGAGGCCCAAAAGCTTGCTGAATACCCAAATTGTAAATACTAGGATTCCATAAGATGTTGAAATGACAGTTACAGTGGAAAGATAGTGCTATAACAGTGTAGTGTGATAGGACCCTCGATGATCAATGCACTTTTATGATACCCCAGATCTGTTGTCTTGAGACAGACATCTCACTGTGTTAAATGAAAAGAACAGTACCGCTCCTTCCTCACCCCAAGGAATTGCAACAGTCTCTCTGTTAATCTAACAAAACAGCATGGAAATGCATTATTACAGTTTTATTATTTTAAGGAAGACGTTGTTGCTAAGGTGGAGAGCCACTAAGGTGATGCTAAGGACTGGGCAATGATGACTCACCTTCCATCTTTTCCCCAATCACTTCTGGGTTTGCCCAGTGGGAATAAGCAGCTTTGTCTCAGAGATTCCCCAGCAGGGTACCAATATAAGAGAAGGAAACCCAGCAGGTCGTGGAGCTGAAAAAGGATTTGGAGCTGGGTTTCCCACGTCATGGAAACCCTACTTTAATGCTCCAAACTTGTCCTAGATTCCATTCAAAGTGCCATCTCTGTGCTTGGCCTTTCAAAAAGCTTATTACAAAGTCTGTGGCCAAAAGCTTCCTGAGTAAATTTAATCATGGAAAAAGAGAAAGAGATCTTCTGAATCCATAAAGTGGCTATAGAACTGGAAAACATTTGAGAGCTCTCACAGTGGCATTATATAATAGCCCTAAAATTCAGGATTATTTTTTTAAGGAGTACTTCAAATTTCCTCCTGGAATCACCCATTTTTCAGAAGCTAATGTAATTCACCATGTTACTTTTCATCATAAATAAATGGTAGCAAATTCAGAAGGCAAACCAAAAACAATTACCCGTCCTGCACACACCTGGGGATTAAACCACGCAGTACTTGCCCTGCCTACTGCCAAAGGGCTTTATAAAACACTTTCATCTTCTACCTTTCAGTCATGTTGATCCAACCTGGCATGCTTAAAGCATCAGCATTTATTAAGAGGACATTTAAGTTCACCTGTAGAATCATGCACTGTATCTGCAATCTGAGCATTTCATGTTGTGTGCACGGTGAGGCTGGATTTACCACGTGAAAAAAAAAACTGCAATGACACACTAAATTCTTCACTGTTATAAAACTTTCCGGAAACAAAAATATAAAAGTTTGATGTAATCAGCTATTTTTCTTCCCTCATTCTGAAATTAAATTTAATTGCATCAAGCATGAAAATATTCACATGTTCTTGAACACCCAGCATGTATTCAGTTTTTCCTTCAATTCATGTTAGGCCACGTGGCTTGAATTTAATTGAACTCCTAGTGGCGTTTGGTCTATTAGCTCATGTGGTTTACTGGTAACATAGTTAAGTGATTTTAGACCTTGAATTGAGTGGTCTAAGTAAATGAAAGAGGAGGAGCTTTCAATGTCCATGTTTAACATTTCAGAAAAAAACCCAAACATTTGTCTTTTGCACCTCTTTCTGCCACTTCATGCTTTACAAATGGTGCATTCTTCATATTTTTAGAGCAAAACAAAAATGACAGTTTGGCACTCCCTGTTTCTAAAAAGCAGTCTGAGCATTATTATTATTATTATTATTATTATTATTAACTTTATTTATACCCACCTTTTGCCCAGTGGGGGCTCAAGGTAGCTAACAATCCCACAGCTAGTCAAGTTTAAAAAGCACAGTACAAAAGTTTTAGAACATGAGCATGTGCAGAAACTGATCATTATTGAAGATTCATATGTTGTTGGTTGATGTTTGCTTTGATATTTGGTAATGATGTTATTTTTATTTTGTTTTTATATTTTAACTATGTTGATTGAGCTCATCCCCATGTAAGCCACCCCTTTGGGGAAATTGAGTCCCTTTGGGGAAATGGAGGCAGGGTACAAAAATAAAGTTATTATTACTGTTAAATGTTAAGCTCACTTCTATCATAATAGTAATAAAATGGAGTTCAATTTATTTCAGATGACCCTGATACTAAATGTATTGACAAACACTATTTTGTTAGATTCACAGAATCTTTGAGCTGGGATAGACCACAAGAGTCATATAGTCTAAACCCTTGGCATATGGGAAGACATAGCTCAAGCACTCCTAAAAGATGCCCTTCCAAGATGTTTAAGGACCTCCAAAAACGGAGAGTCCACCATCTTCCAAGGCAGTCTGTTCCATCGTTGAACAGCTCTCACAGTAAAAAATGTCCTTCCTAATGTTTAGATGGAATCTCTTTTTCTTCTTATTGAAATCTATTGCTTCATATTCTAGTTCCTGGAACAACCGAAACAAGTTCTCACCTTCTATATGATCTCCTTCAGATATTTAAAAATGGCAATCCTATCATTTCTCCAAGATGGACACAGTAGAGAATTATTAATTGGATTATCTCCCTGAGGCACAGTCTCCTAGAGGAAGGTGCCCCCATGCAATTCTCTCACTCCTGTTCCTTGTAGAAAGAAGTATTGTAATATATATTTCATGTAAAATCTAACCATGTATATTTTTGGCTTCTCACTCCATGGTTTTAAAATGTTTTATAAATGAGCAAGGAAGGATACTTCGGCATCAGTCCTGTCTGGACCAAGCAGATGCTGATGCCAAGCCTCTTTCTCATTACTCCCCACAACTGCTGCCATCTAAGTTTGTGATGGAGAGAGGACATTTATTGCAGGGTCCCAAAGTGCAGCTCTGGCTGCATCATTAAATTTTATGTAAATCTTCATCAAAAGGGACTGTGCAATGCTGCAGTTTTGGAAGGCTGGGGACTAAACAGGCTTAGACATTCTTGTTACCCAGATAAGGAAATGGCCAATGCATTCCCCTCTGAACAGCTCCTCAAATAAACAATTGACATTCCTCTAGGTTCCTGTACTGTATGCAATTCCAGGCCTCTCCAAGGGTTCTTTTTGTGCTGGAGACTGACACATGTTACACATTGGTGGTAAATGATGCAGCAGATGGTACACTTCAGAGAAACATTCATGGCATTTCATTGAAGGGCTCCAGCATGTTCCCACAGCTGATGGTAGAACTGGGCCCCAAACAAATTCTACCCACTTATCCCTTGGCTGGTAATCAAATTTCCCATTGCTTAGAATACAGTATGTCAGACTCCCCTAGTCTGGGGAAAATACTTTATCCTGAAGTTAATTGAAGATGGGCTCTTTGGAGTTATATAGTGCAGAAGCAAGTAACAAAAAGGGAAGAGCTCAAGCATGACCCATCTCCCTGCTAATAGCTATGAGAACTGTATAAGTGGTTCAGCAATAGAGGGGGAAATCATTTCTCCAGTTCATTCTCAGCTTTCATTGCTGTTTTCAACCTCAAACTGCAAAGTAAATGGAAAAAATATTCCAACAAGATTATTGCTGCAAGTTAACTTTTTATGCCCCTAGACTGCTGTTAACTTCTAGCTGAAGTGTAAAGATTGCATATACCTGGCTTTGGCAATATATCTTGAGAAGGAGGAAATTGGTAATCCAGGAAACAAACATGCTATGCCCAGGGAACCCGTGACGCTGTTCCAGGAAGAAATTCAGGAGAAACTGAAGCTGAATGGACTTCAGTCTCGCCTCAATTTCCAAACAAACAGGTAACAATGGCAGTCTCTAAATCTACAGTTTTATTCTAATAGCCCAAAGCCAGATTTTGGAAATTGAAAAAAGCTTACAGGACCATTTAGTTAGCACATTTCAAAGCTCAGACCAAGCAAAGTACCTGGCTAAAATGAATCAAGAGACTACAACTCTCAAGAGCATATACATTTGGATGTTGTGGATAATCAGTGACCTACCCTACTGTAGAGATTACAGCTGTAATATTACCCCCCACCTCCAGCAAGATGTATTAAAATACAGACATACATAATTAACAATGGCTCTTTCCAATAAATATCATATTAAAAAAAGATTATTATGCCTGCTGAGCTCTCCGTTTTTGTCTCCATCCTCTGTTTAGTTAGAAAAGTTTTAGATCATTGGCATTGGGAGGAAGGTGAATAAAGGCCGGAGAAATGCAGACTTTTGTGCCTGGCTGCAGCATAATATCTATAATAAACAATCCCCCAAAATCTTGGGCTGGGAAAGAATGGGATTCTATCCTAGCCAATCCTAATATAGCTTTGTGACCCTGGCCAAAGTAAGCAGCAGCTGCCTCTTGAATCCCTTACTGAGCATGTATGAACATGAAAAGGAAGAGAGAGGAAGAGAACAGAGAAGGCAGCCTCACCAGGTCCCGTCCCCATCCCCTCAACATAGGTTTTTAAAGCATACATTTAGAACTTTCACTACCAAAATCAAAATCTTAAGAAAAGTGAATGCTTGTGGAAGAAAAAAAAATTACATGGTGTATTTTGGATGAAGACTTGGGGTTGTCTTTAGAAAGGTGAAAAAGTTTGTATTTACATGTGCAAGGCTTACCAAATCTGGTAGTTTCATTTCCATGTGTAGAGTTAGTTTTGAATTAAACGATTGTTTGAATATGTTGAACTGCTTTTCTTTTTGTAGTGTAAGAACCCATCCCCATTCCTTACATGTTTTTCTGCTTCTGCTACTACATTTTCTGTTAAAGAAACAAAGGCTCAGGATATATCTCTTTCATAGATTATAGTATAGCTGTACAAACATCTTACAAAAACAGGTGAAATCATAGAAGTATCCTCCCTTCTAGTGAATGTGATCTGTCAATTCAGTCTCCGTAATCATGGTGAATATTAATAATTAAAAATAAACTAGCAGAAAGGGTAAATTGCAACATGCTCATTAGCTGATGAGTTGAGTGGGGAACAGATCTAGGTAATGACTAAAAGAAGGTGGGGAATGTGTGGTCTTCCAGATGTTGGAATGCATCTCCATATTGTACTAGTGAGTGAGCATGAGAAATGCAATCCAGTAACATCTGGAGGACCACATACTCTTCTTTCTTGGTCTAACGACTCTCCTGAGATGAGTTAAGATAAAAGCAAAGCCTGCCTTGGTATATAAGCTGAAAAGATGTGTGCCTCCCAAGATTTCATTAGTTTGTCAATGTCTCTGGTCTAGAAAAGCATAAGGCAGGTTTCTGTAAAGAGTTTCCAGACATTATTAAACTGAATGGAAGATTCCCTTCTTCATGACCAACACCCAGTCTTTAATTTTGACAGGGGGAAGTGGCACTCATAACTAATTGGAAACCACACCTCTAATCTAAATACCATCAATGGAAATGAGATCTGCACATGCTTAGAGACCCACTCCTCTCTAATGATGAATGAGATAAATGGCAGGCAATGTAATAGGCTGTTTTATGGGAAAGGAGAGGATATGAACTCTAGGAAGGCAGGGTAGAGGCAGCAAATCTAATCTCACTGCATCTTGATGCACTCACCATCAGCTGAAACCAGGCCACCAAGTGTCAAGGACCAAAGATGAATTTGCATGCCTGTACTATTCACAGAAGCTATATGAGCAGAATGTACCAAAAAGAGTTTCAATTTGTTATTTACACTAGGACTAAACAAAGCAATCCTATGTTGCCTTTTGGCTCCCCAAGACCAGATCACTCGCTTTCTGACCAAGAAAAGTGTATGAGAGAAAATTGCCTCTCCTGGAACCTTCAAAGAATGAAAATCCATATCTTAAATAGGCATAGGGTCTCTTAGACTGTTCAATATATAACAAAACAAGAATTGGGTTTCTGTCCACTGGGGCATTTTTGGTTTCAGTATGGCCACAAAGAACCACAAGAGCACAAAACTCTGGACTCACCATCAGCTGAAGCCAAGCTACCAAATGTATAGTGCACATTCACATGAAACAATAAAAAAGAAAGATTAACTTTAAAATGGTAGAAGCACAAAGCTGTGAGAAGGAAACCCATTTGAGGCAACAAAATGTATGTTGGCCAGTGTAACAACAAGGCAAAACTTGCACATTCACATTCACATGGAACAATAAAAATGGTAGAAGCACAAAGTTGTGGCAAGGATACACAAAGCAAAAAGGCAGTAGCATCTTTCTGTACTCATCATACTGTACTCATTCCAGCCTCCTTCCCTTTCTTTCTCTCTCCTGCTTTCTTCATGAAACCAAACATAATAGGAGTAAAAACCACACAAACTAATTTCTGCAAAAGCAACAGCAATCTCCCAAAGTGGACAAGAGCACAAGGCTAAAGCCCCATACTCATGTGCTAGTGCTCCTTCTCACACTAGCCCTTAATGCAAAGTGCTGCTTGTGTGTCAAGGTGAAACCAGGGCTGAGCAAGGCTTTTAAATTGGATGTTCATAAGTTGAGATTCCACTGTATTTTTTGAGGAATTCTGAATTTTCTACCTCTTACCTGTATCACTGAATGGCTGTTCCAAAAGGTACACTAGGGGATTCTAAGTACCTTGCCAAGACAAGAAAGCCAGGATTCTATAGGTATCAAAGCACCATAATTGTGCAGAAGAGAAACAAGGTGATACCAGAATCTGACAGAACCCATAGATTTTGATGTCATTTCAGTTTGTCCTGATAAGGAAAGCACAATCGTGCCAGTAGTCTTGACACACAATAAGCCCTCTCTACACTGAAATACTTGCTGCTGCAGCATCTCTTCCCACAATACGGTAATTCTTCTCTCCTTTGTATTGCATTGGCACAACAGTCGGGAACACCACATTCTGAATTCTTACTTGTGGACTCATGTAGCCACAAGCTGAGGAGTATATCTCCCTAGGTTACATCCAAACAAGGGCTTTGCAAAAGCTAGAAAGATTTGCTATTGAACAACACATCCAGTTACAGCAAAGTGCTGAATGTTTAACTTTTAGAAACTCAGTGGTGAAAATAATTTTTGATCTTTTGTCTTTCCTATCAGATTTTATTTACTTCATTCTGATTGCCTTTACACTAATCTATCTTAACATAGCTCAGTTGAGAAGCAACCATCACAGCTTGCTTTGAAGAGACCAGGGATAAAATGTTGCAAGATATCCTTCATCATTTAATACATACACACAAAGAACTTAAAGTATTATCAGAAGCTGCATTAGGTAAATTAACGTAAGAAGCTTTAGGGTACAACAGAAAAAAGTAATAACATTAATTACTTGGTGTATCAGAAGCTTCATGTTTTATTGTTGGACTGGCAGATGTCAATTTCTTGTTAGAGTTGTTCTGCAGATATTTTGCAAAAGATGCATAAAATATTACTGCTTTGTTCTTCAAAGCTGGTATAGAATTCAGATGTTCAAGATTTAATATGAAGTATTTCTCTGTAATTTGTTGGCTTTGCATTTTAAATCCTATATAGAAGACATTCTGAAAATGTGGGTATAAATGATATTTATTATTTACTGTGTATCCAAAATAGCACAAGTAAACTGAAAGCTAGTTCAGATGCATGCCACCAAAAAAGGTAACAAAGACCTCCAGTTTGACAATATAATTTGAATATTTGAATTTTTTATTTTACTTTTACTAGAAATCAACATAATATACATCACATTTTAATTTAAATGTTATCATGAAATAAAGTAAAATGAGATACTTCATAACAGCTGAAACAACTACAAAATAGTTGTCTGAAAAAGCATCAATGTATATAATACACAAGAATCAAGAAATCTCTGTTTCCAATAACTTTCAGTTTTTTAGATGATGAGCCAGTTTCTCAATCAACTCCAATTAGCAGTTTCTCAAGTCACTCCTGGCATGATTTTTCTTTTCATGCCAGGAGTGACTTGAGAAACTGCCAGTTGCTTCTGGTGTGAGATAACTGGCTGTCTGCAAGGACATTATCTAGGGGACACCTGGATGTTTTACCACCCTGTGTGAGGCCTTTCTCATGTCCCTGCATGGGAAGCTGAAGCTGACAGGTGGGAGTTTATCCTGCTCCCCAAATTTTACCTTTCAGTCAGCAGTTCATCTGGCACACATGGGTTGAACACACTGTGTCACTGGGGATCCTAATTATCAAGTTCCAGTTAACAATTTTTTGATTGTTGAAGAGACACACACAAAAACACAGATTGTTTTTACCATACAAACATTTTCATTTGGTTGCTACCAAATAGTAGTTTAGGGTGGAGACATCCATTACACTCTCAAACACAGCATTGGGCATGGCTTCCTGTTATGAACAGGTTGGACCCTTTTTTCAGATGGAATACTTATCACTTGAATTCAGAATCAAAAACCACTACAGTAAAATTTTGAATTTTAAATACTGTAAAGTTTTGGTTACCATTCTACTATAGAGGTACTGGTTCACAGCTTCTATTCTCCTATTTCAAGGGTTAAACAATTTTATCTTTTGGGGACACATATAGTACTGGTAATTGGCAAGGTAAAGTATGGGGAGGGGGAGTAGTCTTCCACATCAGATAGCCTAGGAATCACTGCTGTCAAATGATATTGGGTCAATATTCAGTAGGAATAGTCAAGAAAATTCTCCTTGTCAAGCTAATATGCTGATACCTGCAGGCTACTCCTTTATATATCAAACATGCATGTCACAGGGTGCTCTCTCTTGCTATTTGAAAACTACACATTAGCATCAACTTTGCAAGGTATGAACTGTCACTACTCCTTCACTGTTCACCCAGCCTAGGTTGGGGGCAACCCTATTCTACCCAGCATCTCCTAACACAGAATCTAACCAAGTTTATGAAACATGGTAGAAAGTGTAGCTGGATACTGCCCCTTCCTTCTCTCCTATTTTTATGTTTGCTTCTTCCACCATTAACATTTTTCTTATCTCCTCCCCAATGAACCCTATATAAGGAAGTTATATACCAATGTACAAAATGTATTCAGTTAACAAGTGAATTGCCCTATATAGATCCAGCTTAAGGATGTTGTCATAGCTAAATATGTATTAGGAAACAGCATGTCTCCTTGAACTTAGCAGTCATCATGCTTAGTCATACACCAAACATACGTCAAGAAACACATTATGTCTTTTAAATTGCTGACTTGTTAAACATAGACTTTGAAATCCTTCAGGTTATGAACGGCATGCCAAGTTTATCCCAGGCAGGCATGTACATGTAGAAACCAGGCACCCTGCATTTGGCAGAATATTAGGGACTTTGAACAGGGACTTGTTACATGTGTACTTCCAAAAGCAAAAGACAAGGCAAAGTTGAAACCCAACCAATTTTGAAGGAAGAGAGAGATCAGGTTTCTGAAGATAAGGAAAATTAATTGTCATGGATGATCAGTAACCTCAGTATTTTCTGGTCCAGTTTTTCCTTTTAAGAGCACTCTTTCTTTCAAATAGGAAGGACAATATTCAGGAGTAAACAGGAACTGTTATTTCACAGGTGCATCTGGCTGTGTTTAAAAAAGAAATAAAGGTCCTCAAAGGACAAACATTCTTGAGAGGGGATGAGACTATGTGACAAGCATAATAAAAGTTTGCAATTATGATTGCACACTGGGATAAGGCCAGAGCTAACACACTGGGTGTCAGAAGCCTCTACCCCAAATTCTTCAGGACATTAACCAACAGTCCAAGCTCAAGCCAACAGTCCAACAGAAGTGCAAACATTAACAGGTTAATGCTAGAGAGGAGCCAAATGTCCATTCCAGGGATGTAAAACAATTATCAGAGTATCCAGAATACAAGGTTAAATCAGAATCCATAAGCCGAGATCCAAGGTAAGTCCAGGGTCCAGGAACACAAGATAGCACGAATCCAAGGTTATAGCTTCTGGAACTGATGTTGTACCCAGTAAAAAGGTGGCACCCCTGAGCTCCTTAAATCATAAGTTTACAGATGTTACCTGTTGTTGGCCCTCGTCTCAGCTAGTCTCAAGGATCTGCGCAGCTGAGACCTGTCTCTTTGCAGGTCCACAAAAGCTTGAACAGTTAATTCTTCCTCAACCTGCTCAGAAGAATTCACTTGCACTTGTTCTGCAGGCTGAGAAATAGTAGCTTCTTCCATGGGTGCTTTCTCAAAGCTTGGCTGTGACCTGCTTGGCACTGCTGGGCTCCAGCTTGACCACTAAGCTTTCCACCAACATCTCATCCATGCTTTCCAAGCTGGCCAGGACACTGGGGTCAAGGAATAATTCCCCAACACATCTTTGGAAAATTCTATATTTGTTGAGTAGAAATGCCTGTTCTGAACAATTCACCCATATATATATATATAGAGAGAGAGAGAGAGAGAGAGCTTTTAACTTATCGAGGCAGAAGAATTCTGAATTCAAGTCACAGAGGAATAATAATTAAAAAAGGACAAATAAGAAGCAAAAAAGAAATGGTGACAGCCAAAAATAGAATGTGACAGCAAAAAGGAAGAATTATAGACCTCTTCCACAAGATCTGAGAAATCAAAGAGAATCTTAACCAAGAGTAGGGATGTTCTACAACAAGCAGGGAAACATATTATATGATTTTTAAAAACCAATGGAAATAATACATAAAGTAACTGTATCAAATAAATGAAAGGTTGAAAGATACATTCAAGGAAGAACCATATGAAAATGAACCTACAATTTTAGAAAGTGAAGTGGAAGTTGCACTCAGAACACTTGGGAGAAATAAATCACCAAATAAACATTCTAAAAAAAATCTTTCCAAGCAAAATCTGTAACAGAGTCACCATAAGTTAAAAATGTGATGAAATCATGCAACAAATTCTTCTCTCCCTCCATTGTTAGGGCAGAAGCAGTTGGGATAGAGGGAAAGGCCTTTCATTGACTTCTACTCCAGATAGAGCTGTACCTGCTTCTTCTGAGTCTGCCAGGACTGAAAGTGTTAATCCATGGTGTGGAAAACTCAGGCAGACCCATATATACATAGATAATTTTTGAGATAATTTCATGCAAAAAGTGTGTGTGTGTGTTAAATAAAGCATTGTTAAGAATAGTGGATGCAATGAATGATGTTATTATCACACAAAATCTGGGCACACTGCTTTTTACTGAATTTTAAGAAAGAATTGCCATATGGAGAGGAGAGCAAGGCAGAATTTTGATGGCAGACTTTGGGCTTACTGCCAGAGAGGGAGAGACGCAGGGGGTGGGATGAATGGAAAGCCCAAATTCTAGTATGTCTGGCATGCCATCTGCCAGAGTGGATTGAGGAGTGGATCCTGGGTGTCCTCAACAAGAAACACACACCCTGGCTGGGCAGAGATAGACTACTTGTATGCAGAAGGAGGGAAAATATTTAATCTTCAGCTGTTCACCTAGTGATACAAACAGCCCTTTTGTGTAAAGCCAGCTAAGGCGTCACTCAGGGACTAGTAATCATCCTTTCTTCCAAATCCCACTCTTAATCTTTATTCATGTATTTTTCTTCCTGCCTCCTTTCCGCTTGTGCATTTGTTACCTGCTATAGTCTCTGACATTTAATTATGTGAGATATAATGTTTTTGATGGTTCTTTTGGGGCAAGGTGATGGGGGTTGTTCTTTAAAAATCAAATTAAATTTGTGCCTAACATCCAATCACAGGTATCCTTTGAAGGGCAAGATGAAATGTTTATTGGATTACTAAGGGCCCTTTCTCACTACACTATTATAGCACTATCATTCTACTCCATGACAACATTCTTTGGATTCTGAGATTTGCAGTTTAATTTGGCCTAAGAACTCTCTGGCTGAGAACTGTAAATGTACCTCTCTAAACTGCAAATCCCAGGATTCCATTTGATGCTGCCATGACAATTAAAGAGAAATAATAATGCTGTAACTGAAGTGATTTAGCTAGGACCATGGACAGGAGGATCCATACTTGGTGAGCTTTTGCAAAACCAGAAGGGACAAGACAGAGAAACCAACTCACCATGTTGAAGACAAGTCACAGAGGTTTGTTACGATTCGGCCTAAAAGGATGCAAGTACAAGCAATTTGTTTTAAAAGATACAAGCATAAAGATACAGAGAAATGCAAGATATCTTGTATAGTTCTGACAGCAATTCAAACCTCCCACTCCCTCCTCTGGTCAGAAAAGAGGCTGGCTAGGATCCATGCTGGGATTGACTGAAAGCTCTGTTGCTGTCCCAGCTTCTAGGCAGGGAGAATGGTGGTTGGGGATTAGTCAGGTGAAGGACCAATCAGCAGGACAGATACCTCCTGGGAGGGTGCGATCTGGGAGAAGACAATATCAATGATATGTTTATGAGTTTTTTATTAGCTCATCTATCCAACTTCATGTTAAACAAAGATATAGAGCTCAGGAAACAAAGATGTGAGACTCAGAGGACAAAAGGTGCGATCCCAAGCCTCTCAAGAGTTAATAAATGCACATACTCCAAACCCCTGCTTCCATGAGCGAACATCAAGCTCTCAGCCTCAGGTGAATCATACAAACATATAAGAAACAGATATAGTACACAGCTGAAAGATACAACTTACACAAATATCATAAAGCAGATGCAATTTTTTTGTAGGGATAGATACAAATAGTTCATGGGGGTACAGCTGCTGCTGAGTCTGTTCTTTACTTCTGGAAGCCTTGAACTTGTGCAACTCCAGACCTCTGGAAAGGGTTTTTAATAAAAGGACAAAATCATATATTTTGTTAGTTCTTGGTGAACTATAAGCCATTGGGGGAGAGGTTACCGTGGCTTGATAACATAACTGTCTACTGTTATAGGGCCCTAAGACTTTTCTAGGTACTTTGACAATTAGGGATGCATCTACACTGCAGACTTAATGCAGTCTAAAACAACTTAAACTGCAATGTCTAAATGCTGTGGAATCATGGGAGCTGTAGTTTGGTGAGGCACCAGTACTACTTCACAGGCTGCATAGTTTGTAGTTATAAAACAACAACTTTTATGATTCTATAGTATTGGCTATGAAAGTTGAAGTGGTTCAAACTGCATTAATTCTATGGTGTAGATGTAGCCTAGGTAAGTAGGATTTCTCAAACATTATTTACTTGCCTGCAACTAGAATTCTGTTGGTGACTTATTTTGGTTTTACTAGCAGTTTTATCAGTACAGATACAAAATATATTCATATAAATATAAATATCCATACCTTCTTATGCAACTTTCTTCCTTAGCCTCACAACAGCTGCAAAACTGTATGCAACCCTGTCCCCTGACCCGAACATGCCCACAGAGTCTAATGGGAAAGTTTTCTCATGACATTATCCTCCTTGATCTCATGTATAAGTGCACCACAAGAAATTTAGATTGTGCCAGTGTCAAACAGGATCTCAATCATGCAAAAACGAGTAGCAACTTTGAAATGATGGATGCAGCCAATGCAAGTACAGAGAGTTCCATGAGGGAAGGGAGGATGTTTTCAAAGAAAGGAGTTCATTGATGACAGTTGGGAAGAGACATTTGAAGGAGTACATTTTAAGGGTTAAAGGGGAGTGAATGTGTGTCAGAATTGAGCAAGGGAAAGGTCTGATTTAGCTCAGTTTGGATATTATTATATTGTTTCTTTGGAATTAAGCAATGGAACCCAATAAAGCAACAGCATTATGTATATTATGGAAGTAAGGTTGAACTACGGTACTTCTTACTTTGTTAAAACTCATCCTGATCCGATTCCTTTGGCCTGGAACACAGAGTGTCCCTAGGGGGACTCCGCTTTGAGTCCCCCTTGGGGTGAGAAAAGTGGTATACAAATAAATTTAGGAATATAAATAAATGTAGAGAGTGTAACACTTATCATTAAAGAAACTAATCATAAAATAAATTTGTCCAGAACAAGGTTTCATGGAGCACCAATATCCAAATCCAAGGGGAATTTAAGTGGAGATCAAAGGGCAGAGTGAGAATGGCAAGCATCCAAGGCAAGAAATGGTAGTGCCAGCCTGGGAAGGTCTGCGTCACACCTCAATTTAATCGGCTTCTAGAGAGATCAAACCTGATTTGTTCTAGAACTAGAGAAGATGGGATTTTCATTAGTATTAACAAAATACGGTTCCTTCCCCCACTTACAATATTTACTTGGAGGCCCAGAATGGATTAAACATTCCTCAGTGGTTTATAGAGAGATCCAGGAACAAACATTCCATCCACAGAAAAAGTCTTACACTGCAAATTATCCTTGTTGTTTATGTTCTCCAGGTCTCTATTAACCTGTTAGTTAGCTTATTTGATGAGGTGTGAAATGGATACTTTCTGGTGTTTGCACTGTTGCTGAAAGGAAAATGTTTTCTACAGCTAGCTTTCTTGATCAGATTACGGAAGAATTAAGGGAAGTAATTCTATTAATTAAAACATTATTTTTGTTAAAGAATGCCCAGCAGGTCTAATTTCATTGTTTTGAAATGCCCTTTCTTTAAAAATAATCACAATTAAACACAGATTAAATGAAAATGATATAGCAATAGTTTCTTCTATTCAGCAGGCCCCCAGTAAACAGGATTGCTTCCATTTAAAGGTGAAAAGAAAAGACACCTTCTCACCAACATGCCAATATATTAAGACTCCCAAAAACTATTTTCTATGTTTCCAAGGCACTTCTGGGAACTATCCTGTTTCCCCAAAAATAAGACATCCCCTGAAGTAGAGGTTTTGCTGAATTGCTGAATATAAGGCCTCCCCTGACAGTAAGACCTAGCAAAATTTTTGTTTGGAAGCATGCTCCCCCTGGTGGCCAAGCGGTCCAGGAACTCCTGTAGGAGATCAGTAGTCTCCAGATAGTGTGTGGGAACCAGGTACTTTACGGCCCTGACTTTTTGTGGCCCTGTGTGTGAGGGTCAGTATATTTATTATCTAATGACAACTACTGTACAGTGTATAATAAATGTTTATTTTTTGTTCAACAATAAATGTGAATTCTTCTCCATGGAAAAATAAGACGTCCCTGAAAATAAGACCTAGCACATCTTTAGGAGCAAAAATTAATATAAGATACTGTCTTATTTTTGAGGTAACAGGGTGAATTGCCATTTTGACCACACTGAAGTTGCTTGGTGACATATGTCCCATGATCAAAAGGAGCCACCATGGGCTTGTCAAACAAAAACAAATCCTGCCAAATTAATCCTATATATTTTTTCAACATGTTCAGCTTGAAGAAAAAACTACCTCAAGAAGTGCCACAAAAAAGGAGGCTTAAGGCTAGTTCTCTGCTGCCCCCAGAAGGTAGAACGAAGTCTAATGGTTTTGATCGAACATCAGAAAGAACTTCTTGACTATAAGAGCAGTTTGGCATTGGACCCACTTGCCTAGAAAGGTGGTACACTCCACTTCTCTGGTTGTCTTCAAAAAGAGGCATATGCAACAAGTCAGAGAGCTGATTTAGTGTTTTGAGCATTGGACTACAATTCTGGAGACCAGGTTTCAGTTCCTAACTCAACCATGGAAACCCACTGGATTACCTTGAGTGAGTCACACACTCAGCCCTAGAAAATTATGTGAGTGTTCACCTTAGTGTCACCATATGTCAAAAATGACTTGAAGTGGCATAGCAACAAGACTGCAATGGGTCCTAGATAGTGAAAATTGCCTCCCACCCAACCCTCAATGTTTGCCCACCCTTCTCTTAAGAGCAGTGTCCAAAGCCCTCACCTGGTTTCCTGCAGCCTTGGAAATGAAGAGTTGGTGATGGAGAGATGGCTTTCTTGGTTGTATGCAAAAAACAGTTCCTCTTGTGCTTATTTTTAATATCTTTGAAGTGCTTTTTCATTTTCCTGGGCTTCTAAATTTGATCAGTTTGTTTTAACATTGCCTTACATTGCCATTTTTTTACAAGTTTACTCATATATAGTAAGACAATACTTGTTAATAACAAGACTTGTTATTCACAGAAAAGAACCCTAGACTGCTCCTCTAAAGTGTGATTGAAAGATGTAGTTGATTCCCTGTTGACATAGAAGATGCTACTGCAGAGGTTTCACCTTCCCTGGAGATAGTTAAACAGAGGTTGGATGGCAATCAGAAATACTTGGTTGCATGATTTGTGCATTGAACATTCAATATTGGACTTTCCGATCTCTAAGGCTTTCTCCAGTTGCAAAGACTGGATAAGTCTCATGGTACTCGATGAGGCTGACAACCTAATCAGTATATTTAGGGCTGTAGATGTCCAGACCAATCTACCATAAAAATGAACTGTGTGAAGTGGTAGTTCCTTTTCACAGTTCTTAATCTTCTATCATTTTTCTTTGATGCATGATCTGTGTTGTGTGAAGGAGAAAAACCTTTGTGAATCCCTATCCATGGTGTGCTGAAGTTACCTTATGATTTGATTTATCCCCCTTAGAGTTACAGTATTATAGTTGAAATATCATTTCACTGCAGCATTAAAAAAAATTAATTCAAAAGGCAAGAAAAGAGAACAAGAGACCTACCACACCAGACAGTTTTCAGAATTAAAAAGAAACCCATTTGAAGACAGAATAAAATGTTGCAGTAGGTGCTGACGTTTGTCAGAAAATAGGCTGTAACAACAGAAACATTGTTACAATGTATTGTCAAAGGCTTTCATGGCCAGAATCACTGGGTTGTTGTAGGTTTTTTCGGGCTATATGGCCATGTTCTATATGCATTCTCTTCTAGAGAATACCTCTATAACATGGCCATATAACCCAAAAAAACCCCTACAACAACCCATTGTTACAATATTTTAAAAAAATTGAGAATGACAGCAACAAACACTATGACTGCCCAAAATATTTGACTGTCTAGTGGCACCTGAAATGACATTTGACAGTATCAATTGTTTAGTTGTTGTTTTAAAATGTATATTTATATTTTGTGTCTTTGAATTGGATGAATTAGCATTGGTTTATATTTGTTGTTGCTGTTTAGCCTGCAGAAGAGAAGGCTGAGAGAAGACATGATAGTCACATATAAATATGTGAGGGGAAGTCATAGGGAGGAGGAAGTAAGCTTGTTTTCTGCTCTCCTGGAGACTAGGATGCAGAACAATGGCTTCAGACTACAGGAAAGGAGATTCCATCTGAACATGAGGAAGAACTTCCTAATGGTGAGAGCTGTTCAACAGTGGAACTCTCTGCCCCAGAGTGTGGTGGAAACTCCTTCTTTGGGAACTGTTAGACAGAGGCTGGATGACCATCTGTCGGGGATGCTTTGAATGCGATTTTCCTGCTTCTTGGCAGGTGGTTGGATGGATGGCCCATAAGGTCTCTTCCAACTCTAAGATTCTATGATTGTTGTTTTTATGTTTATTTATATACAACTTTTTCTCTCCAAGTAGCAGCCTTGTGTCTCTATAGCAAGAGAAAGATGGGATAAAAATGAAGTTAATTAGCTAATTAACTAAGATTGCATTGTTAATTATCAATAATTACTAAATGCTCCAGATAATTTATTTTACAGGGACTATGCCTTGCCCAAAGGTAAAAGGAGGAGAAATGTCACACTCATAGCAATAAGTGATTAGTAGATTAATTCCTTAAAAGCCACAGGAGATTTTATTCACCAGCTGAGGGGGGAAGACACCTAGAACTGAAAATTTCATTGCCTCAAGACTCCTGACTGGAGAATTTCAATGAAAGAATTATGCATTTTCATTTGAAGATTATATTACTTCTGACGGTTGATCAATGTCTTCCCTGTAGTACATCACTTGGCACTGATAACTCAGAACCCACCAGCAAAGACTTCATTTTGCAATTTCAGAAGGGCTTAAGTGAGAGGCATCAAAATCACTTTGATAGTAGATGACAATAAAGGAGGAACATGAAGAGAGAAGAGGTGCTAACACCATTATTGCTTATATGGCGTAACAAATGTTACCTATGGAACTGTTTTAATTTTGCTATTCCCCCTTATCACTATTCTCTTACCTTCAAACTTTCAAAGGGTAATTTCCCTTTAATTCAGTGGTGTGCTAATATTCCCAGAATTACTATCTTCCAAACACACACACACACACACATACACATGTGTTACTATTTTCAGAACAGCAAATGAGCCCTAGTTAGAGCTCTTTCACATGGAGATCACACAAAGAGTCATCTTACATAGAATCAGAGTCTACAAAATTACATTTTAAACAGATGACAAGTTACACTCATTAATCCAACTACTAGTGCTGGAATTTATCACTTTTATAGCTTCAGATTATTTTCAGAGCAGCTCTGTATTTTCCTGTTTCTCAGAAGGAACTAAAATTTTGTTACAACAATCATAAGATCTGAATATCACAAGTTGCTATTGTGTGGTACCAAAACACTTTCCCTTTTAAATTTCATGGGTGCCTCAAAGCCCACAAAAAAGCAAGAGGCAGTGGCATCAGGCAAAATACAAACCAAAAAACAAACAAAATATAAATATAAATAAACTTTATTTATACCCTGCCAAGATCTCCCAGAGGGACTCGGGGTGGCTCATAAAGCAGTCAAAGGTGCAAATATGCAAGATACCAAAAGTGCAAAGACAATACCACAAAAGCAATAACAACCAACAAAAACATCACAAAACTCCTCTGGTTAAGATCAGTAAAATGCAACAATAGCTGCAGGTATAAAACAACTGTAATCAATATCAGTCTCATAAAGTGCATGGTGAAATAGTCTCGAGGTCCACAATTATGTTCATTAAGAGATTTTAAACATGGTCAAGGGCTTGTTGAAATAGCCATGTCTTCAGTTGTATGTGGAAAACTTGGAGAGTGGGGGCTAGCTAATCTCTCTCAGGAGGCATTCCAGAGCTGGAGGGCCACTACCGAGAAGGCCCTCTCTCTTGTCTCCACCAACCGCATTTGAGACAGAGGTGGGACCGAGAGGAGGGTCTCCCCCAGTAGATCTTAGTGCCTGTGCCAGTTTGAAGGAGATGCGGTCTCAAAGATAGTTGGACCTGAAGTGTACAGGGCTTTATAGGTAATAACCTGCACTTTGAATTGGGTCCAGAAACTCATTGGCAGCCAGTGGAGCTGCTTTAATTGGGCACGCTGCGCTCCCTATAATCAGCTCCAGTTAGTAATTTGCCCCCCGTCCTTTGCACCAACTGTAGTTTCTAAGCCTCCTTCAAAGGAAGCCCCACATAGGGTGCATTGCAGCAGTCCATTCTAGATGTAACTAAGGTGTGGAACACCATGGCCAAGTCAGGCTTTTCAAGGTATGGTCGCAGCTGGCGCACAAGTTTTAGTTGTGCAAAGGCCCTCCAAGCCACTGCTGACAGGAAGGCAGGCAGGCCACACCTTAAAAATAGTAGCAGGATCCCTGATGATGGAAGACCACTACAAATTAGTTTCCCCCCAAAACATAGCTTTTACAAGATCTGAAAGAACAGATACATACCCCAACTATCTTATGTATCTCTATTCAGAAGCATTACCAAGAGACCTCCTGCACTGCCACTTTGTCACATTGGTGACAACCATTTTGTCTTTTGGGAAGCATGTTCTATCAAATAAACATCAGCCTATCAAACAGTCATGAGGTTCTATGGTTGCAAGTCACATCAAATCAGCTAAAGGGGCACTTGTGATATTATTATATTCCACCTGCCTTGTAAAAATTCTAAATATTCGAAAAGAAGAGAAAAGCCTACATAAATAGAAACATGGTGGGATCTGCCCTTCTGTCTAACAAGAAGACCAAGCATTTCAAGCATTTTTCATGAGATTATTTAGAAATTTAGACATGCTATACTTATGCAGTATAGATGCTGCAAGATTTCAAAGACAAATTTGTCAATGAATTGAAATTTAAGTATGTATTATCATGCAAGATGAACAAATAGAAACAAACAATTTGCTTTTACTTTAGGACCTTTTTGCAGCATGATAATGTTGGTAGAAGCATAAACCCCAGTGGCAATTAAGCACAGTAGATAATCTATGCAGAACTAATGCCATTCCCAGCTGTTGTCTGAACACCTTCAGTCACGAGATGTTCTCTTAAGCACCACAGTACAGATTCAGCAATGTTGTATATGAACATCTTGTGAGTTAGACCATTGGTCCATCTAGACCAGTATTGCTTCCTGACCATAGCAGTGGTTTGCTAATGTGTAAGGTAGAAGTTCTTCTTTGGAATAGACAAAAGGGATACAACAGCAAGGGAATTAAAAACATCAACTGACGCAAGCTTTAAAGTAAGGCTTCAAAGGTTCTGTTGAACCTTTATAAAATGGCAACACATGCCCTTCTTTGTTGGAAAATTTTCTCAATGATGCAAACACTGATTTCTTGTGTGCTTCTGAGTATTCTTGCATCATTTACCATTCAAGACGATTCCCACCATCTATTTTAAAGACAAGAGGAAGAGGTGGTGCAAAGTGAGAGGATACAGAAAATATGTGTGGGATGGGAACAATCATTTTTCCTGAAGTCTTTTTTTCCTAGAAATATTAGATAAATTGGATTTTCTTTTTAAAAATTCAAAAAAAAAAATAGATTATGGACTATTTTATTTTAGAATGATGAATAAGACATTTCAAACAAAGTGTTCATATATCCGCTTCCCCCCAAATTATTTCTAAAAACTATGGAACAAGAAGACTTTTATGTAAGGCTATGTACAATATTTGGTCACCGTGACTCCTAATCTTGGTATTGCCATCTCAGTTCTTCGTTAATCTTAGATGGTGCTGATCTTGATGTGGAAGAACTTTCTGTAACTGAATTGACATGGACAGATCACTACCTGATCATATTTAGATCTACTGGCACTCTTCACAGAAGGAATAATGATGCATGTAATGATGAGTGGAACGGAATATGGATAACGAGATTGGATTGTGATTCTATGATGAGACGTCGCGAATGATTTAGTGTAATGGTATTATTAATAATGATGTTGTTATTGTTGTTTATGATATTGCTTTCATTGTAAATTGTCTTTTTATATGTTGTACACCGCCGTGAGTCACCCTAGGGCTGAGAACGGCGGTCAACAAATGCAGTAAATAAATGTATACTACTGTTTTTCAAGTTTTGGTCTTCCAGATGCTTGAAATTCCAGAAATCCTGTTGGCCAAGGTAGTTGGAACTTCTGGGAGTTGAAGTCCCAGATACTTGGAAGACCAAAGACTGGGAACCACAGAGCTAGATGGATTCCTGATAGTTTGAAGGGATTTTATTATTACCTTGGCAAACAGTTCTGTTAAAGTCCTGGTTGATGCCTTGAATGGGGAAATGGCCAAAGTGATGGTTATGGAAAGGAGAAAATCTGGTCTAACATGGGCTTCAGCAAATCCAAAGGCGTACTTCATGGCAATTCAGATAGGGGAAAAACAGTCATTTTCTGACTGAATTTAACATACTGAACTAAATCTCTAATGTACTTACCCAGTAAATTACAGATTTTTTTTAAAAAAAGCTCAGATCTCCTCTGACCTGAATACTAAAATTAATACTGATTTAGTGGATGCAACCTTGATCTGCGATTGTCCAGAGGCAATGATACTTTTGATATTATACATTCAACTTGTTATAAGCACCTTTGGGTCCCATGCTGGGAGAAAGAGAGGAAATTAATAAATACACCTTGCCCATGCACTGACATGACCTGTATATATTGTCATTCCCCCATGCAGAACATATGGGTCTAGAGTTGGGATTGTGGGGATGAATCAGAAAGACAGAGAAAAGTAGAATTATGTGTGTCAAATAAATCTATGTCGTGACTGCTTTGTTGACAGAACTTTATTCTTGGTGCTCTTTCACAAAGCTGTACCATGCTTCATTTTTTTTTTTGCTCTGTTCTTTTGAATACGTAAGTGAATGAGAACAACCTGCTTCCACCCACCACCACTCCAGACTCTAGTCCAATAGCTTTGCTAACTAGCTCAGAACTAGTCTGCAATCTAAATCTGAATCAGAAGATTCAAATGGTCTGTGAGGCAGCCAGATGAATAACTGGAGCAGCATACAGGGAATACACAATACCCATGTTACACCAGCTCCAATGATTGTCGGTTTGCTACCGAGCACAATTCAAAGTGCTAATTTTGGCCTATAAAGCCCTAAACGGCCCCAGCTCAATTTACCTGTTTGAATGCATCTCCCTCTATGAACCAGCACAGAGATTAGGATCCTCCGGGAGGCCCTGCTCTCCATCCCACAATTGTCACAGGCGTGATAGGCGGGGATGAGAGAGAGGGCCTTCTCAGTGATTGCTCCTTGGCTATGAAACTCCCTTTCTGGTGAGATTAGATCATTCCCCTCCCTCCTGTCCTTCAGAAGGATGGTAAAAACTTGGCTGTGGAACCAAGATTTTGATATAGTGCAATATGGCAGCAATAGGAAACCTTACCATGCCAACTGGATTTGATGTGGATGATTGAGACGGTTTTAAACAGTGAATTTTAACATCGAGATAAATGATTTTAATGTTTATGTGTGTGAATAGTCTATTTATGTCCAGGCATTGAATGTTTGTTGTTTATATATTGTGCTCTACCCTGAGTCCCCTTTGAGATGAGAAGGGTGGGATATAAATGTTATAAATAAATAAATAAAACATCTTCACTAGATGTTCCCTATTCCTTCACGAGACTCTGGATGTCCATCGCCAACAGTAACCAGAAGCATCCTAACCTGTCAAATGTTTTGGGCTCTGGTAGGTGTTAGTTGTTGTGTCCTCAGCAAAACCTTACTTCACCCTTTTCTTAAGCCTTCCCCTTCTGTTCAGTCCTCTCTGAGTTGCCTGTTGCTCACCCCCTGCCCGCTCCTCCTAATTCTTCATGAGTAAAGATGTCCTTGCCTACCAGGAGGCAGGTGACTAAGAAGCAGCTAATGACAAGGAGTCCTTCTTTCATTTCCCTATCAAACATTCCTTCAGCCATGCTAGAACAGAGAGAAGGACCTAAAATTGGGCAGGTTCTTATGTGAGAATGCAATTTGACAAACAGCTTGGCCCCCAGTCTTTATTCATGGGCATTTATCGAACAGCAGAATGGGGGAAATTAAACAACAGAAAGAATTTTCCTCTCTCTAATTCCTTGAATATCTGTGCTTTCTTTCTAGACTTCCTAAAGGGAATCTTTTTCTTCATACTCACCCAAGAAATAAAGAAAGAAATAACAATCTGCTATAGCAAACAAATTAAATAAGCATTAATAATCTCATCCTCTTCCTTGGTTATTTCCTAAGGAAATCCCAGAAGGACAGCTTCTAAAGAGTTTTTGTTAAAAGGTAATCTGGCTGTTTGGCATATGTTCACAGGCCCATATAAGTATTGTCTTCTTGACATACAGTGACTTTCTTAAGCTTTCAAGGGATTAGACAAATGCATTTGTGTTCATGCTTTGCCTCGTCAAGGGTGTACCCCACAAACAGGACACAATGCAGATTGCTTCTTATTGTGTTGGCCTGTTTTTAAATATACGTGCATATCAAATACAACACATATAATAAATGCTGTAAAATTCTAAAAATTCACTGTCTGCCAACAAAATCTCTGCTTCTTTTTTTGTTCAGCTTGCACAAGAAGAGAGAATTTTAAATATACTTCAAGATAAATACGGCCAGGCTTCCACATTCACTGGAACTAAGGGCACAGGATGCTGGTGAAAGGGTTTTTTTTTAAAATCATATTTATTTGCTTTTTTAAAACTCTTAAAATAGAGACTGTAAACAGAACAAATCATATTCAAAGCCTTTTTGGAGAAAGAATAGAAAATCATTTCATAAGCAGTGGATTGTTGTTATATTATCAATGTTTAATTTTTATGTCTAAATGTTCTTTTATGGTTATGTTTTAATTTGGTTAGGTTAATTTATAGTTATATATTATATGCTTTTGGTTTTCACATGTATGTATGGCATTGAATTTTGCCTTTATAATGTTGTAAACTGCTTTGAGTTCCCTTAGAGGGAACTCAAATGTAGTAAATAAAATAATACATCTGGACACATTTTTAATGATATCCGATCTCCTTCCTCTTCAGTCCTGAGATTATGAGATAATGGAGAAATCATGCACAAATCAATGTACGAGCATGGTTTTGATAGACCTCTCCCCCCCCCCCCCCTCTAGCGCTGCTTCCCATGGATTCATAGCAAAGGATTCACATTGTGTTATAATAACACAATGTGAAACTTCTATATTGCTAGAATATAGCCTTCAAGGCTTAGATAAGAATCAGTTGGAAGCAATGGGTCAAGGACCAGAATGCTGGCAAATCAGAGGTACAGGCACATTAACTGCTTTGACTTCCTTTTGTTTCTCTCTGCTTCCTCTGTAGCACGAGACTCTTTATCCTCAGCTGTAGGAAGCTAGCCAATAGAAAACACTGCATGGGTTGGTTGTCTGTACGTTCAATTTGATAAAAGGAAGGAATATGGCATGGGTTCCTCAGCAGGAATGCTTCAGTAGAATAACTCTGAGCTCACCAATGTAAGGAGCTAGCATGCTTCTCAAGCCCTGGAGGTGTGTCACTTCAGATTAGGACAATGGCTTGAGAAAAGGGATATTTTTAATACAGTCCATGGAGCACCAAGGCAACTCTGCAGTACTGCATTTGGAGTGCCTAATTTAATTGTGTAACAGCAGAGCCACATAATTTTCAGTTCAGTTCCTTTAAAGGCCAGATTCTCCTTGGCTCGTCAGCTGAAATCTGATCAAATGATCATTGACCTTTTTTTTCCCAGGTCTTTCAAAGCACCGGTGCGGAAAGAGAAGAGCAATTTCAAAACACATATGCTTATCTAGGGAAACAAGGGAATAAATGGTCCCAAGGGAATAAATGGTCCCAAATGCACATTTTCCATATAGAATTTATGTCACCCCTCAAGGTCAAAATTTTCTTTTCTTTATTAAATTAAATATTGATATCTGGTTCAACATCATAGGATCCCAAAGTGGTATACAGTAAACCGAAAAAGAGTCATTTAACCTTACAATTGGGAGGAAGAATTTAAACAGGATAAAAAAAACTTCTTGAGGGGCCCTGCTCTCGGTCCCACCACCTTCGCAATCGCGTCTGGTGGGGATGAGAGACAGGGCCTTCTCGGTGGTGGCCCCTCGGCTGTGGAACTCTCTCCCGATAGAGATCAGATCTACCCCCTCCCTCCTGACTTTCAGAAAGATGGTAAAATCTTGGCTCTGGAACTTAGCATTCTCAGATTGATGATTGAATCAATAACTATTGACCACAAGGCGGATGATGGTGAATTTGTGATTTACCTTGACGAATTGGCTTTATGTAATTCTTGATCTGTATTTTAATGTGTTTTAATGTATTAATGTACTATGATGTTATTATGCTTTAGTTTATTTGTATACTGATTCTCTGTTGTTAGCCGGCCTGAGTCCCTCCTCGGAGGTCGAGAAGACCGGGTTATAAAAGCTATAAATAAAATTAAATAAATAAATAAATGAATAAATGAATATTAAACCATTTAGGAATTAAAAGTTAAAAACACATACAATTTGGGGGAAACTTGTTAGAGCTCAAAAGCTTTGACATTTCCCAAATCCTCACACTATATTGCTCTCACTGGTAAGACACAACGATAAGCCCTTCTGTCAGATGTATTTTGTAAGATGTGCTCTTCCAGGTATAGTGCGACAATAAGAGCTTTTTAATGTTATAGAATCATAGAGTTGAAAGACATCACACGGGCCATCCAGTCCAAGGAACACCCCATCAAAGCACTCCCAAAAGACAGCCATCCAGCCTTTACTCAAAAACCTCCAGGGAAGGAGGCCCTACCATGCTTTGAGGCAGCATATTCTACTGCCAAACATCTCTTACCATCAGGAGGTCCTTCTAAATGTTTAGGTAGCTTTTCTACTGCAATTTGAATCCATTAGTCTATGTGCTGGTCTCTAAATCAGCAGAAAACAAGCTTGCCCCTTCCTCAATGTAACATTCTTTCAAATATTTAAACTTGACTATCATGTCCCCTCTCAACCTTCTCTTCTAACAAGCCAAACATAACTAACTCCCTAAGCCATTCCTCATAGGGCTTGTCTTGTCACAAATACCCTGAATTCATAACAGAAGTATATTAGAGTTAGTGAAATTCCTTTATATTTATATTTAATGTATAACTTATGTACACAGTTTAACTATGCATGGATGAGAAAATGGGAGTGATGGTCTCTACTTATGCATGAGTCATATCAAAATGCATAATTTTGACCTCAAAGCTTGCCCCCAACATATACATGACATCAACTTATAGAGAAGTGTACGTGATATATAGTTACTGTAAGATGTTTAATTACACATGTAGCTGATGCATTTGCACTCTCTGTAGTCTTCAAAGGCAATTCTATATAGACCAGCAGTTCTTAAGCTTTTTTGACCAGGGACCATTTGACCAGAGATCACACTCCAACATTAGTACCAAAAAGAATCGATTTTTGGTCAACTTTAGATTTGGTTTGGTTATTTGGGATGCTGATTCAGAAAACTGCACTGGATAGACCGCATCAGCTCTAGTTTCTGATACAGAACATATGCCATCCAGTTGTCACCATCTACTTGCCCACAGAAAACCATATTTAATAAGACTTGGCACTATAAGAGGGTTTTGCGAGACCATTGCATCTTGTTGCAATGGCGTAGCAATGGTGAGGCCGCAGACCATATTTTAGTTCTTGCGGTCCACTGGTGGTCCATGGACCACAGGTTGGGAACCACTGGTGTAGACTATATACAGCAGTAGTCTAATCTGGATGTTATGAACACATGAACTGCTGTGGCTCTTCAAACTAGGAGAAGTGATAGATGGTGGGACAGAGGGAGGCCCAAACACTCTGTCATTTTGAGCTTCATCACAGAGCATCTATCCACTTTAAATTCAGTTGCTGTCTTCTACAGAATTTTTGGGTTTGTAGTTTAGCAAGACTTAGGACCTCTCTGGATGAGTAGTTTAAGCCCCCCTCCCTAAACTACAATCCTTCCTAAACCTCAAACTCCCAGTGGCAGAAATAGACCCAGGAATACTTTGCATGCTTGTTTCTTCAGGGGAAGTTCAGCCCCATCTAAGGCAGGACACTTAACCCATCTCTGTACATGGGAACCACCAAGAGCTCAGTTTCAGGTTCAGTTTATGGCCTACATAGAAATCTGAATAATGTATACATTTGCACATTTCATAAATAATGACATAATTGGAAATTGATCCAGATATAGTAGTCATACTTGGACAAGATAATTTTATTTATTCATAACTGATTTTGGTGGGTCACAGTTAGGACAGCCACCCCATAAAATGTAAGCTATGTAATGTAAGTGTGCTGGGCCTTGCTCTTTGGCTGAGAGACTGTGACTTGCAAAAAAAAAGACCAGATGAAGGAAGAAGAAGGAAAAGGGGAATGATATGAAAGAAGCAAAGGATAGAAAGAAGGAAAGAAAAAGGAAGGGAAATACGGGGACAAAAAAAGGAGGGAAGAAAGAAAAACAAGGGAAGACAAAATAAGGAAATGAAAGGAAAAAAGAAAGAAAAGGTATGAAGTGTATGAGAAAAAGCAAGGGAAAAGCAAAGAAGGGAGGCAAGGGGAGAGGGACAAGGTGTATGAAGAAAAGGATGTAATGAAAAGAAAAAGCCAGAAAGACAATGCCTGGCATATGTGCCAAGTAATAAAATTTATACTTTCTCTAGAAATTTCAAAGTCAGACAGTCAGGAGCAATTTAATAACATGCAGAATTTCCTAAGAAAAATAACTTTACTAAAGGTATGGATGTCTCAAGGTGGAATATGGTTGCAGTAAGTGAAATAAAATGTGTAGGTTCATTTGCATGTAATTTTCTACTAATTATTAACAACTGCTGGTGCCAATCCTCCAGATAGAGAGTCAGCAAGATCTGCACAAGATCAAACTTACTGATTAGAATTATGTACACAGTAAGTCCCAGATGCAATGGACTATAAGGACCTTGCCACATTGGAAAATGAATCCACTTTAAATCCATTTTCTGCCTCCTGCAGAATTCTGAGGCTGTTCAAGGCTCCTCCCTAAACTACAAACCTTAGAATTCTGCAGGAGGCAGAAACTGGATTTAAAGTGGATTCATTCTGCAATGTGATGAGGTCCTATAAAAGAAAAAGTAATTTGATTCATTCCTTGAGCCCAAATTATGATAGCAACCTTATTTATAATATTAATATCATAACCATGAAAACTGTGGGTTTGTAAATGTACACATAACAGTTAAAATATTACAGAAATAATTTATTGAAGCTGCTTCTTTTATCAATGCAAAGAAATTGGTCTCCACATCCTCAGGAACCAAAGTTAAGAAAGGTGAGTTTGAGGTCGGTGCTATATGACAAAGGACATATAGCATTCCATCTCAATGCATTGTGTTCTGAGGATCAAGCTTCAGGCAACAACAGATATGTGTTCATGTATTTCAATTGTTTGAGGGAGAAAATTATGAGGACATTCTCTGGAGAAAAGTCACAGAAACTACCCAAAGTTGTGCAAAACAAACAAACAAACATACAAATAACCATGTGCATATAAGGATAGATAAACCTTGGCTATTCAGAGAGTTTTTTGTTCCCCAGAACCTACTACTCCAGGATGATATAGGCTGTTAATAAAGGGTGTGATAACGACCTCAAACAGATAACCACACATTTCCCATTTATTTCTCATCAGGGACAAACCTCACCTTCAAGGCTTAATTGGGCAATTCTGCAGCAGTTCCCATTTGGATTGCACCTTCCTACAGCTGCTGTTTAAGCTGTTTGGTTGGGATTTAAAATGCTGAGATTCATTCACTTACCTCCAACTTCACATTTATTTTTGAAAACTATTGCTGCTATGCTGTTTTTGTTGCTGTTTTAAAGCTAGAACTGTGAAGAGAAAGAGTTTGATATGATTTAAAAGGAATGTTTCATTGTCCATTTGTGACTGCTCATAAATGAGCGAGATGTCATGCAAAAGTCGACCACAAGGTGGTGATAATTCTTCATGGTTCTTTGAATGGAATAAGGAAATGGAAGGCATTTGCACACTGCTTTTCACAAATCTCTTGAAATAGCTAAAGTACAAACTGCTGTAGTACAACCATACACATACAAACTGCAAATTTATACTTACTTACATCAGAGTAAGCCCACTGAATAGAGCAGACCCCACTCCTGAGTAAACATGCATAGGTTTGAACAATATATCCCCCTTTTCCAAACCTTGCTTCCATAGTTGACATGTTAGGCAACTTTCAACAAGTAAAAATAGAAGTCACGGGGAAAAAGTGGAAGCTTGTGAAAGAAAAGGTTATGCGGTGTTATGAAAGGTCTCTAGAAAGCTCAAGATATTTGTGTTTACTTTAGATTTACTTTATTTGATTATTTTTATTTCATAAGTGCATACTATTAGTCTTCAGCTAAATAATGTGCTAAAATATGGTGAATTACACTTCTCTTCTGGAGTGTAGTAACTTGTCCGTTTCCCCCATTGTAATTATATCTCTGGTGCCATTTTTTTAGTTCACTTATAAGGGACTAGAATTTCATTTCACCCTGAAGAATCAGCAGCATTGTCGTAAATGTAAGCACTATACCTGGGGTGAGGAGACTGAGGTCTGATCCCAGGTTGTTGGGATTACATTAGGAGTTATGGGAGCAACTAGATCACCATGTTCCACAATGGTACATACTTGCAACTGAGTAGCAGGTCGGAAAGTGGAGGTAGGATCAATGATAGCAAGAAACTGAATCTGAGATGTAATAATAATATACTTTATTTATATTCTGCTCTATCTCCCCGAGGGCAGATTAGGGCAGATTACAGTACACATATCTGGCAAATATTCAATTTAATTATACAATTAACAAAGACAAGCAGTACATAAACATAGATAAAGGTTTCCCATCTTTTTCCATCTCAGGCATCTGGAGGCTGTGCTTGACTCCAGCCACCAGTGGTGTGTGTTCTGTCGCTCCATCTTACATGCCGAGGAGCTTTGTTGTCTTTAAAGATGCTCTCCCGATCAAATTGCCAGCATGTTTGCATTGGTGTATTTTTATTACATCCCCACCAAAGTGGTACCTATTTATCTACTCACATTATTGTTTTCGATCTGCCAGGTGAGCAGAAGCTGGGCTGACGGTTGGGAGCTCACTCCAACCCAGGCTTGAACTGTCAACCTTTTGACATGATGTTGCCTCACCATTCAATAATTGGTTCAATGCATCTACTTTAATCAAGGCTAATCAAAAGGATTCATGCTACTGTGTTGTAAAAGATATGCCATCTCTTGGTTATGTCAGAGCTGGTTCATTTTGAGGTTTCTACATAATGCTGTGGTTTCCAAATTGTGAACATCTTTTGTTGAGATGAGACTATTACTCACCTAAATATCACCTACAAACTGAGATGTACTGTTGCAGTGAAAAGAAAAACTTATGAAGCTACACCTTATCATGTAATTTCCATCCTAGGTGCATTCCAGGGATCATTACACAATAGGTTTTGCATATCACAAAATGAGGGGCTGCAATGGAATTATTAGAAACTCCTGTGTAACTGAACCAAACTGTTATAAGCCATCTCATAAGTACAGGTGAGTAGAAACTGGATATTTGTTTGCACACACACACACACACATATATTACACCTTTCTTCTTCCTTGTGAGATATATATATATATATATATATATATATATATATATATATATATATCTCACAAGGAAGAAAGGTGTAAAATTTTGGTAAGAAAGAAAAGAGGAAGATAAGGGTTTTGGAGTTATTATTAGTAAATTAAGTCTATTCCAATATTGAATATTTTACAGGGAGAGGGGGGTGAGGAGACAAGAGAAAAGGTAATGTACATAGTTATGATTTTATTACATCTAATTTTTTATTTCCATTATACTTATTTGTATTAAAGTATTAAAAGTGCATTATATCTTCTGTTGCAAAGAGAGGAGTGACATTATCAATTAATTTAAGATCTGATAGCTATGTCTTCTTATATCTTCTTGCATCATCTCACATTGTTCTTTCTTCTTTTCCAGCTTTCCTCTGTAAAAGTTCATCTTGGTCATTCTTGTCAGATTTTAAACCTTTATCTAAATCTAATTATTACCTTAAAAAATCAAGATAGTCTGTTAGTAAGTTAATAATGTATGAACAAAGTTTGTTATGTATCACTATGACTCTCATTCTTGTACCTGTAACATTACACAGAGCTTATATATTTCAATGTAATAATAATAATAATAATAATAATAATAATAATCTTTATTTGTATCCCACCACCATATCCCTGGAGGGACTCAGGGTGGCTCACAGAACGCACTAAATAGTGCAACACAATACAAGTACAACAATTACAACAATAACAATAAGATTAGCCCCATTACACATAAAAGAGCAATAAAAAGTCGACAAGCTATAAAATAGTGGCTATGTACAATATCTGTCCTTATAAAGTGCAACAGTGACCACTCACTAAGTCCTTGAATATAGTGATCATAATCCCTAAAGATGGTCAAAAGCTTGTGTAAAAATACATGTTTTCAGATATTTCTGAGGGTGGGACCCAGAGAAGGGCTCCCCAGCAGATCTTAGAGCCCATACTGGTTCATAGAAGGAGATGCAGTCTCGACAATAAGCTGGACCTGAAGTGTATAGGGCTTTATAGGTAATAACCTGCACTTTATTATAAACATTCCTAATCTATATAAGTGATGTAAAGCCATCAGTTTTCAAGATCTCTTAAGTGTGGGGTGGATAGATAACACAAACTTTGTACATAATCATTCTGAATTGAATTTTAAAAGTGTTGTTCCAACTATTGTCTCAAGTTCTTAAATTTGGGGATGATACAATAAATTTGGGGATGTATATAGGGCAATGTTCAAATTTTTGAAAAAATCCTGTTATAATTATCTTCTTCTAGTTCTTTATATTTGTTTGCTTTTCATTTAAAATGTTCATCTTACACATTTCTAATAAATCTAGGCCTTCAGAGAGGCTAATCATAATTATTATCACTAAACAGAATAATACTAAAATAACAACACCCACTGCTTTTTATTTGGTTTCCTAAAAATTAGCAGTGTAGGCACCTAATAAATATGCCTATGAACTCAGCTAGAATATTTCAAAGTGTAGGGAGTAAACCATTCACCTGTGCTCTGAAGGATGAGTCTCCTTTAACAGATGAAATCACTTCCAATTAATTAATCAAGGAAATAAAATGTGGCTTGTAAAGGAGGCCATGAAGACTCATTATTAAGATTGGTACCTACGTTTTTTAATTTCTGTATTTCAGTTTTAACTCCATTTCAAGATTTTATTTGCTGAATGAAGGCTTTATATAAGTGTAAGGGTTTGTTTGTTTTGCCTCTGAACCATACCAGTTGACCTTGAATAACTACGTTATTGTTCTCTTTAGCTATTCTATTTTTGCCTTTTAAAAATCAGAACCTTCTTTTCCTGTTTGGCTACTTCACTACCATCTGTGTTCATGATGTTTCCTGTAGTAAGTCTCCATGTAAGTATAAAGTATTTTTTGTACTTCTTATTTTATCCTATCATAATCTTGTCCATATTTCTCCCCATTTAGCATGAACATATTAAGAATTCCTTAAATATATTATATATTCTGAAGTATGAAATATGTACTAATTTTAAAATAACTGTTTAGAACATTAAATATATTATTAGATATATGTTCTTAAATATGAAGGACAAGCTAACATTTATACAGATCCCATAAGTTCAATGGACCTGCTCTAGCTGATACTTTATTTAATTCATAACCTGCTTTCTCCAATATGGGATTTAAGGTAGCTCATCACATACATGGAAAGAAAAGCTACAAACCAGTTATAACAATAAAAAACTATAAACATTATACAAGTTGGTTATCTCTTATCTAAAATGTTTGGGAGCAGAAGTATTTTCAAATTTGCATTTTTGTATTTTGTATTTTGCATAAACATGTCTTGGCAATAGGATCCAAGCCTAAACTTGAAATTCATTTATGCTTCTTAATTACCTTAGAGACATCGCCTGAAGGAATTTTTATACACCACATTTTAAATAATTTTGTGCAAGAAACAAAGTTTGTGTACATTAAACCATTAGAAAGCAAAAGTGTCATTATCTCATCCACCCATGTGGGTAACTTTGGATTTTGGAATATTTAAGATTCTAGAATTCCAAATAAATGGTAACATTTTTTAAAAAAAACTGTTTGAAATAATAACTTTTAAATAAACTTTTCAACTAAAAATATTTTAATGAAAAAGCATTGGAAACCTAATCAGAACATGGGATGTAGGGGCATTGTGGAAGGGGCCTGGGAAGGCCCACTTCTGCGTTCTCATCAAACGTGGCTGTAATTGTGGTGGGACAATTGTTTATGCTTTTCCTGCATAGCAGGGGGTTGGACTAGATGGCCCATGTGTTCTCCTCCAACTCTATGATTCTATATTGGAAGACTGGGACTTTCAGATCACCACTAAATATAGGATCATTCTGTCACTGGTTTTATTGCCAATAGACCACTTCACACTAGATTGATGCATGATAGGTTGCCCCTCCACTGTCCCTCCAGATGGCCAATAGCTCTCTTCTCCAGCCACATGTAATGACCACATATCATTGGGTCAGGAGAACACAGGACCACAGTGGACTTTCATTTCTCTATTTGTCGTCCTTGTGGCTGTCAGTTCCTTCTGCAACTCTACTCCATAGGTTTTCCCAACTAAGTGATGGACACTGTATGTGAATATAGCTGGGAACAGAAAGCAAAACTCCAATTTATTATAAAATGGTGTGAAGGAAAACTCCTAAAAATGAGGAACAGAGACCAGTCTTATCATTGGGAATCAGCTGAGATTTTGGGGTGTTATGTGAGATTTTAAAATAACATGTCTGGCTGGTACTATGTGACTGACTTGAGTGGATATGGGCAAAGCATCCTTTCCATTTCTGGCCCAGGCAACAAAATCTCCCAGGATGGCCTTGATGCCTTGAAGATGCCTTGAAATACAGATACCTGTTATCTATAATCTTGTCTATTCTGCTAAAGGATGTTTTCTGGCAAAGGGTGTGTTTGATAACACACATAGATAATTAGCTATATTACTGCTCAGTGCTTTGAAGTTGCAAAAGTGGCATGCTGTGAGTGGCAAAGGCTTAGAAGTAATATTTACTCGCATCCGATGAGCCTGGGGAGGGAAATGTGAGCTAACCTTGAATGCATTTCTCATTTGTAACACCAGATTTTCCTGATTCTTTGGGTCAGGTAAGGGAAGATTTTTCTCTGTCAAAATTGAAACAGCAAACTCTCTTTGCCCTCGCTTCAAGGAGAGGACGATACAGTAAAATCTTATTTATCAGATATACTAAAATTTATTTTTTGAATGTTCAACCAAACAAAAAATTTGAATGAATGAATATATGTGTGTGTGTGTGTGTGTGTGTATCTGAAACAGATGGTAAACGTCTTCTCAGCATCTGATTTTTCCAGACACCAGAAGAACGATTAGCTTTCCTCCTATTCCCAAAAACTCTTCTTCAAATAAAGTAGTTCTAAAAAATCTCTCAAACAAGTATTTTCAGCTTCCCAGTCCAACTTTGGGGGAAGTTATGCTGTGTTGTGCAAGATTGCTCAAACCAATCGCAGGAAAGGGTTCTTTCATGAGCATACCAGCACATTATTATGAAACCTCCCTATGTTTAAATAAAATTAGCATGTGCTTGTACATATATAGTTTTTGCAATAGGAAAGAAAGCGAATGAGTAACATATAGATCAGATAGGATGTTTTGTAGCAAAGGGAGGAGTAGAGCTCAGCAGACCAGTAACTCTTGTTTCTGATGGTACATGTGAGGAGTCACCTCTGAATTGTATATCCTCCTGTTTTTCTCTTTCAACGAAGGACTAATTGAGCTGTGGGTTAGATCTTGAGCAGTCCCTGGTGCATTGCCTGAGAAAACAGATCTTGAAAGCTTGGGGATTACGTTGGTAAGATTTTTTTTGTGTTGATAAATTGTTTTGTACTCTATCTATCCTGACCAAAGTGTAAATCTGCTGTTTTTAAAATTGTGTTGTTTTTAAAAAACATTTGGTGCTGACTGGGCTGGGAATCTATTAAAGATTAAATGAGGTTTCAAATATTTAATTAGGGAAGTTGAATTATGATTAAACAAATATAGGTATTTACTTATGTATATTCATTTGTGGGAAGAAATAATTTCCATTGAGTTCAGTGAAGTTTAGTGCAAGTAAACATGTACAGGATTTTTAGGGTTGTCATCCCTTCATATTCACTGGGTTTAGGGCTGTAGGACCCCTGTGAAAGTGGAAAAACTGCAAATTAAAAAAACAGTATTGTTTACTTGATAAAACAGCTCTTTAGAAACCTCTAGATCCATCAGCAAGATGCTGTGGCTAACTTCTGCTAGAAATTAGCCATAGAAGCACACTAGAAAACCTAGAGATTCCTAGATAGATTTCAACTTCCAGCTGGGCATTCCTGCAGAGAACATTTTATCAAATTTGCAAATCAGATCTGCAAAGTCGATTGTGGAGAGTTGACTGTACAGTGTTTGTATCTTTTAAAGATTAGCAGATGCATTTTTACTAGGCCTCTGCACCCTGAATGTAAATGTATTAAATACTACTTGTTGTCAAGCAAAGGGCCAATGGGATAACTAATGTGTAATGTTCACAACTTGGACAAGCTTCATTTTAAAGCTTCCAGCACTTAAACACATTACATCAAACTTTCTCCAGATATGTTATCTTTTTTTCTGGGGGTTTCTTACAATGTCTCCTTACCTTTGAAAATGGTGGGGAGCAGATTTTGTAAGTCTAATCATTTCAATTTATGGGACAAAATGAAGCATCATATAGAGAATGCCTTATTGCTAGGGATGATCAAGATTATGGCTTGTATCATTGGTCTGTAGCAATGGGGCTTGTAAAGAGAGGTGGGAGAGAGAAATGAGATTGACAGTCACAGTGGCCCCCGTGAGTAAGGAACTACTGCATAATATGGAGTGGCAGTAGGGTTTTTTTTTTTTCCTGTTCATTGAGTTGGAAGAGATCCCTAGAGGTCAACCAGTCCAAGCCTCTTTCTCATAGGAATACACAATCAAAACAATCCTGACATACACAGCTATCAATACTCTCTTCTCTGGAATAGCCAAATGGTTATCTTTCTCTTTTCCTTTTTGTCAAGACCCTCCATTCATTGTCCCCTTTGCCAAACATAGCTCAATTTCTTGAAAATTTTCCCTGATTCTGCCCTATCTCATAGTTATGGGAACATTCTAGAGTAGTGGGTGAGCAAGCATGAAGAATGGGCCATTCATCTAAGCTGTGAGTATTGCTGAGTCAACAGATTGATTGTTGATACTGTAAACTATTGCTAAATAATAAAATTATTGATATTTAAATACAATGAAGGTAGGAATATTTCTAGTAATTATCACAACTTATTGCAGTTGATAGTTAAGCAATAGGTGGCTTGAAGCAATCAGTTTGTAAATGTGTCCATTTTTCTTTTGCTTGATAACCTTAATTAAACCATTTTCAAGCATGTAATGTAAATGTACTCAGAATTCTGTTACCTTCTAGGTTTTTCTAAAACTGACATCATAAGGTCTAATCTCAAAGCTGTCCTAACATACCTTATAGTATCTCCCACAGAGCCTAATTTAGCCTCCTTTCCAGACAACCAAGCTAGTCCATAGTCAGGAAATAAAAACAAGCCAGATTAAAATTAAACTGCCAATAGAAATAAGATAGGGAAGTTAATACGAATGACACTGAAGTTAATAGTGGGAGTGGGTCAGTCACTGGTAGTTAGAATTGGACTGATAGCTTTGGAATACTGGCAAGTTGTAGCCTGTAATCAAAATTTAGAAAGCTCCTTTTCATTTTGGCTAACTACCTTATCACATGGGGCTTTTGTCCAATAGGGCGTTTTCAACATGGAGCTGGTACGGATCCTGCCATACCCATCTCATGATGTAGGGCTACTTCTTTCACCCCAGTTGGGGTGAGGAGTGGGGCCCCTGCTGGAAGTCACACAACATTGTATGATGGCATGGGGCTCCATCCATTAAACAGGGTGAAATCATCCTAGGATGCTAAATTCCCTTATCCAATGAGGTCCTATGTGAATCAAGTTGTCTTACAGACAGGCTGCAAATATTCTGGGAATCATATGGTGGCACCAGCTGATTGATGAGTCCTCAAAATCTCCAGGTGGCTGCAAAATGCAATCATAGATGCCATTTTGGGTGGCTGGAAGGGACATTGTTAGTGCATGCCTCATCACCTCTTGAACTAATGGGGACAGTTGTTTTGCGTAATTGAGCCCCCTCCCAAGACAATATATTTAAACACAATTGGGCCACAATTAGCTCCCCCTCCATTTTTTTCTTAGTTAAATTTTTAAAAGAAGTGCTAGTTTCTTGTAGGTGAATGAATAGAGTTCCCAAGAGCTGCATTGGAGCCACTCCCCTTGAGGAATGCATTGCACAAATCTCCCCTCTCAGTGGTCTAAGAGTTAATAGTTTCCATGAGTTCTGATAGACATTCTTGGCAATGAAGACTATGATCCACTGGACTCTCATCAAATTCCCTATTGCCCTTTGATTTTCAATATGGTAACTGGCTAACTGCACATTTTTGGAGGAAACTAGCTGCCTGGATCCATTCAAGGTGCCTCAATGCACACATGCTCCATATTTAATAAGAAAACCACAGCCTTGTCTGTGAGATAAAAAGATCACTCTAAGAAATCTTTGCCTACTCACCTTAAAGGTGACTATGTATAACTCCCTCTTTAGTATCTCTGTACAAATCAAATATTATTGGTCATCTTCTTTTAAAGATGGATTGTGCTGTCAGAAAGACAAAAGGAAATATGAGTGGTTAGCGAATATTTTTTACCACAACAAGGATAACTAGGTGTGTATGTCACACACACATTCTTACAGGGCTGGGTACAATAAATCATCCCACAATGTCATATAGTCTGAAGAAGAATTTTCTTAGGCAACATGAGTCATCGCTGTTGGAAGAAGTTCAACACATCTTACGTTTGTTGTGCAAGTCAATCCAAATTAGCAAACAAGACTGTTGGAGAGGAAAGGGCTTGAGGGGATCACCATCTAAACTGAAAAGTGGAGAAGGAAGCTGCTGCATAAGCTTTCCGCTGGAATCAACATTACCCTTAAAATATATATACCTGGATTACAGTTGATTTGGAGATTATTTTCCTTTTGAATTAACCCTATTGGTCCTGGCTAAGAATGTGAGACATGTTTTTAAACCTCAGAGTAAGTGTACTTTGTAGTTGTGGCTTCCATAGTCAGGAGACAGTCAATCCAGGGCAGGTTTTTCATCCTTTACAAGAAACAAGTTATCCAAGGCACTAACATTTTGTGCACAGAGAATTGCCTCTTTAAAGTTCAATGTAAAACCCAGAATGGATTCAAACCCCACGAATCCCACAAAGTTGGGAATTCACCAACTCCACTGGTCTGTGGTAAAACTGGCACATGCCAGGGCATAACTCAGAGTTTAAGAGGTTAGACCTCTTTCTCAGACTCTTGAGGAAGGTGATAAATCTCAGGCTGAGGCACTGGAAGTGACGGTGGGAGGAATGGGTTGTTGTAGGTTTTACCGGGCTATATGGCCATGTTCTGGAGGCAATTTTTCTCCTGACGTTTTGCCTGCATCTATGGCAAGCATCCTCAGAGGTAGTGAGGTCTGTTGGAAGTAGGAAAAATGGGTTTATATATCTGTGGAATGACCAGGGTGAGACAAAGGACTTTTGTCTGCTGGGGCTGGTGGGAGGAATCTTTGCACACAGGCCATTGCTTACTTTTAAAATTCTGAAATACTGATTCTTCCAGCATGTTTCCATGTTCTTAACTGCCTTTCCCACTATTACTATGGGAAAATGCAGCTACATGTATCTATAACTATTATTTGTTGGCCACTTTTCTCCGTATTTAGAATTCTGGGGGGACTCACCAAAACTAAAACAAACAGAGCAAAATTCACCTTTTACAACAGTTTAAAATGTAATTAAATCAATAAAACTAAGAGCAGTTAAAATGTAGCCATTAAAAAGACAACAGGAAAGACAATATAGTACAAACCCTGATATATTCCCAAATGTATGGACACACAAAATCATATTGAAATGAAGGATTTCTGGCTATAGTGCTGGAGTGCCTTTAAAATGCCCAGGGATGACACTTTTTGTCAGATAAGGATAAACACTACCACACCTAAGGTTTCATGGACACAAAATTACTTTATAACACATACAAGAGCTGTTTGTTTGAGAAAACTGTCTTCAAAGGTGTAAAAAAAGAAAAAAACTTTTCTTGCCTCCATAAAAATAACGTGTATGTCATTTGTTACATTTACATTTCACCTTTCTTCTAAGGCAGAACCATCCAAAGATTTCATGTTGATGACAAACTTTTTAGATATGCATCATTTTGTGACACAGTAATTCAGTTTTACTAGGAAACCAAAAGTTAAACCAACCCCTTATAAGAGATACAAATGAAATGTATGGGGACACAACATATCTCCTGAAATCCTTTAATTTATATTTGATTTGAAAGATAGCATACATTTCCAATATTTTTGTCATCTATGAATAACACGTAAATACCTGCAAGAATTTAAAACAAAAATAAAATAACTACTTGTTATTTTAATTAGATGTATGAGGTTGGTGGGATGAACATAGCCTTTGAATATTTGGTAGTATTCACAACAAAATATGATAAACATTCAATGCCAGATGCAATGACTAAATAAGAAACATTAAACAAACAACTGGATGATGGCCAAAACCATGTTGGTTACTATTTTAGGCCAGTGGCCTAAAATTCTGACCCTTCATCTCTTTTTTCCATGTTGTGCTGGCTCCAATGGAGCCAGCATGGGGTCTCGCCAAGAGGGTGATGATTCTTCCATGTGACAGGGGAAGTGTCACAAAGAGGAAGCTATGCATGGGGCATTGGATTCATCCCACTGCACCTTTCCTTTTTTTAGTGAAGCCTTTGTGATGAGATCATTGTACTCCTAGATTTAGCTCTAAACTGGAATTTCTTTGGTGGTTAGAAAGGAGTTGCCACAGCTGAGCCATGCACACCAGTTATCCTGTTCTGGAGTAGCCACTGTGACACATAGCTAAATTACAACCTGTTTGATCCTCTGTAACAGTGTGTGTCCATATCTGGCTTATATTGCTTACATAAAATTTCCTCTCAGGTCATTAGATGCCATGTTTTCCCTTTCTTTCAGAAGGTACATAGAACAAATAATGAAGGAATATTGTTTCATATCAGTATTTAGGTCTGTTTCTTGTTTAACCAGGAAGCAACCATTTGGTTGTAGTAGCCTTTCTTCTACATTTAAAGTTGGCATGAGGGGTAATATTGTTCACGCTAACTCTTCCATTTATAATTCCATTGGTTCCTTTTAAAGCACTGCAGGATAGAACTGGCTGTCAGAGCAAGCTTTCTGAGAGTCACAGTGTCTGCTTGAATGTTTCAAGAAAGTTCCCTCTTACGGTTTTTGGAATTAAGGAGTGATACATTAGAGTATGAAAAATTATATCCAGTATAAGTCAGTTACATTACTTTAGGGTAGGTTGCCTTGCTGTATTATAGTAAAACAAAATTATGCACATTTTCAAGTGGATTCCAGCATCACTAAAAAGTTAAATTATATTTGAAGACAGCTTGTGTGTTTGGTGGCACATTTGTAATGTTCATAGAATTGGAAGTGGCCTCATGGGTCATCTATGCTAATCCCCTAGTTTGTGCTGAATTTCCAGATAAAGCATCCCCAGCAGGTCGCTGCCAACGTATCTAGGCAGTTTGTTCCCTTGTCAAACCACCCACTATCAAAAGTTTATTTATAATATTCAGCCAAAATCCATTATCCAGTAACTTCAAATCATTATACCCGGTCTTACTTTCTGGAGCATCAGAGAACAAACCTGGCCTCTCTTTTCTGTAAAAGCCCTTGGGGTGTATAAAGAGTGCAATCATTTTCCTCCTTAGCCTTTTTTTCCCCACCAAGCTAAACATGTCTAGCTTTTTCAACCTTTTAAAATATGTTTTCTTCTCCGTACTTCTTATCTTTGTTGCCATTTTTAGAGACTTGTCTATATCCTTTTTAAAAGGAAGCACCCAGAACCGAACGCAGTACTCCAGGTGAGACCCGAGTAGTACGGAATATAGTGAGACTATTATTTCCCTCAGCTTGGAAACTATGCTTCTATTAATTCATGAGACAATAGCATTTATTTTCTTTGTTGCAGCATGACATTGCTGACTCATGTTCAACTTTCAATAAAAATAACCTGTTTTCACATGTAGTATTGCTGAGTTATGCATCCTCCATCTCTTAAGTGTCCATTTCTAAAATCACAACCAAATAATATCACAGTGGAGCATAAAGCACTGCCAGAGTTACTATGCAAGTAAGATTAGTGGTGGCAAAGCCCCAAAGTCTCATAGTGGCCAAGGAGGCAGGAGATACCAGGGACTATGTAGCTGCAAATGGACAACTAGGAAAAGAGACAGCTATCACTCTCTGCTACCTGTAAAGAAAATCATGCAGTGTACCGTAACACTGGATATTAGAGAGAGTAGTGTTGCTCACTTTTCCTTGGCTGCTTAAATGAAACCAGATTCTGTCTGGGTGTCTCTCCAACTTTTAATTTGCTGTGGGAGTTGCGTTTGCACTCAAAAGAGAGGGACACTGTTCAAGAAGGTATTGGACATCTTTTCCCACAATGGGAGGAACACCGCAGCAAAAACACCAGTACAACCAAAAATAACATGGAAAACTGAGGAAAGGAGTGGAGTAGACTCTGAGTTAACTGGAAGCCAAACAGGCAGAAATCTTAAGCAAAAGGCGGAAAACAAAGCAAACAACAAACAAAAAAACAAAAACAACAAAAAAACCCCAAAGAAATTACACTTTAACTTATCTAGTATCTCCCAATCCACATGGGTGTCAGTTAACTGAGAGTCTACTGGAATTTTGTTGCTGTGTGATTTCAGATCACTTCTGATTTATGGTGACCTTTGACTTATGGATTTTCTTGGCAATATTAGTTCAGAGGGGGGTTGCCCCTGTGTTTGAGAGAGTGACTTGCCCAACACCACCAAGCAGGTTTCAGAGGTTTCAAAACTTCTTCTACTAGAGACCTAGTCCAGCACTCTGAGCGCTACACTGCACTGGCAATTAAAGGGAGTACAGGCAGCCCCCAAGTTATGAACAAGATAAGGCCTGTAAGTTTGTTCTTAAGTGTAATGAAGTTGAATTTATATGTAAATCAGAACAGGTACATTTTAAAGTGTAATTACAGCCAATTTTTAAAATTTTGGATAACATAGGAAAGGGTAAACACCCTGGGTTGTTTGTTTTGCTGTCAGAAGACTTCACCTCACTTCTTGTCCTAGTGATAATTGGATTTTGAAAATTTTGGGTTGTCATGGAAACAAGGATTGGTGATAAAGTGGAGACACATTTTCTCCATGATAACTCTTACAGCAGTGAATTCCCCTTCCTAAGAGTAGATTTTCTCTCACTTCCTGTTGTTTTACAACTCTGTTTGTAGCTAAGAGTCATATGTACATTCGCTGTTTGTAAATTGATGATTGCCTGTATTCAGTCATCTATTAAAATCTTGAGGTAATGCATTATTTTCAGATGCTGTTAATATTCTATCTTTACAGGTGCTAAACATTTGATAGGAGGGGATTCCAAAAATTGGAACCTTAGGAAAAATTGGAACCTGCATTTTGGTCACTACCCATCTAATTTCTGAGTAGAACTTCTATCAAAGATCTCAGATTGCCAGTTCAAAAGAGGTCTTTTCTGTTCCTTGGCCCCAAGCCCTGAAAGCTTTGATAGTTGAAAAGCTTAACTTTGAATTCTGCCTGGAAGCAATCTGGAAGCTACCTGAAGATATTTTGATCCTGGGTGAAACATGTTCGAGCCAGCCAGCCAGCCATCTCCAGACAGTAATTTGGCAGCAAATGCAATTCTAAGCATCAGAACTTTCTGAGTTGTCTCCAGGACTAGTGGGACATCAAATGAATTGTAGCTACGAAAACAAGATACTACCAGGTCATGAAAATTATGGCAGTCTTTGGAGATAATCCTATAAATATCTTGAAGATCAATAAAAGTCTGTTTGCAAAGTTTTCATGGTGGTGCCCTCCCATGCAACTATTTATTATTGTTAGCCTTCATAGAAATACCTTTTATTGAAGGACAACATATCCATACAATATAATTTTAAAACAAAGAACCATGACAAATAGGGTTGCTAGGGAAGGGCCAAAACTGGAGACCTTGGGAATTCCCAGTACGATGTCACAGGAAACAGATTGTATTAGTATTACATAGGTGATATTAGAAGGGTGGCGGTGGTGGTGTTACATTCCAGTGATTCAATGATTCTGCCATATCTGAGATTAACCATTTAAACAAGATCATTCATTCAAGAAGAATTGAAGGACTCACCTCATTTCCAAACTGTGTTTTTACAGATACAGCAATGAGTAACCCAAATTCCCCTGACTCACATCGAACACAAAACCGAAAAGGTAATGTAAATCAATGATATGAGGGAGGGATGGTTCATAGGCTGCCTACAAAACAATTATATGTGTTTCCAGGTCAACTGCCTGTCTAATACAGTACAGTGGGCCTTAGTATCCACTGGGGACTTGTTCCAGAACACCCCCCCCCCCCTTATATTAAATGGTGTTCCTTATATTAAATGGAAAAATCAGTTTGCTTTTTATGAGGGAAAAGGGCACTGTACTGTTTTACATTTCCCCCCAACTTATCTGTATATGTCTTTTAGGTTTGGCAGTTAGGAGCTATTATTGAAACATTTTTTTCTAAAAGGAGACAAGCCCATATATTAATTTAAACAGAGGTTGGCTTGTAAGTCAAGTTATGAGGTATCCCATCCTACCATAATTTCAACAGTGTGTCTTCCTTCCCCCATAATTTATCAAGTAGAAACCAAAAATGAGATAAGAGATAAGAATTTCAAGAGGAAATTGAGGCTGAAGGTTCTGTTGAGATTGCAAAGTGGCAGTCATGAGGTTAATATAAAATCAGCTGTATGTACAGGAAAGATAAAAGAGATAACTACAGGATGTAGGAGACCTTGTCTGCATGTGGAGTGAGGAACTAGGTGATTTACCGGAACACTAAGTGGCTCTATTCTGCATTATTTCTAAGTATATAGTATTGGATCTCACAAATTAAGTTATATTGACAAATTAGATCACAGGCAGAGAAAGAATGATCACTAATGGGAGTGGTTTGGAAACTGAGTAATTTCAAAAACATTTGAAACATTGGTTCACCTGGAAGCTTAATGTAAAATATGATAGTTGTCTTCAATTTCTTAAGGGGCTTCATGCAGAAAATAGAACAGACATTTCCTCTATTGTCTAACAACGTGGAACTGTAACCACTTCTATGGAAAAAACAGGAAAGCACATTTTGACTGAACATTAGGAGACACTTCCTTACAGCGAGAGTTGTTTGGCAGTAGAACAGATTAATTCAAGAAATAATGGAAATACCAGATATAGAAGAATGGACACAAAAAATACTTGATATAAGAAATATGGACAGACTCACATACCTACTATCTAGACACAAAGACACGCCAATAAAAGAAACAAATTGGGAAAAAGTTACAGAATACTTAAAAAAGAAGAAATATAAGACAATAATTTAAAATAACTAAACTGAACCTCAAATGAAAGGAGAGAAAATGTTTAAATAAAAAAAGAAAAAAGAAAAACAAAAGGAAGACACCCCCAATAATGATGCCCAGGAAGTCATGAAGAACTCTACAATTTTATTTTTATTTTTATATATTTTTTGTTTTGTTTTTCTCTCCCCCCCTTCTTTTTCTTGTTATAACTGTCTTTTCCTACTGCCCTATCTCCTTGCAAATATTCCCCCACTTTCCCTGTAACTTCAGAGAACACTTAATAAAAATTATATATTTTAAAAAAGAAAAGAAATAATAGAATTTCCTTCAGCAGAGAATATACAACAATTCTTTAGGTATGTTAAATCTGAGCAGGATGTTTATTAGATTTTCTCCCTTTCTGCTGTATGAAGCCATTATAGCATTTACTGCTCGCGAAACGTAATGTGTGGTTTTTGAAACTCAAATAGGGGACTTTGCCCCATATTAAGCAATTGCTATTTAGGTCATTTTCAACTTATGCCAATCCTAACACAAACATATCAAAGAGGAGTTTTTTGGGGTAAGATTTGTTCAGAGGGAATTTGCCATAGCATTCTTCTGAGAGAAGGCCACCATTGGGTTTCCATTGCCAAACAGGGATTTGAACTCTGATCACTAGAGTCACAGTCCAATGCCCAAACCACTACATCACACTGTGCAATCAATGTATGTAAAGGTGTCAAGAGCTATAGAATTTTAAATGCTGTGAGAGTACTAATTTGTAACATGTGTTTAATGTGTGATGTTTATACTCATTCCTGGGCTGGGTATGGGATCGTCTTCTCAATGTAATCCAGCATTTTATTACTGCTTCTTCACTCTTTTTCTTACCACAATGAATGTGGATTTGACAGGTTCTGTCCATCTGGACACACCTGGAATTTGACTCCAGCCCTGTCATTGTTAGCAGATGTGTATAAGCATGTAAAACATCCTCTATCTTCAATGTAATGTAAAAAGTAAATTCTTCGTGTGTTTCTTTCCCTAATTTAACAGGCAAGAAACAAAAACGAGAGAAAAGATCCAACCTGCAAGAAGAGAGTGAGGATGACTCTTTTGAAGAGTTTGAAACAGAGAATCAGTCACAAGGTAATACACAATAACCATTATGATTTACTTTGTTCAATGTGGACATGGATATTACTACTACTGCTACAACTTTTTTTTGTACCACACCTCCATCTTCCTGAAGAGACTTGGGGTGGCTTATGTATGTCACAAAATTTCTAAAACGACGCATAAAATAAACACACAATACAATAAAAGATAAAACCAATAGCATAAAAACTAAAAACTATTCAGGTTGAAAAGCTCTGGTTGTTCCTCCTCTGTTGCATGCCAGGATCTGGGACCATGAACTGTGACCTTCTTGTGGAGACCACTTTCTATTTCTTCTTTTTAAAATGTAAAATATGACACAGAATGTTTTAAAGTTGCCAACAGGCACATCACTACCAAATCCGTGTGATAGGTCATTTTGTGTACGTGTATAGTTCACTTTGTGTATGTGGTAGCAAAGACCAGTAAAGGTAGAATATCCCTTATCTTGAAATGCTTGGACCAGAAGTGTTTGGCATTTCAGACCTCCCCCCCCCCCCCCCCAGATTTTGGAATACCTGTACTTTCATATACTTATATAATCTTGGAGATAGCACCAAAGTCTAAAGACAAAATTCATGTGTGTTTCATATGCATTTAGTACATATAGGGTGAAAGTAATTTGATACACATTATGAGAACCATCAGAAAGCAAAGCTGTCACTGTTTCAGTCACCCAAATGGACAATTTGGGAGTATGCTAAATTTTTGGAATTCAGGTAAGGGATGCTCAGTCAGTAATAATAACATGTATATTGGCAATTTGGGGATTATGCATCCTCCCCAAGAAATGTTTATCTTTAGTTTACATCAAAGAAGGCAACACTGATGCCCTCTATGACTTTTGGTGAAGTGTCCCTGTTTTACTCCCCAGTCCTCTGGATTTTTAATATTAAGAAATAACTTCCCTGGGAAATGTTTTACTCTCTCTCTCTCTCTCCCTCCCACGCCCCCCACCCCCCGCTTTTGGGATTTAGTAGTCCCCAGGGTCTTCCAGTTGACTTCCTTATTGTTTAAATGCATCAAAAAGCCATAGAGGGGAGCCACAATGAAATGTGGATGGTGGCAAGCGGTGAGGATCTGTAACACTGGCCTTGGTGACCTTACTTAGGCAATCCCCCGTTGTCCAAGTATGATGGCCTTCCAAGTGCAATGTCTTGGCGGAGAATACATAGGTGACTATGGAGCCCTATTCTTGACATGCGTATTCTTCCACAGTGAGGACATTGGTTTCCAGGTGGAAGGTGGTTGTAGTCAAGGTTGGCTTGATGCACCTTCCTCTTGGCACATTTTGCCCTCCATTCATGCCTCTTCAAATTCCACAGTACTGCTGGTCACAGCTGACCTCCAGTTAGAGTGCTCAAGGACCTGGGCTTCCCAGTTCTAAATGTCTATGACACAGTTTTTAAGGTTCGCTTTAAGCCCATCTTTAAATCTCTTTTCCTGTCCACCAATGTTATGTTTCCCATTCTTGAGTTGGAAGTATAGTAACTGCTTTGGGAGATGGTGATCGGACATTTGGACAACGTGGCCAGTCCAATGGAGTTGATAGCGTAGGAGCATCATTTCAGTGCTGGTGGTCTTTACTTCTTCCAACATGCTGACATTTGTCCACCTGTCTTCCCAAGAGATTTGCAGGATTTTTCAGAGGCAACGCTGATGGAATCATTCCAGGAGTTGTGTGACATCTATAGACAGTCCATGTTTTGCAGGCATATAACAGGGTTGGGTGGACCATAGCTTTATAAACAAGCATCTTGGTATCCATATCCTGATCCTCAAACACTCTCTGCTTTGGAAAAATGCTGCACTCACAGAAATCAGGCGGTGTTGTATTTCAGTGTCAATGTAGACTTTTGTGGAGAGGTGGCTGCCAAGGTAGCGGAAATGGTCAACATGTTACACCATTAAGCTGTATTTCTGGCATTGCTTTGTCTGCAACAATGGCTTTGGGTGCCAACATGTAGTCCACATACTACATTTTCTGCACTCCTGGTTTTTATGGTATAACTACTATACGTGCTGCATAGGAAGAAAGGGAATCCCAATCCCAAAAAGGTCCTACATATACATAAAGGACATATTCATTTATTCATTCCTAATGGGTTGCTCATTTTGGTCTGTGTATTCTTTCAGTGTAATAGCGTGTCATCATGATGACAGTGATAAGAGAGGTTAAAATACTGTATTAAACAATAAATATAAATACAAGGGATGACGTAGAAAGAGAAGGTGGATGGGGAAGTAGCAGAGCTACTTTCTATAACAACTCATGGAATTTCCCATCAGGATCATCAGTAAGCAAGTTGCTTGCGCATTTTGGTAGTAAATTCAAAGAAGTTCAGTAAGGGCTTTTCCAAGTTCTAATAGATGCACCTTGACAGTATACCTTCTATTGCCATTTCCTGTGAAGAGCCCAGTCACTATTTGTGAAAGTAGAAGAATTGAAGCTGTGTTTCTTACACAACAGTTGTATAAATCTAATAGACTATTTCAGACCAATATTGAATAAAATGGCAAAGAGGGAACTTCCTCAAATATTTTAACAACACCTATTATCCATGAAATACATGTGTGGGACAGGTTCAAAAGAGAGCACTAGAGCTCTCCATGTCTACAGCTCTGACAAACACAATAAAAGGCTGCAGCAATCCAGAGTCCATTTGCATCTTCATTTACTGATATTTTGGAATAATATTTTTGTGTGGGGGTGTCATCAAGAAAGGACTTTTTATAGAAATAATCCTTAAAACATTTCATATATCCTCCCCTCTCATCTGGAAGCTGTTGATACATGAGGACAATTTGTTGAGTCCCAGTGAATCAGGTCCTTATTCAGGACTCCTTGAGGCCAACATGAACTTCCAAAGCAATGCCAAAATATGGAAAAATATAAATGGGAATGATTGGATACCCATTCCAGTCATCTTGAATGGTACTTTGTGATAGGGCCATGTGACTTGTTGAAATTGTGCATTGCCACTTTTGGAAGCTTCTGCATGAGACAGTTTAACACTATCCCTAGAAACATTGACATGGGGGGGGGGGAGGGGGGGTGTTGGAACCTGACATAAATTATATGGAGACCTAGGGGTGGACTTTGCCAACCCCTCAAAAGAATAGGCATTTCACTCATATAAAGCCTCTGTTTTTGCAAATCTCCCATGTAATTACATCAAAACATATCGGACCAAATTAGAAACTGGAACTAACAGCAATTTTCTGTTTCTCTGTTCTGTGTGTGTGCACCACTTTAGATCCGTCCACTGAAGTTGTTCCATATGGTGAGACAGGCAAGTAATCTACATTCACAACTGGCAATGGTTTGTCCAGGGTAGGGGTCCTCAAACTAAGGCCTGGGGGGCAGATACGGATTTACCCGGCCCTTGCTGGGGGTCAACCTAAGTCTGAAATGACTTAAAAGCACACAGCAACAACAATCCTCTCTCATCAGCCAAAAGCAGACCCACACTTCCCATTGAAATACTAATAAGTTTATATTTGTTAACATTGTTCTTCATTTTAATTATTGTATTGTTTTTAAGTGGTTTTTTTTTTTTGCATTACAAAAAGATATGTGTGGCATGCATAGGAATTCATTCATGTTTTTTTTTTTTCAAATTATAATCCGGCCTTCCAACAGTTTGAGGGACCTAACCTGACCCTCTGTTTAAAAAGTTTGATGACCCCTGGTCCAGGGTTTGGGAGTCCTTACGCAGGATGCTGTGCATGGGTCCAAGTCTTCCTTGCCTCTTCTGTGGACATAACTGGGTGTTGGTGGTCTTTCAATTTTTGCTTTTTCTCCCCACTTCAGCAAATGGCACTAGCCAAAACCCTAAGTAACCTGTGTTGTCACATCAGTTATGAGATTATAAGTCAATCTTACAGTTTCATAAATACTGCATGTCATGGCGGGCATATCTATGACATGTAGACATCAAAATACCATCTAGACACTAGAATCACTCACCACTGAATGTATCCTAAAGGGAGACATGCAAAAGGAGTAGTCTCCTTTTGCATGTGTGGAGAATTACTTGGTAAAAGCTCAAGTTAGATAATGAAAGGATGTGGTTTGCACCAGTTGTTTAAAAACAGATTGGGCAAACAACAAAATGGTAGTTGTTTTTCTTTTAAAGAAAAGTATCCTGACACTCCCTCTAGTGGTTATTGCAGTAAAGGATTATTGCATATGCAGTATAAGATAATACAGTTGGCCTGCTACTTTTGAAGATTTAACTTTTATAGATTTGATTATTTATATATTTGATGTGTTTTTTATGTACATCTCAGGGTTCTTACTTTTCATCTGGACCAAAAAAGAAGGCTTTGTTCCTTATCAAGGATTTTACTGTATTGGTGCCTTGTATTATTATTGGTGTTAAGATACAACTGTATTATTATTATTGGAGTTAACCTGTAACAAAAAAGTGATTAAGAAAATAGTTCTTTTACAGCGCTCAAATCTTTGGCAAGAATCCTGATGCGTGCACACATTCAATATAAAAATATGGGCAGATTATTAAAGCCTTTCCCTTGGTGTCTTGTTCTTTTTTCAGAAGTTATGAAGAGAGAAGAGGCACCTGCAACTGGTAAATATAAATGGCAGATTGAAAAACAGGGCTTCTTGAATTTTGTCTTATTTAATTCCCCTAACTCATATTATGTTAGTTATTCATCTGGGATAAAAGCTTAACATGGCACCACCTTCTTTCATAAAAGATTTCAAGTGTGAAAGAGATTTTTTAAAAAAATCAATTCTTGCATACCTTGCCCATTGGCTTTTGTTTTTGTTGACTAACAGGGATGCAGTTTTAGGGGTGGGTGGGAATTAAGGCCATTACTCCTCAATAAGAATTCTCCAATCCATCATTTTTTTCCTTCATTTCTGAAATTTCTGGCACTACCTTAAAGTTTCAGTTGAGCTTTTAGAAATACAGTTTAGGCATCTAAAGAAAGATTGCAAAGAATGTTATTAAGGGAATGTGAATGCAGAAAATATGAGAATTGTAGGAGTGGACTATTTCCAATGTCTCACTCTCTGCAATGCTAGAAATTTGGGAAATGTAGGCAAATTTGATGAAGAATAGAACTCTTATGCGGGAGCAATTCCTTCATTCCTACATCATGGAAGGTTAGGTAAAGGTGTTCCCCTAACATTAAGTCCAGTCATGTCTGACTCTGAGGGTTGGTGTTCATCTCCATGTCTAAGCCAAAGAGCCAGCGTTATCTGTAGACACCTCCAAAGTCAGGTGGCTGGCATAACTGCATGGAGCGCCGTTACCTTCCCATTGGAGTGGTAGCTATTGATCTACTCACATTTGCATGTTTTCAAACTGCTAGAAACTGGGGCTAACAGCAGGAGCTCACACCACTCCCCAGATTCAAACCTGCAACCTTTCGGTCAGCAAGTTCAGCAGCTCAGTGCTTTAACCCACTGTGCCAGAGGGGGTTTCGGCTACATTCCTATAAACATCTGGCTACACTCCTATTAACTATGTTCTCAAATAAATATTTGTCAGTGATCACTGGTGCCAGGATGGGAAATATGTGAGGGTCTTCCTTAGCAATTGTCTATGCTAAACACCCATCTCTGGTCCCCAAAGAAGTCACTGAACTAGTTGCCACTCCTCTGATCAACACAGAACAGAAGAACTTGGTTGTTTCTTCTCTGCACTGCGTGTAACTGCTGTGGAGTGGGGAAGGAGGAGGAATCTAAGCAATGAACACCCTATAGTCATTGAAAGATATGTGGCAACTAATTATGCAGGCTATTTCAAAATGTTTATTTGTTGACACAGGTGTAATGCAATAGTTTGCAGCACTGAGGGGGGAGGGAATCTTATGCAAAGAGAACAGGGTGATAACAGTGGCATTGAGTTCAGCAAAAAAAAGCATGATCTCCTTTTTCTCCAAAACCTGAAGAGCTGAATAGGGCTTAGTTTACATTACATTTCTGCTTGAACCTACATTGTCCCCATGAACCCCTTCTACCATTTCCCTTTGATGAAGAAAGCCCCCCCAAAAAGTGGGTAGGTGGTTGGGCAGGCAGGCATTGTCATGCTTGGGGAAAAGATATGTAGAGTAAATGGAACTGGCAGTCCTTTGCAGTTAAGGAGTGGCATCTTGGCATGTAGCTTTTGTGCTCAGTCTTGGATTGGATTACTGACAGGTTTACTTGTTGTCCAGTATCTAAGTGTTCTTCCAGATGATGCAGGTATCTTATAATTACTCTCCTTCATTCCTTGGAATGTCATGGGTATCATATAATCACCCTACTTCATTTCTCAGAATTTCGTGGGTGTGATCTCTAAGACAGTAGTGCTTAAGGTATCTGCAGGATCACCTGCACTATATATGTACCCATTGACTATAATTCTTTATTTCCTGGAAACTCACCACAGACTGACAGCTCATAGCTCATACATTGCCATTAGCCCATGTACCAAAATTTCAAGTAGCACTGAGATAATTGTGTCCTCCATTTGCAACCATTCTACATTTTCCAATAGTTTCTTCACATGCTTGCATGCAAAATTAGTTAAAACAGAAAAGACTAGAGAGATTCATTGTATCTTTTGATTGATGTCACCCTAGGAATCCAGCATCTAGAAATACCCTGAGATAGCCCACTAGTTAAATGAACATTTTCAGCTCCTGGCTGTTACCTGCATTAAAATTGTTTGCCTGTCATTTTAATCAAATTTTGTTTTTCCCAGTGCCTGAAAAGGGTGTTTGCCCATCTCCTCACCATCCAGGATGGTGGACACTGGGCATCCGAAAAGATGGTAAGTATTTATCAGATCACAGACTTAATCATCAACCCCAGATACTTGTTTTAAATGTGAGGCTAACGTCCTAGAATTGTAAAATAGTATACAGTTTTCCCTAGCAGAATAATTAATCATAGTTAGACTACGCATCTTGAATTTTCACTAAAAGCCCTTAACAAGTTTATAGTACTCTTCTTAATGGTGTCTTCCTGCCTCCAACCTTTGAATGTGTTCCTACTGCAGCATCTCTACTTGTGTGTGAATAATAAAAAGACATTCATAATGTATATGGATAAGAGGTCTGCTGACTCAAAATCTTTCAAATCTGAAGGTTCATAATGCACTGGGAAGGGTTATATACATTATTTATGTTGCATGCAGTTAGTAACAATGTCTGCGGTTATAAAACTATGTGAATAATCAGATTACTCATACTTCAAAACCTTTGATATATACAGCTTTAACTATATATAGGATCTTTTGAAAATTGCAGACTATTAATTAGATCTTCAAGTGTGATGACCAATTGAATTTGTTTTATTTTCTTATTCCAGATGAATTCTTCCATTTTGTCATTCTTTGTTTTGCTGTTGGAATCTTATTAGTTTGCTATTACAAATATAACAGTAAGTAAAAATGGCAATGCATTTGTTTGATTTGAGCCAAGAGAGAACAGACATCAATTTATTCATGCTTATCTTTTTAGACTGGACCGTTTCCCTTGGTATTGGTTTGATGACCTTTGCAGGCTTAGAAACAACTGGAATATATTTTGGCCTTGGTATGTGTTTTGTGCTCTTAGAGGTCTCTTATTTATAAGGTTGCCTAAAGTGAAAACTAACTTGACAGCAAATATTAACAAATATGTTTTATGTATATTTTATACAAATTATATGAAATAGCCGATAAACTTTTTCATGCTCAGATATAAGACTTCCCAATTCTAGTACGATCTACAATTACGTGTTCCAAAGTAAGTTCCATTGTCCATGGATATTGTATGCTAGGATAGAAATAAAATAAGTGATATGACTGAAGGTTTATATTACGTATGACACTGAAGCAGAAATGGAACTCACTAGCTTGCAGAAGATGTATTACAGTCCCTTCTAATTTCCTTTCTGTTCATGGGACTGTGAGCATAAACATTTGTCTATTATTTTCCAACAGTGCACCGTATTCGAAGCATTCTGGAAGCATTTATTCCTCTCCTCCAGAGAATCAGAACACCAGGTATTTTCCCCTTATAGTTGTTCAGAATGACGGTTTTACATTTTCGATTGCATCAATATGTCCTTTCATTTATTAGTTGTTGTTCTACAATTAATTTTATTCATGCTGTCAGTCTCCTCCCCAGAAAATTGTTCTAGAATAGAGATAGAAACCAGTGCATCTGTATGTCAAATCCAAGGACATGGCCAGTGCTGGTGTCCAGGTGATCTAGCCAAATTTGAAAGTAATAGATCTGAAACAGCAAAATACTTATAATCATTTCCTTTTTTAAATAACAAAGTCATAAGTAAATATAATATTATGGTCAAGATCCTGCCTCTTCAATAAGACTGCTTTGTCATTGTAGTTAGATGTGATGACATTCCCAAAACTTTGCCTTTGCAGGCTGGAAGCATCCCAACCAAACTGTCTCCAAGGTGCTGGAGAATGGGGTGCTGGGGAATGATGCTCCTGTTATTAAGAACAAGCAGCTTGAAAGTTGCTTGGCATCTTACCACAATTGCATGTCTCAATGGTCCCCACAATGCAGATGTCACTCTCCACAACAGTGATCCACAGCACCCTGGAAATGCTTCAGTTTGGACATTGCCAGACTGCAAAGTTATGGTTTGCGAATAATTAACAACCATAAATAACAAGCAATTACAAGATCACAAGTCCAAATTACAGTTGTTTAATCTCTGAACAGGAAACCAGTTTACAATTCTAACCCAACAGCCTGAATCTCACTTACTTATTTCTAAAATTTGTGATTCCATTGTATAAATATATTCTTCATGAACATTTTTGCTGTTCTTCCTTAAACACAGATGGAAGTGTATTAGTAGGTCTCTGAAAATGATCTTACTGATTGATTTTTCTCTTATTGTGTAGGTTTCAGAAAGGTTAACTAATGGAGGACTTCAAGACAGCCCCATAAAGTATCTGTTTGCTTACTGGACTGAGATAATGTTTCCAGGACTGCCATTTGTAATATAAAGCAACAATTTCATAACTGTAACTGAAGGGTTTCTCAGTTGGGGCAAGGAACTCTACTCCAATGGCTCTTTTCTTCCTCTCAATATATTACAGTGCATGAGGATTCTTCCTTCTATTGAGAATTATAATTGTAGTCACAGTGCTCCATGTTTCTTTCCTAACAATTTGTCTTCTTTCTATTATGTCGTATTCAGCTGTGCACGAGGTTTCTCACACAAGGCAGTGCATGTTTTTAGCATCAGTTAGAACCACGGTTTCTCAGACTTTGGTCCTTCAGTTCCAACTTCCTTGACCATTGGCCAAATTGGCTGTTATGTCTGAGGTTGAAATGCAAAACACCCAGAGGATCAAACTTTAAGAAGCACTTATCTGACAATAACACCACTAACACAACAATTGCTCCAGAGGATCTTTGCACATAACATGGCTATCACTGCATATCAAGATATACAACAAGTAGAGTGTGTCGTGGCTCCTCAATGTGATTAGACATTATTCTCAGGCTCTTAAAATGAATTGGAAAAGTCAGCCCATTCATGGTATAATCACTGTTCATGAACACTTGGCACATGGAGCACCTTAAAAGAAGCTTCCACAGGCCCACCTAGATGTATACAACAGCCCAGATCCATTGCATTTGGGCAAAATCTGTTCCTTGCAATGGAACTGCTATAAAGTGAGCTCTGATTCTTCTTGTCACCATACTCATACCTAGTTATTACTAACACAGAGAAAACATTTTAAAAACTTTGCTATGGCTTATAGTTATAATGCTCAGTTTTCGGAGAGATGTTTGAAAAGTAAAAATAGATAGAATCCTTTTGCATTTAAACCACTTCAAGAAGGCTTATGTTGAATACCTCTTGCTGTTCTGCATGCATGTGTCTTCCCATAAGCAGAGGAAATCCATTATAAGGAGCAAATCACTCTTGTTTTATCTGGTAAGAGCCATGGGATGAATGTGAAATTGTTGAATTGTTTTAGTTTATTGTTTAATAAATTTTTGAAGACTTTATTTCTTTTGGTGAAGCTTGTATCTGTTAAAATTCCACATCTTCCCATCCACATATAATATCTGCCTACTGAGGCTTCAGGCTGTGCACTTGGGGGTAGCAATCTACAAAACTCTGTGTAAAAAAATCCTTATTAGTCACTAAGATGCCACAAGGACTTCTTGTTTTTGCAGCAACAGGCTAAAGTGAGTGTGTATGTGCCTTCAAGTAGCCTATTGACTTAGGATTCCATTAAATTCATAGGGTTTTTAAAGGCAAGAAATACTCAAAGGTTTTGCTGGTTTCTTTCTCTGAAATATACTCTTCAGCATCTGGTATTGGTTACTGTTCTCTCATTCAAATACTAATCAAAGTTCACCCTGCAGTACTTCGATGATTTCACAGCATCTTGGTGCGTTTGGGGTATTTGGCTGTATTCCTGGAAAAATCTAACCACTCCTCTGACACTATTTCAAGTTGAATTAAAACTATTTTTCTCAACAAAAAAAATCCAGGAAACAATGTTTTCAATAGTAATAGTATGCATTTTGCTTTTGTTCTTTTGAATGTTGACCTGAACGCAAATTTAAAATTATGTTATAGATATGTTGTCATTGAAAGGTATGAAATTATCCTATTTATTTTAATGTTGGCAGCTAGCAAGCTCTGTGTAGAGGACACATGCATTTCAAGAAATTAGGAATGAGCTACCTTTAACCTGAAGGATATCTAGGTCAACATTTGATTGCCACATAGTCAGAGCAGATGATTATGGAAAGCAGGCAGTTCAATTTCATCATCCTGTTCACCTTCCTCAGCAATTGACATTCAATAGAGAAACCCAAATGCTGAAGTCTGGCCCTGAATGAGAAACCATCTGGAAACAACATGCTAGCCTCCATGAATTGTTCAAAGAGCAAGAGATAAATATAATGAATAAATAATAAAGTTCTGTTTGCTTTCAGTCTCTTCTGAATAATTTCCCTGTACACTTGAGATTGCATGCTAAACCTTGCTCCAAGCAAAGATGACTGAACAAGTGAATAATAGAGCACAAAAACCAGAACTGCCCAAGGACAAATGGTCCATGGGCACCATTTGCTTGAAAGGAATAAAGGCTGGAGCAAGCCCAAATAGTCCAGCTCAGTCACTACAGCAGGATAGGGCAAGGAATAGAGAGATATCGCCCTTGGTCTTTCTAGACGAGTGGTTCTCAACCTGTGGGCCCCCAGGTGTTTTGGCCTATAACTCCCAGAAATCCCAGCCAGTTTACCAGCTGTTAGGATTTCTGGGAGTTGAAGGCCAAAACATCTGGGGACCCACAGGTTGAGAACCACTGGTCTAAACCAAAACACATAGTTCTTTGCTTTCTCCTGACATCTGCACTGATGTGGCCCAGCAGATTGGATGTACTGAGGCAGATGATAAGTGGCTAGAAAATACAAATAGAATACAGGGAAAGTATATTAAAACATCTTAATGTTTTATCTGTTTGACTTACATCCCTTATATTTGTCAATATGGAAGAAAAATATTACTGCATCCTCAAGGCAAGTAGCAGAAACAAGGCAAATGGTTTAAACAAAAGATTCATGTTATGTCCTTGGACCTTTTTACTTTACTATAATGCCACAATTCCATGAAAACTGCTATGAAAACATCTTATGGAATTATAGGATTTGCAGTTTAGGTTTATTTAGTCAGAGAAGTCTTCTACATCTTCCTCAAACTACAAATCTCATGAAGCCATATAATGGAGTCAGTTATAGTGCTACAATAGTGAAATGTGAAAGGTTACCTTATTGTATGGAGTTGGGAAATCAGTTTTTAGCAGCCTAGCCTATTATCTCAGAAATGTTTAACGAAGAGAGAAAAATAATACTGTGGTACAAACAGCAATGACACTACAGTATCACAATGTAATGATTTGGGAGAGGTGATATAATTTGGATATTGCTATTTTATGCCTTGTACATTATTTTCTGAGAATGTGAATTTTTAAATACGCCCTCAAAATAACACTTGCTGTCAAAATAATGAGACATTGTTGTATTCCCCAAACATTTATTTTTATTAGAAGGCTCTCTCATTAATACTCTTCGCATAGAATTTGAAACATGTGTTTGAATGTTTCAGTATGGTTTTTTCAAAAAAAACCCAAACACTGTTTTATCATTGCACAATGGGAATATGATCCAAGCTATTCTGCATTTCTGGATTTGGACACTGCCATCTTCACTGCCTGGATGATGCCTTCCTTATCAATGCCAAACATCCTAAGCAGCTCAGCCGGTTTCCCACTTCTTGGGACATGGGACACAGCCAAGCGGGTAACAGTGATCCCTGGTTCTCCCACAACAGCAGCACAGACAGCTTCTCCAATGCCACCTATGGAAAGATGATACACAACAGTTAAGTCCAAGTCTGGCAGGCTTTATTTCTTCATATGCTGCTTAATGCAGCTAGCAAAAAAGAAAACAATGGACAAATCAGGGAGATTAGAAAGGTGACTGAACTGCTTGTCCCAGTTTTTAACTGGATTTTTAAAAAAATACTGTTCATATTTAATCCTGTTTTTATGTTTGTATATTTGTGTATATTAAATTATTATGATTACGTTTTTATGTTAAGCCACTTTGAGTGCCCTTCGGGGGAGATAAAGCTGAGTATATTGTTGTTGTTGTTGTTGTTGTTGTTTCCCCTAAAACGTTTTCCAAAAGCAAGATTTATGCTGTTGAGGCCCAGATTCAAGAAATTATCTCCAAGAAGTGATGTAGGATAACAAAAGGACAGAAGAGCTGAGAATCAAGAGACACCTTTCAGACTCAACTGGGTAGAAAACGGATGGCCTGTGGCCCTCTCTACTGTAACTGCCCATCAGTCCTCAAAATTCCCTAAAACCCACCTCATTAAAGATTTTTGGGCAAAACATGACAAAAAATTGTCAAGCATCCAAATGCCTTTTAACTTCCTAACTCTAACACCCTCTCAAAGACCCTCTTTTCCTCCCAAAATCATATAATGCGAAACCATGTCAGTTGGAGTTGTCAGACTGGTGGGGAAATGGAAGAAAAAGAAGGTATTTTGGTGCACTCAAAGGTGTAGCAACAGGGAATATGTGGGAGGGGGACAGGCCACTGGTTGCCACACAGTTGAACACCCCAAGGATCGAGGATTTAGTGACTCATCTGATGCACATTTACCAAATTGCATATTATGCCACAAGTCTTATGAGTTATTTATTTCAACAGAAGGGGGAAGTAGTTTCCTCACAGGTGATTCCATTGACCATAATGAGAGACACAACACAGAACTTGCAAAGATAGCCATATAAATGAACAGGAACTGGAAAAAGGATTGGCAGCATATTTGTATGCTGAATATGTTTTTGCTTAAGTTGACTCACCTTCATAATAATGGTCTTCCACAGTGATAATTCTGCCTTTGGTTGCTCTTGCATTTTCAAGTATGGTTTTCTTATCCAGAGGTTTGACAGTGAATAGGTCAATCACTCTGATGGGCATTTTTTCTTTTAAAAAAGAGAAGAAATGTGATCATATAGGAAAACAGCAATGTAGGAAAAGGGTAATTCTAGAAAGCACAGATTTTACTGTGGAAATCTAACACTACATGGAATCCCACTTATTAAAGCAATCCCAGGAGGATGTCTGGAACTATAGACATCTGCCTCTAAAAATAGCCAGCAGATAAATCAAAACAGGCACACTTAATTATATGCAAGCTGTATTTTCCTCTTTCTTCATTCATTAATATATTCCTTCTTAGTTGCCTAAAGTACTTTTGTATCAAGATTCCATTTCCATGGTCCTATTTTGACCATTACACAGTAAAGATCACAAACCAAATAATTCTATTACCTTTTCCCCCCAGGAGAAGCATACATTTGGTAACAATACATCTATGCATTTATTGGCAAAATCCCAACCTACTAAGAAAGAATCTGAACACTGCTAGTTGTCACTTTAAAATCTTATGTGCACTCAGAATTGCCTGAAAGCACATTGAAAAGTGGTGCCATACTAAAGAAGTAATCTACACATACATGCCCTGGTGATTTCAGTATCAATTAAACATCTTTCATGTCTGAATGAACTGTCCAAGATAGAAAACTACAAGCACAACTGGCCAATAATTTCAAATGCAGTATTTTCTCCTGGAAGTCATGCCACACGTTCAGAAATCCACAACAAAACACAAATCAAATTACACACTCCAAAGTTGTATGTCAACTTTGTCAAAGGCCTAAAGGCACTGGTTTTTTTTGTCTGAGGCAGACAATAATGCTATGGCAGTAATACTTTATTGTGGCTTTAGGTTAGAAAATGTAGACAACACCAAGATCAACAAGTTTCTGGGTTTGCATGCCCATTGGAGTGGTATCAGTACTCTTATCATTCTGCAGCCACACTGTATTTGATTTGTACAGGACTAGAGTCCATTGTGATTAGAGACCGGGTGTTGCAAAGTATGGCCTCATCTTTTTAACCACCCAAAGTCACATCAGTATGTCTCACTGAATAGGTTCTAACTTAGATTATGTCTTGAATGGTGGGATGCACCATAGCATTGTTTCTTCTAGTAGAAATTACTCTTTCACACACACCTTTAAGAATGTAGAAAGTGAAAATTCTGATCAAAAGAAAAATCATTTGATACTAAGAAGCTAATTTATGGAATATGGAAAGATCAAGGCATCACAAGGGCATTGTCGAGCTTTGATCCACTTGAAGAGCTACCTACTAATTTAGACAATAGCACAATGGCATTCGCTTCTTAGTACTATATTTTGTAATTGATCCTTAGGGTGTTGTCTTGTAGAAATATTTGTATTTCCTTTTTCCACAAAACAAATTCTTCAAGGCTTTGTTGGAAGATGCCAATACATTGAAACATTGGGTTCAGTACTTTGCTTTTACCAGGGTTCTGATGTGCATAGTAGGAGGGGAAAGAAAGAACACTTGGTTCAAAATTTGAAATGATGAACTACTGCCAGATAACAGGTTGAAGCACTTATTAAAATAAAACTTTCTTGACTGCTAGGAAAAGGGGACTATTAGATCGGTCTCTTTCCCTTTCTCTCTTTCATCATACTATGTGTAGTGCTAGATCTTTAATTTCATTAACTGTGATTGATCCTAAGAAGGAAGACCTCTGGTTTATGAATGCCAATTAAAAGTTCAGTATCGAACCTTTCTTCAGTTGTTCAGCAGCCGCCAATGCCTCATGCAGAGTCACTCCTGCACCAATAACTGTGGCTTGGTCATCCTTACCCTTGAATACCACCTGATGAGAACATGAAACACAAATTAGAAATAGTACAGAATGTGTATATGAATGCATTTTAAAACTAGTTGTAACTAGTTAAGGCCATAGGATGGAATTCACTATCACAGTTACTAATGTGTAACCTAGAGTTATGAATTAATAACTGATTCTTGTACACAATTCCTACATATTTAATAGTGTATGAAATAAGAAGGGATTATAAAATCCCCCTAATCCTGATTTACCAGCTACTATGAGTAGCAGGGGCCTCTTCTTGTATTGAATGGGATGCAGAAAATTGATGTTTTTCCACTCCACAACTTCTGCTAGTGATCACTGGTGCAAGGAGGAATTGCAATATGGATCTTGCTTCTGACTCTCACTTCGGAGACTGATTATAGGATGGTAGTGAAATATCAGTCTGCTGTATCCCAATCAACAGGACAGTCTAGGACTCTAATGCCACTCACTGTGACTGTTGTCTAATAGTCAGAATGGAAGGGGGATACATGTGGAATTTTGGCCACAGAATTTAAATGAGGGCACTCCCATAGTTCAAGTAGCTTTGGCTAGGATACTCACCTTGGCTTGCCCAACATGGAAGTCCTCATTGCTGCTATAAATCACAGTATTTTCTGGACGACTGGTCCTTATGAAACAGATCCCCTATTTTGAAAATGAATACAAGATAGATTTTAATTTAGGATCATGGATTCTTCCAGTTGTTGCACAGCGGCTCCCAGGAGCCTTAAATAATGGGATTAAGACAGTACACTACAGGGATAATCACAAATTTCAGAATAGGAAGATAAAACTGAGACAATCTTCATATCATTCCTTTCCTTCTAATCTTCACATCATTTTCCTTCCACTCTTCTTGATGTTCTGGATAAGTTTGGGGGTATCCAATGAACCATCATTTCCCATTACACCTAAATATAAAACTATGGCCATCATCTTGAGGGAAGTCAGATCTTAACCCTATTTCAGACCACAGTTTAAGATTCTGACATTTTTCAAATTGAGAAAGTATAGTTTCTCAGTTAAGATATAGCAGGCAACTTTGGTTCATTGTGTTAAGTGTGCCATGCTCAAACTTGAGGAGGTAAGCTCTCTTTTCAAAAGTTCAGAGTTCATATTACTCACTCCCTCAAATAAATAAATAAATAAATAAATAAATAGGCGTTATTCAGAAAGTGGTCTGAATGTGCCAACATAAAAGAGTGACACTAACATTGCATGGTTCTGTTCCACATATTCAGATATAATATGTAAATGGGGATTATGTCTTTCAAAAACCTGAGACAGAGGTATTCCCCGACTAAGAAGAGTTACAGACCTTTGTATTTGCAGCCAATTCTACTGCCTTTTCAGTGGAAACAGCATCACTAGGGTAAAATATAGTTGAGTTAGGAATGGCACGAAACATGCACAAGTCTTCCAGACCCATCTGCGAAGGCCCATCTTCACCTTAAAAATATGAAAGAATGACACCAGGTTAACACTGAACAAATTACTTCTCTGAATTCTTCTTAAAGATTGTAAATGAACGTAAGACATTCATAGGAAATGGGAGAAAACCTACCATCTTTTCCTTAAACCTGGAACCCACTAAATAGTAAAGAAAGAAGACAGAAGGAAACTAAAAAGAAAGAAAATGGGGGTTATAAAGAAAAAATCTGGGGAAATTGCAGATGTAAATAAAGCAGCAAACAAAAGATAAAAAGGGAATCAGCAGGAACAAGGTGCAAAGGGAGAATGGGGCAAAAGAAAGTATAAGCATACTATTAAAGAAAATAAGAATTTAAGAATAGAATAGGTGCTACCCAATACTAGGTAGAGGACAAAACAGTTCAAGGCTTCATCAGAAATCTAGCAATCAGAAATAGATATGTCGTTTAATAGGTTTTTACATGGTTCTATTGGTTCCAACATGTATTTTAAATAAATCATGTACTTAATTCTATTTTAATGGTTGGATGCTTTGGGTTTTAATTTACATATTGTAAATTTAATTTATATTGTATGATTTTCAGTTATCAGCTCTAAGCCTTTTTTGAGGAAGAAGAAGCATGTTATAAATGTATATAATAATAATAATAATAATAATAATAATAATAATGATAACAACAACAACAAATATGAATGACTTGCAATTAACATCTACAAAAAAAACTGCAAAATAATTGCAGATATGTTGAGGGAAATGACAATGGATTATGAAGTAACAGTCACTAGGGTTCCACTTGATACCGGGTGAAATGTGGGAGATATGAGGAAATGATTCACTGGACTTGTCCATTATATGACTTGCATATGCTCATTCTTACACTTTGGGAGGGCTGGGACATCCTGGTGAAAACATTTAAATATACTTACCAATAGATACACCACAGTGAGATCCACAGAGATTGATGTTGCTCTCTGAAATGGCTGCCATACGAATCTGGTCATATGCCCTGGTGAAGAATGTGGCAAAGGCGCTAGCAAAGACAACGTTTCTGTCACGAGTGGCACAACCAACTGCGACACTCACCTGTGAAGAGGAAAGGAAAAATGGGAAAGGGAGGAAGAAAATGAACTGATGCCAACACAATGTGTCATATTCTGAAGTGAACTTTTTTATTAATACATTTTTATTTGATAAAAAAAATTACAATTATATAGGCATATACTAAACATTTCCCCTCTTTCATTTACATTCATCCCTGTGCTCCCCTTCTCCAGAGGCATCTCATCTTCTAAAGTCCCATCAAAAGTTCAATTCTTCATTTGGAGGTAAATTCCCGTTTTCTTCTTCCAATACTTTTTCTAGAGATTTTCTCCAAATACTTTCAAAGTCATTTTTCCATAATCCCCTCTTTACTTTTAAGTTGGATGTTAGCTTATTGTTCAATGCCATTTTCCAGACTTCTTTATACTATCTATTAATTTGTATTTTCATTTCTCCTTTCCAATATTTTGCAACAAATAATCTAGCTGCTGTTAATAGCACGTCTATTCATTTTCCCTCTTATCTTTTCCATCCTCTTTTTAAATTAAAAGTAATGCTTCTACAAATATTTTATAATACATGCATATCTACATGTTCAGTTTTATATTTATATGTTTTTCTCTCAAATGCATATATATTTTGTCCCCTCTTTCCCACACACATATATTTTCTCTTTACAAAGTCCATTATGCTGTGAAAAACATAAAAAGATTGGGAAAAGGATGAAATGACTCAAGATCAGCTGAACAGTTTCAAATGGATATTTTAAACTGGAATTCTATGTACTTTGCCTAACTCTCTAACACAACACTGCAACATTCAAAAAATGGTGCTTAAGTGTGCGGGGAGTGGGAAGGTGTTTATACTTAAGATTAATTTGAATATGTAGTGGCTTTCTGACTATGAGTTGTTTAAGAACAATTAATCAATTTTCAAGTTAGCATGTAGCAATCTGTTGTATCACTGAGCAGGGATGAGCAAATGGATTGCTCTAGCGCCCTGTTTTCTGCCCTTGTGACCTTCCAGCAGACACAAAGACTGTCAAAAATGCAAAACAAAACACCCTCCAAAGGAAACATTTGGAAATGCCCAAAAGTTAACCTGATTTTGAAAATGGATTTTTAGAGATATTAAACAGTGCAAGAGAGTCTGTTTAAAAGAAGATCTCCAAGTATTTTCACTTCTTTTTTTGGGGTGGGGAGGATGAAAAGGAGCCATCCAGGAGTATGGAGGGGTGATGCCTGCAGAAACAGCCTGGGATGCCAGATGTGACTTAACGGTCATACATTGCTCAGTTCTCACAGAATGACATCAGTTTAGAAGAATCCCAATCTTAAGAAATGGCCACTTTATCCCCACTACTCCTCATCCTACACTGAAAATCCAAAACATCAAGATCTTCCTGGCCTGCATCTCAGAAATACCAAATTCATTCGTTCATTTCATTATTTTTAATTCTTTCAAGTCATTTTAATGAAAGAGTGCATGTTTTCAAAAGGCATCGCTCATAATGTGTTCACCAAGCGTTCAACAGACAGTTGTTCAAACTCCTTAAGATATCAGATCTGCTGGTTATTGTTACAGAGGCCTGACCTACAGAGCTCTGAAGCAAAGCAACCATGACCTGGATACCAGGAGATAAGCTTGCAGTTATCTAAGCCCTGAAGAAAGAAAGAAAGAAAGAAAGAAAGAAAGAAAGAAAGAAAGAAGGAAGGAAGGGAGGAAGGAAGGAAGACTGAAGATGTTGCTGAAAGGGATGGGAGGGAAGAAGAGCTACAGTGACAGAATGGTCAAAGTATGTCAGGAGAACATATGGTTTGGGACCTTGAATCAACATAGCTGTTGATGTACTGAACAACTCCAAGCACAGGATAAAACTTTATCCATCAGACCTTTGTCTATTCTGTCATACACACCCTGGAAGGACTTACCATGTTTTGTTCAGCAATGTAGCACTCAATGAAACGACTGGGGTGCTCTTTTTTGAAGAGCTCAGCGAAAGTAGAATTTTTTGTATCTCCATCCAAAGCAACCACACGGTCACAGGCATGGCCCAGTTTGGCAAGAGCCAAGCCATAAGCTTTGCGGGTAGCAAACTGTGAAGAGGAAACCAACAAAGGCATATATTATCATTGTGTCCAAATATTCTACAAAAAGACAATTAATTAAGAAAACAACTAAAACCTGGAAATAAAATTGTCAAAGAAACTTTAAAAAACACCAAATAATCAGTATCTCACTGTATCACACAATTCATAATACACATTATAATACCTTTATTGAAACATGTCTTTTGATTGGTCTGCTACAGATTTTGTTGTTATGTGTATTTTAGGATTTGTTCTATTTTATTGCTTGACCAATATGATTAACCCTGGATATACTTTTTTTATTTGAAAATTCCCAACTCAGTTCTCTATATGGGAATCCTGAACTAGTGAGAACAAATGGACTGGGACTTACTCTTTGATACTTTCTCATCCAACGAAGGTAAAACAATCTGATTTGACCCATTTTACATTTTGCAATACCTAACCTTGTATCCAGATGTGTCAGTACAGAATCTTTTAACGTGCATGATGTATTCTATGCATTTGGTTGGCCTAAAATATATCATCAATGTCCCTTTTGGATTTGTTAAGCTTTACTGCTTGGGTAACATGATCTGTTTTTGTTAACCGTCATCAAGTCGAACTCGACCTCTAAGTCACTCTATCCTCAGGTATTGCAGATTCAGGATTGTGGCTTCCTTGATTCATTCTCTCCATCTGTAATGCAGTCTCCTTCTTTTCCTCCTGAATTCTACCGTATCAAGCACCATTGTTCTCAGTTTTAGATCTTGGTTCTAGGGAGTGTTGAGGCTTGATTTGCTCTATTAATTTGTCTGTTTAACAGTCCACTCATAGAACCCCTTCTCCAGTACCATATTTCCAACGAGTTGATATTCTTCCTATCGGCTTTTCCCCATACACATAGGATATATGATGGCATGGATAATCCTATTTTTGGAATTATATATTGTATCTTTATACTTCAAGATCTTATCTAGTTTTGCAAAAGAAGCCTTTCTAAGTCCTAGTCTTCTTTTTATTTCTTGACTACAGTTTCAATTTTGATTAATGACTTTTCCAAAGTATGGAAAATCTTGAACTATTTCAATGTTCATTAAAGTTATGTAAATAATCTGTGGTCATTATTTTTGTTTTCTTAATGTTCAACTATAAACCTGTGTTTAAACTTTCTTCCTTGATTATCTTCAGTAATTGTCCCATATATTTACTATTATCTGCTAGTTGTATGGTGTAATATGCATATCTTGAATTGTAGCATCTAAGAAAATGTTAGGGGGAACATGCTGGCTCCTACCTTATTATCCTTCCATTATCAAGTGAAGAATTTTTAAAGAATGACTTTTAGGTTTTTGGGAACTGATCATTTATAAGACAGAGCTTCAAATATTGTTCTATACCGAGTTTGTTTCTTTTTCATAGATATATTTCAATTGTTTAAAATATATAGCTAGTCCATTCATATTTTAACAATAATCCTTGAAATGATTGTACCTATATGTGTAATTTTTTAGCTCCTCTGTTTCAATTTTTGTCATTCAACTTGGATGGTCCTGGAAGATACAAATAAAATACAATAAAACTAATGTATTACTGATGGAAAACACCATAGTACCTTCTCTCCTGTTTTGTAGTTTGGTGGGGATGGCATCTTTATATTTTTGATATTAACCATAGGGACATCATCTTGTGGAAGGGCTGGAGAAAGCTTTTTCTTGTTCTGGATTCTGTTATCAATCTCTTGAATGACTTGCTCAGCCATATTTTTGGGAAGAGGCTTGCCATGCCAATTTTCCTTATCCTCAATACCTGTGGATTATTATATGCATAATTTAAAAAGTAAGAGGTTAAACCACAATTTACATCATTTTTTTTGCTGAAACCAGCAATGATTGAGTAAATGCTATAACACTATTACTGCAAACATGATGATCTACCTCTTAGGTTTGTTCTAACATTGCCTCCAACCTTTGCCACAGCTTGCCTATTTCTTTATTGTTTTATTGATGGACAACCCCAAAATGTCTTCCTTATAGTTCTACAGTTCAATTTCTTCCGCCCCTCAACTGCATTCCAAGTCTATTATTTATTTATTTATTTATTTATTTATTTATTTATTTATTTAGAGTTTTTATACCCCAGTCTCCTCAACCTCCGAGGAGGGACTCAGTCACTGACAAATTTGAGTCATTGACAGGGGGTGTCAAACTAATATGGATTTTGATCTTATTCCACTCTCAGATATAAAACCCAATGCATCATTTAGATGTTAGCTCATCTTTATCTAGCTCACCAATGCATTGTGAAAATGAGAATTAAGAGCAGAGGAAGGAGAACCACAACTGCGTGATATGGAGATTAGACGTATGGGCTTGAACTTGGAAAACCCAAGTTCAAATTTATACTTGTCCATGAAGGACATTGAGTGACCACTCTCTCTCAAGCTCACAGGACTGGTGTAAAAATAACAATGGGGAGAAATTGCACTACTGCCTTCAGAGAAAAGGGCAGGCAATAAATATAATAAATAAATGCCCCAAGCTTTTTGGAGGAAAGGGAGAATAAAAATCCATTAAAAACCCAATCAATCAATTTAAATATTATCCTTATAATACCTCCCTCCATCTTCTCAACACCACGCTGATTGTGTGGTCTCCTGGTTTCTATCCCCACTACCATCCCAATAAGCGTCAATACGGGTAGTCATTTTTATCTAAAACATAAATATATATTGTTATTTCCCTCCTTGATCTCTTCTATGAGCTTCTTGAACACAAATGATCCTATTTTTCATGCCTGTGATACGGCTACCAGCCCTGGATCCTTGGCACGGGGTAAGGCTGTATGTCTAGATAGATGAATAAATTCAAGTCAGCAAATCAGTAATCTTGACTGCAAATATGACATGCTAGGTATTCTGTAATTAAAGGACCTGAATAAGCAGGCACTCTGTGCAAGCACGAAACGTCTCTCTGCTTCAGGAAAGAGCATCAGACAGACTGAGCTCTCACAGTAACAGGATCTAAATACAGGATTCTTTTCGCCATACAGTAGTCTCACAGAGTGGCAGCATTTGTTCCTGAAAAATGACAAATATCCTAAGTTTATTTAGCTATTTTTGAAAAAGCTTAAGCCATCTGATGGATGCACAAGATTAAAATGGCAACATCACGGGGAGGCAGAGGAAAGACATGATAAATGTGTGGTGGCACAAACCCACACTTATATGCTTGCCCAGTGCAAACGGATGAGTTATGGATGTGTTTTCCACTGGGCCTGGGCCTGCACAGAATGGAATTCACATCTTTGAACAGATCCAAAATCAGGCCATGTGCTTGTGCTTTGCTGAGTTTTGAATGGGTGCAAATTGCCAAGAAGACAAGACAAGCACTGAGATCTCTGCTGTTCAACTAATGAAAGGTATGATATGTCCTGCCAGCTGTGACAACTCACAATTCATAATGGAGCAGAAGAGAATACTATGTCTACCTGCAGTGTACTGAAATTAGGTAGATTACATAAAGTGGTTCAGTTGGGAAGAGTGTGAAAGTTGTTTCCAAGGCAAATTCAAGCCTCAATTAACATAAATATCTCAAAGCACAAAATGCCCTCAGAGGCAGGTATTTCATACATCTTTGACCTTCTAGGGATGCTCTAGTTGGAAATCCTGCATGAAGCAGGAAGTTGGACCTAATGGTCCATAGTGCTCCTTCCTATGCAAATATTCTTATCAACTACTGAACAAATTTTAATCTATTTTTTTTTCATGGAGCAGCATAATAACTTGAATACAGCATACCCCATTCTTTCCTTACGACTTAATATGGAGATTGCATCCGCATATCTCAGAGTATTGAGGAATACCTCTTTATGTTTCTTTATTCTCTTCACATCACATATTTGAATCAATTCTAAAACTCTGTAGTATTCATCTTGGAATATCTCTTAGCAAAATTCTTTTGTAGCTTTTTTTGTACAAACAATGTTACTATTGTACAAAGAGCTTCACAGTAAGACTTAAGAGTAGTCTTTGACTATTCATGCAGAATTTCTTATATGCATAATCACTCACATCTCATATAATGTATGGGTTCAACTATGATTCAAGCACTGAGGGATGTGTATGTTAATAGTAGAGCAGGCATAGCAAAGGGTTACATTTATATACACATTATACACAGATTAAAGCTCAGTGCAAGAGGAAGAGATCTGACCAAATATTCTACTGGTACAAGCCACTCTCTGGTCTGAAAATGAATCAGTTACAGTACCATTACTGTCATTCTTGTAGTGCTGAATAATTGAAACAGGCACTACATTTTCTGGAAAGAAAGTCATTCCAAATAACTGTTGTTAGGGAGGGGAAGTTTTAAGCCACTTCATGCTTAAGAATCAGATCTTAAAATATTTCAGTGATTTCTAATTGTGAGGGCTTCCTGATTACAGCAACTCACGGTTAATGATGAGGAATGCTGGGAGTTGTAGTCCAATGTCTGGAGGGCCATTCAGTACTCAGTTCTGGCCTAATTGTGATCATTAAGTCTGATTACATGATCTGTGGTCTGGTGGGGTGTAGCATGAGGAAAAGACTAGGCATTAGAACATTTAGCAACGGGATCTTGCAACCCTCCAGAGCAGATTGAGTGTGTTTAAATGTGGTCACTCTTTTCCTGATGGAAGCAGCTGCATTATTTGAGGGTACTACATGGGACACAAAACCTCAGAGCTATGGATCAGGACAATTCTGTTTCCAATCTCAAATCTGGCTTAGGCATGCTGTTTGCTCAGACCGCATTTGCAATATGGGGAAAAACTAACCTCTCTTAAAGGTTTATTGCAAGGATGAGAAACTAATGTATGCAACTGCTTTGAACACTCAGAAGTGCTAGATTAAATTAATGTCCCTAAAACATGACTTAACAAGCAGGGGGCTCTTCCACTTGGCCTTACCGGTTATTCCTTTGCCTTTGAAAGTCTTAGCAATAATCGCTGTTGGTTGGTGCCTTGCCTGACCAAAGGCTTTGCACAGCTCCTCCACACTGTGCCCGTCAACAATGATAGCATGCCAGCTAGGAATGCAAACAAACAGATTAACTGTAAAACGATTCACAGAAGTAAAACCTCCTCTAAGAGCTTTCACACAAATAAGAAGGTGGGGGAGGAGAAGTCTCATATTAGTACATATATCGTATATTCCGACATATAAGACGACTGGGCGTATAAGACGACCCCCAACTTTTCCAATTAAAATACAGAGTTTGGGATATACTCGCCGTATAAGACTATCCCTCTTCCAACACACACCAAATAAAAAAATTAAAAGCATCAGATTTGATTTCAATACAGTAATTTTCCTATTGCTGTAACTCCTTCTCTGTCTCTCAGATCTCGCACCTGTGCCGCTTCACTGCAGTCTTCAGGAGTGAGATCCGAGAGGCAGAGGAGGAGGTATGGTAATAAGATACAAGGGTGGGCCATACAGGTAAAAGAGGTGTGTTTTTCTGGGCCCAGAGCAACTCTATTTCTTTTTTCCATACCCCGGATGCCTGCAGCTTGCTCCGCCTTCCCGGTGAGACACCCCTTCACCTCACCATCGGGACCACATTAAGTCCATGAATCCTGATGAATGGATTTTCTTCTACCATACTTGTACAGCGTCGTCCTTTATGCTTTCATACAGTCGCTGCATACGGCAGGGACATGGCCACTGCCATTTTTGAGCTCCCCCCACAATATGCAGCAACCACAAATTCTCCAATCCGGATTGGAAGTTTCAGCACCCGCTCTATAAGATGACTCCCAGTGTATAAGTGTACTCTCACATATAAGACGACTCCCATGCATAAGGCTACTCCAGCGTATAAGACGACCCCCATGTATAAGACTACTCCCGCGTATAAGACAACCCCTGACATTTGAGAAGATTTTCTTGGGTTAAAAAGTAGTCTTATACGCCAGAATATACGGTAATTAAAACAGGAAGTAGCTTTGTTATGACAATCTTCTTGGGAAATGTTCAAAATGGCCAAGATCCAAAGAGGGACTTTTGAGACATGTCACAAAGACTTGGGCATGCCTAGTGTGGTTGTTTTTAACATCCCCTTTCTCTTGTAACTGCAGAACTTGCAATGTAATTATTACACTTTTCTTTAGTGTCCTCAGTTTCAAAAGTGATTTCCCACATCTTGGGAAACTGCTGTTTGTGAAACCTAACCCAAAGGCTTCTTAAATGCATGGAACTGGTCATACAGTTACTGGGATTCTGGCTACACACAAGAAGGTGGACAGTGTCCAAAAATAATTTGGAGGCTTGAATTAGCCACAATAATTCAGTCCAAAGAAAAAACTTGGGTTAACAAATGGAGCTTCCTCTATTTCATCTTTGACCAATTGCATGTGGAATAGTATATGCTAACTATTAATCTATCAAATACAATATTTTAAAATAAAAGGAATGCTCACATGTTTTGAATACAATGTAAATGCTCAGGAGAGAATGGATTCTAAAAATACATAATTAAAAACCTAACAAGTAAGATCCATCCTTAGCCATTTTGTGTTCTTCACATACAGTCCAAGGGACTAGATCCTGGAAATAAACTTTAAAAACTTCACCTTGCTTAGCACTGCTAATTCATTAATTATCTTCCAGATGCAACACAGATTTGAAACAATACATCAACATGATATGGCATCTAGTACTTTGGCAATGCAGACATGCATGCATGCATACATACATACCCAAAGGCTTCACAGCGTTTTTGGTAGATTTCAACATGATGCTGCAGAGGAGCAGGTTCACTTTGTCCAAGTCGATTAATGTCTAGAATAGCAACCAAATTGTCCAACTTGTAGAACCCAGCAAAGGCCATTGCTTCCCAAACAGAACCTTCAGATAACTCTCCATCTCCAAGGACACAATAAACTCGGTAGCTGTACATCAAACAGGAATAAGCTCATTAAATATTTAGCACTCTGAGCTAAAGGCAAAGGGAAGCAGACCTTTTCCGGGTTGGTCTGCTAACAAGGGAAAGTCCAAAATGTACCTCAAAATGAAATACCTCAATTTCAATGGACACTAACCCAGGTGAACCACCAGTATTGTGAATTATCCTCCTTTTCCCCTCAAAGTCCACCATGTAAATAAACTATTTTTTATTCCCTCTCTTAATTTAACCAATCCTGTTGTATCTTTATCACAATTCCAAACTAGATGTGCAGATCAATGTCTAAGCACTGATCTGTGCCTACCAGGTTGCATCAATAGAAGTTAAGGGTCTAGACCAAGGAAAGTAATAGCACCACTCTATTCTGCTTTTTTCAGACCTCACCTAGAATATCACGTTAGGTTCTAGGCACCATAATTCAAGAAGAATATTGAAACCTGGAACATGTCTAAAGAAGGGCAACTGAAATGATAAAAGATTTGGAAGCCAAGCCCTATGTGGAGTGGTTTAGGGAGCCATGTATGTTTAGCCTGAAGAACAGGTTAAAAGATGATATGATAAGCTTAAATATTTACTTCTTTCAAATATTTAAGCTTAGCATTGCTCCAAAGACTAGGACACAGAGCAATGGATTCAAACTACAGGAAAAGAGTTTTCACCTAAACTTTAAGAACTTTCTGATGGTAAGAGGTTTTTTTTTTGACAGTGGAATATGCTGCCTCGGAGTGTGTTGGAGTCTTATTCTTCAGAGGCTCTTATAAAGAAGCTGGATGGTCATCTGTCAAGAGTGTTTTGATTGTGTGTATTCCTGCATGGCAGGGATCTGGACTGGATGGCCCATATGGTCTCTTCCAACTCTAGGATTCTATATCAAATAGGATTCGTGAACTTCTTCCAGTCCAATGTCCAAACTCCATTTCAAAGACCTTGGGAGCTGCATTTCCATAAAGGGACCAGCCAAAAATACAATAGCCACCTCCTTCTGCTTTTTATATGACTCCAAATGTGTCATCAACAGTTAGCTTAGGCATTAACTCTGCTTCAAGTCTACTACAATTTAGACTGCTTGCTACATCCAAAAATGAATCTCTGTATTCTTACTCCAGGGTTTGAGGTGCTCCCAGTTATTTCTGTCTGGGTTCTGACAACTAAACAATGACCTAATCCAAGAAGAAAACTCATCCTGATTTTTCAAGGGCAGTTTATTTTAATTTGTTTCTTTAAGCAACAGAAAATGTCAGATCTCATTAGACTGATCTATCTCAGCTTTTGGTTTGTTCTGGTTTGTCACATGTTTATGCTGGAACAGTTTAAACAACACACAGAATAGGATAATTATAACATAGAATGTTTAAGTACACGGTGATGGTCTTTGGATCCAGATCAAATAGTGGTTTATTGTCATTCTATCAGGAGTTTATTTTTAAATCTTATTATCTTTAATCATAACTTTAAAATAACAAACAATTCATTTGAAAATTCAAAACAGTTACAGAAATTTCATTTTAAGTACATTTTTATATCCACTGGGTTTGGGTCAAGGACTCCCTGTGGATATAAAAATCAGTGGATGCTTAACTTCCATTATATCCAATGCTATAATAAAGTGCTGTCACTTATGTACAATGCCAAAACAAAGATTTTTTTGGTAACATTTTAAAGCTGTTAATGGTTAAACTGAATGTTAACATGAATGTTTTAAACTCCTGATACATTTCTTTAGGCAAATATAATTCCCAGAGTTCTAAACTAATTTATGAATATATTTAGGTTCTGTTATCTGAGGAAAAGATGCTGCAGCTGAAAGAAGCAGGAAAAAAATCTGGGTATTGAGGATGCAGGATCTCTGGATTATGGTTACCAGCCATATTTGTTCAAAAACCATGCTTTACCTGTCAATACTGAGACCTAAATCATCATAAGGATTATTTGTATTGCTTCACACCATGCATAGATAACATATGGAATGCATTTACGCAACATGGGTTAGCAGCCACTCAGTTAAGACAGCTTGTAAAGGGCTATGGCAAATTTATGGTCACTACAGAGTCATATAGTTGCAAGGTACTACATCTAGTCTAACCCCTTGCCAAGTAGGAAGACACAATTACAGCACTCCTGAAGATGCATGCCCAAACTTTGTTGAAAGACCTCCTAAAGAATGACAGTCCACCCACTCACCAACTCCTGATGCTCCCTACCACCTTTCCGATTTGCTCTTACAGTAAATAAGTTTTTCCTAACATGTAAGTGGAATCTCTTTTCTTGCAATTTGAATCCAGTGGTTTCTGTTTTAGTCTCTGGAGCAGCAGAAAACAAGCTCACTCCATCTTCTACATGACATGTCTTTCAGACTGCAACTCACAATGCCTGTATGTTGCCTGTACGATCAGAGGCAGCCCACTGGGAGAAGACAGCCAGAGAAGACTAATGGCCCTCCTCCTCCTGTCATCCCTGTTGACTTCCCAGAGATGCTCAAGGGAGAGCAGTGCTGGAAGGGCACTTGGCCTGTCCTCAGAGGACCCCTCTTGCATTATCACTCTGCTAGAAGGGACAGGACTCTTTCCCAGACTTGTCTGCACGCTGACAAAACCAATATTCTTAATGAACTACATGATCTAAATTGGCTTTAAATTATTATTTTCTCCCCTTTTTATTTTAATAGTACAATTGAGCAAAGAGAACAAAACAAAAACCCAACAATGCCTTGAGAACTCCCCAAAGCAAAAGCAACACAAAGAAGAACTTAGACATAAGAACCCAACCAAAAAATAAGGAATGCATAAAACAGATTAAAAACAAAGGGTCACACTTTTAACAGCACGGGAAACAGAGACTGCAGCACTCATATTATCCAGCTGTTTAGATTAATAATAATCAAATTTAAGCTCTCTTGCATTAGTTCACTCAATTGCCTACTTTGGGCCTTTTATGCAGCTACAGTTGGAAAGAGGCCTGTGCACAATGCAAGGCATTTGGAAAGCTCTTGAGAGTGTCAAGAATAATTAGATACAAATGTCATTCCTTACTTTTGGGTTTTTTGTTTTGTTTTTTTAAACACTTGTGTATAACTAATGCAAGAGAGTAAATAAATGGGGTAGGGAATATTACTCATGCCAGTTATTGTAGTATACAAACATAACCTTTCGAAGGAAGGTGTCTGAACAAAGGCTCTTATTGTAAAAGCTGGAAAGAGCGTGCCTGCTAAAGGGATGGTCACTGTGACTCAGCATGATCAGGGAGGAAGCACAGCTCTTAGTTAATACATGCCCCATACTTCCTCCTTTCAGCATTACTAAATGTGTTGTATTTTAGCACATAAGTACAATATTTCGTGATCGCATCTTCCCCTATGAACTAGCACGTACTTTAAGATCATCCAGTGTGGCTCTTCTCTCGCTTCCACAACCTTCACAAGCTCAGTTGGTGGGGACAAGAGAAAGGACCTTCTCTGTGGTAGCCCCTTGGCACTGGAACTCTCTACCCAGAAAGATCAGACAGGCTCCCACTCTCCATTTTCCATAAGGAATTAAAAACTTGGCTGTTCCATTGTGCCTTTGATTAGGCAATTCACCACAGAATTTCCTGACCTATCCATCTCCTGCACTTTAATGTGATCCCTTTCTGGCACTTCTAACACTTTAATAGCCTAAGGCCATTTGCCTCCTAGCCCAGCCCTCCGATTGTCACACTTTTCCCGGCTCCTCTTAGGATTAATTGCACTTAGTAATTATGAACCAAACCCAGCACTTTATTTGCTCAGCCATGAGAGCCTTTAATCATTTTTGTAATGGTGTCTGATTTTATGTTTATTGATGTTTGATATTGCTTGTTTTTCGATGCTTATTTTAGCCTGTTTTGTTGGGCATGTCCCTCTATAAGCTGCCCCAAGTTCCTTCAGAGAGATGGGGGCAGGGTACAAAAATAAAGTTATTATGATATTAATATTATTTCATTTCATGGAAGCAATGCCTTTAAATGAACCCATTCAATCAGAGGCTGTTATGCATGTTTGTGTGTAGGTGCCTTCAAGCTACCTGTCAACTTATGGCAGTCCCAAGAATTTCACAGGGTTTTCTTAAGCAAGAAAAACCCATGAGGTGATTTTGCCAGTTCCTTCCTCTGAATTATAGCCAGCAGCACCTGGTTTCCATAGCCAGTCTTCCATCCAGGTATTAACCAGGGCTGATCCTTCTCAGCTTCCAGGACCAGCCAGGATCTGGTGCCTTTAGAGTGTTTAGGTTAAATCCAAATCCACAATATAGATGTGATGCTAAACCTCTGCAAATGTTTTCAGGGAAGTAATTAACAAGTGCTTTGGGCAGTTAAAGGGATGTTAATTTTGACTGGGATCATAGCTCATAGGGATGGTTGAATCACTTCTTTCTTTGCCATGATCCAGTAATTATTAGCTCTGGGGAGTATTTCAACTGTTGGCAATAGAAACGTCAATTCCTTTCCTTCTTCCAAGGCACTGTGACATCTATTGGCGTAAATCAAATTAATTACTAGACACAACAAGTTGAATCAATATGATTTGCATAAAGGTTGATTTGCCAGCTACTTATTGATTATACAGATCCACTTTAGTTGGGAATAGCAATTCGATCTAGACCATTAATTATAAAGATTTTTGAAACCAATCAAAACTAGAATTAGAATAGTCATTAATAGATAATTTTAAATATATTTTGATCAGGTCTGACTTGTATAACAATACATTAGGTGGGGGTGGGGGGTGGAATGCAACTTGAATTTTAATTTTACTGAGAACTTAACCAAACAGGGCAGATACCAGAAAGGGCATTTCTTTTCTCTCATAGAATAAGGGAAGCATTTAATTTTTTTTACAACGTTGTCTTCTGTGATATACAGGCATTTAGAACTAAATTATTGTTTGGTTGCATGGGCATTAATAATGATATAAACTACTCATAACTGCAGTCAATCAGCTAGACTTTTGTTAATTGCACAGCAGTCTATTTGATGCACTGGAGATATGCGTCTATTTTCTGTTTGTACAAAGGATTATATGATGGTCATAGTGAAGGTGGGAGAAAACACTCCCCTTGTGTTTGCCTTCAAATGAAGCTACTTAGTTCAGTGGAATGAATCACTGGGAAATATCTGTTCTATTACTATCTTCATATTTTGTTTTGTCTCTGCCTTTGGCGAATGGTGATATTGATTGTGTTATTTACCAGTGGAGATATCAGAGACTGGAGAAAGATGACACAAAGCAAATCTTATTTTGAATTTGGGTAAGGTGGGGGCCATTACAAATTCCAGTTAAAGAAGTCAAAGGGGATCTGTTTTATGCCACGTACACTGAGGTTTAGAGCCAGGAAATCTCATGACATTAGCAAAGCACTCACAGATGAATGTTAGGCTAACATGCACGTATTAAAGGTCCAGGAGGCCTCTGGAATATAGAAGCAAGCAATCCCAGATGGTCTTGATAACCTTTCCAAGACTTAAAATTTCATGGGAAACTGCAAGTGACAGTGTTCCTCCTCCCCTTTAGATTTAGTTTTAATGCATTACCTACTTCTTCAGAGATTTTACAGATAGCTGCATTATTTCTGAGCAGACTTGTCTGTCTGCGCAAACATCCGTGTATAAACCAATGCAGTGAAGCATGGAGGAAAGTCTGAATATGTAGCAGCAAAATGAAAAATGAATACTGGTAACAGCAGCACATGTAATTATACAAATATAATTTATGCTAGAAGACACATTACTCAGGTTATGTTTGGACTTCTTAGGTGCTAAGAACAAAGGGATAACATGGAAGCTATGGAGTGGAATGCGGAGCAAAGTCTTGATTTGTGGGCTGGCCTCATTTTCCCTGCGGCCAGAAAGCTCTAGCTGCCTGGAATCAGAGAAACAGCAGAACACAGTTAGGCCGACAAAGCTTGTTGAGGCCACGGAGTAAGGAACCACTATGGGAAGAAAATACAGTCTGCTGATCCCCGAGCAAATGGCATTAGGGACATTCTTAGGGCATTCTTGTGTTGTATTAACCGATAACAATAATAGAAAACTATCTCTGCAGGTTTGGCCTTTCATCACATTGCACATTTTTGAATTGGCAACTGAGGGGAGAGAACAGAGGCCACTCAGAAAGCAAGAGATTTGTTGTAGGTTTTCAGGCTATATGTCCATGTTCTAGAAGTATTCTCTCCTGACATTTCACCTGCATCTATGGTAGGCATCCTCAGAGGTTGTGAGGTCCTCATATTCCAGGAGAGGAACAAGCTTATCTTAATATTTTTCATTTTGCTCAGCTGTTCTGTATTTATATATTCATTTGGTTAGCAGATCTCACCTAATTGAAGACTTATGGACCATACCTTGCTTTTTTATCTCTTTCTGAAAGTACATTCCTTTATAATGCCGAACAGTTTGACCAAATATCCTATAACAACCACTACCTTTCCCTAAGGTGGGTTTCCTTTTGTTTAGTACTAATTTATTTTGTTATTTACTTTTCTTTTCTTTTCCTCTCCATTTCCTTTTTTAGGTGTTCAGATTTTTTTTCCTAATAAGGCTATAAAATAAATGATTTTTCAACTTTTTCAACCTTTTCACCAATTTTCCAACTCTACATTTCCTTGATGTTACGGTTGGAATCTATGCAGTGGTCCAAACCCCTTCCTCTGTGAATTATGTAGATGGGAGATCACATACAAACACACACAGACATTTTTAATTTATGGATGAACATGCGATAGAATTTAAACTGTTAACAGTTTAAGTTGTTGTATTTAACTTATCTGAACTATTGGAAGTTTTGGTGGAGAAACAATTGCAACTTTTTCCAATTTTGTTGGGACATATTTATTTCACCCCAAACTATTTATTTCATATTGTATTTGTTTAATAACAAGAAGATAATTGTAGCCTAATTTGCACATTATAATTGTTACATGTAATAACTGCTTGGCCTTGCAATCCATATTTACAATTGCATTTTTCTATGTACTTATTACATGTTTTACTTTTTCCTGATTATGTTATTTTTTGCCTTTGTTCTCCTCCATATGTTCATATTCTTTGATATTTAAAATGTAGAACATATAATTTTTAATAATTTTCCCCACTGACGGGTTTTGAATAAATCATTGAAATGCATTTCACCTATAAATAGCCTCGGGACATTTCTGGTTATACCTTCTTGCCCATTGGAGTACACAGAGAACCTCGATTCCACACATACCTACAGACATCTTCTTCACTTAACCATATTACTGCCTTCTCTCCTGTGTTACATACAACCCTCCACCAAATACCAATGGCAAGCAGAGAAAGTTCTCCTATGAAAACCACCTGCCAGGCTGCATTAAGATCAATTAACCACTGTACACAGAAATGCTTTCAAGCAAGTGAAGTGTGCAATGTAAGATTACATTTACTCAGCAACCCAGATTTTCATGCTCTAATACTGTCAAGCAGAATACATCAACTTCCCCAGCAGAGCTATGCCTCTGGATCTCTATTTTCCTTGTACATCATAGTTTTATGCCAGTTTCAACAGGACTGGTTTGGATCCTGGGTTTAGGGCCCAACAATAACCCCCTAAAGCAATCCAATGGTTGCACAACGGGATATTCCGCATTGTATTCCCTACCACCCACCTTTGTTCTACAGAGCTGTGTTTCCATAACAACCTTTGAGCAAAACTTGCTCCATTCAGTCTAAAGACTAGAGGTTGCTTTTGTACAACTCACATTCCTGTGATTAATTCTGAAGTTATTCTCTCAGAAGCATGGAGGTAGACACGCACGCATGTGTAAACACACACACACATATACATATACAGGGGCATAGAACACAACCAGCATATCATCGCTATTCAAGGGCAACAGAAAATATTTTTAATGTCTTTGTTCTGTGAACAATCATTCAGTATTCTGTTTTGCATACACAAGATTGATCCAAAAGACACTATCTTAGTTTGATAAGAAGAGAGATGACTGAGCATCCCTGGAACACATAATGTTTGTGTGCCCCAAGTCATGGTAGGTGCATACAAATCAAGAACTAAACAACTAAATATTTAAATGCAATCAGTAAACTTTAGTTAATAGCTTCTAAAAATGAGAAAGCATTAAGCTATATCTTGAAATTGCTTTGAAGCCCTTGACAACATATTACCAATTGTATGAAGTAGGACATTACAGTGAAAGGATTAGCTAAACTGTAGGGAGGGCTGCACACAGAGCAGAAAAGCTCCAGCATAACTAGGCTTACTAGAAATGTAGCTATGCAGCTTTCAGGAGTAACATGTGGAAATGCATTATGGAAACAGAATCATGGATCCCAGTAACAGCTAACTTAATTTCTTCCATGTTTTCATCACAACCCCAGAGAGCCAAAGGTGTTCAAGAAAGTTACCTGGATCTGTCAAAGTATTTCCCATTGTAGGCCATACCACATGCAGCACCAAGTCCTTGGCCAAGTGATCCAGTAGCTACATCAGTGAATGCTTGTTTCTAAAACCAAGAAGGGAACACTATAAAACAATCAAATACTAAGATTCTAAGGAAGCCTTCCATACTTATAAAAATTAGTACCACTGAATCTCAGGTGATCATAATTCTAAACAAAGTTTTAGAGCCTGGACTGTGTGTTGAACTTTGACCTACCACCAATATATTTACTGTAGCAATGCAAGATTCCCCTGTCCCTCAAACGTGATGCATGAAAGCCAGTCTTTTAAGATAATTAACCATTTATATTGTCCAAGTCTTTCTAGAACAAAAAATCTCAAATTCTGGTACCTGAGACTTACGCAGGGCCAAATCAAGCATTCCTTTGGAAATCTTAATCAAGTAGTTAATTTGTCTTTAAAAAAATAATGTAGTTTTGGAAATAAATTTAGCATCTGACTAATCTTGACCTACAAAGCTCTGAAATGCAAGAGCTACAAGAGCATATCAGTGAATGCCTGTTTTCAAAAACAAAAACATCTTACTGTGTACCAAATAAGAGTAACTACTTCAAACATTATGACTCCAGTGTTTTGCTCATGCCTGGAATATCTATAGTCCCATTTTCTGTCATTAGATAGAGCCAATTGCACTGGATACATTCCCACACTCTAATGAATTAAGAATGCCCCCAAAGTATTGTATAAACTAACTCTACATTACAAAAATAATTGTTTTGGACCCGTTATGTATAGTTGAAGTAACATGATAAAAAAGTGTGTCTGGAAGCTCTTTCTCTTAACATCCATCCAAAAATGAAGCTCACATATAAGCAGCTGGCCCTATGTTTCTTCTCTTGCTACCAATAAGAGGAAGAGCATAAAGATCAAATTCCACATAAGCTTCTGGAACTGGGACAATCTGGTACACCACTTTAAGGTGACTTGGGCTGCTTAGATAGGCATTTGAAGTAACTACTCCCAACTTTTTCTAGGACAGAAGAGATGTGCTGAAACTTCATATAAATTTGTTTGTTTTAAAGCAATGACTAACACTGGCAGGCAATAAATTAAAAGCAAGAAAACTCATATTAAAATATTTTGTAACTATTTTCATGCAGTCTTGTATGCTGAACTTTCCATCTTCATTTAATTTCTGGATGTTATATTGTCAACATTATGGGGTTACTACCATCATGGTAGCATGAGTTTATCAGTTACCTAGATAGTTCACTATGGCTATGAAAGACATGCAGATATTACTGGAAAATACCGATATAAATAACTGTTGCAATTCAATTCATAAAAAAGAAATTAGTTTAGTCGAAACACTCACTGGCACAGGGTGACCTTCCAAAATGGAATCAATTTTCCTCAGGTTTAACAGTTCAGATTCATGGATGAAACCTGCCTCAGCCCAGACAGCATACAAGATGGGTGCTGCATGGCCCTATTGGGGAAAAAACAACAACACTGTAACATGTAAAGTTTAATCCCTGAAAACTACCTGTTATATACTAATACAAACGTAAGAGGCACATCCTATGCCATGGATGCAGGAGGGAACAAAGTTAGGATTGGCAAGAGGAAAGTGGTCTGATAGCATGGTAAACAGCTACCTTGAGTCTTGTTCTGAGAGAGATGGGATCTAAATTAAATAAAGATCAATGAATGTCTCAGAAACAGAAAAAGAATGAAATAAGAAAGAAGGTGGGTATAGGAAGATGGAAATTACAAATGGAGATAATATTTGGGTTGCTGTGAATTTTCCAGGCTATATGGCCATGTTCCAGAAGCATTCTTTCCTGATATTTCACCTGCATCTATGGCAAGTATCCTCAGAAGTTGTGAGGTCTGTGGAATATACATGGCCATACAGTTCAGAAACTCAAAGCAACCTGGTGTTTTCATCCAAGACTGAGATAATATCTGCATTTCTAAAAGGGAATTCAGAAACGAGATGGCTCCCTCTCTATTCAGTTCTGTTTCTCTCATCATGAAATGCAAATCGCTAAAGAAAGAGATGGTGCATTTATTCCAAGTTGTGCAGCTGTTGGCCTCCAGAAGTTGTTGAACCAGAGCTCCCATCTACTCTAGGAAGCATGTCAAATAATGATGGATCTGAAAGGGTATTGTTTGCCCACTCTTGGTTTACATGAACACAAGATCCCCCGGAGTCTGCTGGACTTCCTGCTACAGTCATTTCCTTATCTCTAAAATCACATCAAACCAAAATATATTCCTAATCTAATTAGCAACATCAAGCATCATCTGAAATGAATGGGACAATTCAGCTGAACCATTGATTTCAGCTGCTCTGAAGCATGATGAACTTTCTCTGGTTTGTCTGAATAGCCCTATACATTTAAAACAGGCATAGGAATCAAGTAATCAGGACAGACACTTTGAAAGAAGATAGGATAGTGCCATTTATTCATATTACCATGCAAGAACCTCTGTTGAGGTTATTTCCTCACTTTGCTAAGAATCCTGAAGAAACCGATTGAGAATTCAAGCTTGCCTTTGAAATATCATCTTGTATATGAATGAAAGGATCCCTCACTTACCTTAGAGAGAATAAATCGATCATTGTTAGGATTTCTTGGGTCCTGTGGTTTGTACTTCATGGTATGAAAAAACAGCACTGACATAATTTCTGCCGCACTGCAACATGATGTCGGGTGGCTGCAAGTCAAAGCACATGGGACGTCATGACTACATTGTCAGGTCACATTATTATCACTGAATTAAAAGCATGCTGGTCTTCCGATCTTCTCCTGGAAAACATGCTATTAGCTGCATATATGAGAACTTATATGACCTACTGTTATTCCACTGTAATTTAGCTACACTCAGTTGAAAGCTCAGAATGTCATGCTATTTAGTCCAAAATCGGTGCTTAAATGTAATTGTAAAGACAGGGCTAGACTGAGCACAAATCTCCCTCCAAACAACAGGGAACATTATGTTTCCTATTTATCTGTAGTTAGGGAGAGGGAAAAAAAACCTATAAATTACGTAAACTTAATCATAGCTCCTCTGGTGCTTAGATTTGTTTTTTTGGTTTTTTTATAAAGGCAGAATGTCACAAATGCTTTACACAAATACTCTAAGGATCTACAAAAGAAAGCTTATCTGGACTGAGATTATGCTTTGGTACATTAGAATAATGAGGAAATATGTTAATTTTAGGATATTACGGGTCCAAATCTTTAAATTAGCGTAAAATTTAAATGGAATCAAAATGTTCACTTCTTACTCACAGGTATTTTTATGATCTATCAAGGGTGACTTTTTAACACTGCATTTTCAGATTGTAAGAACAGAGGAAGTCTAAAAGAGGTTGACTAAAGTCCCAACTTGGGTTCTAATTAATGCAGTGGTTCTCAACCTGTGGGTCCCCAGATGTTTTGGCCTTCAACTCCAAGAAATCCTAACAGCTGGTAAACTGGCTGGGATTTCTGGGAGTTGTAGGCCAAAATACCTGGGGACCCACAGGTTGAGAACCACTGGATGAATGGAATGAGATTCAGAGCATCTTTGATTTTTTAACATGGAAAACTAGAAAGGTATATTTCTAGGCATTCTGTGGTACTTAATTCTGATTTTTTTAATAATAAAAAAGAATAAATATATACAGTTCTTCACAATGCTACTAAATAAACCCAGGTGGTTTTTTGTTTTCTTACAATTCTCAAAACCCAGAATGGATTCATGTTACATTTGTTGTCCAAAAATATTATATTTCCGAAGTCTGCTACTCTAGATCTGAATAAGCTTAAAGGTACATTTTACTGTGTTCCTCCAAGTCATTTGCAACTTATAGTGACCCTAAAGCAAACCTATCATGTGTTTTTTTTATTGCAAGATTTGTTCAGAGGAGCTTTAACTTTGCTTCCCTCTGAAATTGAGAAAGTGTGATTTGTCCAAGGTCACCCAGTGGTTTTCATACACATTTGATGGCACTATATATATATATATATATATATATATATATATATATAAATGATGATGGCCAGGAAAGGTTTTGAATCCTGGTCTCCAGAGTCATATCCTAATGTTCAAACCATTCTGGCTCACAAAACTTTAAGAAAATACAACTTTTGTCTGAAACACAGAGTTTATATCTATTCTTTATAATAGTAGCCTATAAACAGGGCCTTTGGTTTTTAGCCTACCGCTTCAATTAAAGATTTATCATTTACTTAAGTATATATCATTGAAGTATATTTCACAGACTGTTTCTCGTAATGGGACTCTCTTGATATCGGTATTATTATTTCATTCCTGTGTTTACTCAGAAAATCACACTGGGTTCAATGAGACTGACTCTCCTATAAACCCAATGCGTATGCTTCCAGATTGGAGTGGAATTGCCCTGGCATTCACTGCACAGAATTACACTCACATTCAAACACTGACCACTTTAAAAGCAAAGCATCAATAACTTGTAATGAGTCAGTGAAATAAATGCAGATCAGCTAACATATTATTGGTGCTGTGGCTTCAATGAAATAGTTAAAAGTCAGAAACCCTGCTGATACAATAAAAGTCTCATTGTTTGAACATCACATGGTATGTTTCAATTTCCTACATTTCCTATGCATGTTAGGATTTTTACACCACAACCACCATCCAAAAGTTGCATGACAGCAATAGGACTTAAGTCTGTGATCAAGCTGCCAATTAAATACTAATTTGTAAGTTTTAAAAAAAACCCTTTGGAAATAATACTCGTATAAACCATTTCTAAATACATGCAAATGCTTTTAAAACTTGTGGGATAAAGGTTAGTGTCTGTCTCTTGGTAAGTACTTGCACACTCAGTATTAAACAATTAAAGTCATGACTCAAACACATATTAGTAAATATTTATACATGGCAGTTAATCAATAAACCTTGCATGCTTGCTTAAGGCTTTCATTACTCAGATCTTGTAAACTGTATACTTAACCATCTTGCTAAAGAACTGCTGCTCTGGGGAGAAAGGTTTAATAAACCTATTGGTGAACATATAAAAATAAAACAAAAAAATTAAACACAGGATAAATCAACAATATAAAGAGATAAATACTGATTGAAAACATGTTCACACCCAAACGAAGTAACAGAAACGACTCTCACAATGAATTCAATTGAGGTGTGTGGCATGTTGAAGGTTAACAGACTTCTTGCACACTTTTGTGGCCTACTTAAGTATTTGTGAACTGTTTTCCATTATATCATCTCAAGAATCTTTGTTGTTTTTGTTGCAACAACACTTGACATTCCCAAATCAATATGCATAATCATGGCCTGACTGTGGTGGAGGATTTCTATTTCACTGGTGTTTTAAAAACATCATGGTTCAAAAGTAAACTAGACTGGTGTTCAAAAAATATGGAAGACTGTGTTACTTATTCTACATGATGAAAATAATAACTGCATTTAAGATTTCCACCTTGGTTACTGAGTAGAAATGCATATAATAATAATAATAATAATAATAATAATAATAATAATAATAATTTATTATTTAATGATTACTTCTATGCTACAGACTTGGAGGTTTAAGAGTTGATTGAAAAAATGCTAGGTATTGTTGCTATGCCATTTCTAGTGAATTTAATGGGACTTGTGCAAGGCTTTCAAAATTTCCTGGTATTGCAATAAATATTGCAATCTCAAGGTTTACAAGAACACACTGGCTATATCTTAGATTCCACCCAGAACTGGAATCTTGTACTCTAAAATATAAGTGAGAGAGGAAAAAATGTTTAATCTGGAACACGGGATTCTTCCATATTCTTTTGCAAATGGCATTCCTCTTATGATTCTCTCTCTCTCTCCCCCCCCCCCCATTTTTTAAAAAAGGAATGCCAATATTATTACTTCTATACAAACATGAACCACAAAAAGTAGCTCAGTTCTAAAAGCCAGATCATCATGCAGCCTGTTTTAAAAATAAATTCCCCCACATGTCAGTTGCTCTTTCCTCCATTTAAAAAAATAAATTCTCTCTTCTTTCTACCAATGGTCAAATTCAATTAGTTCTGGTCTGGTCAAACTGTTTGCATTAACACAAAAGCTCTTTTTACGCTGGCAAAACAAACAGAGCTGCAACAGAAAGATGCATGCTCAGCACATAACAGTTGACTAAGCAAAAGCGGGCCAGGTGCAAGGGGGATTTGTGCACAGGCACAAATGGCCCGAAGGAATGGAAAACAACTACCTGAAAGCATACAATAACTGAAAAGAGGCGCTCCCAGGCTGAGAGGCAAGGGTCCGTCATTTCAGAAACTGGCGAATAAAACAGCAGAAGAAACCATCTTGGACGATGACCTGATAAGGGCCAAGCAAAAACGGTGACATTGTATAATCTGAAGATGTTGCAGCAGGAAGAAAGTTTGGAAACGGCCAATCCACAGCCATGGTTTACACTACAGTTAGGTCAGCCTGAGACAGTTGCTGTTTGCACAGTGTAGTGGACTATACCAAGCCAGGTAGTATCACGTAGACTTCCATACTACTTCCAAGCAAGACATGTGATGGGAAAAGGCTGGGTGATGGGGAAAGGGGAAAAGGCAAGTCCAGCCCCTCCCCATTCTTCTCAAATCCTCACCCTCACTGGGAAAATGGTGGGAGATTATAGAATTTTTGTTAATTTGGGTTTTTTTATAAACGATAAGGTGCTCATATATTTACTTCCCTAAGGTTACTGCGAAAAGCTATGCAACAGGGAACTGTTTGGTAAGACTATGTAACATACTATTACTGCAATTACTGGTCTTGATTTCCTTTTCTTAGTTCTTTCCAGGGAATGAATGTTTTTGTATCAACCTGACTGAATGAGACAAAATAGGAAGTTACCACAAGTTGTTCTATTTGTATCTCTGTTTACTTCCAGCAAAACACATTATAATTGATTTATTCATTCATTTTATTAGATTATATAAATAGAGTATCCCATTAAACATTCACATTACAGGAAAAAAACAGGAATAAGATTTTAAAAATTCACATATTTACTCACGCCATTCTGGTCTCACCTGTATTCTTAGCCTTTCCATTACTGTAATTGTTTACTACACTCTCTGTTTTCCACAACCCTCTCACCCCTCCCTCTGGGAACAGTACAACAAAACACATTACAAGAGCTGGATGAATCATGAGATAGAATAAGGTGACCCATACCAATGCAAACTTCAAGTAATAATCTATCAGTTTTATATCCCTTGTCATATAATGAAGTTTTCACCTGCCTGTATAATATAATTGGGGGGGGGGGGGGGAGAGACCAGATGGGTAACAGGCCATGTTACTAACAGACCAGAATATTTGTTTTATAACTGCATTGTTTTCAAAATGTACCCCACCTTTCAAGGCAGCTAACATATTAAAGTAGCAAAACAAAACAGTTACCTCAGACACATCCCAATCTTATATTTTAAAAGGCCTGGAAATATATATTTTTTAAAAAAACTGGTACCCAAACGATACGAGAGATCTCCCTAAAGCAGACATGGGCAAACTTTGGCCCTGCAGGTCTTTTGGACTTCAACTCCCAGAAATCCCAGCCAGTTTACCATCTCTTAGGAATTGTGGGAATTGAAGTCCAAAAGACCTGGAGGGCCAAAGTTTGCCCATGCCAGCCCTAAACAGAGGGCACAATTACTTGACCACTTGCCACATCTGTCAGAGTACCTGGAAAAGGCAGCACACCAGAGAAAGGACTTTAAAATGATCTAGGTCTTTAGCCATATAGTAGAGTTATCCATATAGGGGTTTATAGGCATGAAGCTCATATCTGAATTAGTAAAGAAACCCAAATGAAGCTTGTTGACTTGGGGCGGGGGGGGGGGGTATTTGTTTGCCTCATCCCAGTTATCAGCCTAGAAGTTATATTTTGAACTATATGAGATTTCAAAGTAGTCTTCAAAGTCAACTCCACATATATGTGTGTGTGCCTGCCTGCACATACACATATATTTATGAGTGTTGATATTTGGATCCATCGGTGTATTTCTGATTGCATTTCTTCCAAATTGATATAGATACTAAATAGTGTGCGAGGCCAAACAACAAGGAATCCCATAGCACAAAAGCTATGAGTCCAAGCTCTCTATTTTCTTGATTCCTCACAGTCTGAAACACCATAGCCAGAAGGAGATTGTGGTGAGTTGTACAGAAAGCTACTGTGAGGTAGTAGGGTTGCATTCCCCCACCCTTCTGCCAGCATAGTGTACCCTTCAACAGACAATTTTTTTTTTTAGCTCACTGTGATTTTGTTGAAGCGGTAGTCACCTTCTAAACCTTACAACTACAGAGTTGCACAGATGGGCAAGAACCATCCTGGAAGATACACGGTTGTTTCCACATGATACCCAGCTCTTTGGTTGAAAGGAAAGTGGTTGGAAACTGGGACAGAACAAAACAATTGGTTCTGACCAATTCTATAGCTAACCTTTCTTACTCTAGGACCAGTAAAGGTATTATTGGGGCAATTGTTATTTGTCTCTGCCACATGGGAAAACTTCTCTGCATCCTATAAGAAGATAAGGCACCTTATTCAGCCATATTGTGATAAAAGAGACAGAAACATGGTTGCTACAGTTTTGGTTTAGCAACCAAGGCCAGCCAAATGATTAGTGTATCAGCTGACAAATGTTTCTTCTGTGAAGAAAGCAGATCTAAAACCGTATTAAAGTGGAACCAGTGACTTCACACAGAACCGAGGCAGGCCCATATCTCAAGACCTAGATCTAGAGAAGATTTCATCAGAAGCAGTTTCACAAAAGCTTCCATGAGTCCAAACTAAAAATAAGTGTCCATGTCTTCAGGAGTCACCTGAAATTTGTCCCGCCAAAAAATCCAATAGTATCAGGGAACAAATACATGATAGACGCCACAAATTCTGCTGCTGAGATGGATACAAGAGGCTTTCTCCTTAAAGCTGAACAGCAAAAGGATTACAACAGACCACCAAAGGTTTCTTCACATTGTTCTATAGTCAAGCTTTAGATAACCCTGGACAATGCAATGAAACCTCAATGTGGTTTGAATGAGCACATAATGCTTGTCCTTATCTACCTTTTTGCAAGTCTAAAGTAAGAAAACAGTTAGACCCCAGGCTATGGATCAGTATAGGGACATCATGTTTCTGTATCTCCAAAAGGGGAGGAGGAATAGCTTGAAAATAGATCAGGCCACAGTTTCACAAACCACAATTTCCATGCCACATCCGCCTGTTACAAACCTTAGCCATCATGTGCAGCAAGTGCCCAAGCCCCCAAAATCTCATTCGCAAGTTGTTCATGAATATTACTGTGATGGGGATGTGATGTTTGCAGTTACATTTTCTGTGCATTTTCCTTCCTAACTGCATTATACTCCATTAAGCTCATGAAACAGGGTGGTAACAACTAGGCTATAGAATTAATTTACTTTGACACCATTTTAACTGCCATTAGCTCAATATTATAAAATCATGGGACTTATGGTTTTATAAGAGTGCTGGTGCCACACCAAACTGCATATCCCAGAATCCACAGCAATGAGTCATGGCAGTTAAAGTAGTATCGAACTGCATTAATTATACAGCCTAGATCAGACATGGGCAAACTTGAGCCCTCAGGGTGTTTTGGACTTCAACTTCCAGAAATCCCAGCCATCTTACTGGCTGTTGTGAATGGTGGGAGGTGAAGTCCAAAACACCTGGAGGGCTACAGTTTGCCCATGCCTGGTGTAGATGCACGTAGTCATGCCTGTCTGTCATCAGATAAATTGTACGGTTCTTCCTTCTCCCACTTAGCTCTTGGGGCTTAGTAAAAAGTGCTGGATAGCTAGGCCGAAGGATGCACGGATGCACAATTTAATCACAACTCAAAGGGAGGGGGGATGTAAAGTGCCTCCTTCTCTGGAAGCTGTGTGGTACGTGCCAGCCTTAAAGGGTGTGATGGTGGGTATATGGGTGGGGCAAGGCTATGTGCAGATGAACGTGTGTGTCTGTGGAGGGAGCACCACTCCTGGTCACAATTTGATAACTTCCATGTACTAAAGAATGCTTTCCTTAGGAAAAAATACAATCAGACCATGTTGTGCTGCATTAAAGCATTTCTGCTTCCTGCCACTATTATGGTCCTGTTCTAATGTGGATCCTTATTTTGAAACACCATGTCATGGACTTGTGGGATTTCAACACTGTACACCCACGCTGTTCATTTCAATTAATATATCCTATTTACACAATGAGTCACTTTGAAAGACCAGTAATGGTATTCTCATGGACTCCTTTAAGTGGAATTCCAGTTGGCTTCAGTGACTTTTAGAAAATAAAAGAGGAAACGCCTGGATGTCGTAAAAGGGTAAACATAGCAATTGCAGCAACATGCAAGTCTGGTGAAAGGCAACTTCCTCCCATGGATTAGCAAGGTTCTGTTTTATGGTTAGGCGCTTCTCTTTATTTCTTCATATCTAACTTTTTTCCCTTCCAAATTGTTTCCGTTAAAAAACGGAAACAATTTGGAAGGCAAATGTATGGCACAGCTACATTTAAATGTACACATGCAGGAGCTGCGGCAAAGACCAACTGATGTTTTTTTTTTCTGGAACCAAAGGAGCAGGAAAAAAAAGTAGTCCAATCAACATGGACTGCCTGTATTTGTTTGAACTGCCTTGAGTCCCCCTAGGGGTGAGAAAAGCGGTATATAAATACTGTAAACAAACAAACAAACAAACAAACAAACAAAATCTCTTTAGTTTGGTTCTGTAAACAATGTGTTACAATCTCCTTTAAAAAACACTAAATCACAATAAAATAAATTAAAGCAAGATTCTGGGTTTCATTTTCTAGAAAGATCCATTGTTTTTTTAAACATTTGGGTGCAGTCCTAGATGCATATGTGCATCTGTGCATATGTACAAAAAACATCAGTTTTTTATATATACAGTTGATAACTATTACTAGAAATGACTTTTTTTCCCAGCTCTTTCTGCTCTCAATCAAGGAGAATCAAGATTTGATCAGTGCCACAATGTTTAAGGGTTTGTTTAAATAATTTGGAGTGGAAAACTTTGTAACCATTCCGGATGGCCTTATTAGAAACAAACCTTGTCTCAAAACAGAGACTTAGGATACGTCCACACGGTAGAATGAATTCAGTTTGACACCACTTTAATTGCCATGGCTCAATGCTATGGAATCCTGGCAGTTGTAGTTTTACAAGGCATTTAGCCTTCTCTGCTAAAGAGAGTTTGTGCCTCAACAAACTACATACCCCAAAATTCCAGAGCACTGAGCCATCGCAATTCAAGTGGTATCAAACAGCAATCATTCTACAGTGTAGATGCAGGCTTTGTTAAGTTCATGCTGCTGTTAAGTTTATAAATAAAATTTGCTATATAGACTTTTTCTACACAGATTATTATATTGTGAATATTTCCTGGGGAGAACCATTTACAGGGCAGATGATGGGCAGAACTGATGTGTGAGCTGAACAGAGAACTGAGGGCCATACATGGGCTTTTCTTCCCAGTTTCAATCTTCATGTTATGTTTCATTTAGATTTGCCAAATTGAACATCTCATTGCCTTCCAATTAGCACAACTGAGAGCCCACTTCAAGCCTAGGCTTGATATTGGTTTGTTGGCTCATCACAAATCATTCTAAGGTCAGACAGCACATCAAAGAATAGTCAAACAACCCCAATATTTGATTTGCAAAGCACCTTTAATATCTAAACATTTGAAGTGAACTAGATTTGAACTGGGCTTTTGTGCATGTCCAGTATGGGTGGAGAGCAGGTTTACAAGTCCATTCTTTTCCCTTTGCTTCTCTTTCTTGTAGATCCTCATGCTCATAATCTAGGTTCAAACAATCAATTCATATGTGAAAAGACACACCAATGATGTTCGGGTACTTATCTAGCCATGAATGGCCAGCATGATGGTGCATGCTGCTCAACTGTTTCCACTTGCAGCAGGCGGGGCTAAACAAACCAAGGTGTTTTGTTCCATGGTCGGTTTATTTATTTATTGTATCATTGAAAAGCTTAACTGTTCTTATTGCAAATGGGAGAGATTCAGTAGCAAGCACCAACACGTTGATTTTTTCAGGACAACCTAGAGCTGGAATATGCATAACACATTGAACTTCAGATGAGCCACAATATAACTCTGTAGAAAACCACATTAATGAGCTTCCTTGCCAAATGATTCTTCCTATAACACTAAGATTGTCACAGGGTCTGCTCTAGAGAAGAATGTGGACACATCAACTTTATACATCTTAATTTTATACATAAAAAAGAACGCCCTCAAAATGTATAGAACACAACCAAATTTTCCATCACACATAGTAACAGGAAGTTTCTCAGCCAAACCCATCTTTGCAAAAAAAAAAAAAAAAAAACACAAACCGACAGAAAGCAAAAGTCAATGGCTGTCAACAGACTATGAATCAAATCTATTCACTGTGGAAAAACAGACTGACTTTTTGCATGAAGGGATACTGACACTGCCCATCCTCTCATCAACAGGCCAACCAAAGCTAGGCTAACTCTGGAATTTGCAGACAACAGAGCCCAAAATAAACTGTACCCAGGAGCCTAAATAAATTGTTCATCTGAGACTGCAGGGCATTTGGCAAATAATCCCACTTTGCCTAACTTGAAATATCTGCAGACAATGAGTTGTGACTGATGGGCACAAAGTGGAAAAGAACCATTGGGCCTAAAGCTTTCTTGCTGCTGTTGTCTTTTCTCACTGTGTTAACAATTTGGCATTCCAGGTTTCTTTATTCTGTCATATCACAATATTTTTAAGGCACTATACAGCATCTTACCATGAGGTTTGAAACAAACTTGTCAGTAAAATGAGGTCATGCATGTTGGATCTTTCTAATTTTAGCTGCCCAGAATTCTAGAAAAATATTAAAATGGGCAGCATAAAGTTAAAGACAAAGGCTTTTGCATATGTAAGTGTAAACATCTTCCATTGGCCAGGCAAATACAGTTGGAAATGGTTATTTTTAAGAGCAGCCTATTCTGCTTTGTTCTCGAGGCACACTATGGGATGAACACAGCTGGTCATACAACATACACTTTCCTAACAGCATACAAGAAAACGCACTAAACATCCTCAGCAATATACAAGGCTATAGTAGGACTACAGCCATTGGCTATAAACCATGAAAAAAAAACTCCCTCTTCCTTTGAACCTTGATGAATTCCGAAAGAAAATTACAAACACAGGGTGAATCTACATTGTAAAATTAATGCAGATTGATACCACTTGAACTGCCATGCGTCAATGTTGACTGTCCGAATTCCTTCATGTAAAATGTCTGAATTCTGGACATTTTAGTTTGATGAGGAACCTATGCTCTTTGGCATAGAAAGAAAAACATGTAAGACTACAGTGGGTTGTTGTGAATTTTCCGGGCTGTAAGGCCATGTTTCAGAAGCATTATCTCCTGACATTTCGCCTGCATCTATGGCAGCCATCCTCAGTAACATTTCCCAGGCAGTAACAAGCCACACCTAAAAACTGTCAGGTCATCAAATGCGAATCAAGGTGGCCAACTGAAATATTCACACCTAGCTCCAACAGACAAGAGTTCTTTCTCCCACCCCGGACATTCCACAGATATATAAACCCCAATTGCCTGGTTTCCAACAGACCTCACACCCCCTGAAGCTGCTTGCCACAGATGCAGGCGAAACATCAGGAGAGAATGCTTCTGAAACATGGACTTACAGCCCAGAAAACTCACAACAACCCAGTGATTCCAGCCATGAGAGCCTTTGACAATACATTGTAAGACTACAGTTTCCACAGCAGTGAGTCATGGAAGTTAAAGTGGTGTCAAACTGCACTAATTCTACAGTGAAGATGCACCCTTTGAGTCCTACACACAGTTTGCTTGAACATGGAGACTGGAGGGGAAAAAATCACCCGCATGGATTGGATGCTTCACCTACATATAAGCACTATTAGCACTAAATCCTCAGGTTACACCTTATTTGTACAAGCTATGGCTTACAGCCAAAGAAACAAACTGAACCAGCAAAGGCTGAAACCGCCAACAGAAGGTTGCCACAGCCTTGCTTGCTGCAAGTGTTATGAAATATAATTGCCCTCCGGTTTCAAAAAGACATTTCAACACCTGATCTTAGATCAAGGCATTAAAGGCACCGGTAACAAAACTACTTTCCGATTCAAAATGCAAGATCCAATGGAAACAATTCTAATGTGCATTTAAGAAACAAAAATGCATAGTGGCAAACAGGACTCGAGAAATTACCATTAGTCTGTTCTGAGGGAGGAAACTTGTAAAATTTGTGGTTGTTCTACATGACACACCCCTACGAAAGAAAAATGCAGTCATGGATCAGAGGGTCAGGCAGGCAGATACCCCTCAGACACATTTCATAATCTCCCAGACTGTGCGCACGTACAGCACCAGAGGTCCATTTACCACTCTCGGCACAGAAATCCACAAGAGCTGGCAAAGCCACATCGGCATCTGCTTTTATGTAGGAAAGGAAAAACTAGGATGCAACTACACTATGGAATGAATGCACTTTGACACCACATTAACTGCCATGGCTCAATGCTATGGAATGACGGGATTTGTAGTCTGACGAGGCACTGGTGCCCTTCAGCAAAGAAAGCTAAAATGATCAAGGGTCTGGAGAACAAGCCCTATGAGGAGTGGCTTAAAGAGCTGGGCATGTTTAGCCTGAAGAAAAGAAGGTGGAGAGGAGACATGATAGCCATGTATACATACGTGAGAGGAAGTCATAGGGAGAAGGGAGCAAGCTTGTTTTCACCTGTCCTGGAGACTGGGATGGGGAACAATGGCTTCAAACTACAAGAAAGGAGATTCCATCTGAACATTAGGAAGAACTTCCTGACTGTGAGAGCCGTTCAGCAGTGGAACTCTCTGCCCTAGAGTGTGGTGGGGGCTCCTTCTTTGGAAGCTTTTAAACACAGGCTGGATGGGCATCTGTTGGGGGGTGTTTTGAATGCAATTTTCCTGCTTCTTGGCAGGGGGTTGGACTGGATGGCCCAGGAGGTCTCTTCCAACTCTATGATTCTATGACTGCTTAATGACTCCCATTGTTGGCTAGCAATGAGCCAGGATAGTTAAAGTGGTGTCAAAGTGCATTAACTCTACAGTAGGGATGCAGCCTAGATCAGGGGAGAAAGCTGCAGTCATTGCCTCCCTGTCAGGCTCAGATTACAGGGGGGAACGTGGAGTACGTGGAGCAAAGAGGGCACGCTGCCAGCCCGCCTTGTGTGCACCTAGGCTGTTGAATGAATGCAGTTTGGCACCACTTTAGCTGCCATGGCCCAATAAGATGGAAACATGGGAGTTGCAGGTTTACAAGGCCTTTAGCCTTCTCTGACAAAGGGTCCCTCATTGAACTACAACTCCAAGGATTCCACAGCAGGGGAAAAAAATGGTTCCAAAATCAATTCTAGAGTGCAGATGTAGCCTTGGCTAGGAGCAGTGACACCTGAGCCAAGACCAGACTCTGCAGCCAGCCTGGAAAACGAAGGGCACGAGATCTGTAGCCTTCTCTGGCATATCACACTGTTGATTCCTGTTTGGCTTTCAGTCTAACAAACAACACATCCTAGGATGGGTTGTTGTAGGTTTTTTGGGCTATATGGTCATGTTCTAGTAGCATTCTCTCCTGACATTTTGCCTGCATGTATGGAAAGCATCTATCTGGATGCTTCCATAGATGCAGATGAAACATCAGGAGATAATGCTTCTAGAACATGGCCATATAGCCCGAAAAACCTACAACCCAGTGATTCCAGCCATGAAAGCCTTCAACAATACATCCTAGGATTCCTCAGCATTGAGTCATGGCTGTTAAAGCTACATTCCCAGCTTTGCAACCTGCCTGGAAAAGTAAGGATGCCCCTGGACTGTAGAATTAAGACAGTTTGATATCACTTTGATGGCCTAAGGCTATGGAAGGATGAGAGGTGGGAGTCGGGCCAGGTCTCCTAACCTTTCTCTGCCTCACCAAATGACAACTCCAAGGATTCCATGGCACGGAGCTTTGGCAGTTCTGGTGGCATCAAAGCGCATCTACTCCAGGTATGGGCAAACTTCAGCCCTCCAGGTGTTTTGGACTTCAACTCCCACAATCGTAACAGCCAGTAGGCTGTTAGGATTATGGGGGTTCAAGTCCAAAGCACCTGGAGAGCTGAAGTTTGCCCATACCTGGAGTAGATACACCCCAAGAGGCCCGGCAGGAGGGGGGGGGGAGGATAAGGGAGGTTTCCTGAGCATGTGCAGAGTGCTTCCTCGTTGCGTGCCTAGTCGTCTTCCTTCTCGGGTGGAAGGTGGCCCCACCGGAGTCCCTCCCTCCCTCCCTCCCTTCCTGGCGCTCACCCGGAGCCGGCGGCCGTGGTGGCCTTGATGGAGAGGATGCGGAGCCGGTTGGCGGTGTCCTTGAGCGCCTGCAGCGCCTGCTGGTCGGGCTTGTGGTAATCCTCCATGGCGAAGCGGGCAGCCGGCTCGGGTTACGCGGCAGGAGGCAGAGAAGGAGGAGGAGGAAGCAGGAGCAGCAGCAGCAACTGGCAGGCACCGAAGAGGCCGAGCCCAGGCGAGTGAGGAAGCGGAGGCGGAGCTGGAGAGGCGGCCGAGGAGGAGCCCGGCGCCGGGGAAGAGGGAGGGAAGAGGGAGGGAAGGACGGAGGGAGGGTGGCCAGGGAAACGCCCCTCTGCCTCCGAGGGACTCGAGCGGACGGGAGCGCACCCACTGCTGCGTTAGAGCCCTGGCGAGCACCACGGAGACAGAAAGAACTCTAGTTCTTATAAACACAAGGCAACACATCACGTACAGTAAAAGGAATGGAGGCAGGGCTCACTTAGACTTTCTTTTCTTCCTCCTCCTCCTCCACTCTCCCTCTTCTTCCTCTCCCTCTTCTTTCTCCTTCTCCTTCTTCAGCCTTTTCTCCTTGTTCCATCTCCTCCTCCTCCCCCTTTTCCCTCTTCCTCTCCTTTCACCTTACCCCTTTTCCTTCCTGTCTTTCTTCAGCCTCCTCTACTTCCTCCTCCTCCCCGCCTCCTTCAACCTCTACCCTACTTCTTCCTCACCCTCTTCGTTCACCTTACCCCCCCTTTCTTCCTCTCCTTCTTCAACCTCTTCTTCTTCCTCCTCCTCCCCCTCCTTCTTCTTCCACCTCCCCCTCTCCACTTCTTCCTCTCCCTTTTCTTTCTCCTTTTCTCCTTCCTCTCCTTCTTCAGCCTCCTCTTCTTTATCCTCCTCCCCTCCTCCTTCAACCTCCACCCTACTTCTTCCTCTCCCTCTTCTTTCACCTTACCCCCTTTTCTTCCTGTCTTTCTTCAGCCTCCTCTACTTCTTCCTCCTCCCCCTCTCTCCTTCTTCCTCTCCCTCTTCTTTCCCCTTTTCCTTCCTCTTCTTCAACAGCCTCCTCTTCTTCTTCTCGTCCTTCTTCTTCCACCTCCTCCTCTCCCCTTCTTCCTCACCCTCTTCTTTCTCCTTTTCCCTTCTCTTTCCTCTCCTTCTTCAGCTTCCTCTTCCTCCCCCCTTCTTCTTCTTCTTCCACCTCCTCTTCTTCCTCTCCCTCTCCTTTCCCCTTCTCCTTCAACTAAATCTTCCTTCTCCTCCCCTCCCTCTTCCTCCTCCTCCTCCTCTTCTCCCCTTCTTCTTCCTCTCCTTCCTTCTCCTTCACACTTCTTCTTCCTCTCCTTCTTCAACCTCCTTTTCTTCTTCCTCCTTCTCTCCTTCTTCTTCCTTCTCTCCTTCTTCTTCATACATGTCTTCACAGGTGCAGCTGGTGGGGACAAGAGATGGGGCCTTCTCAGTAATAGCCCCTTAGCTGTGGAAATCCTTATCCAGTGAAATTAGATCATGTCTCAAAAGATACCCAGACATACATGAAATGCCATACCATTGCTAAATTATAAAATATAAATACTACCTACCTCGTATTACCTAGTGTCCTTGTCTAGAGAAGCCAGACTTGGCCACAGTGGTCCACACTCTAGTTACATCTCAAATAGACTACTGCAACACACTCTACATGGGGCTGCCTTTGAAGATTTATTCAGAAGCTTCAAGAAATCCAATGGGCGTCAACCAAATTCCTTACTGGAGTGTTATACACGGAGCATACAACACCCTCCATTGGCTGCCAGTCTGCTGCTGAGCACAATTCAAAGTGCTGCCTTTAGCCTATAAAGCCTTAATCGGTTCTGGCCCACCTTACCTGTCCAACTGTATCTCTGTGAACCACCTTGGAGGCTAAGATCTTCTGGGGAAGCCTTGCTCTCTGTCCCACCCCCTTCACAGGTGCAGCTGGTGGGAACGAGAGATGGGGCCTTCTCAGTAGTAGCCCCTTAGTTGTGGAAATCCTTATCCAGTGAAATTAGATCATCTCCCTCCCTCTTAACCTTTAGAAAGAAACTAAAAATCTGGCTATGGGAACAAGCTTTTGGGGAGTAGTACAGTGAAATAGGCAGCTGTGAAGTGATTGTAACACGATAGGAATGGCTCTGGATCTTGTGTTGTTTTAACAGTTTATTTTAAAGTGCTAATATGATTTTTCTGTTTTTCTACTGATTTTAATGTATGGTGTATGCTCTGAGTCCTCTGGGATGAGATAGAGTGGGGGTAAAAACACAGTAAATAAATAAATAAATTCATGCATTCTGTTACAGCACTTGGAAAAACTGCAAATAGTTCAAAAGCCATGTGTGAAAATCTACAATCATGCAGAATCACCCCACTGGGATCATATAATATAATATAATATAATATAATATAATATAATATAATATAATATAATGCAACATTATGGAATTTCTTTTGATGTAAATGGCAACCTGGGGAAATAATCTATTCTGTTTGTAATAAAATATGTATGGTTGGACAAAAACAGGTTACATCTCTCCCATAGCTGCAAATGCACTTCTTGCTCCTTTTCTTCTTCCTCCTCATTTTCTCCTCCCCATTTTCTTGACTTTTGGGGCACCCCCTTCTCCCATCTAGTCCACTGCTTCTTAAATAATAATCTTATTTATCATGTCAGAAGCAAATTGAGAATAGAGTTATAATAT